>NW_027204393.1:690000-1290000 GCF_024711535.1 Dipodomys merriami
AAAACAACTAGTATCTATATCTCTAATGCTGGACTCAGGGTTCTGGCAGCGTCTATTTACCTGGGTAAAAGGAAATGTTGGCTTGGGCTAGTAGAAGCTGTTATCTCCTAGCTCAGTACAGAATGAGCAGATGCTAAGTGCCTGCTTGTTGGAGAGAGGTGGTAGGGGTTCCCAAAACATCTGTTGGAAGCCAGTCTGGGAGAGATGCCTGCTCTGTCTAATGTAGAGAAGCTAACACAGAGCGCCAAAGAAAAGGAAGAAGCAAGCAAAGGTGTTTCCAAACAGAGGAACAAGAAAATAGCCAATCCTAAGAAAATAAAGTCATATGGCCTGTCTGGCAGAGAATTAAAAATAACCTCAGGTGCCAATGGTGGTAATTCTAGCTATTTAGGTGGCTGAGATCTGATTGTGGTTCAAAGCCAGCTTAGGGCTTAGAGGTAGAGTGCTTGCCTAGCATTCATGAAGCCCTGAGTTTGATTCCTCCGTACCACATAAACAGAAAAAGCTGGAAGTGGTGCTATGGCTCAAGTGGTAGAGTGCCAGCCTTGAGCAAAAGAAGTCAGGGACAGTGCCCAGGCCCTGAGTTCAAGCCCCAGGACTGGCCAAAAAAAAAAAAAAGGAGGGGTGGGAGGGGGGCTGGGAATGTGGCTCGGTGGTAAAGTGCTTGCTTAGCATGCATGAAGCCCTGGGTTCTATTCCTCAGTACTATATAAACAGAAAAAGCTGGAAGTGGCACTGTGGCTTAAGTGATAGAGTGCTAGCCTTGAGCAAAAGAAGTTCAGGGACAAAGCTCAGGCCCTGAGTTCAAGTCCCAGGACTGGGGGGAAACAAGCACAAATAGTTAAGTCCAAGAGACTTTTATCTCCAATTAATCAACTATAAGCCAGAAGTGGAACTGTGACTCAAGTAGTAGAAAGTTAACCTTGAGCAAAAAAGCTCAGGGACAAGAGTCCATGCCCTGACCCTGAGTTCAAGACTCAGGAGCAGCACCAAACCACACACACACAAAAAAAATAGACTCTAAAATCACTTCTATTTTGCAACTGAAAAAGGGCTGCAACTGATTAAACTTTTTTCTGTGACAGCTAATTTTTCCAAGTAATAGAATAACAGGAAAGGCAGAGTGAATGGAAGAGAGAGAGGCAAGTGCTGTTACTGACCTGGCATCTAGTATGATCATCAGCCCACTGGCACAGTCAGGAGCAGAAATCCTCTTCAGGAAGCAGTCTGCCCTGTTCTAACTTCTAAGGAAGAGTTACTTATGGGGCTGAGACAAAAGCTCCGAAGTAGGCATTTGTACTGAAACTGAGAAAACCCACAAACTGGGAGTGAAGTAGAGCTAGCTCATCACAGGGAGCAACAAAAGCCGTTGGGGGTAAAGCAAAACAGTTTAGAGATTTATAAGCTCCCTGAGGATGAAGAAAACCTACCCAGGCAAAGTCACCAGCCAGTGATTTTTTGCAGGCATAGCAGCCTCGGCTAGCTAGAACACGAACACTTCCTGTGTCTTGACAGTGGCCTAAGGCTCTTCTGAAAACTTAACCCTCAAAATAGTTGATACTACAATTGCCTGGTGCTGCTGCTTTACTTACCGCAGTAGGTGTATGAAAGAGTTGCATCAGAGGAATTGCAGGCCCAGGGTTGCGCCTCAGATTCAATAAAAATGAAAGAAAACAGAGTAGAGAAAAACACAAATGGTAACATGTTTCTGTATCTCCAAAAGTTGAAACATTGGAGAAGGATCAGAAACTACTCATCAGCCTCTCTTCCCTTACAGTAAAAAGGAAAGATTTAACTTCCTCATCAGTCACGTGGTTTCTGAGATCCTAGACCACTGCTTCCTCTTTTTCTGTGTCACTGTGTGTTAATCCTGCTGCAGGAAGAAAAGGATTAGAATGAGCTGTGTGTGAACGCTTGATGAAAATGAAAGTGACTCTCTAATTTAAAAAACAAACAAGGTACCAGGAGCTAGTATGGCTCCTCTATAATCCTAGCTACCGTGGAGGCTAAGATTTGACAATCACTGAAGCCAGCCAGGCAGACAAATCTAAAAGACTTTCTATTTCCTACTAACCAGTAAAAAGCTGAAAGAAAAGATGAGGCTCTAGTAGTAGAGCACCAGCCTTAAGAAAAAAAAAAAAAGGGCTGGGAAGGTGGCTCAGTGGTAGAGTGCTTGCCTTGCATGCATGAGGCCCTGGGTTCGATTCCCCAGCACCACATAAGCAAAAAGAAAAAAAGCCAGAAGTGGCGCTGTGGCTCAAGTGGTAGAGCACTAGCCTTGAGCTGAAGAGCTAAGGGACAGCGCCCAGACCCAGAGTTCAGGCCCCACAACCGGATCCAGAAAAAAAAAAAAAAACTAAGGGAGAGCATGAGGCCCTGAGGTCAAGTCCCAGTACTAGCACAAAAACAAAAACCAAGATACTTCCCAAGGATAGCAAGACAACCATCCACTGGTCTCCTTTTAAGTCTTAAAAGATGTCATATATGCTATTATAAAAGTACAATACTCTCTCTCTCTCTCTCTCTCTCTCTCTCTCACACACACACACACACACATACACACACACACACACACACACACACACACACACACACACACACACACACACACACACACACACACAAAGGCTTAAAAGATGTTCCTTTCCATCTGCACTAGAAAAGTTCTTTAAGCAGGCGTTGGTGGCTCACACCCGTAATCCTAGTTTCTCAGGAGGCTGCGAAGTGGCACTCCGGCTCAAGTGGTAGAGCACTGGCCTTGAGCTGAAGAGCTGAAGGATAGCACCCAGGTCCAGAGTTCAAGCCCCACGACTGACAAAAAATAAATAAAAAAGAAAAGCTCTTTATATGACAGTTTCTCATAACCACGACCTAGGCTTGTTACTTTGAACTGAAGTGTCTTATGCAAACATTTTGCTCACACAAGGTTCAGAAGAGACTAGTTGAAATCCATACATTGAGGTAGTTCTATGCTGTCTCAGAATGTGTTCTGATTCAGAATTTATTCATCATACAAACTAGAGCTTGATTAAATTTTTTGGTTTTGGTTAGATTTGTTTTGGTGTAATGCTAGGAATTGAACTCATGGCCTCATGCAATACTATAGCCAAGGGCTCTTCAACTGAACTAAGAACCATCAAGGGAATATTTGGAATCTCAATAATAGTATGTTATTTAATGTGACATGTATTTCCCTCAAGACTTTCATTCTGTTTTAGAAAAAAAAATGTTATTATTTTCATGCTTTGCTCCTTGGAACCCTTCATATGATGTTAAGGGTTAGGAATTAAAAAAAAAAAAGGCATGGAGTAGTAGCCTAAAATCTGTATGTTTAAACTGGGTGCTGGTGGCTCACACCTGTAATCCTAGCTACTCAGGAAGCTGAAATGTGAGGATAGCTGTTCAAAGCCAGCCTGGGCAGGAAAGTCCATGACACTTTTTTTTTTTTTTTTTTTTGCTTATGTGGAGCTGAGGAATCGAACCCAGGGCCTCAGGCATGCAAGGCAAGCGCTCTACCACTGAGCCACCTTCCCAGCCCTCCATGAGACTCTTATCTCTAATTAACCACCAGAAAACCAGAAGTGGTGCTATGGCTCAAAGTGGTAGAGTGCTAGCCTTGAGCTGAAGAGCTGAGGGACAGCACCCAGGCCCAGAATTCAAGCCCAATGACTGACAAAAACAACAAAAATGTATACTTCATAGCAAAATAATCGAGTCAGACACCTTTAATTCTTAGCAACTCAGAAGGCAGAGGCCTGGAAGACTCAAGTTCAGAGCCAGCCCAAACAGGAAAGTGAAACTCCATCTCCAATTAACCAGTAAAATGCTGGACTGGAGTCATGGCTCAAATGGAAAAATGCCACCCACGCAAGTAAGAATGTAATGCCCTGAGTTATTGCCCTGTCTCCTGAGTTACAGGAGACAGATCTGAGGATCCAGTCTAAATCCAGTCAGGGCAGATAAATCCAAGAGACTCTTAGATCCCATTAACCAGCAAAAAGCCAGAAATGGAGGGTTACAGAGAGAACAAATGCAGCAATGGTACTCAGTAGAAAATACATTAAAAAATGAACTATACAACTTGTGGACAGGGATGGGAGGGGAAAATTGGGAAAGAATAAAGGGGTGCCATTGTCCAAAAGAAATATACTGATTACCAAACTTATGAAACAGCAACCCCTCTGTACATCACCTTTATAATAATAATTTTTTTTTTAATTTTTTAGTTGGTCATGGGGCCTGAACTCTGGGCCTGGGCGCCGTCCCTCAGCTCTTCAGCTCAAGGCTAGCACTCTACAACTTGAGCCACAGCACCACTTCTGGTTTTTTATGTGTATGTGGTGCTGAGGAATCAAACCTAGGCCCTCAAGCACTCAAGGCAAGCACTCTGCCACTAAGCCACCTTCCCAGCCCCAATAATTTAAATTTTTTTTAAATTTAAGCCAGAAGTGGACCTGTGTCTCAAAATGGTAGAGCACCAGCCTTGAGTGAAAAAAAAAACAAGCAAAACATAAGTCCCTAAGTTCAAATCCCAGGACTGAAACTGGGGGGGGGGGGGGGGAGAAAGGGGGAGATGAACAACGGCTCCTAGCAATCAGTGGTACAATAATGTAAATATAATTAACACTATCTATCTGTAGTGGGGCATACTTGTAATCACAGTACTCAGGAGGCTGGGTACTGGTACTCAGTACTAAGTACCCCTGTAACCACAAGCCTTGCTGGGATAGTTCACATGTGGTACACCAGTTTAGTTGGAACTTGATTTTGTAAATGGGAGTTTCTGTTCTATTAATGGTCCACCCTGACAGCTGACAACACCCCTCTCTTTCTAGTCAAGGTCCATCATTCATTCTTCAGGTTCTGCCTATTGAGGTTTTTAGTTCTATCAGAGTCATTTTAAGTCAGCTGCTAGAATTTTGCTCCTATGTCCTGAAAAGCCAGTCGAACATTTCTTGGGGGGGGGGGGGGGGAGTTGTCTTTTCGTGACTGTTTGTGCCAACAGAGCTGACTCCTTCTGGAGTCTCTAGTGCAAGAATGCCTTTTTCAGCTTCTATTGCTACAATCTTCCACGTTCAATGTGCAGGGCTGCAGTCTCTTCTCCATCATCCTATCCTCTCTGACTCCCAGCTTCCTTCTTACAAAGATCTCTGTGAGTACAATGAACCAGTGTAATCCAATCTATAAGCATTCATTTCAATTTGTCTCCAAACCTTTTTTGTTGTTTGCTGTACTGGGATTTGCAGAGCCACTCATAGGCTCCACAGGCATTCTACTACTTAAGCCACATCCCCAGAGTTGTGAAATCCATTTAGAGCTAATGATTGACTGAGAACACAAAAGGGAAGGACAAATTGGATAACCAACTGAAGATAGCACTGCTTAGACTTACCTTTTCCCTTACAGCTAACCACAAACTCAACTGCACACTCTTACTATGGCAACTATCCCAGAGGAGTTAGGCAAAAACCTGTGCTCTATTTAGCAATCCATGAATTGAAATCCCATTTGGCTTGTTTGGTTGGTACTCAACCACTAGGGCCATGACTCCAGCTCATCTTTTTTTTCCTTTGTTGTAGATCCTAGGGCTTGAACTCAGGGTCTGGGCACTGTCCCTGACATTTTTGCTCAAGGCTAGCTTTCCACCATGTAAGCCGTAGTCCCACTTTTGGATTTTGGTGGTTAATTGGAGATAATAGTCTTATGGACTTGCCTACATTGGCTGGTTTCAAACCTCATTTCTCAGATCTCAGCCTATTGTGTAGCTATGATTACAGACATTCAGCATTCAGCCCAGCTTTTTACAGGTTATTTTGGAGACAGAGGCGTGCGGACTTTTCTCCACAAGCTGGCTTCAAATCACAATCCTCCTGATCTCAGCTTCCTGAGTAGCTGTGATTATAAGCCCAAGTCACCAAAGTGCCTGGCTCAAAAGTTTAAGTAGGAAAAAAAATATTTCTATATTTAGAAAAACCCAAACACAAAGAAAATATAACTCTCCTTTTCCTTCTGTCATTCAATCCCCAGTTCAGAGACAACCAAACATATAATCAATGCATATGCCAGTATGTACCTGCACATTCACATTTAAAACATTACAAAGGAACATCATTCTGATAATGAATTAGAAGCTGTTTAATAGTTTCAAGTTATTTTTAATAATCACTAATAAAAAAGAAAAGGCAGTCTTATATACCAAAACACAGATTACAGTTACAGTAGTTACAAACACAACAAGGCCCATTAATCATCGTCAAGCTGTTTCTTTGTACTAGCCTCCTCTGTATCAAAAGTGAACGGTTTGTCATAACCCATTAGATGGTTATAGTCATCAGGATTTGTAAAGAGCACGGGATTAACTAACAATGACTTTGTTTTTGCATAAAATGTGGTAAACAAATGTGCACTGTTGGGGATCTTCACATCATTCTGGTGAAACACTGTGCTCATTTCTGAAAGCAAAACACTGTAAGTAATAGCTTTGTAAGTGTCCGTCGTGGGCTCATGGTATAATCGAACAACATAGCCTTTTGTAAGGAAGTGAAGCAGTGTTGGGGTGATCACTGTAAAGCTTCCTAGGACGCCATAAAATAAGATTTGTAAAGGCAGACTTCCAAATATAATGTTACTCTGTGCAAACAGGTATGGTAGAAATGCAAGGCTGAGCACACTTGTAGAATAAGAGAAACATTTCACACCTAAAGGGAAAAAAGAGAAAATGATTAATACTTTTAAATTACATATAAGAATCAATTCATCCTAGTAATTCTTTCATCTTTCTTATGGTGTATCATCATGAAAACATTACCAATGTTTAAATCCTAGTATTACCACAAGCAAACAAACAAAAAAGCATCACAATGAGATAGAAATACAAATTACACTGCTTTATTACATGCCAGAATCTCTTAAGCAATTTTCCACAATTAATAATAAAATCTACCTATGAGATTAGTGTATAATAGTCAATACCACAATAAAAAGAAGAAAAGGAAATGCCAGAGGAACTCAATTTGGAAGCAGACCTGGACTTCACAATGGAACCTGTCTCAAAACACAAAAACAGAAAGCAAGGATAGGGCTAGGTACACAGCTTTGTGGTAGAATATTTGTCTAGCATGAGTGAGTCTCACAGATTTCTGCCCAGGCTAGCTTTTGTTTCTGTTGGTCATGAGGCTTGAACTCTGGGCCTAGGCGCTGTCCCTGACCTCTTCAGCTCAAGGTGAGTGCTCTACCACTTGAGCCACAGTGCCAATTCCAGTTTTCGGAGTGGTTTATTGGAGATATGAGGCTCACAGACTTTCCTGTCCAGGCTGGCTTTGAACTGTGATTCTCAGCCTCCTGAGTAGCTAGGATTACAGGTGTAAGCCACTGGCACCCAGCCCAAGCTAGCTCTAAACTGCTGAGCTGTGGCTCAAATGGCAGAATGACAGCCATTGAGGAAAAAAAAAGAAAAAAAGCTAAGAAACAGCATCCAGGCCCTGAGTTCAAACCCCACAACCAACAATAAAATATCACGCCCATAATACTAGCTACTCAGGAGGCTGAGGATTGTGGTTCAAAGCCAGCCTGGGCAGGAAAGACCATGAGACTCTTATCTCCAATAAACTACTCAGAAAACCAGAAGTGATGCTGTGGTTCAAGTAGAGCACTTCCTTTTCTTGAGCTGAAGAGCTAAGGGACAGAGCCCAGGCCCAGAGTTCAAGCCCCACAACTGACAAAATAAATAAATAAATAAATAAAAAATAAAACAGCAAGTTTTTTTGTTTTTACCAATCCTGGGCTTGAACTCAGGGCCTGCGCCACTGTCCCTGAGCTTCTTTTTTCTTTTACTCAAGTCTAGCACTCTAGCACTTGAGCTACAGTGCTACTTCTGACTTTTTCTGTGTATGTGGTACTGAGGAATCGAACCCAGGGCTTCATGAGTGCTAGGCAAACACTCTACCACTAATTTACAAATTTACTTAAGATGTTAATTTCTCTTAGTTTTAACTTACAATTTTAATATGATAGTAATCAAAGTACCATCTATTTGGAAAACTAAACAACTGAGATCCAAAACAAATATTATGACGTTTATTTGAAAAAACAAAAGGATAAAAATACCAACAAGGACAGCCAGGTATCCGCAGCTCACACTTGTAATTCTAGCTATTCAGGAGTCTGAGATCTGAGGATCTCAATTCTAAACCTGCAAGAGCATGAAAGTTCATGAGACTTATCTCCAATTAACTATCAAAAAGACAGAAGAGGAGCTAAGGCTCAAGTGACAGAGCATCAGCTGTTAGTGAAAAAAACTAAGTGACAGTGTCCAGGCACTGAGTTCAAAAGCAATGGGGAAGCCGGGCGCCAGTGGCTTGTGCCAGTAATCCTAGGCTGAGATCTGAAGCTAGATGGTGATTCAAAGCCAGCCCAGGCAGGAAAGTCTGGGAGACTCTTATCTCCAATTAACCACCAGAAAAAACTGAAGTGGCACTGTGGCTCAAGTGGTAAAGCACTCATCTTAGCTGAAGAGCACAGAGACAGTGCCCAGCCCCAGAGTTCAAGCCCTACAACTGACCAAAAAAAAAAAAAAAAGTAGTGGGGGAGGGGAGAGAACTAAACTTCATTCATAAGAAATACACAATTGAAACTACAGTATGCTACTGGTTTTCCCCCAAATTGGCAAACCTAGAAGTATAACATACTGCTGCTGAAGCTGTAACAAAGAATAAATCCATACGCTGCAGTTGGCTGAAGGTTTAATTATCTGGTGTTAGTAGTTTAAAAATAGTAGCTTCCTTCTTCCCACAGGTAGTTGCTATGACATCAGTATGAGTGGGATAAATGAGGACCAAGTGGCCTCATTATAAGTTCCCTCAGCCCTTCCCTATTCCCTAATACCTTTGTCATATCCTAGTGGGTTAAAACAAAAAGTATCCTCCATAAAATTCATGTCTACCCAAAACTTCAGAATGTAACCTTATTTGGAAATAAGTTTCTGCAGACTTTAAAGATTGAGATGGGATCATGCTGCATTAGAGTGAACCCTAAATCATATGAAAATGTCCTAATAAGGCAGAAAATAGGACAAAGAAGACTATCCTGTGAAGACTACAGCAGAGACTAGAGTTATGGCAGCCATAAGCCCAGGAATGCAAATGACTGCCAGGAACCACCAGGAGTGGCAAAAATTATTCTCTAGAGCCTGCAAGCCATCATAACACTGCCGATACCTTGATCTTGTATTTCTCCCTGCCAAATTGTGGCAAAATAAATTTCTGGTGCTGGGAATGTTTTTTGGTGGTAGGGTGCTTGCCTAGCATGCATGAAGCCCTGGCTTCAATTCCTCAGTACCACATAACAGAAAAAGCCAGAAATGGCGCTGTGGCTCAAGTGGTAGAACACTAGCCTTGAGCAAAAGCAGCTCAGGGACAGTGCCTAGGCACTGAGTTTAAACCCCAGGACTGGAAAAAAAGGTAGGTAGATAGGTAGATAGATAGATAGATAGATACATACATACATACATACATACATACATACATACATACATATACATACACATACATAGATACATAAATACATACATAGATATATAGCAAATTTGTGTTTTGCTGGGGTTTTTTTTTTTTGGTCAGTCATGGGGATTGAACTCTGGGCCTGGAAGCTGTCCCTGTGCTCTTCAGCTCAAGGTGAGTACTCTACCACATGAGCCACAGCACCATTTCCAGTTTTCTGGTGGTTTATTGGAGATAAGACTCTTGTGGACTTTCTTGCCCGGGGTGGCTGTGAACCGTGATCCTCATATCTCAGCCTCCTGAGTAGCTAGGATTACAGGAGTGAGCCACTGGCGCCTGGCAAATTTGTTCTTTGTCAGTCAAGGGGCTTGAACTCAGAACCTGGGCGCTTTGAGCCATAGCTCCCTTCTGGGTTTTGAGTGGTTAATTAAAGAGTTTCATGGGGACTTGTGGCCTAAGCTGGCTTTGAACTGTGATCCTCAGACCTCAGCCTCCTGAGTAGCTAGGATTATAGGCATGAGCCACAGGCATCAGCTAAATTTCTCTTCTTTTAGGTCACTAAATTTATAAAAATGTATGTCAGAAATCTAATCTACTATCTTATTTTGTCTGGAGTGAAATAATTGCTATTTCCTTTCTTTTTCAGGTACTTGGGTTTGAACTCAGGGCCTTGAACTTGCTCAGATGGAACTCTACTACTTGAGCCATACCCCCAGCTTGGCTTTTGCTAGGTTTTTTTTTTTTGGGGGGGGGGAGAGGGTCAGTCATGGGGCTTGAACTCTGGGCCTAGGTGTTATCCCAGAGCTCTTCAGCTCAAGGTTAGCACTCTACCACTTGAGCCACAGCGCCACTTCCAGTTTTCTGGTGGTTTATTGGAGATAGGATTCTCAGGGACTTTCCTGCTTGGGCTGGCTTTGAACTTCGATCTTCAGATCTCAGCCTCCTGAGTAGGTAGGATTACAGGTGTGAGCCACCAGCGCCCAGCTGGCTTTTGCTAGTTTTATGGAGATGTAGTCTCATAGGTTTTCTGCCCAGGTTGCCTTCAAACCTCAATCCTCCCAATCTCAGCCTCCTGAGAGTAGGTAGGATTATAGGCATGAATCACATAAGTGACCAACTAAAGGCTATTTGGGGAGTACTGGGGTTTGAATGCAGGCCCTCATACTTACTGTAAAGGCACTTTACCACTTCATACATACCTCCAGCCCCTGTAATTAGTATTTTTTTTACTTTGTACTGAACATGGGACTTGAACTCAGGGCCTATACCCTGTCTCTGAGCTTTTTCGTTCAAGGTTCTCTGCCACTTGAACCACAGCTCTACTTCTGGCTATTTTGGTGCATAACTGGAGATGAGTCTCATGGCAGCCGGGCGCCGGTGGCTCACACCTGTAATCCTAGCTACTCAGGAGGCTGAGATCTGAAGATGGAAGTTCAAAGCCAGCCCTGGCAGGAAAGTCTGTAAAATTCTTATCTCCAATAAACCACCAGAAAACTGGAAGTGGCGCTGTAGCTCAAGTGGTAGAGCGAAAGCCTTGAGCTGAAGAGCTAGAGACAGCGCTCAGGCCCAGAGTTCAAGGCCCACGACTGACAAAAAAAAAAGTCTCATGGCAGAGCTGGCTTTGAAATAAGATGCTCAGATCTCAATCTCCCAAGCAGCTAGGATTACAGGCATGAGCCACCATCATCTAGTGGCTTTCGCTGTTGTATCTTTCTTCAATACTACTTCGGTGCCTGGGATGCCCTTCTTTCTTCATATTCAAATTCTACTTAACTCATCCAGAAGGAAAGCCATCTTGATGTGGTCTTTTCTGTTCTTTCTCTCCTTAGTCTGAAAATAATATATAACCTGCCTCTTGAACTCAAATCTATTGTATAATTTTATAAATAGGATTATTATGAGGCATTTGTTCCACCTTATATTTGAATAACATTCCAACACAAAGCCCCTGACACAATACATAGCAAATACTTCAATGACATCTCTAATTATTTATGAATCAATAACCGAGAACTATGAAATATGTACCCATATGGCAATTTGGGGAATTGCCAAGAATGATACCTCTACCTTAATGGCTCTCTTCAATTGCCACAGAAAATACTGATCTGCTAGTGTCTTTCTAACACTAAAATAATTTAAACACTAAATTTCTCTATAAGTTAAAATTGTAAAAATAAACAAAATTATCATGAAGTTATACCAGCCCACAAATACTATGTCCTACCCACACCAAAACTAATTTCTATTTTCCCCTTTCTAGAAAGAACCTGCTCTACATTTCACTTTATGTATTGACCTTTTTTTTTTTGTGGGGCCTGAACTCTGGGTCTGGGCACTGTCCCTCAGCTCTTCAACTCCATTTGAGTCACAGCACCACTCCTGGCTTTTTCTGCTTATGTGGTGCTGAGGAATCGAACCCAGGGCCTCATGCATGCAAGGCAAGCACTCTACTATTGAGCCATCTTTCCAGCCCCATGTATTGACTTTTTAAACAAATGTCTAGAACTCAGAAGGCTTAGGCAGTAAGATTAAGAGTTAAGGACAAGGCCAGTGCTGATGGCTCATGCTGAGATCTGAGGATCACAGTTTAAAGCCAGCCTGAGCAGGAAAGTCTGTGAGGCTCCTATCTCCAATAAACCACTCAGAAAACTGGAAGTGGCACTGTGGCTCAAGTGGTAGAGTGCTAGCCTTGAGCTGAAGAGCTGAGGGACAGCGCCCAGGCCCAGAGTTGAAGCCCCAGGACCAACAAAAAAAAAAATTTAAAAATTAAAAAATATCATTCATTGAATGATTAAAATATATAGTGTCTATTATGAAGATAGCAGAAGAAACTCACTGAAAATTAATGAACAAGAGGGTAGAGGAATGTGGAGACAGTCATAGGTGAGGTTAACCTGACCAAATATAACAAATGCAGGCATCAATTACCATAGTAAAGCCTCTGTGCAAGTAATATATGCTAACTTTTTTTTCTTTTTGGTGCCAGTCAAGCCCCACAACAGGAGGGGGGATGGGGAGGCAGGGACGGGCAGGGGGAGGAGACAGAGAGACACTTAAGTCTCACTCTCTTAGAAACAGTCTTCTAAAAAAGTTATAATAGTCTTATATAATTGAAAGATGCTAAAACAATGAGTAAAAAAATACATATGTATACACATATTGAAAGGAAATACAAGAAATATCCTCACTTCTGATTACCCACCAAATACTGCACGAGACAGATTCCCAGTATAAATCAGCCTTCCATCTTCTGATTTGTCAAGCTGTGTATGTATGCATCGAACACATCCTTGCCAACAACTAGGAATCTATTGACACAAGGAATCCATAATGAGTGCACAATAAATTAAATTTTACATTTTAAAAGTTTGTTTTAATAAACTGCCCAAATCTACAGATTAAACCGCATACCATAATAGTTTTGCTTAATTCCAGTCATAAGTAGAAATCTGCTAAGTTGGAGCTTAGTATGTTTGCATCTCAGCTCTCAGACTTTTGCATCTAGTGTCACCTTGAACACATTTAAAAAAAAAAAAGAATAGTGGAAGTGAGCCAGATGCTGGTGGCTCACGCCTATAATCCTATCTACTAAGGAAGCTGAGATCTGAGGATCGTGGTTCAAAGCCAACCCAGGCAAGGAAAGGCGGTGAGACTATAATCTCGAATAAACCACCAGAAAACTGGAAGTGGCACTGTGGCTCAAGTGGCACAGTACTCTCCTTGAGCTGAAGAGCTCAGGGACAGCGTCTAGGCCCAGAGTTCAAGACCCATGACCACCACCACCAACAACAAAGGTGGAATTGTCTTAACAAGAATATCATGTGAGGGGCTGGGAAGGTGGCTCAGTGGTAGAGCGCTTGCCTTGCATGCTCAAGGCCCTGGGTTCGATTCCTCAGCACCACATAAGCAAAAAGAAAAAAGCCGGAAGTGGCGCTGTGGCTCAAGTGGTAGAGCACTAGCCTTGAGCTGAAGAGCTGAGGGACAGCGCCCAGGCCCAGAGTTCAGGCCCCACGACCGGACCCAAAAAAAAAAAAAAAGAATATCATGTGCATTAGGCTTAAACACATTGGTTAGTCATCAGAGTATAGCACAGTGGTGGAGCACCTGCTAGCATAAATAAAATTAATTTTAATACATTTATCTAAGCAAAACAATCTGCAAAGCCAAACCTTGCATTATGGCTTGTAGTTTTAAAAAGAGAGCAAATAACTTTGTAAAGAATCTTGCATCCCCTATTCCATTCATTCACTGATTCTTTGACAAAGGGTCTCACTAATGTAGCGCAGGCTGGAGCACACAATCCTCCAGCCCCGGGATCCACACAGAGGACAGGGTGTGCTGAGATTACAGGTGTGCCTCGGCGTGCCTCCTCCTTCATTAACATGGAGAAGGTTTTACTTGAAACGTTACATCAAATTCTTACAGAAACAAAGGAGTCCTGGGAACTTCTAAAAGGGGATTTCACGGGGCCCACAGATCGAAATGCAAAACGCATGCTTGTTCCCCCCCCCCCCATGGTAAAACTTAACTAATAAAAGGAAAAAGTCACCACTTTCCGGCGGCGTTCCCACCGTGCTGAAAGCGCGAGGCCCAGGGCTGACCCCGGCCCGGGCCTCGGCCTGCCGCACCCGCGCAGCCCGCGCGCACCAGGCCGGACGGGGAGGCCGCGGAGGCTCCCGGGCCCACGCCATGCCCGCTCCCCCCTCACCCAAGCCCGAGACGGCCGACCTGCGCTCGCCCGGGCCACGGGAGAAGCGGCGCGGCGCCTGGCGACCCCGCGCTCCCGCCGCCGACCAGCCCCGAGGGCGCGCGGCAGGAGGCCGCTCGCGAGACGGCCGCGCTGGGGCCTCGCAGCGCCGCGGCTGCCCACGCTGCGGTCCTCTTCCCAACCGGCCGCCAAGCAGCCGCCCACCGGCCGCCGAAAGCCAGCAGCAGCATCTCGCGGACGGAGGGCGAGCGGGGGATGTCGGCCCCGCGGGAGCAGCCGAGGACGGCAAAGCAAGGCCCCGCAGCAGCCGGCCCGACCGCAGGAGCGCGCCGCCCCGAGGGCCGGCAGCGCCGCGTGCGCTGGCTGCGGGGCTCGGCCGGCAACTCTCCCGGCCGCCGAGGGTTCCGCCGTCAGAGGCACCGCGAGCACCCGCTCTCCCCGGGGTGTGGCTCACTCTGTTTTTGTTGGGTTTTTTCCCCCTCTATGCTGTTGGAGTAGCTTGAAATTTAGCGCCTGCGTCCAGATCCAAGGCTGGCACTCCACCGCTTGAGCCACACCTCTACTTCTGGCTGTTTGCTTTTTTTTATTTTGGCTGGTCCAGAGTTTGAACTCAGAGCCTGGGAACGGTCCCTGGGCCTCTTTATGCTCAGGGTTAGCACTCGACCACTTGTTGGTTTTCTGGGGATGAATTGGAGATTAGAGTCTCAAAGACTTTCCTGGCCCGGCTGGCTTCCAACCTCAATCCTCAGATCTCAGCCTCCTGAGTAGCTAGGATTACAGAGCCATCTGCTCCTGGTTTGCTTTATGCTAGTTAATTGGGAGTCTCAGATTTTTCTTCCTGGGCTGGCTTCTTAGCAGTGATAAAATTACTTATTTCTGAGTAACCGTTTTTGTACAGTTAGTGTCTCTTTTTTCTTTTTCTTTATTTATTTTTACTTTTTGGTTCTGGTCCTGGGGCCTGAACTCAAGGCCTAAGCACTGTCCCTGAGTTTTTGTGTTCAAAGCTAGTGCTTCATCACTTCAGCCACAACACTACCTCCTGTGTTTGGTAGTTAATTGGAGATAAAAGTCTTATAGACTTTCCAGCATAAACTGTCTTCGATTGCAATCCTTATTGCTCAGCCTCCTAAGGAGCTAGGATTACAGGCGTGAGCCACCAGCATCCAGCAGTATAGACTTAACAGGAATTCTAACAAGCCAGTGTTATACTTTCCAAGAACCACGGCAGCCACATTAGACACGAAAATAAAAGACCTGTCTCAGCAAGGCAAAATTTACTTCTACAAAATGGTGCACCAAGCAGGGCACTAGTGGCTCACACTTGTAATCCTAGCTACTCTGTAGGCTGAGATCTTAGGATCGTAGTTCAAAGCCAGGCAGGAAAGTCTGAGACTCTTTTTTTTTTGGGGGGGGGGGTTCCGGTCATGGGGCCTGAAATCTGGGCCTGGGCACTGTCCCTCAGCTCTTCAGCTCAAGGCTAACGCTCTACCACTTGAGCCACAGCACCACTTCCGGCTTTTTTTTTCTTTTTGCTTATGTGGTGCTGAGGAATCAAACCCAGGGCCTCAGGCATGCAAGGCAAGCACTTTACCTTCCCACCCCCAAATCTGATACTCTTATCTCCAATTAACCACCAGAAAACCAGAAGTGGCACTGTGGCCTAAGTGGTAGAGCACTTGCCTTGAGCTGAAAGAGCTCAGGGACAGCGACCAGGCCCAGAGTTCAAGCCCACCACCAACAAAATAAAAATAAAGATGGTGGGCCACCAGCCAAAACTCTTGTAAGCAAGCACACAGAAATCAGGCTGCTCCCCTATTTATTCCTAACTCAGCAGGTCCTGCCCCCTCTGCTCAGATTGGTTGAGCTCAGGTTTACAATCTGCTCTGGATTGGCTAGTTTGAATAAGATAAGATGTATTTACATCAGGTGACCATTAAAAGACTTTGAAATAAGATTAACAGTACAGGGGCTGGGAAGGTGGCTCAGTGGTAGAGCGCTTGCCTTGCATGCTCGAGGCCCTGGGTTCGATTCCTCAGCACCACATAAACAAAAAGAAAAAAGCCGGAAGTGGCGCTGTGGCTCATAGTGGTAGAGCGCTAGCCTTGAGCTGAAGAGCTGAGGGACAGCGCCCAGGCCCAGAGTTCAGGCCCCACGACCGGACAAAAAAAAAAAAAAATAAAATAAAAAATAAAAAAAAAAAAAAAGATTAACAGTACATGGTCTCAAAGCTTGCCCATATACTCACCTATTCTTGATCAGTCTAAGATATGTCTTCTGAGGTATGTCTTAATTCTGTTGGAAAAATCAATTAACACAAAGCTTTATACTTAAAAGTTCCTATACTCTTTGCCTGACTTACGTAACTGTAAATCACCTTTATAATAACAATTTTTAAAAAATCCTTAAAGCAGTCCTCTTTCCCTTTCAGACCAGAGCAGGGTCTTTTTTTTTTTTCCCAGTTTTACTTTCTTACTTTCTTTTTTTTTTGGGGGGGGGGGGTCCGGTCGTGGGGCCTGAACTCTGGGCCTGGGCGCTGTCCCTCAGCTCTTCAGCTCAAGGCTAGCACTCTACCACTTGAGCCACAGCGCCACTTCCGGCTTTTTTCTTATGTGGTGCTGAGGAATCGAACCCAGGGCCTCGAGCATGCAAGGCAAGGCAAGTGCTCTACCACTGAGCCACTTTCCCAGCCAGAGCAGGGTCTTTCAAGCAACATAATTTGATTTAAAATTTTTTTTTAATTTAAAAAAAATTTTTTTTGCATAAGCAAAAAAAGAAAAAAAATGGAAGTGGTGCTGTGGCTCAAATGGTAGAGCGCTAGCCTTCAGCTGAAGAGCTGAGGGACAGTGTCCAGGACCAGAGTTCAGGCCCCACAACCGGACCAAAAAATTAATTAATTAATTAGTTAATTAATTAAAAAAATAAAAAGACAGTTTTTCTTATATCAGAAAAGGCTCCTAGCCAGGTACCTGTGGCTCACACCTGTAATCCTAGCTACTCAGGAGACTGAAGTCTGAGGGTTATGGTTCAAAGCCAGCCTAGGCAGGAAAGCCTATGAGACTCTTATCTCCAATAACCTTAGTTATGTTATCTCCTGCCACCAGGCTTTTCCACATGAGAAAAGTCTTTTCTATCAAAGTAATTGATTTCCTTTCTGTTTATCTTGTGAAATTTTTCTGAAAAATTCCTGCTTTGGCCAGATGGTTTGGGCCTTGTTAATTACATTTTAGTTACATCCTTTTCCCACTGCACTTTAATTAAAATATCCTATTAATAGCTCCTTGAATTTTAATTACTTCCTGTTAATTAAGCCATATCCTTTGCAGATTGGGAACCTGAGCTCAGCCAATCTGAACAGAGGGGCAGGGCTTCTGATTTAAGGATAAAAAGGGCGCAGTGTGCCTGTTCTTGTGCTTGCTTGACAAATTTCTGGCTAATGTATCCTTCAGAAGTAAACTTTCCTTTACCAAGTTCCTTTTGAGTTGGTATCCTCATTCCTATAGAATACCCAACATCTTGAGCTGTTTCTTGCATCCATTATAGGTTTATATTACGGCCATGGCTGCCACAGTCCACATTATTGAGGACAGTTTGAGGGAGACCACTTTCTGTGTTTTTCTACAGATCATTTGGTACTGTTCTAATAAGAACCTAACTTAGAAACCAGCCCTGAAGAAATGGTTGTTTGAAGTATTATAATTGACCCTCTAAATTTTAGGAAGGACAAAATATACCTGGTACACATATAAGAAGCTAAATCCTATCCCTTTTAGCATAGGGAGTTTTGATGAGCAAGTCTTTGAGGTTTACAGCAGGAACCTTTTATATCAATGTTTTATCCTTGGGTCCCATCCCTGAGAAGTATCTCTTCACAGTAAAGAGAACTTTCCCTCTGAGGAATTGTACATTTGCCAGGAGCTCTGATGTAGAAGACCAGAAAAGCATGATTAAACTCTGTATCCATTGATCCTTTTCTTCTCACTAAGCTCCGTTGCTTGAGTCAGAAGAGTTACTTACGTGCACTCCTGCCTGGGAGAAGAGCACCAGTATCTGGAAGAGTTACCATTGATGCCTGTTAGAGTAAATTAGACTTTGCAGAAAATCATGCAGACATCCAGGTACAAAGAACAAAGAAAAGGTTTGTTGCCAGCCAAGGGACTGGCAATACCCCTTCTCACAAGTGAGAAGTGAGAAGAACTGTTTGTCTGAGGTGCCCTATAAACCTACTGAGGTTTAGAAGGGGCTAGGAGGCAGAGACCCTGGTGTGGATGTGAGGACCAGGGGCCTTATCATGGTGGACCAGGATTTATGACTGCTGCCCAAGTAGTCGATAAGGGGCTCTGCAGCTGCCCAGACCTGAAGCTCACTCTAAGGGGCTCTTGCTGCCTTAAATGGTGGTAGCTGCCCCAGAGGGGTGCCATCTCAAGACAAAGGGTGGTGGGAGGGTTGGAGGCTGATTATCTACTGCCTTTACTAAATGGACCTAGTGTTGCCTAAGAAGGGAGCATGCTAAGCTGTGGAGAGGGGAAGGAGTGTGCTAAGCTGTGGGAAGGGAGCTCGTTGGGCTAACAATGCATGAGTGCGGTGTGGTGGGTTCTTGTTCTCTGACAACATAGAAATAAGTCCAGGAACACAGAAGGCAATTACTGTGAGGAAATAGTTTATTTAGCAGTGTTTATTTAGCAAAAGAGCTAATTTAACAAAGAGAAAGTGTCACTCAGGAAAAAAATGGCTTGTCCCTCTGAGTCTTGTTGGAGCTATTGCGTTAACCCTAACCCTCCTTTTTTTTCTCCTCCCTTTAGGCAATTTGTCAGGTTATCGTTGGCTTGTCTAAAACAGGCAAGAAACTCCCCTGGCGGTAGCCTCAGGATGGTGGGCCAGCCTGAGACTTTGTGACATTTCCCCCTTTTCTCTTTCCTGCCTTCTGGACTCCCATTCCACAAAAGTACTGGATCAGGAGCTGGGTGCTGGAGGCTCACAGGTATAATACTAGCTATTCAAGAGGCCTCAATATGAGGATTGCAGTTTGAAGCCAGCCCAAGCAGGAAAATCCATAAGACTCTTATCTCCAATTAACCAACAAAGAGCCAGAAGTGGTGCTGTGGCTCAAGTGGTAGAGTGCTAGCCTTGAGCACAAAAGCTGAGGGACAGCACCGGCACACACACACACACACACACACACACACACACACACACACACACACACACACACACACACACACACACACACACACACACACACACACACACACACACACACACACACACACACACAAACAGAGTCAGGGGCAATTTCTCAAATATTCTCTATCTACTTGTGTCTGCAGAAGTATCACCCAGTCAGATATGTGCTATGTCTCCTACTCTTCAGGGAGATACATGGCCAGGTTAAGAGAAGAGAATTTTTAAATGTTTTTATTGTTATTATAAAGGTGATGTACAGAGGGGCTACATTTACATAAATCAGGTAAAGAGTACATTTCATTTGGGACAATGTCACACCTTCCCTCACTCTCGGTTTTTCCCTCCTGTCTCCAACCACTAGTTGTAGAGTTCATTTTCAACAGTGTCTAGTGAACACCACTCCATTTCTGTGCCCCTCCTTGCCCTCCCAAGAGCAGGATTTGGACAGCTGGCACTTCCAACGGCAAGGCTTGGTATCAGAGAAGCCTGCTTTCAGAGTGCCTTAGGCTTCCTTTCAGGCAAATAGCCTGATACCTTATGAGAAGTGTGTACAATCAAGTCCTGCCGGTTTTTAAAACACTGCCAGTGTTTTAAGCACTGAGTGTTTCGTTGCCTTGGGGGACTAGAAAGGTCATGGATGGCAGCCATAGCTCGCAGGCAGCCTAGTCATCACTTAGCTACAACATTCAGTTCTTTTTCTCTGTCCTTTTTTAATTAAACTTAAATATTACCTATAAAAGACACCTTTAAACCAAGTAACAGAGAAAGGTTAAAAATACAAAGATATATAACAATAAAGTTCTAACAATAAAAGGCAAGTTTAAACTAAAATTCATTCAAAACAGAACACAAAACAAAAAAGTAGATTTAAAAAATAAAGCTTTTGGGCTGGGAAGGTGGCTCCGTGGTAGAGCGCTTGCCTTGCATGCATGAGACCCTGGGTTCAATTCCTCAGCACCACTTAAGAAAAAAGAAAAAAGCCGGAAGTGGCGCTATGGCTCAAGTGGTAGAGTGCTAGCCTTGAGCTGAAGAGCTGAGGGACAGCGCCCAGGCCCAGAGTTCAGGCCCCACGACTGGACCCAAAAAAAAAAAATCTTTATAATACAACATCCATTTCTTTGCTAAGATGCCTACACAAACTTGGCTGGTCCCAAGATTGGGTAAGCACACCTACAGGCATCCCATTATGCTCATGGACATCTATAGGTTAAAGTTTTTTCTAGTTGAAAGGCCTATGACAGGTTCTTGAAGAAGAGCCTGCTGAGCCAGGCACTGGTGGCACACACCTATAATCCCAGCTACCCAGGAGGCTGAGAATTGAGGATTGTGTTTTGAAGCTAGACCAGGCAAGGAAGTCCAAGAGTCTCTTATCTTCAATTAACCACCAGAAAACTGGAAGTGGAAGTGGTACTATGGCTCAAGTGGTAGAGTGCCAGGCCCTGAGTTCAAGTCCCAGGACTGGCAAAAAAGAAAAAAGAAATGAGTCTCACAGACTTTCTTGCTAGGGCAGGCTTCAAACTTCAATCCTTAAATCTTGAATATCTAGATTTACAGGCTGTGATCCACCAATACCTGAAATGGCTTCAACAGTTTATGTTACACACGGGGTGGGGGTTGGGGGGTTGGTAATGTGTAAGTCCCCTATCTGCATGACAAAGAGGGCCTTGTATTTGTTTTTTGTTTGTTTGTTTTTGTTTTTGCTGGTCTTAACACTAGAACTCTACCTAGATGCTGTCCCTAAGCAACTTTTGCTCAAGGCTAGTACTCTACCATTTGAGATACAGCACCACTTCCGGCTTTTTCTATGATTAATTGGAAATAAGAGTAGCTAGGGTAACAGGCATGAACCACCGGTGCCCAACTAGGAGGGACTTTTTTTATTTGGCATCTCCAGACCTCTCCATTTCCCAGTGGGGCCAGAAAGATCTCTCATTTCTGTGCCTTCCATTTCTCCTGGAGTATGAAGAAAGGTATACCCTACCCTGAATCTAGCCACTTGTACTTGGGTTACTATCAAATGTATCTGATGCTGCCTAGCTCACTCCCACCATTTTTTTTTTTTTTTGGTCGGTCGTGGGCCTTGAACTCTGGGCCTGCACACTGTCCCTCAGCTCTTCAGCTCAAGGCTAGCGCTCTACCACTCAAGCCACTGTGCCACTTCTGGTTTTCTGGTAGTTAATTGGCGATAAGAGACTCACGGACTTTCCTGCCTGGGCTACCTTTGAACCATGACCCTCAGATATCAGCCTCCTGAGTAGCTAGGATTACAGGTGCGAGCCACCGATGCCCAGCTTACTTCCACCAAACTTGATCCTGCCAAGTCTATTGTGCTTAGCTACTGTATGAAATGACAGTCTCTATAGTATGAGATGACAGGTATTTATTTTCCCTGTATTATCGAGTGTAGATTGCCCATGATCTCTTTTTCTTAAAAATTTTTATTGTGATTAAATGATTCATAAATTTCACAAATTTCATAGTCTTGTAAGATAGTGATACTTAGTTTAAAAGTCACAAACACATTCCAGCCTTCATGGGCAAATTGTCTTTATCATAGTCTATAAAGTTTGTGATTCTATGAGCTTTGACAATACAGCTATTTCTTCCCCAATGGGTGATATGTACATTTCTTTCCTTTTACTTAGTGTCAGCTGTTCCCTCTTTCCCTCTCATTCCCTTCCTCCAATGGCTGCCATTGAGTTGCTTAGTTAGAAATCTCAGAGCCTTTGGTGCCTGTCTTCCTACACTAAAGAGCACATAGCATATGACTCAGAGTGTACATCTTTTTCCATCAAAGCCGACAACCCAGTCCCTAACACCATAGGTAGTAGCTTAACAATGTCAGGGGTCCTTAAGGAAGGACACCAGGTCATAGACTTAGACAGACATCCAACCTAACATGTCCCACTGAGGAGTCAACAGCTTTCCCATTGTTAAAAGGTAAGACTTTGTTGGGCACAAGTGGTTCACACCTGCAGTTCTAGCTACACAGGAGGCTGAGGTCTGAGGATCATGGTGTGAAGACAGTCCTGGCAGGAAAGTCTGTGAGACACATTTCCAATAAACTACTCAGAAAAAGCTGGAAGTGGCGCTGTGGTCCAAGTAGTAGAGCTTTCAAACCTCAGGACTGGCAATAATAATAATAACAAAATAGAAGATTTTCCCACAATTTCCATAGATAAATGAAATTAATATATAGACAAAAATTTTTTTGGTCAGTCCTAAGGGCCTGGTTATTGTCCCTGAGCCTCTTTGTGCTCAAGGCTAGCGCTCTACCATGTGAGCCACAGCACCACCTCCAGCTTTTTCTGAGTAGTTTATTGGAGATAAGAGTCTCAAGGCCAGGTACTGGTGGCTCACGCCTGTGAACCTAGCTACTCAGGAGGTTGAGATCTGAGGATCTCGGTTCAAAGCCAGCCTAGGTAGGAAAGGCCTTGCGATTCTTATCTGCAATAAACCTCCCAGAAAACCGGAAGTGGCACTGTGGCTCAAGTGGTAGAGTGCTCTCCTTGAGCTGAACTGAGGGACAGCAGGCAGGCCCAGAGTTCAAGCCCCATGACTCACAAAAAAAAAAAAAAAAAAGAGTCTCACGAATTTTCCTGCCTGGGCTGGCTTCAAACACTGCTCTTTAAATCTCAGCCTCGTGAAAGCTAAGATTACAGACATGAACCACCACAGCCTGGCTGATAGGTTTTTTTTTTTTTAATGAGTATTTGATTCTGATAGATTTTAAAAGCAAAAATGCTAAGAACACCCTAATCCTGAGTTCAAGAACCATTGCCAGCAGAAATGTTGTAAAAGATAAGAGATAGCTAGGACTTCCACATAGATGGGACTCAGTAAAACTACATTTCAGTGTTATCACTTGTGGGAAAAGATGTAATTTTTATTTATTTATTTATTTTTGGTCGGTCAAGAGCTCAAGGCGAGCGCTCTACCACTTGAGCTACAGCGCCACTTCCGGTTTTCTGGTGGTTTATTGGAGATAGGAGTCTCACGGTCTTTCCTGCCTGGGCTGGCTTTGAACCGCGATCCTCAGATCTCAGCCTCCTGAGTAGCTAGGATTACAGGCGTGAGCCACCAGCGCCCGGCAAAAGATGTATTTTTAAAATTTATTTTTCAATCAAGTTTCCTGGCCTTCCCTCTGATTGGCATGGCCCAAGATTAAGAGTCTCCTTCGTCCTAATTGACAGGTTTTATTTTCTCATCTACCTACAATTGGGTTGCTGCTGGGAATGTTTCAGTTTGTTTAATTTGTCCTAGACCATAATCTCAGGTTTAACTGCTTTTACATTTTTCATTATTTTATAGAATCTTCCTCTCCCTATTTTGTTGAGCAAGTTCATTATCCTGCCATAGGCTATAAATTCCATCAGTTCTTTTTTTCTTTCTTTCTTTTTCTTTTTGCTGGTCCTGGGGTTAAACTCGGGGCCTGGATGCCGTCCCTGAGCTTCTTTGTGCTCAAGGCTGGTGTTCTACCACTTGTGCCACAGTGCCACTTCTGGCTTTTTCTTTTCTTTTTTCTTTTTTGTGTGTCGGTCTTGGGGCTTGAACTCTGGGCTTGGGTGCTGTCCCTGCGCTCTTCAGCTCAAGGGGAGCACTCTACCACTTGAGCCACAGCACCACTTCCGGTTTTCTAGTGGTTTATTGGAGATAAAAGTCTCACCGACTTTCCTGCTCGGGCTGGCTTTGACCTCGATCCTCAGATCTCAGCCTCCTGAGTAGCTAGGATTACAGGAGTGAGCTACCGGAGTCTGGCACTTCTTGCTTTTTCTGATTTGTTTACTGGAGATAAGAGTCTCAAGCACTTTCCTGCCTGGGCTGGCTATGAACTGTGATCCTCAGATCTCAGCCTCCTGAGTAGCTGGGCTTTGTTAGTTCTTATCACTTTATTCTTTTCCCCTGGCTTCACCTCTTTGCCAGACACGTTTTGTTTTTTAGTTTCATCTGCGGTTCTTGAGTTGTATAAACCTACATTCCCTTGCTTCTTGTCTTCTCATTTAAGAGCCCGTAATCCCATCCCTCAGAAGGCTGGGGGAGGATTGGGACTGGTGGCATTCAAGCCTTGGTACCCAGCAAGACTTTATCTCAAAACAAAATAAGCAAAACGAAATAAAACCTGTAGCAAAAGTAATTAATTACTTAAACAAACCCCAGATTGGCTATTTTCTTTTGTGGGCATGGTCACACAAAAGTTCCCAAATTGAAACTGGGCGCCCTTGGCTCCAGTCTGCAATCCTGGCGACTCAGCAGGCTGCGATCTGAGGATTTGCAGTTCGAAGGCAGCCAGGGCAGAAAAATCTGTGAGATTCCAATTAAACACCAAAAAAGCCTGACGTGAAGCTGTGGCTCAAGTGGTGAGCGCTAGCCTTGGAGCACAAAAACTCAGGGACATCAGTGCACTGGCACTGAGTTCAAACTCTAGGACTGGCAAACGTACACACACACACACACACACACACACACACACACACACACACACACACACACACACACACACACACACACACACACACACACACACACACACACACACACACACTGCTTAAACTGGACAACTTCACACAGCGTCTGGTCTCCACATTCTCTTCATTCCAATAGTAGAGACGGAACGCAATTAGCTGATTTGGCGTTCCTTGGAAAGGTATCTAGATATCTAACCACAGAAACACAAGGGAGAAAAAACAGGCTGATCCAGAGAGGTGGAGATGGGTGAAGCAGGGCAGTCCCTGAATGCGAAGGGCAGTCCCAGGATTGAGTAAAGGAGTCCGGCGCCCGCACTTTGAGTGAGCCCAGAATCTAGCAGAGCTGGGCAAACCCAGGGAGCAGAATCTGGGTGGAGGGTGGCTATTTTTTTTTCTTTCTTTCTTTCAATACACACTAATATCAGCGCAAAGAACTTAAGGCAAGCTCCAAGAGCAGCGCCGCCGTTTCACAGCGGACAGAGGCCGCTTCACTAAGTGCATAATCTTGTTAGCACAGAACCCACACTCTTCACTCTAGGTCGTCTTTGACTTCTGAATCGTCTAAAACCTTTAACGTGCAGCACGTGGAACTACAAGTCCCAAGATGCATCGCTGCAATGGGGCCCAGACACCTTTGGTACCCGCCAGAAAAAAAAAAGAAAAGAGAAAAAAGAGGACAAATGCCAGGATGTGGAAATTAGATCAGGTCCACCCTGCTGGCTGGGAAAGCAGAAGAGCTAGAATCTGATTGGTTGAAGTTTGACGTCTCTCAGGCTGGTGAATGTTCCTCGAATAGGAAGAGAGGGTGGGTGCCCTACGCACTTCCGGTAAGGCGGAAGTGAGCCAGCAGCCACCCACCCCAGCCTCCTCAAATACCACTCTCCCGCGCATCTCTGAAAGCGCCGGTGACCCGACGGAAGCAATTCCTCCGACTTGTTCCGGAACGCACAGAGGCCAGCAGCTGGGGGTGGGGGGGCGGCCCTGGAGAAGGGGCTGTGGCGGTACGCCGGGGAAGACTGCTGCGGCGGCTGCATTAGCGGCGGGATTCGCAAGTAAGTCTGGGGGCTGGTGCAGGAGCTGGGCTCCGGGCTGCGGGGTGCGTTTGGGGCCGGGGAGGCTTGTGACTGGGTGCGTTCGCCATCCCGCTTCGCACACTGGTTCCCGTCGGGGCGGGGGAAGGAACGGAAGCTCCTCGCCTCCCCGGCCTCCCCGGCCTCCCCGCCTCGTTTGGGGGAGGGGAGGCCCGCCGGAGCTCTCCCGGCGCCGCTCGGTGGGCTCGGGAAGCAGGGGGAGGCCCGGGCCGGGAGGAAGCTGCCCGCGATCCCGGGCCTTCTCCCCGGGCGGAACGCAGAGGGAGGGTGCAGTTGGGGGAGCATGGCAGCCCCATCGCCTTTTTGTTTTTTGTTTTTTTGCTTTCTCACGTGCTCTCAGATTTGTTCATTTCTTGGGTCCCAGGAGGGGCCGCTCGCCACTTTCCTCTGCAGTACCCCGAAAAAAAAGTTTGATCTTTGGAGCAACTTGTTGGGCCATGTCTCTCCCTGTGACCCGGTGGGTGGGGGCTCTCCTGCCTCTCACACTCCTTGTCTGAAAGGAGTTGTCTTCAGGCCAAGTACGGCGCCCCCTGAGTGCCCCGTAAACCAGTCTCTTCAGTAATAATAGATCTCCATTGAATTGAAGAGGGGGGGAATCCTGTAGTGCTAGTATTTCTACTCTGCAGCTTTGAGTGTAGAAAGCAACCGAAATCTTTAGTTATGAAACTTGGTTTTCAAACTGCCAAATTTGCTTTTGATCCCCAAATAACTACTTTTTTCCCCTGTTAAGTGGCTGAAGACGATAAATAATATCTGTATTATTATGCCGTATTTGAGCCATCACAGTTCGCAAGTGGGTTTCACTGGCGATGAAACCGTTGTTGGCCCTTCCATGATGGATATGTGTGGTTTATTGCGTGCGTGTGTGTGTGTCTGTGTGTCTGTGTGTCTGTGTCTGTGTCTGTCTGTGTGTGATGACTAATTTTTATCTGAAAAAATGGCAATTTTGCGATTAGACTTAACTCTTGATTATGTGAGGCAGTTGTTCTCTGCACCCTCCCCCCCAATTTGATAATGGTCCTTTTTAAAAAAGACATCTAATAACTGCTAGGCTGGGAATGTAGCTTAGTTGTAGAGTGCTTGCCTTTCATGCAAGAGACCATAAATCTGAAATCCAGTAACTAGACACATCCAAAAAAGTTGTCTTCTATCTAATAATTATTCAAAACCGATTTTTAAAATATGCACACTCATTATACATAGAACCAGTTTCATTATTAGATGCTAAATTTGAAGTAACTAGGCAATAATTTACACATGAAGCTATGTCTTCTATAGTTATCTAGTTAAGTACTGAAGTAATACTTTGTTGTTTAACTTCCAAAATGCTGTGTGGCTTTTTTTCCAGTCATGTAAAATAAACAGGAAAATCTTCAGTTTTTGCTAATGTATATATTAATACATTTTCCAAATGGTTATTGCTGCATTGTTAAAATCAGATAAACACCATTCAGTGAAGCATGAAACTTTTAAGTCTTAATAATTCTGGAAAATGATAATAGTACTCAAATATTTACCAAACATCTATTTATGTGCTTTGATGCCTACCCTCAAAATGGATATAGGGGATGGGATTATGTATTAGATATAACTTCAGGTAATGATAAATAAGAGGAAAATTAGGCCAGTGCTAGTAATTAGGAGTTGGGAGAATTCTAAAGTTCAAGGCTAGCTTAGGCTACATGTGGAGACCTTGTCTCAAACAAAAGGATGGGTTGGGAAGGTGGCTCAGTGGTAGAGTGCTTGCCTCACATGCATGAGCCCCTGGTGGCTCAAGTGGTAAAGTGCTAGCCTTGAGCTGAAGATCTGAGGGACAGTGCCCAGGCCCAGAGTTCAAGCCCCACAACTGGGAAAGGAAAAAAAAGAGAGACTTCTGGCTGCTTGTGGCTTATGCCTCTGTGATCTTAGCTGCTCAGGAGGCTGAGAGCTGAGAATCCATTTGAAGCCAGCACAGGCCAGGAAAGTCCTAGAAATTCCTATGAACAATTAACCACCAAAAAAGCTGAAGTAGAGCCATGGCTCTAGTGATTTAGAGCACTACCCTTGAGCAAATAAAAAAAAAAAAAAAAAAAAAAAAGCTCAGGGACAGCACCCAGTGCCTGCAGTCAAGCCCCAGGTCTAGTGCTTGGGCATGAGTGCACACACATACACACACACACACACATACACAAACAGATTTAGGTGATGATAATATGCTTTTGATGGAAAACTTGATTGTTTTAACTAGAGATTTCTCAAATAGTAAACTGCAAATGCATAGACCTTGACCACAATGAAGGAAAAGTAGTGTTGACATCAGGTTATGGTGGATGAGTGTTAATCAACTAGCAAATAAATAAAATTGAGGCTTATGGTCTTTTTTTTCTTTTTGAAATGAGAAACCACTGACAGGTTTTCAGTAGGAAGGTGGCTGATTTATGCTTGTTCATAGCAGATTGGTGAGTGGAGAGTAGACCAGCTCTCCAGCTCTGGATATAAGCTCTGGATGAGGAAACTTTTCTAAGTGTTTAAGTCTCTGAGATACATTAGCTTGAAATGTAGAGTTGGAAGATAATGATTTGAAGTGTAATTTCATGCTAGAGCCAAATGGCACAGATAAATTTTTCTTCTTTTTTCTTTTTATTTCTTTGTGGTGGGCTTGAACTCTGGGCCTGGGTGCTGTCCCAGAACTTCTTTTTGCACCAGGATAGAAATCTACCACTTGAGCCCTAGCTCCATGTCTGGCTTTTTTGGTAGATTATTAGAGACAAAAGCCTCACAAAGCCGGGCGCTGGTGGCTCACACCTGTAATCCTAGCTACTCAGGAGGCTGAGATCTGAGGATCGCGGTTCAAAGCCAGCCCGGGCAGGAGAGACCGTGAGACTCCTATCTCCAATAAACCACCAGAAAACCGGAAGTGGCGCTGTAGCTCAAGTGGTAGAGTGCTCGCCTTGAGCTGAAGAGCTGAGGGACAGTGCCCAGGCCCAGAGTTCAGGCCCCACGACCGACAAAAAAAAAAAAGCCTCACAAACTTTCCTGCCTAGGCTGGCTTTACTGTGATCCTTAGATCTCAGGACTCAGAGTACCTAGGATTATAGATGTGAGCCACCAGCTCTTAGATTTGATTTTCTTTTGAGTAAACAACTTCTATCCACCCTAATCATTTCAGGAATAGCAGTATCATAGTGTATCTTACTGGGTATTACTGCTTTGTAGCACGTACCTCTACTCCCAGAACTCAAGAGGCTGAGAGGTAGAAGGACGAGTCTCTGAGCAGCCTGTGCTATATGGTCAAACAAAACAAAAAGTATTTACTGAAGTGGGAAAGACTTGAGAAGGGAAACATCAGTTTTTGATAGTTTCCAAGAGTTGTGTGTGTATGTCAATACTAGGGTTTTTCTACTAAACAGCCTTGAATACTTAACTTCATTCTTTTGTTTAAGGCTGGCACTCTACAACTGAACTTTTAACTCCTCTTCTGGCTTTTTTTGGGGGGGGGGGCAGTCCTGGGGCTTGAACTTGGGGCCTGAACTTGGGGCCTGGAGCGTCCCTCAGCCTCGTTTGTTCAAGGCTAGCCTTCTATCACTTGAGCCACAGTGCTACTTCTGGCTTTTTCTGAGTAGTTTATTGGAAATAAGAGTCTCATGGATGCCGGGCACCGGTGGCTCACGCCTGTAATCCTAGCTACTCAGGAGGCTGAGATCTGAGAATCACAGTTCAAAGCCAGCCCGGGCTGTTTTACAATATACATGAGCTATGGGTAGATATACTTAGAAAATTTTCTTATTCTTTTTATAAACTATAAGGAAATTTGAGATAGTAAGGGAGATTAGGTAGTTTTCAGTGGTAAAGTGCCTTGCATCCTTTTAAGTTCACTGCTCTGTGGGAAACACCTGCTTAATAAAGATAAAAGTAAGATAAGTGGGAGTAACACAGTTAAATTCAATCACCTCATGTGAGATATGAAGAGTCAAATCCTGTCACTTAACCTATATAGATCTCAAGACAAATGTCTAAGCGAGAATAGAAATTCAGATATGGGGCTAGAGGTATGTGGTTTTTTTTTTGTTTTGTTTTTTTTTTTTGTCGGTTGTTGGGCTTGAACTCGGCCTGGGTGCTGTCCCTCAGCCCTTCAGTTCAAGGCTAGTGCTCTACCACTTCAGTCACAGCACCACTTCTGGTTTTCTGAGTGGTTTATTGGAGATAAGAGTCTCACAGACTTTCCTGCCCTGCCTGGTCTGGTCTGGAACCATGAAACCATGATCCTCAGATCTCAGCCTCCTGAGTAGTTAGGATTACAGGCGTGAGCCACTGGCACCCGGCTGAGGATTGTGTTTTGGAAGTCAGCCTGGGCAGGGCTGAGGATTGTGTTTTGGAAGTCAGCCTGGGCAGGAGAGTTGAGACTCTTAAATCCAATAAACTACTCAGAAAAGACTGGAAGTGGTCCTGTGACTCAAGTGTTAGAGAACTAGCGTTTGAGACAAATGACAGTGCCCAGGCCCTGAGTTCAAACCCCAGGACCTGTAGGACAACAAAAATGCCGTGTGAAGACACTGGTAAACAGTGGAGTTCATTTATTTTTATTACAGACCTATAAAAAAAATCTACATTTGTCCTCCACATGTAGTTCTATATACACATATACATACATATATACATACACGAACGAATGTTTGGTTTGGAAGTGGAATCATAGCTTTTTTTTTTGGTTGTGGGGCTTGAACTCTGGGCTTGGGCACTGTCCCTGCGCTCTTCAGCTCAAGGCTAGCACTCTACCACTTGAGCCACAGCGCCACTTCCAGTTTTTAGTGGTTTATTGGAGATGAAGAGTCTCACGGACTTTCCTGCCCGGGCTGGATTTGAACCTCGATCTTCAGATCTCAACCTCCTGAGTAGCTAGGATTACAGGCGTGAGCCACTGGTGCCCTGCTTTAACATTACTGTTTTAAGGTATTTCACTGTGTGCTGAATAAGCACTGTCTTTGTGCTTTATGTATAATTTATTTTTCATAATATCCTTGCGAAGTAAATGCCATATTTCCATTTTACAGTATCAGAAACGAGGCACAGAAATGTTAGGTAACTGGTTCATATAGCAATTAGTGATGGGGGTAAGCATTCTAAAGCCAATTGCTTTTAAGCAACTACATTATATGGAGGGCTAATGATACAAAATAACCAAAGAAATCTTAGGTAAGAGATGAAACAAGAAGATGTAGCAGGAAAAAAAAAAAAAAAGAAGATGTAGCAGAGGACTGTGTACACCTCCCAGTATTGGGTCTTCAAACGCATGTCTGAAGACATGGCTCAGTGGTAGTGTTTCTTTAGCATATATTCTGGATTGAACCATGAGCTAAAAAAAGAAACAAAAAAATCAAAACATTACATCTTGGTCCAAGTCTCAGCCTGTGTTCCTTATCAGTCACCATTCTCTTGTTTGATAAGATCTAGCTTCTCAATTCCTGGCCTCTTTTCCTATACTCATTGTCTCACTCTGGTCAAACTGGTCTCCATGCTCTTCTCTATCCTTGAAAGGTTCTTTTCCAGACACCATGACTCATTCCCTCACTTTTCAGGTTTTTGTTAAGTATCAATGGGGCTTTTCCTTTACTCCATTCCTTACCTCCTGCTTTATTTTTCCCCACTTCATTTCTTCGATCTCACGATTTTTGGTGTGGTATCTTTCAAGATCCTTTCCATGATGTTAAATATGTGTCATGTTCATCTGTGTTACTTAAGACACAACTTGACATACTATCCATTAGTAAATATTTGTTGGATGGGTGAATGTTCTTTATAACACTGAATTATGTATCTCAAACTATCTGACTTAGCTCATACTGTTTCCTTTGCCTGGATGTTCTGTCCTAATTTGGCCTGATAAAAATAACCCCATCTATCAAGACCCACATTAGAAACTGTTCCCCTAACAGGAACTTGTTAGTGATTATTTGTAGCTCCACATTTTCTTTGGGGCAGCCAGATTCCTACCTCTGTTAGCATGTACTGGCCCAGCAACAGCTTTTTCTGGTACTTTATTGGTGATAGGAGTTTCACAGACTTTCCTGCCTGGGCTGGCTTTGAACCATGATCCTCAGATCTCAGCCTCCTGGGTAGTTAGAATTACAGGCATGAGGCACTGACACTGGGCTAGGTTACTTACCCCCTCTCCCCCTCCTTACCTCCCCCTCCGCCCCCCAGGTTGTGGGGCCTTGAACTCTAGGCCTGGGCACTGTCCCTCAGCTCTTAAGCTCAAGGCTAGTGCTCTATCACTTGAACCACAGCGCCACTTCTGGCTTTTTCTGCTTATGTGGTGCTGATTTATTGAACCCAGGGCCTCATGCATGCAAGGCAAAGCACTCTACCACTGAGCCACCTTCCCAGCCCTCTGTTACTTTTATAGTCACTCCTAGGCAAAGGTCTGCTGATGACCTACATCCCCAGACTTCCCATTTTGCTTTTGTTGATTTTTGTTTTGTGTTGTTTTGTTTTTGGTCCGGTCATGGGGCCTGAACTCTGGGTGTGGGCGCTGTCCCTCAGCTCTTCAGCTTAAGGCTAGCGCTCTACCACTTGAGCCACAGTGCCACTTCCGGCTTTTTTCTTTTTGTTTATGTGGTGCTAAGGAATCGAACCCAGGGCCTCATGCATGCAAGGCAAGCATGCAAGGCAAGCGCTCTACCACTGAGCCACCTTCCCAGCCCATATTTTAACTCTTGATGATGATTTGCTCTGTTTCCATTAGTGATGTTAGAAAACCTCCTCCTTTTCATTTCTATTGTATACAAGGTGGCATTGATTTACTATATTAAGTGTGTGGAAAAACTGTTGCTACCCAAACGGTTTTAATGGTGTGACTTTGCATGGTTGCTGAGCTACTGCAAGCTAGTTAAACAAATATCCTATACATTTTTTTCCTGTGGAGCTTAGAACAGTTGGTACTTGACATTTTTATGCTTCAAGACTTTAGCATTTTTCTTTGCTTAGAATTAAGATCATAATTATATACAACAAAAGAAAGTAGTAATTGTCTAATATAAAATAGCATGCTATTTTTTAAGTTTAGAGATCTATCTAAGGATTTATATTAGCTGCTTCTAAAAGTACAAAGTAAATTCATTGGAGCAAAAAAAAATTTTGTTTTATTTTTGCATCCGGTCGTGGGGCCTGAACTCTGGGCCTGGGCGCAGTCCCTCAGCTCTTCAGCTGTGAAGTCAGATCCACCCAGGCTTAAACCTTGACTAAACCATCACTAAGTTATAGAAAGCTTGAGCAAGCAAAAGCCTTTTCCATGTTTTCAGATCTCTAAGATAAAAATGATTATTCCTCTTTGGGTGGGGGAGTTGGAGATTGAACCCAAGTCCTTGAACATGCAAGTAACTTCACCACCACTGTCTTAAGGCATATAGTGCTTTATTAAGTATTAGCCTAATAAATTGTTGGTTGTCTTTTACTTTGCCATTGCTATCCTTTTTTTCTAGTTCACAAGTTAGAAATAATTTCTCACTTTAGAAACAGCTCTCTCCATTCTTTCTTAGGGTTACTATAGATTAAAGTTGTTTCTACTCCTGTTTCTTCCCTGGAACAAATCACTCAGCCTCAATGATACTTTGTTTCTCAGTAAGCTGAGGGAGTTAGATTATTTCCAAACTCATTATTTACTTTATCTTTTGTTAAGATTAGAATTAAAATATTGGTCAAGAATTTGTTAGAGAATATTGTGACAAAAATGGTATAAATAAGATCTTCCCCCCCACCCCCCAGTTTTTAAATTAAACCTACACTTTATTGTTATTAAGGTTCCTTAAAGAAATGCTGTCGTGTTAAAATACAAACTCCTGGCAAAAAAAAACTCCCAACCTTTCCTTTTATGAATCATTTGTTATTCTTTTTGGTAGAACTGGTGTTTGAATTTAGAGCTTCACTCTTTCTAGGTTGATCCCTATCACTTAAACCACACTTCTAGCTTTATTTTATATTTTTAGTTTTAATTTTTTTGGTTCTGGTACTGAAGCATGAACTCAAGGCCTCTTGCTTTTGTTTTATGTGCAGGGATAGCACTCTACCACTGTTCAGCAACTTGAGCCAAACTGCCACTTCCAGTTTTTTTATGGCTAGAGATAAAAGTCTTTGCTGTTATCTTCCTGGGCTGGCTTTGAACTAGGAGCCACCAGCTCCTGGCCTTTGCCTGTTATTTTGGAGATAGAGTCTAGCAACTTTTCTGCTCAGGTTGGCCTTGACCAACTTAGAGATCAGATATTAGCATGAGCCAATGACACCTGGCTTGAATTATTTCATTTTGTAAAATTTTAAAGATTTTTCTCAATCACAAACTCTATCATTTTGTCATTAAATTCAGGACTTTTGTGGCCTACATATAGACAAGATGAAAAAATGATATTTACTATACACTCACATTACTAGAAGTCACTTTTTTGTTTGTTTTGCAAGGCTGGTGCTCTACAACTGCAGCCATAGCACATTGACATGTAGCAGTGCACACCGAATATTAATATAAAATGTGCACGAGCTTGTGCCACTAGTCAATTGGTTAATACAAATGATCAAGCCCAGCCAGGAGCTGGTGGCTCAAATATGTAATCCTAGCTGCTCAGAAAGCAGAGATCTGAGGATCATAGTTTGAAGCCAACCAATGTAGAAAAGCAAAAAGCTGGAAGTGAAGCCATGACTCAAGAGGTAGAACACTAGCCTTAAGCAAAAAAGTTCCGGGACAGCGCCCAGGTCCTGAGTTCCAAACCCTAGGACCAGCACCATAAAAAGAAAAAAAGTATCTGGTCCCAATATGATGATTAACCAAGACATTCTTACCACTTGGGAAATTCTTAAGAATTTAGATACCACCTCCCAGAAACTAAGGACAAAAGCCAGACAAATTCTTTTTTTATTTTTTTATTTTTTATTTTTTATTTATTTTTTTTAATGTCCGGTCGTGGGGCCTGAACTCTGGGCCTAGGCACTGTCCTTCAGCTCTTCAGCTCAAGGCTAGCACTCTACCACTTGAGTCACAGCGCCACTTCCGGGTTTTTTCTTTTTGCTTATGTGGTGCTGAGGAATCGAACCCAGGGCCTCAGGCATGCAAGGCAAGCACTCTACCACTGAGCCAACTTCCCAGCCCCAGACAAATTCTTTATTGATAAGAATACTTCAAGTTTTCTCAGACTTCTTAACAGGCCTATGCCCACCTTCTCCCCAAAATAAACAGAAGTCTTAGAATATCTTAGAGCCATGACATTTTTTCTTGGTAATCGTATTGTATGCATTTTAGTGGGCTGCACTTGTGTTTACATTCTGTTCTTAACACTGTATGACCATTTTCTTTGACCATTAAAAAAAAGTGCTGAAGGAAATTGGGCCCTACAGCCTCACACACGTAAGCACTCTTAACTACTGAGCTAACATCCCCCAGCCTTTGGTATTTTGAGATAGGGACTATCTCTATATCTCATGCTGATTTTGAACTCCTATGTAAAACAAGCTGGCCTCAACTCACAACCCTCTGCCTCCTTCTTCCAGTTGCTAGGATTACAGGAATGAACCACAATATCCATTTTTGTTTTTGTATGTTGATACCAGGGCCTGGGCACTGTTCAAATATAGCATTCTGCCACTTGAGCCACAGCTCCACTTCTACGGTTTTTATTGGTGGTTACATTGAAGATAAGAGACACATGGATAAGAGTCATATGGACTTTTCTGCCTGAGCTGGCTCCTAACCAGGATCCTCAGATCTCATTCTCAGTAGCTGGGATTATAGGCATGAACCGCTGTCACCTGGTGTCAGTTTTTTCATTTTTCTTTCTTTCTTTTTTTTTGTTGGTCATGGGGCCTGAACTCTGGGGTTAGACGCTGTCCCTGTGCTCTTCAGCTCAAGGCTAGCGCTCTACCATTTGAGCTATCCTGCCACTTCTAGCTTTTTCTGCTTATGTGGTGCTAAAGAATCGAACCCAGGGCCTCATGCATGCCAGGCAAGTGCTCTACCACTGAGCCACCTTCCCAGCCCCTTTTCATTTCTCTTTAAAGCCTATTTTGTATGTATATTATTTTAAGTAATATTTCTATAATTCAGAAGCTCTGCCCAAGCACAGAGCATTTTGTGATTCTTTTTGGTTGGTAACATTTTATACTTGACAACTCTTGATAAAGGAAGGAGATGTACTCCTTACCTAACTTATGTAACTGTAACCCCTCTCTGCATCACTTTTATAATAACAAATAAAAAGGAGGGAGACTCCTTCAGCTATTAATACCAAATGACATAAGCAACTGGTTGAAAACATGTCAAATTCAACATTATTCTTAACCTGGTCTTGTTACATTTCTAGGAAACTACTAAAGTTCCTGTGGAACCAAAGTAAAATTGTATAAGAACATAATGGGTAAGTTATACAAAGGTAATTTTGTGTTTTCAACTAGTAGAAGCTGTTTATTCTTAAACATAGGCTTTCAAAGTCATTAAATGGAAGAAAATGGTTAAACTGAAATTACTGTTTATGTAAATCAAGTTTATATTTACTGTATATTCCTAGAAGGCAGATCAGTAACAATTTTGTGCCAAGTGTAATAGCTTGTATCTTAAGAAATTAAGACTTCCCAACAAATAAGTAATAGGATTTTGAAAAAAATTGTGTTTATTGCAGTACTGATAAGAACTTAAATCTTCATTCTTTCAAGAGTTGGCAAGTCAGGTGTGGGGTGGCTCACATCTATAATTCTAGCTATTCAGAAAGCTGAGATCTGAGGATTGCAGTTAAAAGCCAGAGTTGACAAACTTAAGATTCTTGTCTCTGGTTAACCATGAAAAAGCTAAAAGTAGAGTTGTGGTTCAAGGGGTAAAGTGCCATCCTTGAGGGAAAAAGCTAAGAGAACAGTGCACACACAGGCCCTGAGTTCAACCCCCAGTACCAGCACACACAAGAAAAGAGTTGGTAAAACTGCTAAAAATCTACAAGTTTGTTCATTGGAATAATTACATTCAAGAAATATATGAAAAAAATTGTGAAAGACGTGTTGAGTAGCCAGTTGTGTGTAAAGCTAGCACAGAGTAACATTTGTGTTCTCTCTTTTACCTCTACTTTGATTTTGTTGCTACTGTGATTCTGGGGATCAAACTCTGGAACTCACATATACTGGGAGCATATTTTACCACTGAGCTACATCTGTAGCCAAGCCTGGGTTTTTATTTTTTTATTTTTTGTTGTCTTGTTTTGGTGCGAGTAGTGGGTCTTGAACCCAGGCCTCACATATTTAGTTTTGCCTGCTAAATGCTGGTGTTATCTCATTTGAGCTATACCTCTACTTGTGGCCTTTGGCTCTTAATTGGAGGTGACTCTCTGATTTGTCCCCCTAGTCCCAGACTGGCTTCAAACCTTGATCCTTGGATCTTAGCCTTCAATATAGCTAGAATTACAAGAATGAGCCACCAACACCCAGCCTGAGGCTTGTACCAGTCCTGAGGCTTGAACTTAGAGCTTGGGTGCTGTCCCTGAGGTTTTGTGCTCTGTTATTTGGACCACAGCTCCGCTTCTAGCTTTTTCCTGGCTAATTGGACGTAAGAGTCTCATCTGCTTTCTTGCCCAACGTAGCCTTCAAATCCGTGATTCTCAGATCAGTCTCCAAAATCATACCACTACTTTTTTTCAGATGGAGAGGAGAAAACCTATGGTGGCTGTGAAGGCCCTGATGCCATGTATGTCAAGTTAATATCTTCTGATGGTCACGAATTTATTGTAAAAAGAGAGCATGCACTAACATCAGGAACAATAAAAGCCATGTTGAGTGGCCCGGGTAAGTAGTTTTCTTCCACATATCTTTTTATGCTTGTTATGAGTTGAATCAAACGAAAGCATTTAAAGAGAAAGCAAGCAGGTGATAATAATCCCAGCTACTTATAAAGCCAAGGCTAGGGGATTCTTGAGTTCAGGTGTTGGATATGCAGCTACTGGGGGAGCAAAATAGAATTGTTGTTTCTGGCCAGACCAAGCCAAAAAAAATTTATCAAGACCCAGTTTCAAAAACAAGCTGGGAGCCAGGTGCCGCAGCTCAACGCCTGTAATCCTACTACTCAGGAGGCTGAGATCTGAGGATCACGGTTCAAGGCCAGCCCAGGCAGAAAAGTCCGGGAGATTCTTATTTCCAGTAAACCACTCAGAAAACTGGAAGTGGCGATGTGGCTCAAGTGGTATCACCTTTAGTCCCAAAACACCTTTTTTTTAAAAGGAAACTCCTACACTCATTACATTCTCACTACCTATTCTCTATGACTGTTATTTAGCAACAATGATAGACTTTCTGATTTGCTTGCTCTGGACATTTCACATAAATATACCTTTCATATCTGACCATTGTATGTTGTGCCAGTTCTGGGACTTGAAATTTACCTAGATGCTGTTCCTAGCTTTTTTGCTTAACGCTAGCACTCTACTACTTGAACCACAGCTTCACTGACTTTTTGGTGGGTAATTGGAGATAAGAGTCTGATGGACTTTCCTTCCCAGGCTGGCTTTGAACAATGATCCTCAGATCTCAGCCAATTAAGTAGCTAGGATTGGTGAGCCACTTGGCCATGTGTGGTCTTTTTTTTTTTTTTTGCCAGTCCTGGGGCTTGAACTCAGGGCCTGGGCACTGTCCCTTAGCTGCTTTTTTTGCTCAAGGCTAGCACTCTACCAGCTTGAGCCACAGTGCCACTTCCAGCCTTTTCTGTTTATGTGGTGTACTGAGGAATCGAATCCAGGGCTTCATGCATGCTAGGCAAGCCTTCTACCACTAAGCCACATTTCTGGCCCATGTTTGATCTTTTTAGTCAATCCTAGCTGCTCAGGAACTTGAGATCTTAGAATCACAGTCCAAAGCCAGTCTGGGCAGGAAAGTCCATGAGACTTATCACCAAAAAGCCAGAAGTAGAGCTTTGGCTCAATTGATAGAGGGTTAGCCTTGAGCAAAAATGCTCAGAATCAATACTTAGGCCCTTGATCAAGATTCAGGACTGGCACAAAAACACACAAAAGATATAGTAGTAACTGATCTCCACTCTATGAAAAAATGAGCAGATGATTGTATATTAATGTCAACATCCTTAAACATATCCATATGATCAGTGTCATGCTCCGGCTTCTGTTTTTATTGTGATCTAAAGCTTTTAAGTTCTACTTCTATGGATCTTTCCCATTTAAACATGAAAATTTTGAGTGTTTTACTTGCTTTTATTCAGTCATCTTTGTAGGGTTGGTTTTTTGGTCTGTTTTTGTTTTAGTGCCTGTTATGGGACTTGAACTCTGGGCCTGGGCTCTTTCCCTGAGCTCTTTCCCTGTCTCCAAGCTGGCATACTAGCCCTTTGAGCTGCAACTCCACTTCTGGTGCTGCGTGCCTGTGTAACTGGAGATAAGAGTCTTCACTGGCTTTCTTGCCCAGGCTGGGTTTGAACCATGATCCTCAGATCTTAGTTTCCTGAGTAGCTTGGATTACAGATGTGAGCCACCTGCGCCCAGCATGCTTTTGTTTTATTTAGGGTTTCTTTTTTGGTTATTTTTGAGGTAGAGCCTCACTAGGTTGTGCTACTGTGCTTCTTCATGTCACTGGAGATTACAGGTACATGCCACTACACCAGCTATTGTGCTTCCTGGTACCAAAGATAGCAGGCACGCTCCTCTGCCCAGCCATTGGTTGAGATGGAGTTCTGTGAACTTTTTGCCTGAGCTGACTTTGAATCACAATCCTCTATCTTTGTCCTTTAAGTAGCTGAGATTCTAGGCTTAAGTGACTGCACTAGGTACTCAATACTGTCTTGAAATGTTACTCAGAAATCAAGGATCATTTTTAAAATTTTCTTTTTTCTTTCTTTCCCTCTCTCCCACTCTCTCCCTCTCTTTCTATTTCCTTCTCTCTCCCTCTCTTTCTCTCTCCCTCTCTCTCTCCTGGTCCTAGGGCTTGAATTTAGGGCCTGGGCTTTGTCCCTAAGTCTCTCTGTGCTCAAGGCTAGCACTTTATCACTGGAGCCACAGCACCACTTCGCACTTTTTCTGTTGATGTAGTATTGGGGAATCTAACCCAGAGCTTCATGCATGTTACATAAGCACTCTACCACTAAGCCACATTCCCAGACAATTTTTTTTTTAATTTTTGGTCAGCCATGGGGCTTAAACTCAGGCCCTACGTGCTATCTCTAAGCCTTTTTGCTTAAGTCTAGTGCTCTACCACATTGTCACAGTGCCACTTTGTTATTCTTTTAACATGTATTTTATTGGGACTCCTGTAACAAAATATGTGTGTGTGTCTTTTCTTTTTGGTACTGGGGATCGAACCCAAGACGTTGCACTTGCTAGGCAAGCGCTTTGCCACTGAGCTACATTCCAGCCCCAGACCAGATGTCTTTAGTAACAAAACTTCTTGTCTTATGATCCTGGTTGTGGAAGCTGAAGGTTAGGATTGGTAGAGGTGATATCTGAGATCTATTTTTGCCTTGTAAATGGTGGTTATCTTTTCCCTGTGTCTTCCCATGGTCTTTTCTTTGTATCTCATGAAAATACCAATTATTTTGGATTGCTATATGAGACCTCCTGTTTTAATTTCTAAGTACCTCTTAAAAGACCTTATCTCAGCCTGTAGTCCTAGCTACTCAGGAGGCTGAGATCTGAGGATCGCGGTTCAAAGTCAGTCCAGGCAGGACACTCATCTCCAATAAACCACCAGAATACTGGAAGTGGTGCTGTGGCTCAAGTGGTAGAGTGCTCACCTTGAGCTGAAGAGCTGAGGGACAGTACCCAGGCCCACAGTTCAAGCCCCAAGACCAACAACAACAAAAAAGACAGTATCTCTGTATATAGTCACATTCTGAGATTCTATGGGTTAAGACAGCCAAATTGGGAGAGGGAAGAGAGGCACTATTCAGGCCATAACATACATAATCATTTTGTTTTGCAGGTCAGTTTGCTGAGAATGAAACCAATGAGGTCAATTTTAGAGAGATCCCTTCACATGTGCTATCAAAAGTATGCATGTATTTTACCTACAAGGTTCGCTACACTAACAGCTCCACCGAGATTCCTGAATTCCCAATTGCACCTGAAATTGCACTGGAACTGCTGATGGCTGCGAACTTCCTAGATTGTTAAATAAAATAAATTATAATAAACTGTTAATTTTTTCAGTATTTAATACCTGTAGTTCAGTTAGTAATTTTTTCACTTAGCATGTTGCCTGTATGCAATTGAACTATAAAGTTAATTGCAAAGCAAATTATCTTCTGTTCTTTTGCATAGCAATCAGAGCTGAAATTTGTTTGCTATATTGACAAGTTAAGGACGTTTTCACAAACTAAGAAATAAACAAATAATGACAATTCATAGGTCGTTTTGTTTATCCTTTGGATGTGACTTTTAAAATAGAACAATCATAAATACTGAAATGTAGGCATAAATGAACATGTCCTACAGATAAATAATGGGGCTAAGTATTTTTATGTTTTTAGTGTTTTTTAAAATATTTTGATCTTATAGCTGCTGCTTCTAGCATTACTAGAGTTATGCAAATAATTACATGAAAAATTTGTTTATAAGTTAGCCAAATCATTGATTTTTATAACTCAAAGGATTAAGAGTTGAAATTTCTTATGTGTTTTTTTGATAAACTGCAGTATTGTTTTAATTGTATCTTGTGTTTTGTTTATTGCTACAACTTAAGGTCTTTATTTAAAAGCAATTTTGGAAGTTATTAGGTACAAGTTTTACATTAGTAACTGAACCTGTAGCCAGATAATCAACAAGTGAACTACATAACTAAAGAGTTCCTGTGCATTGTATGTTTTGGACAACTCGAAGTATTGTACTTACATTGATTCTAAAGCTTCCTTTCTTGGGATTACACTTGTTTAAATGTATTTTAAAATATTCTATGAGCTTTATCTAGATCTTAAGAGCTAGACTTCTTTGAATTAGTCTTCCTCCATCTAGTTGGAATGTCATAAGAACCTTACAATGCACTCAATAGTACATTAATTATCTATGAAAATATTTGAGTAAATATACAACAATCAAAAAATATACTACAATCAGTGGGTCTTCTCAAAACTCAAGGAAGTTAATCAGCTTTTAATTATATAGATAAAAACATTTGAAAAGTATAATAGTATCTTTGTTTAGGCATTGGAAAAGAACTACTGGAGCTGGGTTTAGTGTTTAGAACAAAACCATCATAATGAAGTCTATAGACTTAAGTCCAATTCCCTTTCTTAATAAGACTAGCTTGATATAGCCCTATTTTTCTTCAGAAACTATAAACTAGAGTAACTTCTTTTTGAAAGCCAAAACATTTCGTACCTTATTAAAAGTGGTTAAGGTGCCTGTAATCCTAGCTACGAAGGAGGCTAAGATTAGAGGATTGCAGTTTCACGCCAACTGGGCTGAAAAGTCAGACATTCATATCTCCAATTAATCATCACAAAAGCCAGAAGTGGAGCCTTTGCTCAGGTAGTAAGGCACTAGCCTTGAACACAAAAGCTCAGGAACAAGGCTCAGGCCCCGATCCAGAGCTGGCCAAACAAAAGTGGTTAAACAATACTTAAATTTTTTCCATCATGTCTTTTTAAGACATAAATATCTTTTAGTATAAAAGATTATTCTGTGGCAAGGGATTTAGTTCATTGGCAGGAAGTTGTTGCTTCAGTCTGTAGGCACACCAAGTGATAGAACAGAGAATAGGCAAAAAGCCAGCTCACTTACTGTTTAGATTATATGTAAATATCCTCAATATTTCTTCTCCACAGAACATACTACCACCGCTTTTTGTTCAACTTATTTTTTTAACAAAGAAATAAATGCCTTGTTTAATATTTCATTTTTGTACTATCTAGGTTATGTGTTAGAATTTTTTTCCCTATATAGTTAGTAACTGTCTTACTTGTGAAGATGCTTGTTGATACTAAGGAATAAAGTTTATTATATGCAGTGAATTTAGCTTATTTCTTAGAGAACGCCTGTAGACATCTTGCTCTGTGTGGATTTGCCATCTTAGTTTCTTTTTTGCTAAGTTTAATAGCAAAGTGTAGATACTCTGAGAAACAATGTAAGAATTATTGTTAAAGATTGAAAGGCTTAAGCCAAGTGTGGTTCACATCTGTAATTCCAGTATAGGCAGTAGGATAATCAGTTTCAAGTCAGGCCCAGCTCCATAGCAAGACCTTGCCTCAAGAAAAAAATGAAGTGTTTAATTCAAGTAATTCCTACTACTCCAATAGAGGAAATTTTATACAAATTAAATGAAGCTTTAATGTGTCCAGCATTGCCAAGCTGAAATCTGGTTGACTTTAATCAAGCTCTTAAGGTCTGGTACTTAAATGATACTATTGATTTGTATGTGTTCTCTTATTTGCAATATATAAATACTGAGCCAGTCATATCTGTGCTTTTTATTGTTTGTATTAATTAGACAAAACTCTTTAGATTGTACCTAAGGGGTTTTTTGTTCTTAAGTTTTTTAAACTGAAAATTAAAAAGAAATTAGCCTGGAACTATTTTTGGTACAGTAGAGCACCAGCCTAGAAATTAGAAAGTCTAGATCTTGTGCTGATTAGCTGTGTGACCTTAATCAAGACCCTGGCCCTCTGCTGCACATCTGTAGTATTAGGAAATTTTACATGAATAGGGCAGTGTTTTACCATCAACAGTTTATCTGCAGGAACTCAGGGCCTTTTTTTTTCCAACTTAACATTTTTCTGAAAAATTTTTATTAATTTACTTTGTTATAGAGGTAATGTACAGAGGGATTACAATTACATGAGTCAGGGAGTGAGTACATTTCCTTTCAAACAGTATCCTCTGTTCCCTTACTCTCTCCTAGTCCTTCCATCCCATCTCTACACACGAATTGTATAGTTCACTTTCATCAGTGTCCAGTGAGCTCCACTGCTGTATCTTTTTCACACTCAGGGCCTTCTGAAGCTTTTGTTGGGCTCAAGGCTTACTACTGTACTACCTAAGCCACACTTAAGAGGTAAGCATTTCATGGATTTAATTGCTTGGGCTGGTTTCAAACTAGTTCTCAGATCTCAGCCTCCTGAGTAGGTAGGATGAGGCAGTCACACCTGACTCTCCCAATTTTTTTATCATGGTCAGTCCTGGGGTTTGAACTCAGGGCCTGGGCACTGTCCCTGAACTTGTTTTGCTCAAGGCTAGCACTACCACAGGGCCGCTTCCAGCTTTTCTGTGGATGTGGTACTGAGGAATTGAACCCAGGGCTTCATGCATGCAAGGCAAGCACTCTTATCGCTAAAGCCACATTCCCAGCCCAGTAAAACACTTTAATAGCAATAGCAAATGTTAGAAATTGGTATGGTGCCAAAGTAATGAGAATGTTAAAAAGAATGGGTTGATGTTTAGATTGTATAGATGGCTACAAGGACAGAAGAAAGGAAACTTTAATTTTTATTTTATTTTTTTGGGTCCGGTCTTGGGGACTGAACTCTGGGCCTGGGCGCTGTCCCTTAGCTCTTCAGCTCAAGGCTAGCGCCCTACCACTTGAGCCACAGCGCCACTTCCGGCTTTTTTCTTTTTTGCTTATGTGGTGCTGAGGAATCGAACCCAGGGCCTCAGGCATGCAAGGCAAGCGCTCTACCACTGAGCCACCTTCCCAGCCCCAAGAAAGGAAACTTTAAAAACATGCATCTGAGTAAGCCTAGGGTTGTGCAGATTCCTCTCAGTTTCAGGCCCTAGGAACTAGCTTCCATGCACCCAATACTACCTTGTTTTCTTCTTTTTTTTTTTTTTTTTGGTCGGTTGTGGGGCTTGAACTCTGGGCCTGGGAGCTGTCTCTGTGCTCTTCAGTTCAAGGCAAGAACTCTTACCACTTGAGCCACAACGCCACTTCCGGTTTCCTGGTGGATTATTTGAGATAAGCCTCATGAACTATCCTGCCTAGGCTGGCTTTGAACTGTGATCCTCAGATCTCAGCTAGGATTATAGGAGAGAGCCAAAGCCCCTTGTTTTCTAGTGAATGAGATTGTTTTTAGACATTGATTAAATCCATTATAATTATCAGGTTAGTAGAATTACCTAAAGAGAAGGAGAGCCCTTAAGATTAGACATTAAATATTTCACTCCAATACTAAACCTAGATTTACAGTCTTTGTAGTTTTTGTCTGTCAGTTGGGCCTGAACTCTGGGCCAGGGCTCTGCCCAACTCTTCAGCTCAAGGCTAGCGTTCTACCACTTGAGCCACAGCACCACTTTCAGTTTTTTCTGCTTATGTGGTGCTGAGGAATCAAACCCAGGGCTTTGTGCATGCTAGGCAAGCACTCTACCACTGAGACACTTTCTCATCCCTGTAGGTTTTTTAATTTTATTTTTTACTTTTAAATTTTAACAGCTGCTTAGACTTAAGTTCAGGGTCTCTTTAGTTCAGCTTTTTCTGCTTACAGCCAGCACTCGACCACTTGAACCAGGCTTTCAATTTCAGCTATTTGCTGTTTATTTGGAGATGTAGACTCGGATTTGTCTGCTAAGGCAGACTTTAAACCTTTATTTTCAGCCATCTGGGTAGCCAGAATTACAGTTTTGGGCCACTGATGCCTACCTAGCTTTGTACTTTTTGGTTTCCTGAAATACATAGAGGAACCCTTTTCCCTTCATTTTTATCTGTTTGTTAACGGATAATATAAAGGAGAAATTGTATTCTATCATTTTGTGCTAGTATAATTTTAATGTCAGGTCAACCTGAAAGTCATGTACTAATTTAAGAATTTACCTTGAATTAAATACATACATGACTTCATGTATCTCTAAGCTGAGAACAGAAGAGCAATATTTGGTTTTTCCCTAGGTGCTAGAGATTGAACCTAAGGCCTCACACATGCAAGATAAGCACTTTATCACTGAGCTACATCCCTAATCCCTAGAAAACCCTAGTTCATTTATTTGTTGGTCCTAGGATTTGAATTAGGGGCCTCACACTAAGTAGGCACTCTACTCTTTGAGCCACATCTCCAACTCAAGAAAACCAATTTTAATGTCCTGTGAAATAATTTACTTTCTCCGTGTTCCCTAGCTTGGTTCCCTTACTCTCAAGTTTTGGTGGATTTTTTTTTTATGTTGTTTTATTTGTAGTACTAGGGTTTGAACTAGGCCCTGTACTTCTAGACAGATTCTCTACCACTTGAGCCACACCCTGGCCCTTCAAGTTTTTTAAGTTGTGAAAACTTTGAAGTTGCTTGGCCATAAATTTCATGGTGTTAGTCATCAGTTTATTCTACAAATTAGTTTTCTGGAGTTTTGTTTAGATGCAGGCCATTGCTTATGCTAAGCATCAGCTCTACCACTGAGCTTACTCCAGCTCCGAACCTTTTGTATCTAAGATGACAGATTAAGATAAAAATTCACATTTGTTGACTTAATTGATTAAAGTCATTTCATTATAGCTTCTTTTTTATATATCATAAAAGTAGTTTGTGGTTAATCCTGCCTGCTCTGCATACCAACTGGCTCAGATTCTTTTTTTTTTTTTTTTAAAAGAAAAATTTTAAACTAGTGTTTTAACTGTGGGCATGTTGGATTTTAATGCAGATTTGTCACCTGTATTTTTCTTTTGAATCAGTGTAATGCCATTTTGGCTCTTGAAAACAGTTAAGTTTCTGTCCTGAATATAATTTCGAATTGGAAAGTACACTTTCTTCAGGTCACCAAAAACAATTTTTACCTTTTTTGCTCAAGGCTAGCACTCTACTGCTTTGAGCCACAGTGCCACTTCTGGTTTTCTGGTGGTTAATTGGAGATAAGAGTCTGGTGTACTTTTTTGCCTGGGCTGGCTTCTCTAACTGTGATCCTCAGATCTCAGCCTCTTGAGTAATTAGAATTACAGGCATGAGCCCCTGGTACCCAGCTAATTTTTATCTTTCTATAATTTCATTCCACTGTATTTGAAAGCATTCACTTCTTTAGCTTATCATACTTTGACCATTCATATCCCACAATATATTCCCATTTGAATTGGGGCTTTTAATCAGGGCCTGGGCACTGTCCCCTAAAGGCTAACCTTGTACCACTTGAGCTGTACCTCCACTTCTGGTGGTTAAATGGAGACTTGAGTGTTATGGACTTCCCTGCTTGGCTTTAAACCTTGGTCCTCAGATCTCAGTCACCTGAGTACATAGGATTACAGGGGTGAGCTGTTCCCAGCTCAAGATTAAGAATTTTTGATAGTCCAAGACTACAAATTAATGTTTACTGAGATTCTAGATCCAGATGGCAGTTCAGGTTAACTAGAATAAGCAAAGTGCTTAGATTCTGGGAAACTACACCCAGAAAAGGAAATCCTTTTCAATAAAATATTGAAATAATTGAAACAAAAATGTGGTGACACTGACCACGCTTCTCATTGTACACAAACTAACATGTTCATATGAAACCCTTTGTTCAACTACTTTAAGATAATAAAAATAAATAAGTAAATAAATAAAATGTTTCTGTGCTATCAGGGATTGAACTCAGGTTCTTGTGCTTGCTAGGCAGACACTACCATTTGAGCCACATCTTTAGCCAAGTAAATGTTTTGGTCACATACTTCCAAATAAAGGTGAGTAGCCAGGCCAGATAGTGAATTAGGTACATAGATACATATTAGCAAGGCTTTCTGCAGTAGCAGGTCATGTCATAGAACCAAATTGGAAACAAAAACCTGGAAACAAAAATAGAGAAACAAGCTGGGCAGTGGTGGCTCATGCCTGTAATCCTAGCTACTCAGGAGGCTGAGATATGAGGATTGTGGTTCAAAGTCAGCCCCAGTAGGAATGCCCATGAGACTTACTTCCAATTAACCACTTGAAAACTTGAAGAGGTGCTGTGGCTCAAATGGTAGAGCATTAACCTTGAGATGAAGAGCGCAGGGACAGTGCCCAAGCCCCACAACCACCAACGCCCCTCCCCCCAAAAAAACAGTTTTAATATAATACAATATTCCTATTGGCCCTTTTGTGAAAGTATTTTCATAAGTAGAAAAGTGAATTTCTTTTGGTTTTCCCATCAATCATGCTTGTTTTTTAATTTCCTTATTTGGGGGCCAGTACTGGGGCTTGAACTCAGGATTTCATGCTCTTGCTTAGCTTCTTCACTTAATGCTGGCGTTCTACCAAATGAACCTCACCTTTACTTCCAAATGCTTGCTTTGTTGAGAGTTTTGTGGCCCAGGCTGGCCTGGAACCTGACTGGTTTGAATCCAAATCATCCTGTCTCAGCCAACTGAGTTCTGGGATTGCAGGTGTTTACTACCAGACCAGGCTCACACTTTTTGTTTTTTTTTTTTAAAGCTGCATCAAGTGAGTTTCATAAAACTAATAATGCAGAACATTATTTTTACTTTCTTCAAAATAGATAGTATTCAAGCATCTTGCTTCCACAACATAGTGGTTCTTTTTGCAACACTGAATAGAGTACCATTCTCTAGTGAAAACCTCTTCCTCAAGCGAGGTTCATAGCTACATGACGGATGGAATGGTTATAGTAGAGTCCTAACAAGCCAAAGCTTACAAACAAGTAGAACTATGATCTAAAGTTTTGTTTTAAACACAACTGTTTTCATGATTTTCCAATAGCACTTTGTCATATATATAATATATATGTTATATATACATATATGTATATATAATATCTTTTTTAATTTCTTAAAATTGTTATAGTGGGACAGGGTTACAGTTATGTAAGTCAGATGAAGAGTACGTTTTTTTTTTGACAATGTCACCTTGTATATTATCTTCTAAAGATGAAGTTTGTAACCAGGAATTGTGGATGAGATGTTAATGGGACTATTTTATGAAGTGTTTATCTTACGTCCTTTAGCGCATAGCACAGTGCCATATATATGGTAAATAGTCAATAAACATTAAACATTAATATGCAAAGATAATATCATATATATTCTATGGTCTTAAGTTTTTGTGTTTTGTTTTTTGTTTTGTCAGTCGTGGGGCCTGAACTCTGGACCTGAGGGCTGTCTCTCAGCTCTTCAGCTCAAGGCTAGTGCTCTACCACTTGAGCCACAGCAACACTTCCAGCTTTTTCTGCTTACATGGTACTGAGGAATTGAACCCAGGGCCTCATGTATGCAAGGCAAGCACTCTACCACTGAGCCACCTTCCCAGCCCAGATCTTAAGTTTTATGTCTTACTCATGTATAATCACAATAGAAGTTTAAAGTCAACTTGATAAAATATTTGTTTATGTATTTTGTTGGTCGTGGGGCCTGAACTCTGGGCCTGAGCACTATCCTTCAGTTTTTTAGCTCAAGGCTAGCGCTCTACCACTAGAGCCACAGAACCACTTTTGGCTTTTTCTGCTTATGTGGCACTGAGGAAATGAATCCAAGGCCTCATGCATGCAAGGCAAGCACTCTACCACTGAGCCACCTTCCCAGCCCTATTCTTTATTTTAATCTAATATACTTAAGAATACACTTTAGCACTATTTAGGAATAAGAAAATATGAGAGTACCTGATTTTAAGATTACTGGGGGTATACCTCACTTGGTAGAGAATGTGCAAGACCCTGAGTTCAATCCTCAGTACTATATGAAACAAGGAAATGAGAAACACTAGGATAAATTGATAGTACCACAGAAGAAAGTTTGTATTTTCCCAAAAATGAGAATCAGTGCTTGCCTAGCAAGGGCAAGATCCTGTACTACACACAAAATAACCATCAGAATACTTACAAATTTAACATTTCTCAGTTCTGTTCCAACTGTAACATTTAAAAGAGAAGATATAAATATTGAGAAGGAACAAAATACTTGACAGCAATATTATATCGTGCAGAGTAATTCCAAAACTGAATTGAAAAAATCTTGAAATCTAGGAGAAGTTAAAAATGTGGATATTTGTAGAATATTTGAGCTGTTCAGCATAAAAATCTTCATCCTAGATTTGGACCATGCCCTGTCATCTTAAATTTAGATAAAAGTACTTCAGTAGCCCAAAGAGACTTCTTCCCTACCTGCTGATTACCAGGCTATAGGAACACAGCCAAGAAGTCCTCCACAGCCTTCTAAGAATTGTCAATTGTTTTTTCCTTTTTACATAACCAGTTCCATTTGATTTCCAGTGCTTTCAATAGGGAACCATGACTCGAAATAATTTAAAGGGTAGATCTTTAGACAAACCCTTCGGAAAAGGAGAAAGTTCTATTTTGATTACAAGATGTAGCTTGGACCAAAAATAGTACATGCACATTGGTATTTCAATTTAAGGTTTTATGCTTTCCCTTAGCTTTTCCATTCAAGCAGGGCAGTCTACCACTTGAGCCATACCACCACTTTCTGCTTTTTTTTTTGCAGATTGGAGATCACCAAGAAAAATTTGTTGCACTTTTCTTCCCTGACTCATTTTGAACCTTACTCCTCAGATCTCAGCCTCCTTAGTAGCTAAAATTGCATACATGAGCCAACAGCTCATGTTCTATTTTTCTTTTACAAATGTGAGTCTGAAAGCCAAGGGTCCTGGAATATTAAATAACTGCTTATCTCTTAGAACAGAGAGCTAGTTGAAGGCAAGGCTTTGGATGCTTAGAATGCGTGTGCCAGAAGCCATCACAGAGCTGGCCATGGTAGCTGGAGCATGCTGTAAATCCTAGTTAACTTGCAAGGCGGAGACTGGAAGGATTGATGGTTTAGACCAATCTGGGCAAAAAAATTTATAAGACACCTATCTCAACCAATAAAATGTTAGGTGTGCTTCATGCACCTGTCATTACAGGCAGGAAGGAGGTGTAAATAGAAGGATTTTGATCCAGGCTCACCTGAGTATAAATGTTGATCTTTATTCAGAAAATGACAAAAGCAGGGCTGGGAAGGTGTCTCAGTGGTAGAGCACTTGCCTTGCATGCCTGAGGCCCTGGGTTCAATTCCTCAGTACCACATTAGCAAAAAGAAAAAAAGCCGGAAGTGGCGCTGTGGCTCAAGTGGTAGAGCTAGCCTTGAGCTGAAGAGCTGAGGGACAGTGCCCAGGCCCAGAGTTCAGGCCTCACGACCAACAATAAATAAATAAATAAATAAATAAATAAATAAATAAATAAATAAATAATTTACTATGGGAATCATTTCATCATGGTAGAAGATGGTAGCTTCCCCCCACCCCCGCAGGAAAAAAAAAATATAACTATTTAAGGTCTGAACTCTATGTTCTTCCTCGTTTTGGGGACACTTGGTAGGACTCAGCCAAGAAGAATGAAGAATGAAGAATGCCAAGGTTCAAGCTTTTTTCCTGAGCTGGCAGCCAATCAGATATTCCTGATTGGAATTTTGCATTAAAGCCAATGACAGAAAGACGTGAGAGTACATGCATATCGGTAGCAGCTGTATCCGGAGGTTTCTGCTGGGGTCCAAGTCTTTTTTTCCAAGCACATTTTCCCCAGCGTTATGCCTGTTCTGTGAGCCCTCCTGCTCCTATTCCCAATACGGTTCTACCAAGAGTATTTAAAAATATTCAAGAGGGAAGTGGGATTAAAGAACATTACATAAATATATGTCAGACTATTATTTTGTATAATTAATGTAGTCCAATAAAAATGTTTTAAGTCCTCTATTTAAATAAAGCAACCAAATCGAACACTGGTGGCCCACCTCAGCTACTCAGGAGTCTGAGATTTCAGGATAGAAGTTTGAAGACAACCCCAGGCAAGAAAAATCCATATGACTCTATCTTTCTCCAATTAACCGCCAAAAAGAAAAAAAGAGGAGGTGTGGCTCAAGTGTCTCTGAGCAAAACTCAGGGCTAGTACCCAGGCCCTGAGTTCAAGCTCTAGGACCAATACACACACAAAAATAATAAAGCAACCAAGATATGGCTTAATAATAAATGATGTGGTTTAAATATTAAGAAGTCCAAGTCAACAAAAAAGTGATTTTTTTCTTGAGGTTGAAGTTGCGGGAAGTGGCGCTGTGGCTCAAGTGGTAGCGTGCTATCCTTGAGCTGAAGAGCTGAGGGACAGTGCCCAGGCCCAGAGATCAAGCCCCACAACTGACAGAAAAAAGAAGGAAGGAAGGAAGGAAGGGAGGGAGGGAGGGAGGAAGAAAAAATAAATAAATAAATTGGGTCCTCACACCTGCTACTAGACAGGAGCTCTACCATGTGAGCCACATTTCTAAGTTACATGTATGCTTTAACTCTTGGAGTTAATTGGAGATAGAGTCTCACAAACTTTCTTGCCTAGGCTGGGTTCAAACCTCAGTCCTAAGATCTCAGCCTTGTAAGTAATTAGGATGAGAGGCATGAGCCATCAATGCTTGGCTTGGCACTCCATTTATGTGTGCTTTGTCTAAATATCCAGAAGTAAAATGGCTTCTTCCTAGGAATGTCTACATTCAGATTTACAAGTTGCTGGCAAAAAGTTTCCTACAGTTGTACCAATTTACACCTTTGCTAGCAGGGTGTAAGAGTTCGAGTTATTCCAGTAGAGCTAGATCGAACCGGATTGAGCCAGATCGAACCGGATCAAGCCAGACCTAAAGGATAGATCCGGATTGAACCAAACAGAGCCTGATTGAACCAGATTGAGCCGGATTAAGCCGGATTGAACCTGAGCGAATCAGATCAAACCGTACTGAACCGGGTCGATCTGGATTGAACCGAATTGAGCTGGAACCAACTGGATCAAGACAGATTGTGCCAGATTGAACTGGATCGAACCAGATTGAGCCTCGATCCAACTGGATCGAGCCTGATGGAACTGGATTGACCCAAATTGATCTGGATTGAGCCAGATCGAACCAGATAGATCTGGATTGAGCAGATGGAACTGGATCAAGCCTGACTGAACCGGATCTAGCTGGCTCAATCCACACTGAACAGGATCAAACAGGACAGATTCGGATTGACCCAGCTTGAACCAGATCCATCTGGATTCAGCTGGATTGAGCCAGATCGAACCGGATTGAACCGGATCAAACCGAATGAAACCAGATAGAGCCAGATTCAGGGGGATTGAACTGGATCGAGCCACACTGAGCCAGATCTAGATGGATTGTGCCATATTGAACCAGATTGAGCCGGATCAAACCAGATTAAACCGGATCAAGCTGCATTGAGCCTATCCAGCATTGTTGCCTCATCCTTTGTTTTTCCCCTACCATCCTCTTCCCTTCCTTTTCAACATAGTGTCTTGTACATCTCATTGTTACAATGGGTCAACCTGTATCCCTATTTAAGCATTTTGTTATTTCCCTTCCCCTCCCCAAATAGAAAAGTATATATACAAGATGCAGGGCACCAGAATCAAATACAGTGAACAGGGGTTATATACCATGAGGGGAAAACATACAAAGAAACAAAAAAAAATCACATAGTACATTATAAATACATTAAAAACAGGGCTGGGAAGGTGGCTCAGTGGTAGAGCGCTTGCCTTGCATGCATGAGGCCCTGGGTTTGATTCCTCAGCACCACATAAGCAAAAAGAAAAAAGCCGGAAGTGGCGTTGTGGCTCAAGTGGTAGAGCACTAGCCTTGAGCTGAAGAGCTGAGGGACAGCGCCCAGGCCCAGAGTTCAGGCCCCACGACCGGACCTCCCCCCCCCCCAAAAAAAAATACATTAAAAACAATAACAAGAAAGAAAACACCACTTGTGTCCCTATCTTGGGTTTCATTTTGCTTAACATCATTATATGGTCATATGTATATAGCTTTGGCCTTTTCTGCTTGTCCTAGACATATACTAGTTATTGTAGATAAGGGAAACCATGGGACCTATGTTTCTTTGGGCCTGGCTTACTTCACTTCATACAACTTTTTCCAAGTTTTTCCATTTCCTAACAAATGGGGCAATGTCATTCTTTCTGATAGAGACATAGAATTCCAGTGTGTGTGTGTGTGTGTGTGTGTGTGTGTGTACATAACACATTTTCTTTTTTTTGTTTTTTTGTTTTTTGTCGGTCGTGGGGCTTGAACTCTGGGCCTGGGCGCTGTCCCTCAGCTCTTCAGCTCAAGGTGAGCACTCTACCACTTGAGCTACAGCGCCACTTCCGGTTTTCTGGTGGTTTATTGGAGATAGGAGTCTCACGGTCTCTCCTGCCCGGGCTGGCTTTGAACCGCAATCCTCAGATCTCAGCCTCCTGAGTAGCTAGGATTACAGGCGTGAGCCACCAGCGCCCGGCTATAACACATTTTCATGATCCATTCATCTACTGAGGGGCATCTGGGTTTGTTCCATATCTTAGCTGTGGATCCAATCTGTGGGCTTTCTATTGATCTTGTAGCTATGTCCTTTGCCACGAAGAAGCTGTGCTGTTTCATGCAATCCCATTTGTCCAACCTTTCTTTGATTTGTTGTGTTTCTGGGTCTCTATTAAGAAAATTTTGGCCTGTGCCAAGCAGACCACATTTCTTAGAATTACACATCCTCTGAATGACACGTAACTCAGCATCTTAATATATGCTGTTTTTACAAGACTATGTGCCTACAGTGCGTGTTCCTCATCAGGTGTTGTGACTTAATTCTGCCAAGTGAATTAATAAGTTATTGGGCCTCTATGACATGTTTAATAGAGAGAGATTCATGTGTTATCAAGCAGCACAGATGTGTCTATTTGATTTTGTTTACTAGTCTTTTAAAAAATATGTTGCCTACCCTTTGACAATATCTTTTTGAACTTCCTAAAGCTTTTCAAAATACAATCAAATTCCCTTTAAGCATGAACAAAACCTAAATGTCATCAATAAAAAGACAGTGGATTATATGCAATGTCCCCTAAAGTGAGCCCAATCAAATCTAAATGTTTCCATATATTTGCAACATGGCAAAACATTTTGTACAATAACATGTGGAGGAGATGGGGACAAACAAGTCGTTTAAGGATTCAGGTGGACCTGTTGCAACAATGAGAAGTACAAAATGTCATGTCAAAACCAGCTTTACAATGTCCGTGTGTGGGGGGGAAGGGGGGTATAATTGGGTGGGGGGAGGGGGGTATAATTGGGTGGGGGGAGGGGGGAGGCGGGGAAGGGAAGTGAAGGGTAAACAAAGGAGGAGGCTGCAATGCTTGGTAAGAAATGTATGCATTATCCTGCCCATGTAATTGTAGCCCCTCTGTACAGTATGTTCTCAAATAAAATAAAATACAATTAAAAAAATAGATAATGCAAAAAAAGAAAAACATTTTGTACAATAAGTTGGCAGCAAATTTAGAATGTAATCATGGATATAGGTATCATTTTACAAAACAGCTTTGGTGAGTAATTTTACCTGTCTTGGTTTCCTTTCCTAAGTCTGGCACTCTTGATGTTGAGATACTGAAAGCATATTTTATATGCCACACATTTTACTGCCTTAAGATAGTTGAGCTGCATCACTGACAGAGTGAGACTGAGCTGGAATGTAGCTATCTCCTGCTACCAAGCAATGGTGTCTGACCATGACATGACAAGTATGAGAACTATGTAATTTAATAAAATAAAAATTCCCTTGCAATACCCAAGGATTGAATCAAAACGAAGGAGACTTCAATCAGCTCACAGTCAGATTCACAACCTACCTGCAGGTGAAAATCATGCTATCAAGAGCATCTCAGCTTGCCACAAAGGAAGCTACTGAAAACATGTTCACTTAATCCAGCCTCCAGAGAGGAAGACCACAGCAAAAAGAAAAACAAAAGCAATAGTGATGATACTTTACTGATTTTGCTAAATTCTGCATCCTGTCTGTGGATATGGCATGTGTGGATTTTCACTGATGATCAGTGAACCAACCAGAAGACAAGAATTTTGGAAAACAACTGTGAGAATGTCATCAGATCTCTATTGGGATTATAGGTGTGAACCACCAGCACCCAGCACAGGACTATTTAATTTAGACAAAAATATTTTATATAGTTTGTGCCTCTTGGTATGCTATACCATTAATAGCATGCACAATTACTGAAACCAAAAGAAAAAAATTCTTTTTAGGATTTTGAAGAGCTGTTTGATATTCTGCAATGTATAGCAAGAGAAAGAGCACTTGAGCCACAGCACCACTTCCAGTTTTCTGGATAAGAGACTCATGGCCTTTCCTTCCTGGGCTGGCTTTGAACCGCCATCCTCAGATCTCATCCTCCTCAGTAGCTAAGATTATAGGCATGAGCCACCACACCTGGCTAGAACTTCTTTATATAGTCTATAGGTATATCTTTATTTTTTATATATGCGTAAAATATCTTGTATTTTTACAGTTTTCCTTCATCTTTCTCCACTTCCTCTTTTCTCCCCAACATATAGGAACTTAATCCTTCTGCCTTAGCCTCTTTTTTTTTTTTGTCGGTCTTGGGGCTTGAACTCTGGGCCTGGGCACTGTCCCTCAGCTCTTCAGCCTCAAGGCAAGCGCTCTACCACTTGAGCTACAGCGCCACTTCTGGTTTTCTGGTGGTTTATTGGAGATAGGAATCTCACAGTCTCTCCTGCCCGGGCTGGCTTTGAACCGCGATCCTCAGATCTTAGCCTCCTGAGTAGCTAGGATTACAGGCGTGAGCCACCAGCGCCCGGCTTGCCTTAGCCTCTTAAGTGCTGGGATTACAGGTGTATATCATGATGCCTTGCTTACCTTTTACTCTCTTAGTCTTGGTTGTTTGTTTGTTTTCCTGGTCTTGGGGTTTGAATTCAGAAGCTGGCTACTGTCCCTAAGCTACAGATCTACTTCTAGCTTTTAGGAGGTTAATTGGAGATAATAGTATCATGAACTTTCCTGCCTTGGCTGGCTTCAAACCATGTTACTCAGATTTCAGCCTCCTGCCTAAGTAGCTACCTTGGGGAAGGGGGGGAGTTTGTTTTAGTTTTTTTTTTTTCCATGCCAGTCCTGGGGTTTGAACTCAGAACTTAGGTGCTGTCCTTGAGGTGTTGTTTTTTGTTTTGTTTTTCTCTATGCTTGTGCTCTACCTCTTGAGCAATAGCTCCATGTCTGGCTCTTTGGTGGTTAATTGTAGATAAGAGTCACCAACTGGACTAGGAATGTAGCTAAGCAGTAGAGTGTTTGTCTAGCATGCACGAGGCCCTGGGTTCAATTCCTCAGTACCACACAAACAGAAAAAGCTGAAAGTGGTGTTGTGGCTCAAGTGGTAGAGAGCTAACCTTGAGCACAGAGGCTCAGGGACAGTGCCCAGGCCCTGAGGAGTTCAAGCCCCAGGGTGGCGGTGGTTGGGGGGGAAGAGTCACAGACTTTCCTGCCCAGGGTGGCTTTGAACTTTGCTCCTCAGATCTCAGCTTCCCAGGAGCTAGGATAATAGGGATAAGCTACTGACACCCAATCTTGATATATTGATATATATTTAAAAAAAAAATTTGGGTCAGTTGTGGGGCTTGAACTCTGGGCTTGGGTACTGTCCCTGAGCTCTTCAGTTCAAGGTAAGCATTCTATCACTTGAGCCACAGCACTGCTTCTGGTTTTCTGATGGGTTAATTGGAGATAAGAGTCTCACAGACGTTCCTGCCCAAGCTGGCTTTGAACTGCAATCCTCAGAGCTCAACCTCCTGAGTAGCTAGGGTTACAGGCGTGAGCCACCAGTGCTTAATCTTGATATTTTTATAAACAGATTTCTTAATTATAATGCAATTCCAATTTGTTTTTCCTCCTATTGTTAGTCCTTTCTGTGTTCTATTTAAGAAATCTTTACTTGTTCCAAAGTCATGAAGCTTCCTTCTGGAAAGAGTGCTGCTTTCCATTTTACATGATAGCTATACTGCATCTAAAAACTGTATTTCTGCCCGGTGCTAGTGGCTCACGTCTATAATCCTAGCTACTCAGGAGGCTGAGATCTGAGGATCATGGTTCAAAGCCAACCCCTGGCAGGAAAGCCCATGAGACTCTTATCTCCAATAAACCACTAGAAAACCAGAAGTGATGCAGTGGCTCAATCGGTAGAGTGCTCACTTTGAGCTAAAGAGCCCAGGGACAGTGCCCAAGCCCAGAGTTCAAGCCCTATGACAAAAAAAAAATCTTGGTTATTTTAGTGAGAGCAGTTCCTATGTTACTTCCTATTGCCCTCTTCTCGGGAGGCACAGAATAGTTCTCTCACTTTACTGATGTTGGCATCAGTAGGTTTGGGTGTGTCAGCATGACTCACTCATTTCAGTTGACCCTTAGTATGTGCAGGGGTTGCTTGGTTTGAGGACCTCATACAAAATCCCATCCATCAGTACTCAGATCCCTTATATAAAATGGTGTAATATTTGTGTACAATCTACACACATCCTGCTACATTCTTTAAATCATCTTTTGACTGTAATAGGTAATAAAATGTAAATTCTGTGATTGACAAGCAAAATGTCTCTGTATGTTCAGCACAAACACAACCATGAGAAACCTAACACCATAGTAAGGAATGAGATGTGACATGACCCATGCGCAAACAATGAGTATGGGAGGGGAAAAGAAGGGATGTGACTTAAGATGACACAGTAAGGAAGTTTTTTTTTTTTGGGGGGGGTCCAGTCATGGGGCCTGAACTCTGGGCCTGGGCGCTGTCCCTCAGCTCTTCAGCTCAAGGCTAGCGCTCTACCACTTGAACCACAGCGCCACTTCCAGCTTTTTTCTTTTTGCTTATGTAGTGCTGAGGAATCGAAACCCAGGGCCTCATTCATGCAAGGCAAGCGCTCTACCACTGAGCCATCTTCCCAGCCCCAGTAAGGAAGTTTTTGATAAGGAAAGCATTCATCTGGATAGCTTCGAAGAAATAATCAACTATCCATTTTATTGGTGAGAAAATCCAAACCAGACAGCTTCCTAGCCAGTCCTATGTCCTATACCACTAATGGGAAAACCAGCTTTAAAACCAGCTGGGATTTATTAGGATGACTATGTGACAATATTTAGATGCCTATCTCTTTGTAATGTTAGCTTTTCTACCCTCTCTCCCTCCCTCCCTTCCTCCCTTCCTTCTTGGCTTTAGCCTCCCAATAAGCTGGGAGTACAAGTGTTCACCACTCTGATTACTAAGTATAATTTGTACACCACAAACATCACCTGCTTTAAGTACAGAGTTACATGTTTATACATTTGGGGAACCATCAGCAAAATCTAGTTTTAGAATATTCCCATAACCTTAGAAATAAGACATCAAAATATTCTATCATGATTAGTCTCCAAAGAAACCTTCCACCTGGCTTCTCAGCCCTCCGTCACACCTCTGTGATCTCAGTAAAGATCTCTGGCCCCTCAGCAGTTTCCAGGACCCTGCCCAGTAGTGAACAGCCTCTGCCTTGAATGGTTGCCATCTGGCCCATACTCATAGTCAAGTAAGTTTAGTATTCCTAAAAAGAATCAGGGCAAGCACTCAGCTCTGATGCTTCCTTCTAGAGCTTCACACACAGCAGCCAGCCTTTCAGGAATACCTGTTCTAGAGTGTTAAAGGCTTAGTCTCCAGGTAGTGCTAACTGGGAGGTAGTGGACCCTTGAAGAGGTGGGGCCTAATGGAAGGATGTTAGGTCACTGGTGGCTTGCCCTTGAAGGGAAGGTCGGGATTTCAGCCCCTTCCACTTTCTCTTCTTAACTTCCTAGCTGCCACGAGATGAGCAAACCTCCTGTACCATTTGCTCCCACCCTGATATACAATGGCTGCATAGGCCTGAAGGAACAGAGCCAAGTGACCATGAACTGACAACTCTGAAATGATAAGCCAGAATTAACCTTTCTTCCTTCTTCTCCTTTTTCTTCTTCTGCCAGTCCTGGGGCTTGAACTCAGGGCCTGAGCACAGTCCCTGAGCTTCTTTTGCTCAAGGCTAGCACTCTACACTTGAGCCACAGAGCCATTTACAGATTTTTCTGTTTATGTGGTACTGAGGAATCGAACCCAGGGATCCATGCATGCTAAGCAAGCACTCTACCACTAAGCCACATCCCTATCCTTTCTCCTCCTTTTTTCCTTCCTCCCTCTTTTTCTTGCCTTTCTCCTTCCTTCCTTCCTTTGTTCTCCTTTCTTTCTTTCTTTCCTTTCTTTCTTTCTCTTCTTTCTTTCCTTTCTTCCTTTCTTTCTCCTGTTAATACTGAGGCTTAAACTCAGGATCTTGGCACTGTTCCTGAGCTTCTTTTGCTCAATGCTAGTGCTCTTGAATCACAGTACCACGTCCTAAACGTCTCATGGACTTTTATGCCTATGTTGGCTTCAAAGCACAATCCTCAGATCTCAGCCTCCTGAGTAGCTAGGATTACAGGCATAAGCCACTGGTGCCCAGCAATGCATTTTTCTTAAAGTATCACTCTAGATTGTATATATGGAGTATTTGATAAACCATGAAGTGAAATCTCATCTATTATACTTTATGCTAGTAACATTAGCATTTAAAAATTGTTGGTTAGGGGCTGGGAAGGTGGCTCAGTTGTAGAGTGCTTGCCTTGCATGCCTGAGGCCCTGGGTTCGATTCCTCAGCACCACATAAGCAAAAAGAAAAAAGCCGGAAGTGACGCTGTGGCTCAAATGGTAGAGCGCTAGCCTTGAGCTGAAGAGCTGAGGGACAGTGCCCAGGCCCAGAGTTCAGGCCACATTACCGGACCACCCCCCAAAAAAAAATTGTTGGTTAAAGGGCTGAAGGAATGGTTCAAGTGGTAGAGCTCTTGTCTAGTAAGATCAAGATCCTGTGCTTAAAACCCACTATTGCCAAAATAAATAAATAAATATAAAAGTCTTGGCATGGTAGTCTATTATTCTATTTTATATGGAGTTGTAGATAGGTGGGTGTAAATAGGTGTTTTAGGCCAGCCCTGGAGAAAAAAGGGAGACACTATGTGAAAAAATAACAACAAAGGGCTGGGAAGGTGGCTCAGTGGTAGAGCGCTTGCCTTGCAGGCCTGAGGCCCTGAGTTCGATTCCTCAGCACCACATAAGCAAAAACAAAAAAGCCGGAAGTGGCGCTGTGGCTCAAGTGGTAGAGCGCTAGCCTTGAGCTGAAGAGCTCAGGCCCAGGCCCAGAGTTCAGGCCCCACGACTGGACCCAAAAAAAAAACAAAAAAAAAAAAAAAAACAACAACAAAAACCAAAAAAGCACAAAAGACTAGATGTGTGGCTAAAGTGCTAGAGCACTGGCCTAAGAAGAACACAAGTTCAAAACACTGATATGGATATATGTATACCAATATAGAGATAGATATAGATAGATATACTAAAGCTCCAAGTATTTTTATAGAAATCACAATGAATCCTGGGCTGGGAAGGTGGCTCAGTGGTAGAGCACTTGACTTGCATGCCTGAGGCCCTGGGTTCGATTCCTCAGCACCACATAAGCAAAAAGAAAAAAGCTGGAAGTGGCGCTGTGGCTCAAATGGTAGAGCGCTAGCCTTGAGCTGAAGAGCTGAGGGACAGCACCCAGGCCCAGAGTTCAGGCCCCACCACCGGAACCCCCCCCCCCAAAAAAAAAGAAATCACAATGAATCCAATTCTATTCCTTAATACATTTGGAAAAACATATTTAAAAATAAAATACTACAGCATTTTCCTTGTATTTTATATAAATTTTTTGGCATAATAATTTTGGTTTTGCAGTGCTGGGGATGGAACCAAAGGTCTGGTGCATGCTAGGCAATCACTCTAACATGGATTCCCTTAGCACAGAATTTAATATAAATCACTTACCTTTTCAATTTTCTGTATGATATACATGGAATTTGAAATCTGGATGAACTTCTAAAGTTTATGCCATCTGACTTACAAATTTTAATGATAAGTTAGCCTGAGCAGGAAAGTCTGTGTGACTTTTTCCTCAGTTAACAAACCAACAAAAAGCCAGAAGTGGAGCTGTGGCTCAAGTGGGTAAACCCTTGAGCAAAAATTGTTAGGGACAGTGCCCAGGCCCTGAATACATGCACAGGACCGGCATGCACGGCCCCTCCCCACAAAATACACACACCTTCATTGATAAGGAAATAAACTAGAGGAATAATCATATCTAGGAGGGGGGAACAATGCTCCATAGGAAATGTACTTGTTACCTTACTCATGTAACCATAACCCCTCTGTACAGTATCTTTACAATAAATAATGCATATTAAAAATAGTCAGATCTAAGCTTGCTAGTGATACTGCTAGGAAAAGATGACAAACCTTGAACTCTTTGTTGGTGTCTTTTCTAATATCTAATGAACAAGCTGTTAGCGAATCTTCTCTATTTCTCTGATGAGATCAGCCAAAAGACAAACTACTCTGTTGAGACACAGACTCAAGCAAGAACTCTTGTGTCAACTCTGCCCCTTCCCATTCCCAAAAGCAAATCCTCAGAAGACAGCTTCTTCTGACTTTTGTTCTAGTGAATCACTGGACCACCACCAAACTAGGCTACATTACATGATTCATCTTCAGCAATTGCTTGGTGGTCCTTTTGTGGGTTCTTCAATATTACAAGACAAGTTTTCAATATTTCCTCCCCTTGACTACCAGGAAGTCCAGCTGCTAATTTAGTTTTCTGGGTCTCAGGTTTTAGAACCATCTCAGGCACTTGCAGAGCTTGTGAACAGCTTGACTTGTTTTATCTTACACAGGTGAAGCTGGGGTTAGTTTGTGAGGTAAGGAAGAATGATGCAAATAACATTACCAAATCTAACTATTCCTTAATGTCAATTGTAAATTTCATTTTCTCCAGTTGTCTCAAAAATATCTTTTTTTTTAAATTGGGCACCAGGGGTTCATACATGTAATTCTAGCTACTCAAGAGGCCGAGGATCGAGGTTTGAGGCCAGTCCAGGTAAGGAAGCCTGTGAGACTCTTTATTTCCAATTAACCACCAAGGGGGCTGGGAAGGTGGCTCAGTGGTAGAGCACTTGCCTTGCATGCCTGAGGCCCTGGGTTCGATTCCTCAGCACCACATAAGCAAAAAGAAAAAAGCCGGAAGTGGCACTGTGGCTCAAGTGGTAGAGTGCTAGCCTTGAGCTGAAGAGCTGAGGGACAGCGCCTAGGCCCAGAGTTCAGGCCCCATGACCGGACCCCAAAAAAAAAAAATCTCTCCAATTAGCCACCAAGTTCCCACTTGGTGTTCAAGTAGTCGAGTACCATCCTTGAATAAAAAAGCTAAGGGACAGCACCCAGGCCCTGAGTTCCATTGCTAATACTGGCACCAAAAATCAAACCAAAACCAAAAACTATTTTTGAAAGTTTGTTTAATCAGGATCCAAACATGATTAACATATTTACTATGTCTCTTAAACATCTTGTACTGCAAATGTAAGGATTATGTACTTAATTTCCCTATTGTTGAACTGTTTTCCAAAGTAATTGTGTTCATTTTATTTGTATATAGAATTTGTGAGAAATCCACTCCCCTTCCACTTTTTAAAAATTATATATAATATCCTTTGATTCTATTTGCACTTTTGACGAGACAATTTAACATTTTCCTGAGCCCCCCAATCTGTAAAGAAATGAGATATGAACTCAAACTTCAAATAATATACAATCAGGTGTTTCGGATATAAACATTTTATGCTCATTAGACATAATATACCCTTCCACCATCTAAAAGTCACTGTTTTACCTTCTGTGTCAGAAATGTTTTTGGAAGGGGAGTTGTTGGTAAAGGGGCTGGAACTCAGGGTTTCACACTTTCATTTGGCTTTCTTGCTCATGGGTGGCACTCTACCACTTGATCCATACCTCCAGTCCTGCTTTATTGCTCTTTAATTGGAGATGGAGTCTTGCAGACTTTTCTGCCCATGCTGACTTCAAACCTCAACCTTCCAGATCTCAGGCTCTTGTATAGCTAATATTACAGGAGTGTGACACTAGTGCCTACTAGGATTTTTTTTTTTTCCTGTTGGTTGTGGGCCTTGAACCCTGAGCTTTTTTGTGCTCAAGGCTAGTGCTATACCACAAGCCACAACACCACTTCCTAGGATATTTTTAAAAATTATTTTTTCTTTTCATGCTGGAAGATTAATTTCAGGCCCTTGCCCATGCCAGACAAATACTTTACCACTGAGCTATACCACCAGCCCTCTATTATGTATTAGTGAAATAATGAAGGTGGCTGTGGTAATTATGTGCTATTTAGTATTTCCTAGGGAAGGTATGCCTGATGGGTGTTGAATCTTTCCTCCCATGAAGATACTTTTTTTTTTTTTTTTTTTGTCGGTTGTGGGGCTTGAACTCTGGGCCTGGGAGCTGTCCCTGAGCTCTTCAGCTCAAGGCAAGCACTCTACCACTGCATCACTTCCAGTTTGCTGATGGTTAATTGGAGATAAGAGTCTCACCGACTTTCCTGCCCAGGCTGGCTTTGGACCCAGATCCTCAGATCCTAGCTTCCTGAGTAGCTAGGATTACAGGTGTGAGCCACCTTTGCCCAGCTTGAAGATCCTTTTAATACATATGAAACCCCTGAGGCTAGATATCACTTCTACTGTGAACAATGATAGAATTTCTGTAACCCCTTTTCTTCCTCCTAGTGTCTGTTGGCAGGCTATTTGTTTTGATGATGCCATAATGGTTTGTCTGTGGCATCACCAGTTGCCACATACCTTTTGGGAGAATCAACTTATAAGCAAAGTAAAACTTAGATGGTATGACCTGATCTTTGTGGAGCAGTTTTCTGAGATCATAGGAATAAAGAATATGTTTCTGGTTGATTCCTGGTTTCCAAGAGCATCCAAACTTCCTCAAGGACACAGTCATTTTCCCCAAAAGGAAAACCAACCTATTTTTGGTGGAAAACAGCCCATTTTTGGCACTACAGTTGACGTCTGAAAGAGGGAAGCGTATACACTGAAATAACTTCCCCTCTATCAAGGGAAAACAGTATGTTTAATATGCCATAGAATGACTGGAATATATTAAAAAATCATGATGTACCAGGGAACATCATGATCTATCTTAAGTGTGAAGAATGATAGCCTACGTTGCTGTTATATTTATCACTTAGAGAACTGCCTTAAAAAGATACAACAGATTTTAAGCTTTCATTTGGGTTAAATACCTGCTACTCAACGTGTCAGCCACCTTGATTTTTTTTTTTTTTAAAGAATTTGTGGTGCAAGGTTTTGGCTTCCATTTTACTTTTAAAAACCAATGACATCTCCAGTTTTGGAAGAGCAATTTCACTGTGGCTTCTGATAAATGTTGGCAGAACTGGTGCATTCTTAGAATAAATTCTGTATGCTCAGCATTTCCTCCCCAAATCCATCCATAGGTCCGATGACCACAAAATTTGCTCATCACAAAATAGGATAAAGAAAAATCTGCATGGGCTAGAGTAGGTGCGAGTGTGAATTATAATGTGAAACTGGTACATTGACAAAAATTCATGCTTAGCGTCAAATCGCTAACCAAATTTAGACTGCCGAAACAATGCCTATTATTGATAGACATGACCTTTAAAACTAGTTAGGCTAAGGGTGCAGAAATTACACACAAAACAAAAATTTCAAAACCCATCAGTTTCTTTTCAGGCAAACCTCAGCTCTACAGAACTACATGCCCTGGTCTTTAAAATATTAGAGTGAGGCCGAGCAAGGGTGATTCACACCTGTATTCCTAGCAACCTAGGAAGCTGAAATCTGAGATGACTACGGTTCAAAGCCAGCACAGTCAAGAAAGCCTGTAACACTCTTATCTCCAATTAACTATCAAAAAGCTACAAGAGGAGCTGTGACTCAGGTGGTAGAGCGCTAACCTTGAGCAAAAAAGCTCAGGGTCAGCTGCCCAGGCCCTGAGGTCAATCAGTCAATCAGTCAATCAACCAGCAGCAGAGTGGCTGCTCCTGTTATCCCTGTGAACAAGGACACCTGTGACTCTCTTCAATTTAGCAATATGAACTTTTCAGATCCTTAAGTCTCAGGAAGAGGTCCCAAGGGAAGTTTTATCTGGCCTCAAGGGTGTGAAAGACACGCGAAAGGAAAAATGTGTAAACCACACACCTGTAGTTGCAAAACAAAACGAAATCCCTGTGGACTCAGACATCTTCATGATCTCGCAGTACAGCTGCCCAAATCAGCAGCTGCGGTCCCCTCAACACGGGAGCGTGGCCTCCTAAGATACCCCAACAGAGGGTGGGTCCAACACGCCCTCGGAGCTGGGATCTGGGGTACCCGCAGCTTCCCTCACCCCGCCCCCGCCCCCTCCCCAACCCTTCCCCGGGCGCCCCGCCCCCCGGGCGCCCCGCTCGCCAGCCAATCGCCTCGCGCCATCCCCTTCCCATCGCAGGCTCCGCCCCCGCGCCCGGGATGTTGGGCCCCCGCGGCGTGACGCGAGCACGGCGGCTCCGCCCCCTGCGTCTCTGGCCTCGCTGGCCTTGGGGGGATGGTTCCATCATGGCGTCAATGCAGGTGAGGGGAGTTTGCTGCATCTGGACCGGCGGGTGAGCCGCCGAGAGAGTGCGAGCGTCCGGGCGAGGGCGGGGAGCGGGACTCGGCGACACCCGGGCGGGCTCCGGAGTGTCCCGATGGCCGGACTTCCTGCGGTGCCAGGGCGCCGGGGAGGGGTAAGGCGGCGGGAGGAAGCGGGGCGGGGGTGGGGCGGGGGTCTCCGGCGATCGCCGCGGACGCCAGCCGGCCGCGAAGTTAGTGGTGGGATCGAGGACGCGTGAGGAGGGCGGGCGGGGGGGAGTTGGCGGCCGACTCGGTGGTGGTGGTGTCCCTTCCTGCCCTGACGGCCGCCGTTGGGTGGTTCTCTCGGGGTCAGCCCCGGGGATGCCTTTTCCTCCCCGGGTTCCCCGGCCCGGCGGAAACAGCTGCGCCCGTCGTGGTCGCCGGGCCCGGGGCAGGGGGGGGTGGGGAGCGGGGCTGCGGGCGAGCGGAGGGGGCCTGCCAACGCCGTCCCAACCCGGGACGGCGCTCGGCGGCCTCGGCCCAGGCCTCCCACGGCCGGCCGCCCACCCTGCTCGGCCCCTTCCCTGCCACTCGGAATCCTCGGCCCGGTGGCTGCCTCCTGCGCTCCGCCTGGCGCGCCCTCGCAGTCCTCCCTCAGCCCATGTCTCCCTCCGGCCCCGGCCCCCCGAGCGGCCCCTGTGCTGTCACCTCCCGGGCGGGCCCCCCGTCGCCCAGTCACTCAGCCCCCGAGCCCCTCTCGGGGGAAGCCGCCCTCTGAATTTCTTTCTTCCCCTGCCCCACCCTTGCGGTCGCGCCGAGGCCGTGGCTCGGGCTCTCCGGCCCCCTCTCCCCCTCCCCCGGCGTTGAGTGCAAGCTCAGTGGGGCCGGAGCGTTTGTTAACCTGTGTCCTATCCATCTCACAGGGCAGTGCGTGGCTTTTCTGGCTTCTCAACTTAATTTGCTCCCTTCTCCCCTTAAATCCAGAGAGTTCGTTTTGTCAGGCAAAGATGGCAACCTCAGTGGAAGGGTTTTTAGAGATTGGCTGCATTATCTCTGTACCCTGCTTTTAATTCACAGATAAGACCAGTGGCAACCTTAAAACGTACAGGGAGAGAAGGCGTAACTCTTCAGTGTCAGCTGAATGTCTTTTAGAGTTTTAGTAGCCTTCTCTGAAGAGGGAATGTGTTTTTCTTAGAAGGATTTTTTTTTTTTTGCTTTTGTTTCTAGAAAAATAAGCAAGTCTGTCCTTTTTTTCTCTTTCTGTGACAGTGGGTTTTTTTCCTTTTCTGAGTCATTCCTGTTGTGCACATACCCATTTTTTTCCTTCTCATTATCCCCTTTCAACCTGTTTGCTTTACAGTATTCTTTTTACCTTTGCTTCTCCCCCTGGTCTTTTCAGCAGCATAAAATTGTATATAACATTTGTAATTGAAGAGTTGTTACGAAATGGTACAGTGGAAAACAAGAACAATTTCAGGAAATGTTATACCACTTGCTGGTCTCCCCAGAGATGTTGGAGAAGTTTCATCATTTGAGGCCAAAAAGGGAACTGTGGAACACCAAGTTGAACAGATGGGACTATAGGACCACTTAAAGATTTATCTGTACTAAGATGAAAATTTATTTTAACCAGTTTAAGATTATTGTCTGTACTAAGATAAAAACATTGAAAAATAAAGACTAAAATCTACAACACGTGATTTTATTTGAAAAGAGGACAGTGATAGGCACTTAGGTAATTAGATTTACACTCAAAAGTATTTGTGTTAGGTAGATTTGCTTTTATTGATAAGCTTGAATTTTACACGGTGACTTAAGCAGTGGAAAAAACAATACTTATCTACACAATATTAGGGTTTTCTGTACATTAAATGCCATCTCAGACTTGCCACTGGCTTAGCATTTTATTCCTTTCTCTTTCGATTTAGTGGAGTAGAGAACATGCTTCCCATTTTAATAAAGTACAGCTAAACCTTAATCTTTTATTTGTATTTGAAAATATCTGATAGGATTTTCTAAATACCTTTAAAATATATTACTTGGATTAATCAAACTTTTTACACAAAGGTTATAGCAGAGGTTGTTATTATTTTAGTTATTATTTAATTTTTTTGTTGTTCATGGGTCTTGAACTTAGGGCTTGGACACTGCCCTTGAGCTTTTTTGCTCAAGGCTAGTGCTCTACCACTTTGAGCCACAGGGCCACTTCTGGTTTTCTGGTGGTTAATTGGAGATTACTTGCCTGCCCCAGCTGGCTTTGAGCTAGGATCCTTAGATCTCAGTCACCTGAGTAGCTAGGATTACAGGCATGAGCCACTGGCGCCCAGCTGGTTAGTTATCTAAAATAACTACAAGTAATACACAAAACTACAACTAAAAGATGAAATGAGTATATTCACTCAGTGTATGTTTTTTGGGAGCCACAGTTTGTCAAGCACTTGAGTAGATCCTTGAAGCCTTGAAGTACAGCAGTACTAAGTTTCTGCCTTTGTGAATTTAAAAGTTAATTGTGTATTAGAAGTTGGTGGTGGTCTGGAGAAGCAGTATGGAAGGAAGTTAGGACATGAATATTCTGACAATTTCACTAGAAAAACACATGCTAATAAAGAGAATGCTGCTCTAACTTTGTCCTTACAATATTCAGTAGATTTCTTTGTCTTTCCCACACCAGGATATTGCTGTTAATGAAAAAAGGTTATTTAAACTTCCAGAGGAGCTGCATAGCTTGACGAGGGGGAGCCAGACCTGTACTTCGAGGAGTATCATGAGTTTGAGCCAGCCTGGGCTACATAGCAGAAGAAGACCCTATCTCAAAAAAGAAAAAAAAGAGGAACTGTATTTTAAAAATATGCCATATTGTACAGTTGCAGCGTGGAATTTGGTTGCTTAATAGGAGTGAAATGAATAGCCTGGTGCCAGTTGATGCCTAGAATCCTAGCTACTTGGGAGGTTACGATTGGATTGCAGTTTCAGTCCAGCCTAGGCAGAAAAGTGGCAAAACTCCATCTCAGTCAAGAGCTGGGCTCAAAGGCGCCTATCATCCTTGCTAAAATGGGAACTTAAAATTGGTGGATCCTGGCCAGGATGCATGGTACAGGGAGTGAGACTGTACCTCAAAAATAACTAGCACATGGGCTGGAGGTGTTGCTCACTGGTGAAAAAAGTACTTGCTTACCCAATGCTCTGCCCTAAGATCAAACCCCAATATTGCCTTCCTTGACTCCCTCCTTCCCCCCCAAAATAGAGTGAAGATTAAGGCAATAAAATTGAGTTATGCTGGGTGCTGGTGGATCACACCTGTAACTCTTGTTATCCAGGAGGCTGAGAGCTGAGGATGGAGGTTCAGAGCCAGTCCAGGCAGAAAAGGCCATGAGATTCTTATTGCCAATTAGCCACCAAAAAGTGGGAAGTGGCACTGTGGCTCAAGCCACAGCCTGAGTACAAAGGCTCAGGGACAGTGTCTAAGTTCAAGCACACACACAGTTCAGTTAGGGTAGACTTTCAATTTCATTTCTTTTCCCTCCCTTCTTCCCTCCCTCTCTCCCTTTCTGTCTCTCTGTCTGTCTCTTTCTTTCTTGCCAGTCTTAGGGACTTGAACTCGGGGCCTGGGCACTGTCCCTGAGTTTCTTTTGCTGAAGACTAGCACTCTACCACTGGAGCCACAGCACCACTTCGGCTTTTCCTGTTTATGTGGTACTGAGAAATCAAACTTAGGGCTTCATGCACGCTAGGCAAACACTTTACCACTATAGACTTTCAGTTTCTTATTGGAGAAATACATTTTAGAAATTGTGTTTATTGCCGAGCACCAGTGGCTCGTGCCTGTAATCCTATAATCCTGGCTACTCAGGAGGCCGAGATCTGAGGATGGCCATTCAAAGCCAGCCCAGGCAGGAAAAGCTGTGAAACTCTTATCTCTAATAAACCACTCAGAAAACCAGAAGTGGCACTGTTGTTCAAGTGGAAGAGTGCTATCCTTGAGCTGAAGAGCTGAAGGACAGCACCCAGGCCGAGTTCAAGCCCTATACTGACAAAAAATAAATAAAATTGAATTGTTACTATAAAGGTGATACACAGAGGAGTTACAGCTACCTAAGTCAGGTAAAGAGTTAATTTCTTTTTGGACTGTGTGACCCTTTCCTTCCCTCTCTTTTTTTCCTCTAGTTCCTCCACAAGTTTTATAGTTCATTTTTAGCAGAGAAATAACTTTAAAATTGAGATTGCAACTGCCTTTTTTCCCCCTCCGTTTTTGGCCTGGCTGTTCTCAGTTTATTGTGTGAAGAAAGTACACTAGTCCATAGTCCAAGATTAAAGATGTCTGGTTACCTGTCAGATCACATTATAGAAGATGTGACGTTTTAGTTGTTTTTGTTTTTGAGTAAGAGGGTTTGAACTGAAGGCCTTGAGTTTGCTAGGTAGCCATTTCTACCAATGAGACATACCTCCAACTTAGGCTGTGAGGTTTTTATTTTCAAACTTAGGAGAAGGAACAGAAGGAAAGTTGTGAGGAAACTGTAAGGAAATCATCACTTAAGCTTCAGTGAACCATAACCTTTTTTTTGTTGTTGTTGGTCGTATGGCCTGAACTCTGGGACTGGACACTGTCCCTCAGATCTTCAGCTCAAGGCTAACATTTTACCACTTGAACCACAGTGTCACTTCCACTTTCTGCTTATGTAGTGCTGAGGAATCGAACCCAGGGCCTCATGTGTGCAAGGCAAGCGCTCTACCACTGAGCCACCTTCCCAGCCAACATTTGTCTGTAAGTTGGATGTTCAATTACTGTATAGGTCAATTATACTATTTCTTAAACTTCATTATTTGTAATCCTTGGACTGTGGATCAGGGTCTTGTTGGCTGCTCTTCTGTTGAATTACTGTATGGCTATGATCTTTGGTGCCAGCTGGAAGCAGTTCATCACTCTCACCCTTGCTGCCATCAACACAGAGGTCAGGAGTGGAGGTTCTAGATGGGGCATGTGATATTATCTATGGAAACCGCATGAGGTGAGGGTAGGGAATGAATCATTGGGAATCTTGGGGGCTGGAGGAAAAGCCTGTGGGTCCTCTGTGATGGGGCTATAACTGCTTTCTTTTCTTTTCTTTTTTTTGTGTGTGTGCCTGTCCTGGAGCTTGAACTCCTAGACTGGGCAGTGCCCTTGAGCTTTTTTAAGCTCAATGCTAGAGCTCTGCTACTTGAGCCACAAATCCATTTCTGGCTTTTTGATGGTTAAAGAATCTCAACGACTTTACTGCTCTGGCCAGCTTACAATTTCATCCTCAGATTTCAGCCTCTTGAGTAACTAGAATTATAGGCGAGAGCCACCAATTATCAACTATCAGACTTTTCTTCTTCTTCTTCTTCTTTTTTTTCTTTGCCAGTCCAGGGACTTGAACTCAGGGTCTGGGCACTGTCCCTTAGCTTTTTTTTGCTCAAGGCTAGCACTCTACCAATTGAGCCACAGTGCCACTTCCTGCTTTTTCTCTTTATGTGGTACTGAGGGGTCTGCTACAAGGCTTCATGCATGCCAGGCAAGCACTCTACCACTGAATCACAGTCTCAGCCCTACCAGACTTTTTTAAATTTGAAAAACTTTAAAAATATTTTTTGTCATTATAAAGGTAATTACAGTTACATAAATAAGGTAATGAGTACATTTCTTTTTGGACAGTATCACCCCTTTACTTGCCCCATGTTTTCTCTCCCCTCCTGCCCATAAGTTGTGTAGTTTTCCACATAATTTATACTGACATTTCATATTTTTTGAAATAGGGTCTCACTAGCCTCAAACTCAAGGTCATCCCACCTATGGTGTGCTAGGATTACAGGTGTGTGTCATCACACTCAGCTTTGCTTTTATTTTGCCAGTGCTTCTCAACCTTCTTTTAAGTCGTGCCACACATAGAATGTAATTTTTTGTATAGTACACTAAGCTGGACGAGTTTGTTGGAGAGTGGAAGTAGGTGGCCAACCAGGTCTGCATGGACGTCAGGCAGGGATGGGGGAACCAGTGCTCTGGCACAAGTCCAGTGGTGGGGAAGTTCTGTGTTGCTAGACTTGTATATGCAGTTCAAGGTGGTGCTTTTCACACTTATCTGGATCCTTGAGGCATTCTCCTGTTTTTTGCTTTTCTCTTCCCACTATTCCTAAAGCAAAGTCACGAATCACCAAGTAAGATTACAGTTAGGTTATATTTTAGGAGATCATTTTTAAGAGAATAGTATGTTCATGGTGATGCTTTAAATTGGCAGGCATTAAAGAAACATATATTTTGGCAATTCAAGAAATCTTAAAATATTAAATGGAAAGTTCTTTGTGCACTTTTTTTAGTACTTTATAGGCTCTTGATTATTTGTTCCAGCCTTTCCCTCCCTAAGCAGCATTTATTATGAATCTTTTTTTTTTTTTTTGGTCGGTCGTGGGGCTTGAACTCTGGGCCGCCTGGGAGCTGTCCCTGCGCTCTTCAGCTCAAGGCAAATGCTCTACCTCTTGAGCCACAGCACCACTTCCAGTTTTCTAGTGGTTTATTGGAGATCAGAGTCTCATGGGCTTTTCTGCCCGGGCTGGCTTTGAACCATGATTCTCAGATCTCAGCCTCCTGAGTAGCTAGGATTACAGGTGTGAGCCACTGGTGCCCAGCTTTATTATGAATTTTTATATGTTTCTAAGATTTTGAAAAGTGTTTTCAGCCAAATCATAAAATTGTATTTTTGTGTGGTTTATTTTTTCATTTTATGTTATATTTTCTTTCTCATAGCTTAGCTTGTTCATGTTTTGAAATACTTAGCCAGTTTGGCCTCTTTGATATATTTTCAATTTCATTGTATTTTACTCTTTCATAGTTTTGGTGGTATTGGGGATTAAATACAGAGGTTCGTGGCTGCTAGGCACGCTAGGCACTCCCTTTTTGCACTGGCTATTTTCAAGTTAGAACCTGCCTTTATGCCCAGCTTGCCGTGGGCTTTGATCCCCCTACTGTGTTTCCTTGTCTCATTAAGGTTGACAGGTGTATACCACCACTGCACTCAGCCATTGTTCTTCCTCTGAAGCTGGGATAAGAAGCTGGTCACTGTACTGGTCTTGGGAATTTTTATGCCCAATGGCCTTGAACCTTGATCTCTGACCTCCAAAGTAAGTAGGATTACATGCTTCAGTTGCCATGCACAGCTCAACTTTAGAATTTAGCTCAGACTTTTTTTTAAATTTTAATTTGAAGTTTTAAAGTCTACCTAATTTGACACTTTAAGATTTTGGAAAGATAGTGCATAGTACTTGATGTTTGTCAGTTCTAAAAGTACTGATGTGATTGTGAGAAATAGTTGTGAAATTTCTGCATTTTCTTCCTCTCTCTGGTCTTAGACTGTTGACTTGATTTGCTAGATGGAAGGAGGTTGACATTAGTAAGAGGAAATAGAGTATGAATGTGTGCCTATTTTCAGGTGACTTATAAGTAATTAGGTTATTCATAAATAAAAAGTATGATAAAACAGTCATAGGGTGAAATTGCAGATTCATTTCATAAATCGTTGGAGTTGCATTTGAGTTAAAACTAGTAATTTCACAGGCTTTTTGTATGAAACTCTTTTTCCAAATACTTTTCCCCTTTTTTCTGATTCCTGGTCCCTGTTGGCTATCAGTGGAAGAAGAAAAAAAGCTAACAACAGATTTATTTTATGATTATTTATCATGTGACGTCTGCTATTTTGACTTCATAAGAGGAAAGCTGTAAGTGTGATTTACAAAAAGTATATTATTGGCTAGTCATTCTTAAAATTTGAGAATTAGGGGCTGGGAAAGTGGCTCAGTGGTAGAGCGCTTGCCTTGCATGCCTGAGGCCCTGAGTTCGATTCCTCAGCACCACATAAGCAAAAAGAAAAAAGCCGGAAGTGGCGCTGTGGCTCAAGTGTTGGAGCACTAGCCTTGAGCTGAAGAGCGGAGGACAACGCCCAGGCCCAGAGTTCAGGCTCCATGACCGGACCCCCCCCAAAAAATTGGGAATTAGTCAAGTAAAATTATGAGCCTTTGATACCAATTATAAAAGGTAATTTTTATTTCATTTGAAATATAATTCACATATTGTACAACTCCTAAAGTACAATTCACTAGCGTGTGTGTGTGTGTGTGTGTGTGTGTGTGTGTGTGTGTGTGTGTGTGTGTGTGTGTGTGTGTGTGTGTGTGTGTGTGTGTGTGTGTGTGTGTGTGTGTGTGTGTGTATGCGTGCATGCATGCCAGTCCTGGGGTTTGAACTCAGGACCTGGGCACTGTCCCTGAGGTTTTTTGCTCAAGGCTGGTGCTCTGTCACTTGAGCCACAGCTCCACTTTCAACTTTTTTGGTATTTAATTGGAGATAAAAGAGCTCAGCCTCCTGAGTAGCTAGGATTACAGGCATGTGGTGCCAGGTGGCTCATTGGTTTACAATATATTCACAACCATTAATACTTTCCAGAACCTTTTTCTTTTTGTGCCAGTACTGGGGCTTGAACTCAGGGCCTTGCTCCCTCTATCTCCCTTGGCTTTTTCATTCAAGGCTGGCACTCTGCCAATTGAACCACAACTCTACTTCCAGCTTTTTGCTGGTTAATTGGAGTTAGGAGTCTCAAGGAGTTCTCTGTTCTTAATCCTCAGATCTTAGCTTCCCAAGTAGCTAGCATTACAGATGAGAGCCATTAGTGCCTGACTTGTCCTAGGACACTCAGAGTGTGTGTGTGTTAGTGCGTGCGTGTGCGCATGCATGTGCACCTGCGCTTGTGTGCATGAGACCACAGAAAGGCATGTGTGTGTGAGTGTATGCACATGCTAGTACTGAGGCATCTTGGGTGTCCTACAATTCAGTCCAGTTTAGATAATAACAAGAGTTACTGGGGCTGGGAAGGTGGCTCAGTGGTAGACTGCTTGCTTTGCATGCATGAGGCCCTGGGTTTGATTCCTCAGTACCACATAAGCAGAAAAAGCTGGAAGTGGCACTGTGGCTTAAGTGGTAGAGCGCTAGCCTTGAGCTGAAGAGCTGAGGGACAGTGCCCAGGCCAAGTGTTCAAGCCCCACAACTGGCAAAAAAAAAAAAAAAAAAAGTTACTGCATACTCATATTTTAAGGACTTGGTTCCACAGACTACTTTCCACTTTAGACACTGATTGAAAGTATAGGGTCTCAAGTTACCCATAGCTTCTGTGGGACTTGACTACAAAGTAAGAGATTCTCAAGCATACAGGTTGAGAACTTTCCTAGGTGGGCTCCCAGAACTCCATGTACACTCAATTGCTGATATGTTAACAAAGAATATTTTAAAAGATAATAGCTAGATAAGACTGTACACAAAATGAGATTCCTAAGTGTCTGGAATACAGGAATTTTGTTCCTTAAAGTTGTGCTCATCATACTCTCTGCATGTGATTGTGTTGTTAAATGAAGAGCTCTCCAAGCCTTGTGGAGTTTTGAGACCTAGCATCTGTGATAAGTTCCACGTTTAGCTACTCTCCAGTAGCTGGAAGTTCCGACCCTTTATTCACATCAGTTCCTTTGGCAGCCAGTCTCCATCCTGAGGTTATCTAGGAGTGCCCCCTTAGTCATCCAAAGACACTTAAGAAATTCCCAGAGGGGCTGGGAATGTGGCTTAGAGGTAGAGTGCTTGCCTAGCATGCTTGAAGCCCTGTGTTTGATTGCTCAGTATCACATAAACAGAAAAAGCCAGGAGTGGTGCTGTGGTAGAGTGCTAGCCTTGAGCAAAAGAAGCTCAGGAACAGTGCCCAAGCCCTTAATTCAAGCCCCAGGACTGGTGAAAAAGAAAAAAAATTACCCAGGGTTTTAGGAGCTGTGCTACAGGAAATTAAAAGAAGGCCTCATCCAGTTGTGTCAGCATAGGGTTCCAAGACCCTATCCCCCATTTTAGAATACCACAATTCACAGATTATCAGATTCCTCATAAAAATGACATGCATGGCATTTGCATGTAACATGTACATCCTTGGGTGTTTTTTTTTTCTTTTTGAGACAGGTGTCTGGTCTTTTTTTTGAGACAGATGACCTGGAACACTTGTATATTCTAAATCATCTCAAAATTATTTACCTCTAATAAAACATAAATACTATATTAATAGTTATTGCAATTATTTTTTAGGGAATAATGACAAAACAAAGTATACATGTTCTTTACAAATTTAATTTCCTTTTCTATATATTTTATGTCCAAGAGTTGGTCGACTCTGAAAATATGGAACTTTTTGAGGAATCCTTGGATATTGCCATCTTTGGGTGTGTGTGCGTGTATGTGCCAGTACCATAATTTGAACTCAGGGCCTTACACTTTCACTTGGCTTTTTTGCTCAAAGCTGGTGCTGTACTTATTGAGCCAACCTGCCAGCATTTTGCTGGTTAATTGGAGGTAGAGTCTTAGAGTGCTTTTTTCCTTGTCTGGTTTTGATACTCACATTTCAGGCTCTTTTTTTTTTTTTTTTTTTTTTGTCGGTTGTGGGGCTTGAACTCTGGGCCTAGGCACTGTCCTGCGCTCTTCAACTCAAGGCGAGTGCTCTACCATTTGAGCCACAGCGCCACTTCTGGTTTTCTAGTGGCTTATTGGAGATAAGAGCCTCACAGACTTTCCTGCCCGGGCTGGCTTTGAACCTCGATCCTCAGATCTCAGCCTCCTGAGTAGCTAGGATTACAGGCGTGAGCCACCGGCACCCAGCTATTTCAGGCCCTTGAGTTGCTAGAATTATAGGTGTGAGCTACCAGTTCCTGGCTGTATATTTTCTTCTAAAACTGTTACCATGTTAGCTCTTGCATTTGACTTGATTGACATACAGTTTCTGATATTTGTATTATTTTATTTTTTTGAAGTTGTTTTAGGTCCAAGCTGATTATCCAATCCATTTTTACTGTTCTTTGTTTCCTTATTTTGTGCCTATATTCAGGGCTTGAGCAGCTCTTGCTTAGCCTTTTCACTCATGCTGGTGCTCTACCATTTGAGCCATAGTTACTTCTGGCTTTTTGCTGGTTAATTGGAGATGAGAATCTCATGGACTTTTCTGAATGGGCTGGCTCCAAACTTCAATCCTCAGACATCAGTCTCTTTAGTATGTAGAATTTCAGGCATTAGCCATCGGATTCAGTTATTATGTGAGATAAAAAAATTATATTCCAGTGATTTCTCTAGATGAGAGCTGTTTTGCAATAGGGCTTTTATTTGGCAGTCCTACTACTAAAAGACATTAATAATCTCAATAAATTATTACTTAGCCTAAAGGGACATCAAATTTTAGACTTAAAAAGATCTTCAGGACATACATAGGACAGGCCATCTGTTTAAGCATTTTGTATGTTTGTGTGTGTGTGTGAGTGAGTGAGTATGACTTGAACTCAGGACAGAGTACTTTCCTTTAGCTTGCTTTTCTGTTGAAGGCTCACACTTTTCCACTTGGGTTACAACTCAACTCTTGGCTTTTTAGTAGCTAATTGGATTTTCCTGAGCCATTGATGCTTGTCTTTTTTGGTCTTAGGGCTTGAACTCGGGGCCTGGGCACTGTCCCTGAACTTTTTCACTCAAGACTAGTATTCTACCACTTTGAGCCACGGCTTCACTTCCTTGGCTTTTTCTCTTTGTTTTTTTGGTCGGTCATGGGGCCTGACCTCTGGGCCCGGCACTGTCCCTAAGATCTTGAGCTCAAGGCTAGTGCTCTACCACTTTGAGCCACAGCACCACTTCTGGCCTTTTCTGCTTATGTGGTACTGGAGAATCGAATCCAGGGTCTCATGCATGCAAGGCAAGCACTCTGCCACTGAGCCACCTTCCCCAGCCCTTCCTTGGCTATTTTTAAATAGTTTTTTTTTTCTTTTTGTGCCAGTCCTGGGTCTTGAACTCAGGGCCTGGGTCCTGTCCCTGAGCTTTTGTACTCAAGGCTGATGCTGTACCACTTTAGCCAGAGCTCTGCTTCTGGCTTTTTTGTTGCTTAATTGGAGATGAGAGTCTCACAGACTTTCCTGCTTCAGCTAGCGTCAGACTGCAATCTTCAGATCTAAGCCTCCTGAGGAGGATTACAGGCACTGGTGTCCACTGATGCCCAGCTTGTTTTTTTTTTTAAACCGGTCATGGGGCCTGAACTCTTGGTCTGGGCACTGTCTCTCAGCTCTTCAGCTCAAGGCTAGCGCTCTACCACTGGAGCCATAGCACCACATCTGGCTTTTTCTGCTTATGTGGTGCTGAAGAATCGAACCCAGGGCCTCATGCATTCAAGGGAAACACTCTACCACTGAACCATCTTCCCAGCCCCCGTTTTTTGTTTTTTGAGATAGGGTCTTTAAAGGTAGGCCTTTAAGTCAATCCTCCTGCTTCATATGTACTGAGATTAGTGTGTACCACCATGCCTGGGTTAATTATTTTGTGTGTGTGTGTGTGTGTGTCTGCAGGGCCTCTTATGTGGCTTTGCACTCTTCCTCCTGGCTTGGCCTCCCAAGTGCTAGATTTATAGGCACATTCCACCAGGATAGATGGATGTTTGGTTATGTACATTGAATGCCTGGTTTGCTATGAGGAAAATCATATTCTTAGGAAAACCAATGAAAGAAATCCAGTGGTGAAAATTACATACCTGAGTGTACTGGTGTGAATTCTGTCCTTGATGTTGTTTAGTAGAAGCATTACAGAATTAATTGTACTTAATTGGAGTTATTTTTAATTAGTTTATATTAGGATAGACATAGTGGCTAATAATTTTAATTCTAGCTACTCAGGATGCTGAAATCTAAGGATTGTAGTTCAAAGCCAGCCAAAGCAGGAAAGTCTGTGACATTTTTTTTTTAATTTTTATTATTTTTGGGTCCAGTTGTGGGGCCTGAACTCTGGGCCTGAGCACTGTCCCTTAATTCTTCAGCTCAAGGCTAGCGCTCTACCACTTGAGCCACAGAGCCACTTCTGGCTTTTTTCTTTTTGCTTATGTGGTGCTGAGGAATCGAACCCAGGGCCTCAGGCATGCAAGGCAAGCGCTCTACCACTGAGCCACCTTCCCAGCCTAAGTCTGTGACATTCTTATCTCCATTTAAGCACCATAAAAGCCAATAGTGAAGCTGTGGCTAAATGATAGGATGCTAGCCCTAAGCAAAAGAGCTCAGGGACAGTGCCCAACCCATGAGTTCAAGTCCCAGGACCTGCATTTAAAAAAAAAAAATTGAGCCTTGGCTCATGCCTATCATCCTAGCTATTCAGGAGGCTGAGATCCAAGGATTGCTGTTAAAAGCCATGTGGGGCAAGAAAGTCTGTGAAACTTACATCTCCAATAAACTACTCAGAAAAAGCCAGAAGTGGTGTTGGGGCTCAAGTGGTAGAGTGTCAGCCTTGAGCATAGAAAGGCTCAGGGACAGAGTCCAGGACTGGCCAAAAATAAATAAATAAATAAATTTTACAGAAGCAATTTTGAGTTAGAGCTATTTATCTATTTTAATACTTCTACAGCCATTCCCATTCTCAGGTTCTGAGTTTGTGAATTCATCTACTTTGTCAAATTGATTAATTGATTGATTAATTTTTGTTCTGGGGCTTATCATTCCTACCATGTAGCAATTTGGGTATTTAAATTATATTGTCTAAATTTTAATGTATCTCTTTGGATCTGCTTTAAGAGTTCAGAAGACTTGAGAGATTTCAATGGCTAATAGTTTGGAAAACCTTAAAGAATCTAATCCAAGATTATAGAAATGTTTATATATGTTCCTGGCTTTCTACATAATCATAGTTCTAGCAAAGACTACCCATTTCTTGAACAGAGCACGTAACTGTCTTACCAATTTTCCTGAAATTTCTATGTAATAACTACTTTATACAAAGTAAGTTTCTGCCATGCAAGTTCTCTGAGGATCAGGATTAGTGTACTAAGTCCATTCAGATGGGGCTACTGGGTGGTCCCAGATTGTTATGAGCTAAATGCTTTTCTTTCATGCTAACAGTGTGTGCCCAGGTATACTTAGTTTATATTCTGAATCTTTGGAGTTAAATATGAATAAAAATAATTGTAGGGGCCCTGTATTAAAAAGTTGATAGTCCTGGCTGAGCATTAGTGGCTCACACCTATAATCCTAGCTACTCAGGAGGTTGAGATTTGAGGATCATGGTTCAAAGCCAGCCCGGGCAGAAAAGCCCCTGTGAGACTCTTATCTCCAATTAACCACTCAGAAACTAGAAATGGCACTGTGGTTCAAGTGGTAGAGCACCAAGAGGCTCAGGGACAGCACCCAGGTCCTGAGTTCAAACCCTACAACCGATAAAAAAAATTTTAAAAAGTGAATAGTTTGTCCATGTACTTTTTTTTTTTTTTTCCTCAAGGCTAGCACTCTACCACTTGAGCCACAGTGCCACTTCTGGCCTTTTCTGTTTATGTGGTACTGAGGAATCGAACCCGGGCTTCAAACACGTTAGACAAGCACTCTTCGCAGTCCCATGTCCATGTACTTTTAATGTTCGTAATTTTTTCCTCAGTCATTTGGTCCTTCATTTTTAGGACCAGTACTGTTGCTAGTTATTACATCTCCCATTCTAAGACTTAAGCTAAACTTTTATCAGTTTACTAGGAATATTTAAAAGCTCTCTTTATAGTCACCTGGAGTTTTTTAGTACTAGGGATAGAACCCAGGGCCTCACACATGCTGAGCAAGCATTCTACCCCTTGAGCTATGTCCTATGTCATTTTTTACACTACTTGCCTGTCTGTCTGACTGTCTATATACTGGTACTGGGACTTGAACTCTGGGCGTGGAAGCCATCCCTTAGATTGTTTGCTTAAGGCTGGCATTCAACCACTTGAACCACAGCTCCACTTGTTTGTTTTGTTTTGTTTTTGGTTGGTTGTGGGTCTTAAACTTGGGGCCTGGGCCCTATCCTTGAACTCTCTTGCTCAGGGCTAGCACTCTACCACTTAGAGACACAGTGCCACTTCCAGTGGTTAGATGGGGATGACAGTCTCACAGACTTTCCTGCCGGGTCTGGCTTTGAACCATGATCCTCAGATCTCGGTCTCCTGAGTAGCTAGGATTACAGGTGTGAGCCACTAGAGCCCAGCTCACTTAGGCTTTTTGGTGGCTAATTGGAGATCAGTTTCATGGACTTTCCTGCCCAGGCTGGCTTTGAACTGCTATCCTCAGATCTCACCTTTCAAGTAGGTATGATTACAGGCCCATCTTTGAATTTCCATTTTTAAATTCCTGGAAGTTTTGACAGCTCCTCTTACTGTCTTTTTTATTGTTCTTTGATTTGATCTCTCTCTTTCTCTCTTCTTTCCCTCTCTCCCTCCCATATCATGAGCCTGCTCTTTCCTAACTTCCTGAAATCTGATTTATCCATTGTAGACCTGAGATTATAAATTCACCAAACTCCTCAATAACTCCTCAAAGTTATTTATAGTTTTTCTTGTGTGTGTTCATAGAACATTTTAACCTATTATGGATTTATTTCACTTCTGCTTTATATTGTTATGTGTATAGGTGTTTATTTACTGGGGTTTGAATGGCTTTCTGCTCACTAGGGCAGGCATGCTACTGCTTGAGCAATGCCTCTAGTACAAGTTGGTAATGTTTATAAAGGTACTTGGTTTGGAAAAGAGTGTGTGTGTGTGTGTGTGTGTGTGTGTGTGTGTGTGTGTGTGTGTGTGTGTGTGTGTGTGTGTGTGTGTGTGTGTGTGTGTGTGTGACTTGGTTTGGAAAAGAGTGTGTGTGTGTGTGTGTGTGTGTGTGTGTGTGTGTGTGTGTGTGTGTGTGTGTGTGTGTGTGTGTGTGTGTGTGTGTGTGTGTGTGTGTGTGTGTTCGTGTTTCCCAGTACCTGGTCTTGAACTCAGGACCTGGTGCTGTGGCTTGTCTTTTTCACTCAAAGCTGGTGCTCTACCACTTGAATCACAAAAGCTTTTTGAGGTTAATTGAAGAGTCTCTTGGATTTGTCTGCCCAGGCTGGCTTCAGACTGTGATCCTCACATAACAGCCTCGTGAGTAACTAGGATTATAGGCATGAGCCACGAGCACCCAGCTATAAGATTATTATTATTTTATTTTTTATTTTTTTGCTGGTCCTGAGGCTTGAACTTACTGTCTAGATGCTGACCCTGAGCTTCTTTGTGCTCAAGGCTAGTACTCTACCACTTGAGCCACAGTGCCCTTTCCAGCTTTTTCTGAGTAGTTTGTTGGAGATAAGAATATCATGGACTTTTCTGTCCTGGCTCGCTTTGTATTGCAATCCTCAAATCTCAGCCTCCTGAGTAACTAGTATTACAGGCATGAGCCACCAGTGCCCAGCAGATTTTTTTTTTTAATTTAGTACTTCCACTACTTACTGGTAGCAAAGTGAATAAGAACAGATTGAGATAAATATTGTTTTAAAAATAGACCAAAAGTGATACAAAAATATTTGAGCATATTGCTTACTTCATGCTTTATTTCTGATTTCATCCATATTTGTCTGAGATCTGGAGGATCATGGTCTGAAGCCAGCTCAGGCAGAGAAGTCAAAAACAACCTCTTCAAAGTTACCAGCAAAAAAGGAGAGGGCTGGAGGCCCTACCTTGACGTGTGGCTCAAGTGATACACTACCAGCAGACCAAGCAAGCTGAGCAAGTTCAAGAATGTAGAGAGAATTATCCAACTATTAATCTAATTGATAAAGATCTATTTAGTGTGTATGTATTTATGTGTGTAACATTATATTGATTTATGATAAATTTTTCTATTCAATTCTTGATTATATAGTGATCCTTCAGATCTCTAGGTGTCATCAGTGCCTAGATGACAATATTATTTTTTCTGGTGGTGTTTTGGGTCCCCCCCACATGGTAAAGCTTATCTATCTGAAGTTGCATATATAATTCCTAAAAACTAGGGGTTGAATTATTCAATTAAATATAAGCAATTGGGCTACTATAAAAAAGAAAAAGTACCTTAAAAATAAGTTATAAGGCTGGGCATTGATGGCTTAGACATGTAATTCTAGCTACTCAGGAGGCTAAGATCTGAGGATCGTGGTTCTAAGTCAGCCCAGGCAGGAAAGCCCATGAGACTCTTCACTTAACCACCAAAAAGCCAGAGATGGAGCTGTGGCTCAAGTTGTAGAGCACTAACCTTGAGCATAAAGCATTGCCTTGGCCCTGAGTTTCAAGCTCCAGTACCTGCACACAGACACACAAAAAAGATAAAGCTGGGAATATTATTTAGTGGCAATAGTCCTTGCCTAGCATGCATGAAGCCCTGGGTTTGATTCCTCAGTACCATATAAACAGAAAGCCAGAAGTGGGTGGCACTGTGACTCAAATGGTAGAGTGATAGCCTTGAACAAAAGAAGCTTGGGGACAGTGCCCTGGCCCTGAGTTTAAGCCCCACGTCTGGCCAAAAAAAATAAAAATAAAACACACACACACACACACACACACACTGCTGTTAACTGTGGAGGCACACACACACACACACACACACTGCTGTTAACTGTGGAGGCTGGGAAATCCAGTATTTGAGAAACTGGCAGATTGAATGTCTAGTAAGGTTTTATTCCTTATAAGTGCCACTTTCTAGTTTGTTTTTTTTTTTTTTTTTTTTTTTTGTCGGTCGTGGGGCTTGAACTCTGGGCCTGGGCACTGTCCCTCAGCTCTTCAGCTCAAGGCGAGCGCTCTACCACTTGAGCTACAGCGCCACTTCCGGTTTTCTGGTGGTTTATTGGAGATAGGAGTCTCACGGTCTCTCCTGCCCGGGCTGGCTTTGAACTGCGATCCTCAGATCTCAGCCTCCTGAGTAGCTAGGATTACAGGCGTGAGCCACCAGCGCCCGGCTAGTTTGTTTTCTTATGAGAGAGAAGGGTCATAGGAAACTTATCAGGTCTCCTTATGTGGACACAAATCTGATTCTACACTCTTGTGACCGAGCATCTTCCCAATGACCACCACTCAATAGCAACACCTTGGAGCTTTTAGCATAAGGATTTTGGAAGGACACAGTCAGACTATAATATATTCGTTACTATGCCTAATTACTTACATTCTTAAGATTTACATTTTGTTTCATTTTGAATGAATAAGTGGCATACCCTTGTACACTGACACTTAATTCATATCTCTTGTGATACATTTGCATTTCAGTTTGTAGATCAAACTAAAACTTTCCACTTAACAAGAAAAGTATCAATTATTTTGGTCAATGTAAATACTTAGGCTGCTTTGGGCCACACTATGGTAGTAATCTGCATTTTTCTATTGCATGTCATGTTTTCTACTTTTTGTCATTTTATTAGCCAAAGTTTTTTAGTTCTGTTTATAAAAATCTCTGCAGGTAGCCTAGCCAAATCTAGAAAATAAAATTTTGAATCATAATTTTACAAGAAAAAAATTGATAAGCTTCCAAACTAAAAAAAAACACCGAAAACCTAGGTAGTTTAAACTACTCTGACTTGTCATTTCAAATTGTATGCATATATCAAATGACATTATACCCTATAAATGCATACAATTGTTATATATCAATTAAAAATCAAAATTAGGAAGTGGCTCTGTAGCTCAAGTGGTAGAGCACTATCCTTGAACTGAAGAGCTCAGGGACAGCACCAGGCCCAGAGTTCAAGATCTACAACGACAAAAAAGGAAAATTAAAAAAATGCTCAGCTTAAATGAGATATCAACTAGCTTAATACTAGTTACTTCTTTTTTCATCTATACTGTGAAATGGAGAGTGAAGGGAAGATTGTAGGCAGAGACTGTATTTTATTTCATTCTGAGTCAAGGTTTCTGGGTAACTTAAATATTTCATTGGAGTGTTACTTTCCAGAACACCAGACACATACCTCTTGAACTAGCTTGAGAAGTGAAGATTTGATTGGGACAGTACTCAGACACACACGCACGCACGCACACACATACACACACACACACACAAACATGACAGTACTCAGGCCCTGACACACACACCACTCACTACCTGTTCTTCCTATATTTTTTTTCCATGGTGAGTAACACTGCATCTGTGATGATTAGTATTTTAGGTTCACCCTCCTTTTTACTTTTTCACATCATACATCCAATAATCAGTAGCAGCAGCATATCTAGTGTCTTCTGCATCCTTGTCGAACCCTTTGGTTCTTCCACTTGTTCTCATTTCTCAACTCATTTTTTTCCCTAATAGCCAGGGATTTGAAATCAGGGTCTTGGGCACTGTCCCTGAGATTTTGTTCTCAAGGCTCACATTCTACCACTTGAGCCACAGCTCCACTTCTGGCTTTTTGTGGTTAATTGGAGAGAAGAATCTCATGGACTTCCCTGCCTCAGATCTCAGCCTTCTGCCACTAGTGCCTATTGAGACAGTCTCCCTGTGTGCTGTTTGTTGCTCTGTTGCTGGGATTACACCACACCTGGCAAGGGATTACTATTTACTTTAAAAATTATGCATATTCATTGTTGAAGTACTAGAAAACACAGATTGGCAAAAAAGAAAAATCACAAGCATAGAGTAAGGAGTGACTTTTTCAAAAATATTTTGGCTTGCACTTTTTATTTTCCTGTATAATCAGCATACCATTGGGGAAAAATCAATCCCTTATTAAGCCACTAATCTTGTGCTCCAGATCTAACTGATTTCTCCTTCTTTTTTTTTTTCTTTGTGTGTGCCAGTCCTGGGCACTGTCTCTGAGCTTCTTTAGCTTAAAGCTAGTACTCTACCACTTTTAATTTTCTGGTAGTTAATTGAAGATAAGAGTCTCATGGACTTTTCTTGCCCAGGATGGCTTTGAACTGAGATCCTCAGTAGCTGGGATTACAGGCATGAGCCACCAGCCATAGCCTCTTTGGGTATTTTACGTGGATCACTTCTCAATTTCTTCTCCTTTTCTTGATGCTTCCTATCAATATTTATTCTTTTTGATCTTTTTTTGTCCGTTCTGAGGCTTGAACTCAGGTTGAACTCAGGAACTTTTTCACTCAAGGCTAGAATGCTCTACCACCTTTAGCACCATTTCTGGTTTTCTGTTGGTTAATTGGAGACAAGTGTCTCACAGACTTTCCTATCCTGGCTGGTTTTGAAACATGATCCTCAGATCTTAGCCTCCTGAGTAGCTAGGATTATGGATGTGAGCCACCAGCACTCAGCATTTACTTTATTCATAATAAATGTATCTTCTGCTATACTTAGGCAGCTATTCCCCTATGACTCTCCCTCCCTTCAGAACCAAAGGCAAAAGTAGCCTAAAATAGTACTGAATAGAAGTTACCATTGCCTAGGCACCCGTGGCTCATACTTGTAATCCTCGCTACTTGGGCAGGGGAGAGAGGAAGGGTGTTTCAACTCAAGGTCTTGCATTCACTCACCTTTTATTGTGTGGGCTGGCTTTGAGTATCAGTTCTCTAGGTCTCAGCCTCCTGAGTGTCCAGGATTTTAAGCATGAGCCACTGGCACCTGTCCCTATTAGATTTTTGAAATGTTACTCTTAAATAATAACTGTTGGGCGCTGGTGGCTCATGCCTGTAATCCTAGCTACTCAGGAGGCCTAGATCTGAGGATCGTGGCTCAAAGCCAGCCCAGCAGGAAAGTACATGAGACTCTTAATAAACCACCAGAAAATCAGAAGTGGTGCTGTGGCTCAAGTGGTAGAGCACTTGCCTTGAGCTGAAGAATTCAGGGATAGGACCCAGGCCCTGAGTTCAAGCCCCACAATCAACACCCCTCCCCCCCCCCAAAAAAAGATAACTTCTATGTATTGAAGGTGTTTCCTTTCCTAGAAGGGGGATTTTTTTCAATTAAGTAACTTAGAAATTAAGGTCTGTAGAATTCTCTAAGAGGAAATATATTTTCTTTTTTTTGTGGGGGGGGGGGGGCCCTCCGGTCGTGGGGCCTGAACTCTGGGCCTAGGCATTGTCCCTCAGCCCTTCAGCTCAAGGCTAGCGCTCTACCATCTGAGCCACAGAGCCACTTCAGCTTTTTTTCTTTTTGCTTATGTGGTGCTGAGGAATCGAACTCAGGGCCTCAGACATGCAAGGCAAGCGCTCTACCACTGAGCCACCTTCCCAGCCCCATATATTTTCTTAATTTGTGTATATTCTGGTACATTTTAAAGTAAAGTAAAATTATTTAATTGTCTAGCATGTCACTTCACAAAGAGAAATGAGATTGTTAAAAATACTTTGAGAATACTTCGAGGAAAAAAGTAATAGTTATTGGTTGGGGTAATGCTGTTATTAAATACAGTATTATTTTTTCCCATTATGTTAACCTTCCACTTCATCTGGTTGTTAGGTGAAATACTATTAAATATTGTTGACTATTTAAGCTGGGCATGCAGGTGACTCATGCCTGTAATTAGCTATTTTGGGGCCTGAGAAGGATCAAGATTTCAAGCCAGTCTGGGTAGAAATAGAAAAGTCCCTGAGACCCTTTATCTCCATTTAACTTCCAAAGAGCTGGAATTGGAGATGTGACTCAAGAGCTTCAGCCTTCAGTGAAAAAGCTGAAGGACAGCTCCCAGGCCCTACCTTCAAGCACATACACGTGTATTATATCTTTTAGAAAATTGTTTCTCAACATGTCACATTTAGATAAAACTTAACAAGATGTGAATGTACCCACTACTTAATCCCTAGTTTGCTCCATTATGTTAAACATGCTTTGTTATTAATTAACCATTTCTTGCCCCAGTTGAATGTAAGCTTTCTAGAAGAAGAATGTTTGCCAACTTGACTATCCTGTTTATTAGTGAGGAAATTTATTCTGGGAAGTGGCATTGTGGCTCAAAGTGACAGAATGCTAGCCTTGAGTGAAAAAGCTCAGGGACAGAACCCAGGTCCTGAGTTCAAGCCCCACGACCAACCAAAAAGAAAAAAAAAAAGAAAAAGAATTGAGTGATTCACTTTGTCAGGCACCGGTGGCTCACACCTGTAATCCTAGCTGAGATCTGAGGATCTTGGTTTGAAGCCAGTCCAGATAGGAAAGTCTTTTGAGACAGTTATCTCCAGTTAATCACAGAAGAAGCCAGAAGTGGTGCTGGGGTGGAGTGCTATAACCTTGGGCAAAAATAGCTTAAGGACAGAGTCCAGGCCCAGAGTTTAAGGCTAAAGCAAAAAGATTTATTCTGTCCTGATTTTTACTTCAGTTTCAATGTGTATTAATAGAAATGAATTTCTATTTAATTTTTTTTTTTTTCCCGGTTGTGGGGCCTGAACTCTGGGCCTGAGCACTGTCCCTCAGCTCTTCAGCTCAAGGCTAGTGCTCTACCACTTGAGCCACAGCGCCACTTCCGGCTTTTTTCTTTTTGCTTATGTGGTGCTGAGGAATCGAACCCAGGGCCTCAGGCATGCAAGGCAAGCACTCTACCACTGAGCCAACTTCCCAGCCCAGAAATGAATTTCTATAGACGCTGATCCCATTTAGAAATAAATGAGTCTAGAATGCTATCTAAAAACACATACTTTCAAGAGTTGGAGCATTTTGTTTGATGTAGTCTTTTTCAGCCTACACAGTAAATATTCAGTGGTTAAACAAAACTATAGTAGTGCCTTTTCTGTATTAGTGTGCCTATCCTCGTCAACCATCTAAAACAGCAAAAATCTCCAATTTATATCTAAACATAGGTGTTGGAAAAAATAATCAATAGCCGAAGAGGCAAAGACTGAATTACTGGTGTAATGCTTTAACACTGCTGTAGAAAGTGTGGTCTGTGGACCACTCATGTGCATTTCTAATGTCACCTGTTGCTTTTAGTAAGGCAGTATAGTACAGTTAGATGAACATAAAGCAGTAAATGGGAGCTGGGAATATGGCTTAGTGGTAGAGTGCTTGCCTAGCGTGCTTGAAGCCCTGTGTTAAATTCCTCAGTTTTACATAAACAGAAAAAGCCAGAAGTGGTACTGTGGCTCAAGTGGTAGAGTGCTAGCCTTGAGCATATGCAGCTCAGCGACAGTGCCTGGACCCTAAGTTCAAGCCCCATCATTGGGAAAATAAATAAATAAAGCAGTAAAGGTCAGCCATTATTAATGCCAGCACTGAAAATGAGTTGGGATTATTACACCAAAATAATAACCAGGGACACAGTGGATAGAGAAGAAAAAAAATGTCAGTGACGTGACAGATTTCTGATAATAAATGGTAGTTAGAACAAACAAGGATATCAAGCTGTCACGGTTACTAACTAAAGGGTCAAATGAATTTATGAATGTCACTCTTTTTGGTTTACAGATGTTATGATTCCAAAAACTTTCACAACATTAATTACTATTAATAGTTTAAGTCCAAAAGCAGAATGTTGGAGATCTATGCTAGACCTTAGAAAAAAATTCAGTTTTTGTATTTACCCTTTATATCTCCTTTCTTGATTATGCTAGAGCTGTGTTTGACATATTCAAACTTGGTTTAACATTATGGGTTTTATGTTTGAACAGGCACTGACATTTTGAGTTGAGGAATATGGTACAGAACTAATGAGAATATAGTGTCTTTCCCACTCTTATTCTCCGTAGTGCATTAATTCCTAGACAGACAGTAAGGCAAAGGAAAGAAAAAGATGGAAAACAACTAGAAAAGAAAGTCAAATTATCTCTGTTTTACAGATGTTATGATTCTGTACTTAAAGACACTGCACACACATCCACATACAAATTCAGTAGTAAGATGCAGAATCAAACAAAAGTCAACTTCTATATGCCAATAATGATCAGACCGAGAAAAAAAAAAGAGAAAATCCCAAACTAGCCTTAGAAAGCAAAACTAGCAATAAACTCAGGAAATGAAACCTCTACAATGAAAACTAAAATACTGAAGACAACACTAGAGGACAGTCACCCTTTCCACCTGTGTGGGGTGGGTAAGATTTTCCTGGAAATTGATTGGCTGTGCTAACTATTCTACAGATTCAGTATGATCAAATGGATCTACAGATTCAATATGATCAATTCCAACATCATTCTTCACAGAAGTAGAAAAATCAGTCCTAAAATTGTTTGTTTTTTTTTGTCGGTTGTGGGGCTTGAACTCTGGGCTCAAGGCCAGCGCTCTACCACTTGAGCTACAGCGCCACTTCCGGTTTTCTGGTGGTATATTGGAGATAGGAGTCTCACGGTCTCTCCTGCCCGGGCTGGCTTTGAACCGCGATCCTCAGATCTCAGCCTCCTGAGTAGCTAGGATTACAGGCATGAGCCACCAGCGCCGGCCTAAAATTGTTATGAAAGCATAAGACTCCAAATCATTGTCAGTCCTGAATAATGAGAGCAGTGCTGTAGTTACCACAATATCTGACCTCAAACTGTATCACAGAACCATAGTAACAAAGTGAGGTACTGGCATAAAACAGTCTCAGGCCGGGGCTGGGAAGGTGGCTCAGTGGTAGAGCACTTGCCTTGCATGCCTGAGGCCCTGGGTTCGATTCCTCAGCACCACATAAGCAAAAAGAAAAAAAAAAAAGATTCGTGCCAATGGAATACAGTAGTAGATCCAGAAATAAACCCACAGATTTTCAACTGTACATTGGAGAAAAGACAAATTCTGTTAGAATTTAGACTGAAACTAAATCCCTCAAAAATGGATTAAAGATCTTGATGTAAGACTTGAAACTTCTAGAGAAAAAACTTACCTGAAATTGTTTTAGGCATGAGCAACAACTTTCGAAATAGAAATACCAATTGCTGAGGAAATAAGAGCAAGAACTGACAAATGGGATTGTTATCAGAAAGCTACTATATAGCAAAAGACATACTAGAATCAAGAGACAACCTACTAAATGCAAGAAAATCTATCCAGGCCCAGTGGCTAAAGCCTGGAATCCCAGCTACTCAGGAGGCTGAGATCTGAGGATTGTGGTTCAAATCCAGCCCAGGCAGAAAAGTCCCTGTGAGACTTACCTCTAATTAACCACTCAAAAAATGGAAGTGGCTCAAGTGGTAGAACACTATCCTTGAACACAGGCTCGGACAGCACTCAGGCCCTGAGTTCAAGCCCCATAACCGATAATTTCACTAACTATAACCCCTCTGTACATCAGGTTGGCAATAAAATTTAAAAAACAAAAACAAAAATCTTTTGTTTAGAGAAAGGATTAATATCCTGAATATATAAAAAGATCCAAAAATTAAACAACAGAAGAATAATCCAACTAGTGAGAGTGTTCTCTTTAAATACCTTTTTCTTTTTTCTATCTCTGAAAATATTAGATTTAAAACTTAGTGGTCTTGAGTTTGTTAGGCAGGCTGTGACTTGTCCAACCAGTTCTCAGAAGTTATACTAGTGGCCAGCTAACACATGAAGAAGTTGTTGACACTTTAGCCATAAAGGAAGAGGCAAATCAAAACAAAACTGAGATTCTATTTCACTCCTCTCAGTTAAAAATCTTGTTCTTAGGGGCTGGGAAGGTGGCTCAGTTGTAGAGCGCTTGCCTTGCATGCCTGAGGCCCTGGGTTCAATTCCTCAGCACCACATAAGCAAAAAGAAAAAAGCCGGAAGTGGTGCTGTGGCTCAAGTGGTAGAGCGCTAGCCTTGAGCTGAAGAGCTGAGGGACAGCGCCCAGGCCCAAAGTTCAGGCCCCACGACTGGACCCCCCCCCCCAAAAAAAAAATCTTGTTCTTAGCCGTGCACTGATAGTTCATGCCTGTAATCCTAGCTTCTCAAAAGGCTGAGATCTAAGGATTGTGGTTTGAAGCCAGCCCAGGCAGGAAAGTCCATGAGACTCTTGCCTCCAATTAACTAAAAAAAAAAAACACAAAAAACCAGAAGTGGAACTGTGGCTCAAATGGTAGAGTATTAGCCCTGAGCAAAAAAAGCACAAGGACAGCATCCAGGCCCTGCGTTCAAGTCCCAAGACTGACACACACATGAAAAATCTTGTTGAAAATAAAAAGAAAAAACTGTTGGAGAGAGATGAGAATGTTGAAATGACACAAACTGTTAAATGTCAGCTGCTTTGTACAACTGTTTGAAGATAATTTAAAAAAATCTAACGTTATTTTACAGATATATTCCTCCTTTAGTCAAAATCATGTAAGCAAATTTCTATTTTATATAGCTAAATTTCTTTTAAATGGCATTTAACTTGTAAATATTTACATTTTGGAGGACTGCTGAGATCACAAGTTGAAGGTAATGGATTATTGCAAGGTCAGATAAAAAGTTTCTCAGGCAACTTAATGTCAATTACAAGGCAGTGTTACTCACTAGACACTATGTTGAACTACACAACTTGTTGGTGGGGATGGGAGGAAAAAACTGGGAGAGCAAGGGAAGGAGTAAAATTATCCAAAAAGAAATGTACTCTTTACCTGACTTATGTAAATGTAATCCCTCTGTGGTCACGTTTATAATAACAACTTTAAAAAAGTGAAAAAAAAAGTATTACAGTAATTTGAAACAAAACAGAAGGTTCTAGTCTGTAGTGATATTAGAATGACTAAGTTTATTTAAAGATGCTGTGAATTGGGCTGGGAAGGTGGCTCAGTGGTAGAGTGCTTGCCTTGCATGCATGAGGCCCTGGGTTCGATTCCTCAGTACCACATAAGCAAAAAGAAAAAAGCTGGAAGTGGCATTGTGGCTCAAGTGGTAGAGTGCTAGCCTTGAGCTGAAGAGCTGAGGGATAGCGCCCAGGCCCAGAGTTCAGGCCCCACGACCAGACCCCCCCCCCAATAAAAAGAATATTAAAAAAAAAAAAGATGCTGTGAATTGAAAAGATATAGAAACATTGCTGTTAATAATAGTGCTTCATATTCAAAACAGACTAAATATTCTTTTTTTTTTTTTGGGTCCGGTCGTGGGACCTGAACTCTGGGCTTGGGCGCTATCCCTCAGCTCTTCAGCTCAAGGCTAGCGCTCTACCACTTGAGCCACAGCGCCACTTCCGGCTTTTTTCTTTTTGCTTATGTGGTGCTGAGGAATTGAACTCAGGGCCTCAGGCATGCAAGGCAAGCGTTCTACCACTGAGCCACTTTCCCAGTCCAAAACAGACTAAATATTCTTGAGTTGTGGAAAGGCATTTGTGTTCTCTTATGACAAGAGGAGAGGGGAGTGGGGAAAGGAAAGCAGGAGAAAATGAGGGAGGGATAAACCAAAAAAGAAATTCCCATGGATGTTAACAAAGGAAAAGGTGAACCATAAAAGCTGTACAAATAGGAATACAAAAGAACAGCTGGGCTCTTGTGGCTCAAGCCTGTGATTATGACAGTTCAAAGCTAGCCTGAGCAGAAAAGCCCTTGAGACAATAATCTCCAATTAACCACCAAAAAGCCAGAAGTAGAATTGTGATTCTAGTGATTTGAGTACTAGCCTTGAGCAAAAACGCCAAGCAAGAGTGTGAGGCCCTGAGTTCAAGCCCTAATACCAACATCCACATACACACAAAGAGAAATGTGAAATACAAAGCCATTTTAGAGCCAATAGCCTTATCTGTCCTTGGTCTAATAGTTAACGTTTTGGGTTTTTATTTATTTTTTTAAATCTAAGGAGGGGCTGGGAAGGTGGCCAGTGGTAAAGCGCTTGCCTTGCATGCTTGAGGCCCTGGGTTTGATTCCTCAGCACCCATAAGCAAAAAAAAAAAAAAAAAAAAGCCAGAAGTGGTGCTGTGGCTCAAGTGGTAGAGTGCTAGCCTTGAGCTGAAGAGCTGAGGGGCAGCGCCCAGACTTAGAGTTCCGGCCTATGACCGGACCCAAAAAAATTAAAAATCTAAGGAAAACTTGTCTATCCAAAATTATATACATGTTCTTTAGTGATTATGGAAAGTATAATTTTCAAAACTAGAAAGCAGCAAAATCTTCTGGACTCCAGTGGCTCATGCCTGTAATCCTACTACTCAGGAGGCTGAGATTTGAGGATCACGGTTCAAAGTCAGCCCAGGCAGGAAAGTCCATGAGACTCTTATCTCTAATAAAAGCACTCAAAAAAGTGGTTCTGTAGCTCAAGTGGTAGAGCGCTTGCCTTGAGCTGAAGAGCTCAGGGGCCAGTGCCCAGGCCCACAGTTCAAGCCCCATGACTGACCAAAAAAAAAAAAAGCAAAACTGAGTGCCTTTAATCTAGAAACTTTAAAACCTCAGTAGAGTGGCTAGGATGTCTTAAAGTTTTATCCGCAACTGTCTGTTCTCCATTACGGTATTAGATTGTGAATTTTAGAGTAGGCAATTCAAATTTTGAGAATTGGGCATATAAAATATATAAAAGATCCAGGGGGCTTGTGAAGATATGAGCATTTAGAGGGAATTTATTCAGTAGTTACAGACTGTATCTAGAAAGACATTAAAGATGAAAGTACAAATTACTATTATTGCTTTCAGAAACGACTACAGAAAGAACTGTTGGCTTTGCAAAATGACCCACCTCCTGGAATGACCTTAAATGAAAAGAGTGTTCAGAATTCAATTACACAGTAAGTATTTAGTTTTTTTGTGTGTGTTTTTCTTTTTGTGCCAGTCTTGGGGCTTGAACACCGGGCCTAGAAACTGTTTCTGAGCTTTTTTTTCAAGGTTAGAACTCTACCACTTCTGGCTTTTTGGTGGTTAATTGGAGATAAGAATTTTACAGATTTTCCTGCCTGGGATGGCTTCCAACTGCATTCCTCAAATCTCAGCCTCCTGAGTAGCTAGGATCACAGGCATGAGCCACTGGTGCCTGGCTAGTAGTTTTTATAATGTCTTGCTTCTATTGCTGGTAATGTATGAATATATATTCACTTTTTAAAAAGCTTTTTCATATTTTGTCATATTCCTCTTGTACCAATAGGAAAATACAGTAAAGTGTATTAATAAAATTAATAATATTCTCTGAGATTACATAATTAAGCCAGGCACCCATGGTTTATGCCGTAATCCTAGCCACTCATGAGGCTGAGATCCAGAGTCTATTTGAAGTTGGCCCAGGCAGAAAAGTCCAAGAGACCAGCTTCAAAATAACCAGCAGAGCAGATGCCATACTAACAGCCAAAATGGCTGCCTCAGGAAGCCTGAACTTAGCAGCACCTGGTGGGTTGGGGAGCCAGCCCCAGTGGAAAATGTGGAAATGTGGAGGGGGCCACAGGGCAACTAGTAGCTCAGGTTACAGTTACAGAGTCTCTTGTTAACTTTTCAATTCTGTTTGGAAAAACATAGGCAAGAAAAAAAAGATAAACAAATTTTCTAATGGTAAATAATACAAGGGCAGACCCAGCTTTCCAAGATACTTTGCACATGTAAGGGTTAATAAGCGGACCCTTCTGGAAACAGGTCATAAAGAGCTTCTGTTACCATTCAGTGAACAGTGCTCTTCTATTGAAGATAAGGACTTTTTTGGGGGTCAGTCATGGGGCCTGAACTCTGGGCCTGGGTGCTTCCTAAGCTCTTCAGCTCAAGGCTGGCACTTGAGCCACAGCGCCACTTCTGGCCTTTTCTGCTTATGTGGTGCTGAGGAATCCAACCTAAGGCCTCGTGCATGCAAGGCAAGCACTGTACCACTGAGCCACCTTCCTAGCCCCTAAAAATAGTTTTTAAAATGAAAAAAAAAAAAACAAACAGTGGAAAGCTGGGCTGTAGGCATGGCTCAAATGGTAGAGAACTAGCTGAGAGAGGAGCAAGCACAAAGCCTTCTTGAATATACGCAAGGTGTACCACAGCACTTAACAGACAGACAGCTCATGGTCAGGAAACCCACACATAGCTTTCACTCACACTGAGGTGATCTTATATATGAATAGAAGAAACAGATTGTTCCTACAACAGTAGCGAAGATTGCAGGGCTGGGAATGTATGTGGCTTAGTGGTAGAGTACTTGCCTAGCATGCATGAAGCCCTGGGTTCAATTCCTCAGTACTACATAAACAGAACAGACAGAAGTGGTGCTGTGGCTCATAATAGAGTGCTAGCCTTAAGCAAAAGAAGCTCAGGGACAGTGCTCAGACCTTGAATTCAAGCCCCAGGACTGGAGGGGTGGGGGAGGGGGGTCAGAGGGAGGCACATAAAATTGAATGCGAATAAAAGATTCATTTTATAAATTAGGCAAAATGTGTACAGTATTATACATTGATGTAAAACAAAATTGATTGTATATATAAATTTTATTTTTCTTATACAGAGATTTGAATTCATGGCTTTCACCGTGCCCTGTTTGCTTATTTGGCTGGTGCTCTATTACTTAAGACATACTTTCCCTGCTTTTTGCTGTTTTGTTGTTGTGGTTGTGGTTGTTGGTTGTGGGGCTTGAACTCAGAGCCTGGCCATTATCCTTGAGATTTGCTCAAAGCTAGTGCTTTACCACTTTGAGCCACAGCTCCACTTCTGGTTTTTCTGGGGGTAATTGGAGATAAATTTACCACTTTGAGCTACAGCTCCACTTCTGGTTTTTCTGGGGGGTAATTGGAGATAAGATTCTCACAGATTTTCCTGCTCAGGCTGGCTTTGAAGCACTATCCTCAGATCTCTGCCTCCTGAGTAGGATTACAGCCATGAGCCACTAGCGCTTGGCTCATTTTGTCGAGATGGTGTTGTTTAGATGTTTCTGCCCATGCTGACTTCGAACCTTCATTTCCAAGGTTTTTCTCAATCTCCTGAAAAGCTAGGCATCATGAGCTATCTGTGCTTGGTGTACAATGCTGGTTAATTAATTTATTTTTTTAGTGGTACTGGGGAGTGAACTGGCTTCAGTCTTGGTAGGATCCTACTTTTGAGCCATGCCTTCAGTTTCCAATTTTAGAAGTAATATGAAAACAGTGCAAACAATAATAGAGACGGAGTTTGTCAAGGAACTGTAGTGAAATGGCTTCAGTTGAGTTGTATGCAGTCATTATGTAAGAAAAAAAAATCATTAGACAAGCTTAATGGATGAGTGCAGTCGTTCACACCTGTTGTCCCAGGAAGCTGAGGTATAGAATCATCCCAGACATTCAAAACAAGCCCTAGCAGCATAGTCATACTCTTATTTCAGAAGAGAAAAGAAAAAGAAAGGAGGGAGGTATAAGGATGAAGAAAGAAGAAAGAAAAGAGGAGATAACATGATTTCAAGCCAGTTTTTCCTGTAAAGTGAAATTACTGTTTCTATATAATTTGGAGTCAGGGTTTGTGGGGAAAAAAATACCAAATTTAAAATGTTAGTCAGACATGGTGGACACAAGCTTGTAATTCCAGCTACTCGAGTAGTGGTCCTTGAGAGAATTGTGGTTTCAGGTCCGTCTGGCAAAAAGTTTGTGAGACCCTTCTCTATCAATAAGTCAGTTGTGGTGATTCATGTCTGTAATCCCAGCTTTTGGAGAGGAATAGGTAGAATTATGGTCCAGGCTGGCCCAGAGCAATCAATAAATGTGCCACCCTAGCTAAAGAATAAAGGAAAAAAGGGCTAGGGTTTGATTTAATTGGTAGCACACTTGACTAGCAGGCCCATCAATTTCAACCCCATTGCTAAAAAATATATGTATATCCCACCCACATATGCAATAAATCAACCCTTAGTATTACAGTAAAAAGTCCAGGAATGTAGGAATTGACACATTCCATTTCCCCATTGCATCTTTAGGCTCTACACTGATTATCAGAATCAAATGCTGGTGGTCTCCTTTTTTTTTTTTTTTTTTTGGTCTGAGATCAATACTTAAACTCAGTACCTGACCCTTTTGCTTATTGGCTGTCTCTCTACTAACTGAACCATGCCATCAACCCCATAGTGGTCTAAATTAATACAGTTTCAAAGTTCACATAATGCTACTTACTGTGTTTTCATTTCTTTCAGCTATGATGATGTGGGAAACTGCAAAAAGATTAAATGAAACCACCACTCCACAAAATAGATCCCAGAAATGGTTATCTCTGGGTGATTTTTTTTTTTTTCAGTTGTGGGGCTTGAACTCTGGGCCTAGGCACTGTCCCTGAGCTCTTCAGCTCCAGGTGAGCTCTCTACCACTTGAACCATAATGCCACTTCCAGCTTTTTCTGAGTAGTTTATTGGAGATAAGAGTCTCACTGAAGGGCTGGGAAGGTGGCTCAGTGGTAGAGCGCTTGCCTTGCATGCTCGAGGCCCTGGGTTCGATTCCTCAGCACCACATAAGCAAAAAGAAAAAAGCCGGAAATGGTGCTGTGGCTCAAGTGGTAGAACGCTAGCCTTGAGCTGAAGAGCTGAGGGACAGCGCCCAGGCCCAGAGTTCAGGCCCCATGACCGGACCCAAAAAAAAAAAAATAAAAAAGAGTCTCACTGACTTTCCTGCACAGGCTGGCTTTGAATTGCCATCCTCAGATCTCAGCTTCCTGAGTAGCTGGGATTACAGGTGTGAGCAACCAGCATCTGGCTCTGGGTGATTCTTTTTTTTTTTTTTCTGGTCATGGGGCCTGAACTCTGGGCCTGGGTGCTGTCCCTCAGCTCTTCAGCTCAAGGCTAGAGCTCTACCACTTGAGCCTGCCATTCTGGCTTTTTCTACTTGTGTGGTGCTGAGGAATTGAACCTAGGGCCTTATGCATGCAAGGCAAGCACTCTACCACTGAGCCACCTTCCCAGCCCTTCTTCTAAATTTTCTATGAGTGTGTATTACGTTTTTAATTAGCAAAGGTTGGGGCTGGGAAGGTGGCTCAGTGGTAGAGCACTTGCCTTGCATGCATGAGGCCCTGGGTTCGATTCCTCAGCACCACATAAGCAAAAAGAAAAAAGCTGGCCCAGGCCCAGAGTTCAAGCCCCACGACCGACAAAAAAAAAAAAAAAAGAATTAAAAAAAAAAAAAAAAAAAAGCTGGAAGGGGCGCTGTGGCTCAAGTGGTAGAGTGCTAGCCTTGAGCTGTAAGAGCTGAGGGACAGCGCCCAGGCCCAGAGTTCAGGCCCCACGACCGGACCACCCCCCCAAAAAAAATTAATTAGCAAAGGTTATGAAAAATTACCATGTACAATGTTGAAAATTGTGTCTTGAGCCTACTTTACAGAGATGAATGGGATATTTACTTAAATGGGGTATTTGCTTATCTATTACTTAAAAGCTGCCCATATATAGGTCACAATTAAATGTTGTATGTTGTATGTACTAAAAAATGACATATAAACTAAATCAAAGAGTATCAAGAAACCCTCTCATAACAGTCAAGAAAGTGGATAACTGGGTCTGTGGAGCCAGGGGCAGAGATAAGAAAGGACTTTGAAGCACCCAGTTCTAAGGGAGGTAGGAGTGGGTAGAGAAGGGAAGGAAGAGTGTGTGTGTGCTTGTTGGTTTGTTCTTATGTTTGTGGTGCTGGGATTGGAAGCCTGGGCTGCTCCATCATGTTAGACAAGAGCTCTACACTGATGTAAAATCTCTAGTAATTTTTTCATTTTAACGTAGCTTTTAAAAACATTGCATTGGCCAGGCTCTGGTGGCTCACGCCTGTAATCCTAGCTACTTAGGAGGCTGAGATCTGAGGATTGCAGTTCAAAGCCAGCCTGGGCAGGAAAGTCCATGAAACTCTTATCTCCAATAAACCACCAGAAAACCGGAAGTGGCGCTGTAGCTCAAGTGGTAGAGTGCTTGCCTTGAGCTGAAGAGCTTAGGGACAGTGCTCAGGCCCAGAGTTCAAGCCCCACGTCCGACAAAAACAAAAACAGAAAGCATTGTATTGGTTTTTCTCTATGCTCCTTCCAGTGTTAAGAGTGTGCTAGATTTTTAGTATATGTAGTATCATATGTCTTCCAATACCCTTAGTTTACATTAGTAGAACTTAACATATGTGTGCTTTAGCTTATTTCAGACAATAAGTATATTTGTTTATTTATGTACTTATAATTCCATACTATGTGGAATAATGACTAGAACCCGAAAATGGTGTCTTTAACTTACATCTTTTTGTTTCTCTGTATTTATTTATGTATTTTAACTTATTCTGTATTTTTTGGCAGTACTGGGGATTGAACCTAGGGCCACAAACATAGTAGGGGAGTACGCTATCACTGAGGTATACATCACCAGCTCCAGTTTTCCAATATTTAAAATAAAAGTTTTGATTGGAGGCATGGCTCAGGTGGTAAAGCACAGCTGATGAGTGAAAGCAAGTGTCAGATTACAGAGTTCAAGTCCCAGTTTCAGACAAAATTAAACCTGAATAAAATTTCATACCTGAAAAGAATAAGATTAAAGGAATTAGTCAACTACAATAATTAGATATGATAGATATGATTTGGAACTCTTTCTTTTTTGGTTTATAGTAGCATTGTAGTTTGATTGTAGGCTTTGTGATTGCTAGGCAAGCTGGCTATCGCTTGAGCCCTTATTTTTCAGATAGATTCTCTTGTTTTTTCCTGGCTGGACTGGCCTTGGACTTCAGTCCTCCCTCCTAAATCTCCTGTGGACCCATGATTACAGGTGTGATCCCTGAACCCAGAACTCATTTTTTTTCTTTTTTTTCTTTTTTGCCAGTCCTGGAACTTGAACTCAGGTCTGGGCACTGTCCTTGTACTTTGTTGTTGTTGTTGGTGGTGGTTTTCTGTTTTTGTTTTTTGCTCAAGATTAGCACTCTACCACATGAGCCACAGTGCCACTTCTGGCTTTTTTTGTTTATGTGGTACTAAGGAATTGAACCCAGGGTTTCATGCATACTAGGCAAGCACTCTACCACCGAGCCAATTCCCAGCCCCTGGAACTCATTCTTAATGATTGATATTTACCTTTGCTTCTAAATACTGCTCTGTTATCTTTGCTGTCTAGCCTCTACCCCGTTGCTTTTACAGAAAATGAGAGGGAGCTGGGTGTCAGTGGCTCACGCTTGTAATCCTGGCTACTCAGGAGTCTGAGGTCTAAGGGTTGGGGTTTAAAGCCAGCCCGGGCAAGGAAAGTCTGTGAGACTCCAGTTAACCATCAGAAAACCAGAAGTGGCAGTGTGGCTCAAGTGGTAGAGTACTAGCCTTGAGCTGAGGAGCTCAGGGACAGTGCCCAGGCCCAGCGTTCAAGCCCTATGACTGACCAAAAAAAAAAGTCTTCCTGAGAGTTGGGTGAAGGATGAGTAGCTGGCATCTTAGTCTTTCTTTCCTCCTCCTCATAGTTATTTCACGTTTTAATTTGTTTTTGTTTTTTGTTTTTCGCCTTACAGGTGGATCGTAGACATGGAAGGTGCACCAGGTACCTTATATGAAGGGGAAAAATTTCAACTTCTTTTTAAGTTTAGTAGTCGATATCCTTTTGACTCTCCTCAGGTAATTACCTTGCTTTAAAATTTTCACTGCATTATTAATATTGCAGCTAAATGCTGAATTCATGGTTTTTCTTGTCCTGTTTTTGTTTTTGTTTTCCTTTCAGTGCTGGAGATGTAAACCAGGGCTTTATGCTAAGCAAGCACTCTACTGATGAGCTATCCCAGTCAAATGAGGGGTTTTTCACTAACTAGAGATATATAAAAGAAACTCTTATAAACCTGGGTGGATTTGTTCATTCATTATAGGATTTCATTGTAGGATTTCAAATAAATTCTGTCATTTTACTTCAAATTCCATTTCCTTCACTGATTTTGCTGATATCTGCTCTTTTGATTTTGATGTTTTCCAGGTTTTTTATTCAGTACTACCTTATTTTTCTTACTGTAAATAATCTTTCATATCTTATTTGTAATCAAGATCTTAGGAACATTTTACTTTGAGTCTTGGACTATCCTGTTTTTGTGCTTCCAAGAACTGGAGATTGTTTCTTATTAGGGGTTTTAGCAGAACAAAAAAATCTAACCAGAACTCTGAGTTATTGGAGAAATGAACATTTTTCAAATGATGACCATCATTTTTTTTTCTTGATCAGGTGATTAAAAGAGTGGTAGAGAAGTGCAGGTTCATAGGAAGGAATGAATGTTTGATTTCCACTGACATGATGTTTTTGTAGCCTTAGAGTACTACAAGGACAGAGTTATGATGTTAAAGACATAGATAGCAGTCCTAAATTTCATTGTTATACTTTAAATCATAGTTTAATGGCTTAATACTCAAAGTATAATGGTGGTAGAGGAACAGTTTTGAGAATTACTTAACTCTAGTAAATGGTTGATTGGAAGTTAGGAAAAGGGAGACTCTAGGATGACTTCCAGGTTTCTGGCTTTGTGGATGGATAAATGAGTTACTCTAGAGTAACTTACTCTTCAGAGAATTATTATAATGAAGTAGCCTATTTTTTAAATTTGAGGATTTTGAAATTCATTGGCTAAATGGTGAGATTCAATACCAGCCTCCTGTAATACTGCGAATTAATGAAATATTCTAGAAAGTGAATCAAATGCCTGAAATTAGACTTGTCATGTGCTAGTTTATCGTTTTGAGGAAAGTCTTTGTTGCTGCTTTAAGCAGGATATCCCAAACATAACTTGATCTTTTCTTGTCCATATAGAAGACTAGAAGTCATTGTACTTAGAAGGGAAATCATTTTAAGGCATAGTATTAAATAGATACTTATGCTTTGGATTCTAAAGATTTCATGTAAGTAGAAAACTGTTAAGACTTGGGGGGCTCTCTTTTACCATTTGAATAAACATCGAAAGTAAAGGAATATTCTGTCATTCTTACATATAAGAAGCATCTGTAGGCTAAAATCAAAAACCAAAGCAAATGTCTTCCTTCTCTCCAAAAAACTATCTTTTCTCTGTTGACTTATGATATCCATCCTTTGGTTACCTTTGGCCTTTTGTACCTTTCGTTAGCAACATTGTGACCCAGCTCAGACTCTTTTCAGCTAGATGGGGGAATTGAGGAAGGCTTACTCTTGAAGTTAGATTTTTTTCAGCATTTTTTTTAACTGTATTTTTTTTTTTTTTGTCTTTTCTTTTTTGGTACTGGGGATCGAACCCAGGACGTTGTACTTGCTAGGCAAGCGCTTTGCCACTGAGCTACATCCCAGCCCTTTTTTCAGCATTTTTGAAAACATAAAACCAAGGTTAAAAAAAAGTTTAGCCCTTGTGACTCACGCCTGTAATCCTAGCTACTCAGGAGGCTGAGATCTGAGGATCACGGTTCAAAGCCAGCCTGGGCAAAAAAGTCCACAAGACTCTTATCTCCAGTTAACAACCAGAAAACAGGAACTGGCATGATGGCTCAAATGTTAGAGCGCTTACCTTGAGCTGAAGAGGTGAGGGACAGTACTCAGGTCCAGAGTTCAAGTCCCATGATTGAAAAAAAAAAAAAGTGGTCTCTTACTCTGAATTTAAATATCAAACTTAAATATTTTCTCATCTTCAGTTTTTCTTTTGGTAATAGGATTTCTAATAAATTCTTTGATTTTACTTGAAATTCCATTTCCTTCACTGATTTTGCTGATGCCTGGTCTTTTGATTTTGATGTTTTACAGGTTCTTTATTCATTTCTTGCTCTAATAATCTTCAGGCATCTGTAAAGGCTAAGTCAGAGATTTACTGATGCACACATACCTATTTATTTTCCTCCCCTTAGTAGTTTTTTTCCCCAAGAGTGGTAGGCACTCTACTACTTGAGCCACAGTTCTGTTTCAGGCTTTTTGCTAGTTAATTGGAGATAAGATTCTTTTGGGCTTTCCTGACCAAGCTGAATTTGAACATTTGTCCTCAGAACTCAGCCTCTTGAGTAGGTTTACAAGCATTAGCCACTGTTACCTAGCTTTTATCTCTCTTCTTTATAAAGTTTACTCTCAAGTCATGTTTTGGGCACACTTACTTGTCTCCAGACATTTCAAATTTGACTCATTTAAATTCAGCTCTTTCCAGGGCTGGGAATATGGCTTAGTGATAGTGCTTGCCTAGCATGCATGAAGCCCTGGGTTCGATTCCTCAGTACCACATAAACAGAAAATGCTGGAAGTGGCACTGTGGCTCAGGTGGTTGAGTGCTAGCCTTGAGCAAAAGAAGCTCAGGAACAGTGCCCAGGCCCTGAGTTTAAGCCCCACGACTGGCAAAAAATAAATTCAACCTTTTCCAATAGTAAGAAAGGAAAGTTAAACATGGGTTACTGTTCTGCTTTATGTTAAATCATTTTCTTTTCTTCCATATTTGTTTTTCAAACTGCTTTTGCAATGCTTAAATTAACCATTCATTTTTCATCTTACCATCATGCTGAAACCTATGGTTTTATCAGTAGCTTCTAGTTCTTTTACTATATACCTTCTTTCATGATTCCATTAGATTTTTATGAAGGCATAAGGTGCTAGAAATTAACCAAAGGCCTTGCACACTCCAGGTAAAACCTCTACCTGACCTGCATCCCCTACCCTTATTAATACTACTTAAACATTACCACTGCACCCAGGACCATGAATCATAGCGTACTCCTAACTTCCTGTCATCCCCATTAAAAAAAAATCTCTAGCCGGGCGCTGGTGGCTCACGCCTGTAATCCTAGCTACTCAGGACGCTGAGATCTGAGGGTCGCGGTTCAAAGCCAGCCCGGGCAGGAGAGACCGTGAGACTCCTATCTCCAATAAACCACCAGAAAACCGGAAGTGATGCTGTAGCTCAAGTGGTAGAGCGCTCGCCTTGAGCTGAAGAGCTGAGGGACAGCGCCCAGGCCCAGAGTTCAAGCCCCACGACCAACCAAAAAAAAAAAAAAAAAAAAAATCTCTAGGGCTGGGAATGTGGCTTAGTGGTAGAGTGCTTGCCTACCATTCATGAAGCCCTGAGTTTGATTCCTCAATACCATGTAAACAAAAAAAGATGGAAGTGGTGCTGTGGCTTATATAGAGTGCCAGTCTTGAGCAAAAGCCCAGGGACAGTGCTCAGGCCCTCAGTTCAAGCCCTAGGACTGGCAAAAAAAAAATCATCTAAATGATTTTTGTATTTCCTGCAGAATCAAGTATTTATTTATTCATTTATTTATTTGCAGTATTAGGTTTGAACTCAGGGCCTTTTACTTGGTAGGCAAACATTCTACTACTTGAACTACTCCAATAGCTCTTGAAATTAGGTCATTAGCTTGGCATTTAAATCTGTACTAGAACTTAATCTTTCTCTATAAATTGCCTTCCAGCATTCTACTACATTTATCTTAATGAAGTTTTTTTTTTTTTTTTCTCAGTCGTGGGCCTGAACTCTGGGCCTGGGCACTGTCCCTCAGCTCTTCAGCTCAAGGCTAGCGCTCTACCACTTGAGCCACAGCGCCACTTCCGGCTTTTTTTTCCTGCATATGTATGTGGTGCTGAGGAATCAAATCCAGGGCCTTATGTATGCAAGGCAAGCGCTCTACCACTGAGCCACCTTCCCAGCCCTTAATGAAGTTTTCTAAGTGAAAAAAACTGAAGTTTGTTGAAGTATCTTACTTTTGGTTTGATAGCTGATTAGTTGAAGTCAAGACTTAAAATTATGTCTTTTCTGTGTCCTGTGCCGTACTACCTATTAAATGTTAAGTAGCAGCATGGAAAAAGTGTCTCCTTACCCTTACAGTAATTTTCTTTCAGAAAGTAAAACATTATGTATGAAATTATTATATGTAGAAAGGAACAATTTCTAGGACTGTTGTTCCCATTCTTTCAGAATGGTAGGGCTTTTGTTTGTTTTTGGTAGCCCAAGGTTTACTGGGGCTAGAACTCAGAGTCTGGAGCTTGCTAGGTAAACACTAGCTTATAAACCATCTTTATCTCCCTATCTCTTTTTGCTAACACCAGTTAATTTTGAAGTCCTCATGTCACAGAAGTTATTCGATATTCTGGTGTCTATTGATAGAGAAAATAATATTACTGCTCTGAGACTGGTAATGTTTTGTTCATTATTTAAATTTTTTTAGGAAGTAGGAGTGTGGCTCAAGTGGCAAAGTGCCAGCCTTGAATGGAAAAAGTCACACCAAGAGCCTGATGTCTTGAGTTCAAGCCTTAATACCAGCACCAAGACAAACCAAGTGCTTCTCTTAGTATGTGATGAGGCAGACACATACTTCTTGTTAACTTTTAGCTCCTGTGTAAAGATGTGATGTTTGTCTTTCTCAGTTTATGATTTATGATTATTTTTAATTCCACCTATTTTCTTGTAAGTGCACAATGGGGGGAATGTGAGGAGATCCAGTGGGAAAGAGGTGGTGCAGGATAGGGTAAATATGATCAAAGCACTTCATAGGCTTGTTAAAAATTGTTTTAGGAGACGAGTGCCAGTGACTCATACCTATAAATACTAGGTACTCAGAAAGCTGAGATTTGAGGATCATGGTTCAGAGATAGTCCATGCAGGAAAACCTATGAGACCCTTATCTCCAGTTAACCACCAAAAAGCTAGAAGTGGAGTTGGGGCTCAAGTGGTCGAATGTTAGCCTTGAGCGAAAAAGCTCAGGGACAGTACACAGGCCATGACTGAATTCAAGCCCCCAGACCAGGAAAAAACAAACACAGATTGTTTAGAGATGTCTGTGTGTGGAAATACCACACTATACCCTTTTGTACAATTAATATACACTAATTTTCTTTATTTTTCCTTTCCCCCCAAACCCCAGGACTGGGGCTTGAACTTGATCTTGCATTGGCTTGACTTGCTTGCTTACTGGCTGGTGCTCTACCATGAGCCATACCTCTGGCCTGGCTTTTTGCTGGTTACTTAGAGATAGTCTTGTACTTTTTTTTTTTTTTGTCAGTTGTGGGGCTTGAACTCTGGGCCTGGGCACTGCCTTTCACCTTTTCTGCTCAAGGCTAGCGCTCTGCCACTTGAGCTCTGTCACTTCTGGTTTTCTGGTGGTTTATTGGAGATTTGTGTTTCATGGACTTTCCTGCCCAGGCTGTCTTTGAACTTCAATCCTTAGATCTCAGCCTCCTGAGTAGCTAGGATTACAGGTGTGAGCCACCGGTGCCTGGCCTAGTCTTGGATTTTTCTTCCCAGGTTGGCTTCAAACTGAAATCCTCCAGATATTGAGAGCTAGTATTGTAATCATAAGATGCCAGTGCCAAACAACACTAATTTTAAAAAATTATTTGGGTTTGGAAACTTAGATCCAGTGGCAGGGTGTTTGCCTAGTACATGTAAGGCTTTGTGTTCAATTTCTAGCCCCATAAAAAGAAAAAAGGATCTGGGCATTAGTAGCTCACACTTGTAATCCTGGGTACTAAGATGCTTTAGATCTGAAGATGGAGGTTCAAAGCCAATCCAATCAAACAAACCCAAGAGTCTCTTGCCTCTACTTATTCAGGAAGTAGGAGCTGAAAGTGGACATATGTCTCCAGGGGTAAAATGTTAGCTTTGGGCAAAAAAGGCTAAGGTGCAAGGCCTGGAGGTATAGCTCTAGTATTGGCACGTGTATACACACACACACAGGCACACACAAGAGTTTTTGCCAGAATTTTAGATTAAAATTTCAGTCTTTGGTCATTTATGTTAAATACTAATTTCAGACTACTTTTATTATGTCTTATACGTAATAAAATATCTGCTTTACTTTTTATTATAACAATGAACTCCCTGCTTGTATGCCAGCTTTTTGTTTCTGGTTTGGGTTTTTTTCCCATTTATATGGTAATGAGGAATCAAACCCAGGGCCTCATGCTTACTTGGCAACCAGTCTGCCACTAAAGCCAGACACATTTCTAGTCTCTGTATGCTAGTTTTTATACTTACCCACTAAGTGCTGTCATCTGCTTATAATTTTAACCAAGAAAACATTGCGTCATATTGTCCCTAGAGAGAAACCTTGGTATCTGAGCTTTCATAATTGTAGACTAGTTTATGGTTGTCCCACTTGGTTCCTCCCCTATCCTGTACCCTCTTTCACACTCCTATACGTTTCCTTGCCCTATCTTCTTGCTGGGGATTCAACTCATATCCTCGCTACATTCTTAGCAAGCTACCACTGAGTTATACTTCCCTTTGGTTGCTACAAATTTCAGATTGGCTACATTAGCCTTGCGCGTAGCATGTTTAAAAGCCTCTGCTTTTTTATTTAAGAATGGTTGAGATCTGATGGATTTTTTATTTATTTATTTATTTTGGGTCCAGTCATGGGGCCTGAACTCGGTCTGGGCGCTGTCCCTCAGCTCTTCAGTTCAAGGCTAGCGCTCTACCACTTGAGCTACAGTGCCACTTCCCGCTTTTTTGCTTTTGCTTATGTGGTGCTGAGGAATCAAACCAAGGGCCTCATGCATGCAAGGCAAGCACTCTACCACTGAGTCACCTTCCCAGCCCTGGGGCTGATGGATTTTTATTTCAATCTCTTGTGTTTCTGTCGTCTTGATTTCCAGCTCTTTTCTCCTATACATTGTCTGCTGTTTCAGCTATAGGTGTCTTTTTCCATTCATTTCTTTCCTCTTTAGATTTCCTTTTGGTTTGTGCATACTTTTTAGCTTTCAGGCTATATGAGTTTAACAATTTCTCTCCAAGAATGCTGGTTTCTTTTTGTGCTGTGAGTTGGCTATCAATGCATGTCATGATAACCTTTGCATTTGGCTGTATATTTTTCTTGGTGGTTGCTGATATACTTTATTATTTTTGCCAAAGAAGATCACTTCCAAGTTCTTTGGTACTTGCAGAGTACTGTTTCACTTCACATCTTGGTAAAGGGACCTTATTTGTGTGCAGTGTTTTAAAAAAAATTGTAGCAAGGGAATAAGTTATCCAGGAATTGCTTATGTTCAGAATGAAAATACCCTACTGGTCAGATGGTTTTCTATAAGAAAAAGAATACTCCAAAAAATATTCATACTCTTTAAGATTTTTGTGAACTCCCATCCTAGATATCTAGCACATTGTACAAATACATACAACATCATAAGCTATACTTGATGCTTATAAACTTTTAGTGAAATACCACTTGTGGCAGGCTTAAAAAGTAGTGTTGCAAGACTGCTTACAGGTGTACTTTCTTATGTATAGCACTGATAGATTCTTGAGATATCAATGACCTTCTTAGAACATAGCCATTTAAAGTCAAAGCCTTTTCAGAGGATCTTCTGCAATTAGATTGACAAGTAATTCAATTTTTTTTATTTTTGAAGCCTTACTTTAATTCTTAGTTTTATTTTAGCTTTTTAAAAGTGAGAATAGAGATGTTCAGCCAGAATTTAAGGTTTAAAAAATATATGCAGTCTTTTATTCATGGATAGGTAGGATCGATATTGTGAAAATGGCCATACTGCCAAAAATGACACACAGATTCAATACAGTCCCCATCAAAATCCCAATGACATTCTTTACTGAGATAGAAAAAAATGATCCAAAAATGTATAGGGAACAACCAAAGACCTACAATAGTCAAAGCAATTCTGGGCAAAAAAAAAAAAAAGGAAATGTGGGAGGTATCACAATACCAGGTTTCAAACTCTGCTACAGAGCCATTAAAAAAACCCAACACAGCTTGGTATTGGCACAAAAATAGACCTGAAGAGATCAGTGGAACAGATTAGAAAACCCAGAAATAAAACCACAAACTTACAGTTACTTGATATTGACAAGGGAGCCAAGACATACAGTGTGAAAAAATAGCCTCTTCAACAGTTGATGTTGGGAAAACTGGGAGCCATATTCAGAAAACTAAGAGCGGATCCCTGCTTGTCACCATGCACTAATAGCAATTCAAAGTAATATCAATTCAAAGTGGATCAGAGATCTCACCATCAGACCTGGCCATTAAAATAAAATAATGTCATTTGCAGAGAAATTGTTAGAATTAGAACAAGTCATATTAAATGAGGTAAGCCAAGCTCAGAGCGACAAATGGCACATGTTCTCTTTGATATATGGAAGTTTAGATCTAAAATACATTAGTATATAACTCGCATACAGTGAGACCAAAAAAGGATAGTATAAGGAGTGAATTATAAAAGTGCAATACCTGATCACTTCTTCATATTTATATAAAATAATATACTGAAACCAACTCCAAAGATTCTGAATGCTTTACCTTGTATATAGTGTGTTCACATGCATATCTGTGGGAAATTGAGAAGACAATACAGTTTCCAAAGAAAAAGTGAAAAAATGCAGCAGTGGAGCACACTGGACATTGAAAGTGAACTATACAACTGGTGGGTGGAGATAAGAGGGAGGGAAGGCCAGAGGATGAGGGAAACAAACACTGCACACAAGGAAATGTACTTATTACCTGACTCATGTAAATGTAATCCCTCTGTATATCACCACTATAGTAACACTGAATTAAATTCTTAAAAAATACATGCTGGCTTTGAAAAGGCTTTGAAAAAATTCTCCTTTTGTTTCCCTACATTGTTTAACCAAGAAAATGTCTCATATGTTAGTGTATTTAAAATGTTAGAAGCATCTAAACTATGTGAAAGACTTCTTTGCCAAAGTGTAATATTTGAAAAATTATTTATAGTTAGATTTTGTTTTTGGTCAGCCATGGGGCTTGAACTCCGGGCTTGGGTGGTGTCCCTGAGCTCTTTTGTTCAAGGCTAGTACTCTACCATGTTGAGTCACAGCACCACTCCCAGTTTTCTGGTGGTTAATTGGAGATGAGTCTTACAGACTTTCCTGCCCAGGCTATCTTTGAACCATGATCCTCAGATTGCAGCCTCCTGCGTCTCTAGGCATGAGCCACCAGCACCTGGCTTGTAGTTAGATATTCCAAGTATCTATTAGAAGCATAGTTTATTCTCACTTCCCATAACACATTCCATATTAAACTTTGGCTCTTACTCTGGCCATATACTGATCATTCTTATTGACTTTTGTGTAATATAAAGATTTATATCTGTTGAGATATTCAGATCTCATTGTGTCTTCTGAATCTGAAAATAGGACCTTTGATTTTTTTTTTAATGTATCTATGATTTTTTTTTGTTGTCCTGGGACTCCTAGGTTCAAGTGAGCCTACCACCTCAGCCTGCTGAATGTGTATTAATTGTACCAGGAGTTTTCACCATGGTATTTCAGATGTGGATAAACTGTTTTGCTAAAAATAACCCTCTCTATTGCTTTCTCCTTCCTTATCACTCTAACAACAGCTTTCATTAAGGTCCCTTCTGCCATCTTCATACATACATACATAGTTGCAGTATATCTTGAAATTATTCACTCTCCATCTTTCTTTTTCCATCTCCTTCCCCTCACCCCCAAAGCAGTCCCATAGTTAGGATCATTTGTGGTTTCTTGTTTCCTGGGCAATTGGATTCCTGTATGGAAAACAATTAGGCCTATAATTTCTCATGGTTTTCCTATGGTAGATTTAAAGTTTCAAGTCTTGAGTTCTTTGATCCATTTGGAATTGATTTTTGTACATGACAAGAGATAAGCTTAAGTTTCAATCACTTGCAAGTAGATAATTAGATGTTTGTTCATTTTGTTATTGTTTTGTGTCAGTTCTGGGGCTTGAACTTAGGATCTGGGTACTGAGCTCGGTGCTGGGGCTTGAACTCAGGGTGCAGTCCTGAGCTTTTGTGCTCAAGGGTAGTGCTCTACCACTTGAGCCCTGGCTCCACTTTTGGCTTTTGGGTGGGGAATTGAAGATAGGAGTCTCAGGGACTTTCCTTGTAAAGCTAGCTTTGAACTGTGGTTCTCAGATTTCAGTCTCCTAGGTTGCTTTGATTGCAGGTGTGAGCCACTGCCTCCAGCTTAATAGCCAGTTTTTTGAGGAAGTTAACTGTTCTCCAATCTGTGTTGTTGCTCCTTTGTTGGAAATTAGATAACTGTAGTTAAGTGGTTTTCTTCCCGAGTTGTCTTCCTGTTCTGTTTCATTGGTCTTTGGCTCTGATTTTTTACTGATTCTATGCTGTTTTGTTCTTTTTAAAAACTCTGTAGTACAATTTGAAGTTTGGTATAGTAATACCCCCAGCATTGCTATTTGCTCAGAATTGCCTTTGCTATTGGAGGTCTTTTATGCTTCCATATGAATTTTGGGGTTGACTTTCCTATTTCTGTGAAGAAAGAGATTGGAGGGGCTGGGAAGGTGGCTCAGTGGTAGAGCGCTTGCCTTGCATGCCTGAGGCCCTGGGTTCGAGTCCTCAGCACCACATAAGCAAAAAGAAAACAGCTGGAAGTGGCGCTGTGGCTCAAGTGGTAGAGCGCTAGCCTTGAGCTGAAGAGCTGAGGGACAGTGCCCAGGCCCAGAGTTCAGGCCCCATGACCAGACCAAAAAAAAAAAAAAAGAGAGAGAGAGATTGGAAATTAAGTTATTGCATTAGATTTGTAGAAGGCTTTTGTTAATGTGATCATTTATGATATTTTGACAATCCATGATCATGAGAGGTATTTTTCATCTTCTGGTGTTTTGGAATACTTTTTTCAAGATTTTATAGTTTTCATTGTAGAAATTTTTCAGTTCTTCTGTTTTCAGTTAATGACTGGGTATTTTATTGTTTTTGAGGCTCTTGGAATGAAATTGATTTCCTGTTTTCTTTCTCAGCCTTTTAATTACTGATATATAGAAATGCTACTGGGCTGAGAAAGTGGCTTAGTGGTAGAGTGTTTGCCTAGCATTCATGAAGCCCTAGGTTTGATTCCTTAGTCCCACATAAACAGAAAAAGCTGGAAGAGGTGCTTGTGGCTCAAGTGGTAGAGTACTAGCCTTGAGCAAAAGAAGCTCAGGGACAGTGCCCAGGCCCTGAGTTCAAGCCCTAGGACTGGCGAAGAAAGAAAAGCTACTGGTTTTTTAAAAAAAAAAATCAGATCTTCAGTGATTTTTTAAAATGGTATGATTAGGAATTAAGACTTTACTTGGAAGTGGCGCTGTGGCTCAAGTGGTAAAAGTGCTCGCCTTGAGCTGAAGAGCTCAGGGACAGCACCCAGGCCCAGAGTTCAAGCCCCATGACCCCCCCCCCCCAAAAAAAAAGACTTTACTAAACTGTAGAGCAAATATATTATTACATCTCATTAAAATTTTACATAAAAATAGACAGTTTCTCTTGGAACTTTCTCACTTGTAGAATGCTTGCCTAGCAGATACCTGGATTCATTCACTTTCCTTAGGGAAAGTGAATGAATGAATGACTTGAAATAGCGTATAAGACTTCTGTTGTTGTTTTCTTTTGGTGGGGGGATGGCTCTGAGGCCTTAAAATTCACTGTGCTTTTTTTGCTTAGAGCTAGTGCTCTATCACTTGAGCCACAGCTCCAATTCTTTCTGTTGGTGGTTAATTAGAGGTAAAATTTTCATGGACTTCCCTGCCTGGACTGGCTTTGAACTGCTAGCCTCAGATCTCAGCCTCCTGAGAGTTTGGGCATGAGCCACCAGTGCCTGGCTAAGACTTCTGGCTTTTGAGGCACTTTGAAGTAGGATATTTTTTCTTGTGCCTCTTTAGTGTTTAGATAGATAAGTTTGAGAAACACAAATGTTGGAATATTTGTTAAATTACTAAGGCAGAAGACGAGAATAATAGATAAATTGCCATTCACAGCAGTGCTGAGGAAAAATGGAGAAAGGAAAAACGGTGTTACAAGAATTGAATGAGAGGAAAGGCAGAGAAAAACATTAACTAATTGGAAGGCTCATTCAACCTTTTTTGTTTTTGTCTAGACATGTAAGTATTTGCTGATTAATAATCTCATAATGGATTATGATTTTAGAGGAGGTAGACTATTCAGCAGTCATTTCCTAATGTGTATAGCACCTTAGGTGCTAGTGTTGTTGTAGGTGATAGGGTGATCCTGTAATTTGTATTATCTCAAAGATGAATTGTTTTGTTTGGAATTTTAGTGTACTGTATTTTTATATGCAGAGCAATGAATAGAATTGGAAACATTCTTATAAATGTAGTTTGCTTTTTTTCTAGTGAAAATTATGTAATTTAGAAAAATGAAAGGGTATTTGTGAAAAGTAGTTGGAAATTTAAAGTAATTTAGGTTTTCTTATAACATAGGTTTTCATAAGTGAAAATATTACTGAGTTAATGAGGATTGACAAATAAGTAGTTGCATATCTTATTTCTGAAATCAAGTTTAGTTTTTATTTTGCCTAAAATATCAGAACTTGTTATATGTAGAGGATATTGTAGTTTTTAGTATTAGAGAATATTCAAGTGTTAATGGAATTTTATTCTTTCATAGGTCATGTTTACTGGTGAAAATATTCCCATTCACCCTCATGTTTATAGCAATGGTCATATCTGTTTATCCATTCTAACAGAAGACTGGTCCCCAGCGCTCTCAGTCCAGTCCGTTTGTCTTAGCATTATTAGCATGCTTTCCAGCTGCAAAGAAAAGGTAGGACTTTTCAGAATTATTCCAAGTAATGTCTCTTCTTTCAGTTTAGGTAGGTTAACAATTTTAATATATAATTATTTTTATTTGAAAAGGGATTTGTCTTTTTATTATAGCAAATGTCATGTTTAGTAATAATTTGGAAAGCTACTTTTATATCTCTTATTCCAAATATTTTTATGTTAATTAATGGCTCAGAAAAAATTGCACCTCAGGATATAGTAAAGACACTTGTACAACCATGTTCATTGCTGTAAAACAGCTCACATGCCCTTCAATGGATGAATGGATCAAGAAAATGTGATGTAATACACACACACAAATGGAATTTTACTCATTAAGAAGAATTATGTTATTTTCAAGGAAATGAATAGGCATGGAAAAAAATTACATTACAAGAAATAAGGCGGATGCTGGTGGCTTACACCCATAATCTTAGCAACTCAGGAGGCTGAGATCTGAGGATCGAGGTTCAGAGCCAGCCTGGGCAGGAAAGTTCATGAGACTCATTTCCAATTGACTGCCATAAAACCAGTAGTGGAGCCTATGGCTCAAAGTGGTAAAGCACTAGCCTTGAGCACAAAGAGGCTCAGGGATAGCACCTGAGTTGAAGCCCTGCTACCAACAAAAAAAAAGAAAAGAAAAGAAGTAGGCTCAAGCTGAGCACCAGAGGCTCACACCTGTAATCCTAGCTATTCAGGAGTCTCAGATCTGAGGATTGTGGTTCAAAGCCAGCCTGGGCAGGAAAGTCCGTGAGAGTCTTATTTCCAATAAACCACCAGGAATCTAGAAGTGGCTCTATGGCTCAAGTGATAGAGCACTTGGCTTGAGCTGAAGAACTAAGGGACAATTCCCACGCCCACCAAAAAAAAAAAAAAGAAAAAGAAAGAAATAAGTAGGCTCAAGAAAGATGAAGAACACATGTTTTCGTTCAGACGTTGAAGAAATTAAATCTAAATTATAAATGTATATAAACATACACATATGTACACACACAAACATTTTAGGTGAGATATAGCATGTGTGTGGCAGGAATCCAATGGTGTAAATTCATTGAACAACCAACTTACAGTTTAACAAAATGCCAGGAAGCTGGAATGTGGTAGAGTGGGGGAGGTGTCAAGCAAGGGGAAGGTGGAAGCAGATGAATGGAGGAGGGTGGACTAACGTGTAGTCATAATATTCCAGCCTTAATGTAACGTGCAGATGGAATCAGGTAACTTGAGGGGATGGGTGGGATTGGTCAGATGGGAGAAGAATGAGGAAGGATGTAACAGTGATCAAGATGCCTTGTACTTAACAAACTGACATGTTGAACTTAAAACCCCTTTGTATAACAACTTAAAGATTATTGTTTAAAAAGAAAACTTGTTACATACACACACACACACATTTTGTTTTTTTGTTTTTTTTTTTGGTCTGGTTGTGCAGCCTGAACTGTGGGCCTGGGCGCTGTCCCTTAGCTTTTCAGCTCAAGGCTAGAGCTCTACCACTTGAGCCATAGGGCCACTTCCGGCCTTTTCTGCTTATGTAGTTCTAAGGAATCGAACCCAGGGCCTCATCCATGCAAGGCAAGCACTCTACCACTGAGCCACCTTCCCAGCCCTTGTTACATATTTTTTAAATGTTTTTTCACTCCTTTTGTTGTTGTTGTTTTTTGTTCTTCCTGGGGCTTGAACTCAGCCTGGATGCTGTTGCTGAGCCTTCTTGTGCTCAAAGCTAGTATGCTAACACTTGAGCTACAGTGCCACTTCCAGCTTTTTCTGAGTAGTTTATTGGACATAAGAGCACAGACTTTTCTACTGGGGCTGTCTTCAAACCATGATCCTCAGATCTCAGCTTCCTGAGAAGCTAGGATTATAGGATTGAGCCACTGTCACCTGGTATGCCCCCCCATTTTTTTTTTGTCAGTGATAGGGCTTGAACTCTGTCCCTGTGCTCTTCAGGCCAGTGCTATACTGCTTGAGCCACAGCACCACTTCTGGTTATCTAGTGGTTTATTGGAGAAAAAGAGTCTCACCAACTTTCCTGCTTGGGCTGGCTTTGAATCGTGATCCTCAGATCTCAGCCCCCTGAGTAGCTAGGATTACTGGTGTGAGCCACCAGTACCTGGCACACCTGTTCTTTTAATCTGAACTTTAGTTTCATAAATGTGAGCAAGGAAAAAGTGTACAAGAAATTCTTATTTCTGGATGTTACAGTGGGAGCCCAAGAATAAGCATCCTAGTTCCTTCTCCCTCTTTGCCAGCCCTCATCCTATGGGCTGCTTTTAGGGCATTCACCAGCAGCAAGAGCTTTCCTATCCTAATGCATAGGTTGAAGGGGAAAGACTGTTTACCAGTAGAGTTTTCAGGGCTTTTCTGCATGTTGTTTGAAATCCACAGATTGTGTATCTAATGGAAGTGAGGGAAAAGAGCAGAATGAAAATCACGAGTTGAAGATACTTTTAAACTAGGAAGTATGGACACGTACACACACACACACACACACACACACACACACACACACACACGTTTAGTACTTTCTCTTCATAGTTTTCTGTTCTGTGTGTGTGTGTGTGTGTGTGTGTTGTGTTGTGTTGTGTTGTTTGTTTTTGTGCAAATACTGGGGCTCAAACTCAGGGCCCAGGTGCTGTTCCTTAGCTTATTTTACTCAAAGTTGGTGTTCTACCATTGAACCACAGCTTTATTTCCAGCTTTTTGGTATTATTGGAGTGTTACAGACTTTCCTGCTTGGTCTGCTTTGACTCATGATCTCGACTCATAGCTCCATCTCATAGCTCAGCCTTTTGAATGGCTAGGATAACAGATGTGAACCCCTGACACCTGGTTTGTAGTTAGTTCATTTTTAAATGATTACTTAGTGTAAAAAATTTTATTTATTTATTTATTTTTGGTGCTGGTCTTGAGGCTTGAACTCAAGGCCTGGGCAAGGTCTCTTAGCCTGTTCACTCAAAGGCTAGCACTGTACCACTTGAGCTAGAGTTCCACTTCTGCTTTTTAGTGGTTAATTGGAGATAAGAGTTTCATGGACTTTCCTGCCTGGACTGGCTTGGAACCATGAACTTCAGATCTGTCTTCTGATTACCTAGGATTATAGGCATGAACTGCCACTGAATCTGAAATACTCTTAAGCCACTGTTTTTTTTGTTTTTTTTTGGGTCCGGTTGTGGGGCCTGAACTCTGGGCCTGGGCACTGTCCACTCAGCTCTTCAGCTCAAGGCTAGCGCTCTACCACTTGAGCCACAGTGCCACTTCTGGCTTTTTTCTTTTTGCTTATGTGGTGCTGAGGAATCGAACCCAGGGTCTCATGCATGCAAGGCAAGCGCTCTACCACTGAGCCACCTTCCCAGCCCCTTAAGCCACTGTTTCACCCAAAATTTCTTAAAATACTAGAGGCTTCTTGGTATTTGCTTTAAAAACAACAACAAAAAAGTATTTGTTCAAATAATAAGCATGGGGAATGAGCTAAACTGAGTGTTTCAGAATGAAGAGTTCTTAGTACCCAGTTTTTATCTACCATATAAGAACAAAAAAGGCTAACAATTTAACTGTGATACACTATAAATGAGAAAATACTATCTCTGTTAAGGAATATTAAAATGTATAAAAATGGGGACTGGGAAGTTGGCTCAGTGGTAGAGTGCTTGCTTTGCATGCATGAGGCCCTGGGTTCAATTCCTCAGCATCACGTAAGCAGAAAAAAGCCTGAAGTGGCTCTGTGGTAGAGCTCTAGCCTTGGGCTGAAGAGCTGAGGGACAGCGCCCAGGCCCAGAGTTCAGGCCCCATGACCGACAAAAGAAAAAAAAAAAGTATAAAAATGTAGAGAAAGTGAGGTACGTATGTATAATATATCATTTTTTAGCTTCAGCTTCCTCTTTGTTGTGGATTTTTTCTAATCTGCACTATAAACATAAAATTGAACTTTTGTTTAAGCCTAAGGGCTTACTCATTTGTTTCTTAATATTTGTTGCTTATCATCATACTTGTCCTATACATACACTTTCAACTTATATATGTAAGACAGAGCAATATATCAGGGCTTCTATTTTCCTATTAAGCGTATTAGACAGTAACTGCAAGATTTAATAAGAACAGTAAGAGATGATCATTAATGATATCTGCACATGGCTCTTGCGTATGTTTTATGATGGCTAGCTTTTGTTTATATTTACATGTTAATGATTTAATGGTATATTTACTTCCTTTGTCTACCCCTTCTGTTTGCCTCATATTCTAGTTTGGCTGTTACTGGTGTTTCTTGCACACTTGATATAAGAATCATTCTGTTGAAATTGGTGATAAACTGTTTTTATTAGAAACACTTTAATATGTTGACTAAGATGATATAGTCTTTAAGCCAATTTGTTGAAATACAGTAAAATTCAAACACTTTTTGGGTATTTGACATTTTTACTGTGTTAGGTTACAAAGATGAAAAGGAAATGAAGTATTCAGGCTTATGATTTGCTCATTTTAATTTTTTAGGAATATCTCATATGTCAACAGTTATATAGGTCATTGTGTAAGATCTTGTACTCTAGTGTTCTTTTTTATTAAAAGAAATTATCATTAGCTGGGCGCTGGTGGCTCATGCCTGTAATCTTAGCTACTCAGGAGGCTGAGATCTGAGGATCATGGTTCAAAGCCAGCCCGAGCAGGAAACTCCGTGAGACTCTTATCTCCAATAAACCACTAGAAAATCGGAAGTGGTGCTGTGGCTCAAGTGGTAGAGCGCTTGCCTTGAGCTGTAGAGCTGAGGGACAGCGCCCAGGCCCAGAGTTGAAGCTCCACAACTGACAAAAAAAAAAAAAAAAAGAAATTATCATTAATGCTACCTTAGCTTTAATGCTACCTTAGCTAAGATGATAATTATGTATATGAAGGTCTTTAGAAGTACCAATCAGAATGACTGCTTTCCCTCCTATTGGATGGTTCCTCTCAACAGTACTTTCTCATTGGATGGCCATCCTGAAATGATAGCCCTTCTGACTAGCCTCACATCAGGAAGGTTCCCCTAAATCTCTTACCTTCTAACTAACAACTAAATCTGAAGAAACATTGAAGATTAGGGAAAAATCAAGTTGTTGGGAAAGTTGACAAAAAGAGACTTATAGCTGAGCATATCTATCATATGATCTATAAAACTTAGTAGCTTTAAAGTAAATTTAATATGTTTCCTCCTCTTTATAGAAAGTTACTTGTTTCTTGTGTCTGGTTAGTATCTTAACAGTGCTCGGCAAAGATCTGTACATAATCTGTCTTCAGTGTTTCTGGCATCACTATTTCCATTGTAGTTCTCATGCATAGCTGCTGTACTTCTCTTAACTGTTCTAGTCAGGGTATACAAATAACAGAAAGACCAGTGTATGGTAGAATGCTGATACATATTTTTCCTCTTGCATTATTTTCTGTTTCCTTGGTAATACTGTATAATAAAGTAATAAACCTGTTTAGAGGTTAGGTAGGTAGGTAGGCTTTTCTGTTTTAATTAAGAGGGAGACAATTAGGGGGAGACAAACTGTGAAGAGTTGGGCTTTCATAACTCTTACCTCCCTTTAGTTGATAATCATTTTCTATTGATCACCCCTAGAACTTAACCCAAAACTCCTGCCCCTACCACATCTCTTTGGGAAAAAAAAAAAATCTTGGTGTCAACAGTTTACATTTCCCAAAGTAGATTTATAAGCTTTTATTCTTGCAGTTAACCATTGTTTTTATAAATTGTGTAATTATTTTAAGCTTTTATTAAATCATTTCTCCATATTCTATTTTAGAATGTAGCTGTTTAAATTCTTCTTTTGTTTCAGAGACGACCACCAGATAATTCTTTTTATGTGCGAACATGTAACAAGAATCCAAAGAAAACAAAATGGTGGTATCATGGTAAGAAGTTTTAATTTGGAATGAAAAATCTTTTGTATTTTGATTTGAAAGATTGTATTTCCTAAAACTTGGGGAAATAACTGCTATATTTTTGTAACATGGAGAACATTCTTTAAAATATTGCAAGATATTTTTTGGAGAAGTTACACTAGATTTTTTTTTTGTGGGACAAACAAAATAGCTACCATACAAGTAAAATCTAACATTAACATTCTAACATCTTTTTATTATAAAAAGAAAAATAATGTCTAGATTAAAATAAAAAGCTAAAATAAAATATGGGCTCTTGAGAAACCTGGCATTTGAAGGAAGACGTTTTGATTCCTTGTGTACTCATGTAGTTCCCATAGTTGGAGGAAGGATAGGATGCATTGTTACAGGTGCCTCATAAAACTTCTCTGATTCTAGTAATACCCTTCAAAAAAATATGAGGTTCTGGGTTGGGAATGTGGCTTAGTGGTAGAGTGCTTGCCTAGCATGCATGAAGCCCTGGGTTTGATTCCTCAGTACCACATATACAGAAAAAGCCAGAAGTGACACCATGGCTAAGTATTAGAGTGCTAGTCTTGAGCAAAAAGAAGCTCAGGGACAGTGTGCAGGCCCTTAGTTCAAGCCCTAGGACTGGCCAAAAAAAAAAATGAAGTTCTATAAAATTTATCTTTATGAATAAATTATCCTGTTTTGGTCAGTACTGGGCATGGAGCTCAGGACCTCAAGTGCTCTATGTAACTTGAGCTATACTCCCAGACTTTTTGTTGTTGGTGGTCATAGGGCTTGAACTCTGGGTCTGGGCACTCGCTGTCCCTCAGCTCTTCAGCTTGAGGCAAACGCTCTACCACTTAAGCCACAGCGCCACTTCCCATTTTCTGGTGGTTAATTGGAGATGAGAGTCTCACTGACTTTTCTGCCCAGGCTGGCTTTGAACTGTGATCCTCAGATCTCAGCCTCCTGAGTAGCTAGGATTACAGGTGTGAGCCACTGACACCTAGCTTTTTTTTTTTTTTTTTTTTTTTAAGATAGGTTCTCATTTGCTTTGCCTAGGTTGGTCTCATACTCTCTAGTTTCCTATTTTTGCCTCATGAGTAGCTGGGATTATAGAACTAACCACTACATCCAGCTCATAAATGAAATACTCTTTTTTTTTTTTTTAATTAGCTTACATTAGTAATACAGAAGAGATTTCATTGTGAGATCCACACATATATTTACAATATGTTCCAGTTAATCTTACCACCTCTTAGATCACTGTCCCTTCTACATTTAATGATTTAAAATTTCTGTTTTCTTACAAACAAAAAGTTTAGACTGGTTGCCAGTGGTGCTGAAATATAGAGGATTATGGTTTGAAGTTAGCTGAGGAAGAAAAGTCTGCAAGACTCCATACCCAAAATAACCAGCAAAAAGCAGGGCTGGAGAAATTGTTCAGGTGATAGAATGGCAGCCAAGCAAGCAGTCTAACCAAGTATGAGATTTTGAGTTCAAATCCTAGAGCCAGCCAAGGCTTATGTCCTTATGTCATTTTTGTTTCAGAAAAATGATCACTAAGCACCTGTTCCCTTTTTAGCATACAGTTTCCAAGAAATATGAACTCTTGCTGTTTCTTTTATTTTTTTATTTTTGCTATTAATACTGTCTTTGAGATAGAATTTTAACTAGGCTGTGATTGTTCCTCCACAGCCTCTGAAGTAGCATGCCACCATGCCCAACAGACTATTTAACATCATCTAGTTTTCATTTATTTTTTTATTTTTTTTTTTTGGTCGGTCGTGGGGCTTGAACTCTGGGCCTGGGCACTGTCCCTCAGCTCTTCAGCTCAAGGCGAGCACTCTACCACTTGAGCTACAGCGCCACTTCCGGTTTTCTGGTGGTTTATTGGAGATAGGAATCTCACAGTCTTTCCTGCCCGGGCTGGCTTTGAACTGCGATCCTCAGATCTCAGCCTCCTGAGTAGCTAGGGTTACAGGCGTGAGCCACCAGTGCATGGCCATCTAGTTTTCAAAGGATTATAAAAACAGATTAGTTTCCACGTGTGACCTGCAAAGTTAATCATAAAGATAAGAGATTCAGGACTGGAGCACCTGCTTAGTATGCACAAGGGCCTAGGCTTATTCCTCAGCAAAGCCTCTCCCTCCCACACCCACCCTTTTAGAAAAGCTTTAACTATTTTTTGTCTTTTTGTAGTTCTGAGAGATCTGATCTAACCTAGAGCCAAGTACATGGTAGGCAAGCACTTAGCCACCGAGCCAGGTCCTTAGCCTTGGAATTCAGTAAATTTAGTGAAACATGTAGCATTCAACTTCAAGAAACTAGAATTCTTAGTTTCAGATATACTGTTTCGTGGTCCTCCTGTGTGTTGCTAACCAACAGAATTGGGTCAAGGTGGGTCAGTGTGTCAGGCTCAAACAGAGAGGCAAGAGAAGGTTTGATTTACAGAGAATATGTATACTCTCAAAGGTGCTTCCTGGAGGCAAGGTGGAGATACAGAAATAACAAGACTGAAATTCAGTTCATCTCTAATCTCCTAATTTTATAAGAGAAGTCAGATGACAAACCAAAGTTGAGCTGCCAGATACCAGAGTTGTATTCTTGGAAAAAAAGCTTCTCAGCTCAAACTCATTTCAACCAAATTATTAAACTTCCTTAAAAAACCTACTGCCTCTGGCTGGGAATGTGGGTCAGTGGTAGAATGTTTGCCTAGCATGCATGAAGCCCTGGGTTTGATTCCTGACTATCACAAACACAGAAAAAACTATAAGTAGTGCTATGGCTCAAGTGGTAGTGTTAGCCTTGAGCTAACCACCCCCCCCCAAAAAAAAAGCCTACTACCTCATTGAACTCATGGGTGGAAACAGGAGAGGGACTGGGAGAGACTGAGAGAACAGACTGTCAATGTTTTCCAGCTCTTTTTTTTCTTGTTGGTTATGGGCTTGAACTCAGAGCCTGGGCATTGTCCCTCTTTTGATCAACACTATTGCTCTACCATTTTGAGCCACAGCTCCACTTCTGGTTTTCTGTGGTTAATTTGAGATAAGAATCTCACAGACTTTCCTGCCTGGGCTGACTTTGAACCTGGATCCTCAGATCTCAGTGGCCTGAGTAGCTAGGATTATAACAGGTATAAGCCACATTGCCCAGCTCCAGAATTCTTAGTTTCCATTCACTGAGGAATTGAGGTCTTATATGTATTAGGATGAAAATTATAGTGTTGCCAGTTAAGGCAGAGGTCCATATTCTTTAAAAAATATCAGTTGTGCAGGGAACATGAGGTTAAAATAAAGGAACCTAATCAAAATAGGTTTGTGAAATAGAAAACATACAGATGTGCTGAGGAATTAGCCTGTGATTTGGATCTTAACTTTTTTTAATTTTCAAAAATTATCTTTTAAGTAGTTAAAGGTGTTTCAACTCAACATATCAGTGTTTAAGTACAGTGCAACTTGAGGATTTTGACATTTTGTTAAGATACCTCTGCATCTTCCAAATTTCATAATATTAAACAGGCAAAGAAATTGTTGTTGATAAAAGTATAAAGTTGGGCTGGGAAGGTGGCTCAGTGGTAGAGTGCTTGCCTTGCATGCATGAGGCCCTGGGTTTGATTCCTCAGCACCACATAAGCAGAAAAAGCTGGAAGTGGCACTGTGGCTCAAGGGTAGAGCACTAGCCTTGAGCTGAAGAGCTGAGGGGCAGTGCCCAGGCCCAGAGTTCAGGCCCACGACCAAAAACAAAAAAAAAAAGTACAAGGTTGCCGGGTGCCGGTGGCTCACACCTGTAATCCTAGCTACTCGGGAGGCTGAGATCTGAGGATTACAGCTCAAAGCCAGCCCTGGCAGGAAAGTTCTTGAAACTCTTATCTCCAATAAACCACCAGAAAACTGGAAGTGGCAGTGTGGCTCAAGTGGTAGAGTGCTAGCCTTGAGCTGAAGAGGTGAGGGACAGCACCCAGGCCCAGAGTTCAAGCCCCACAACTGAGAAATAAAATAAAGTACAACGTATCTTTTGTTACATTATAAAAAATATTATAAAGAGGTATAAATATATTGTTGGTTTATTTTGCTGGGAATCAAATCCAGGGCATTTGCTATTCATATAGCTACAGGCCAAGCCATTGGTTTTGTTTTTGAGATGGGATTTTGCTGTATAGTTCTATCCAGTCTGTCCAATCTTGAAGGTGGTAGGTGATCCAGTCTAGCCTCTCATTCAAGACCTCCCTGTTTCAGCTTCCCAAGTGCTGTGTTACAGACATTCATCACTGCTGACTAGACTATCACTGAACAACTACATTCTGAACTTTAGATAAAATGTTTCTGTATCTGATATTGAAATTTGAACCCATGGCTTTACACATGCTAGGAAAAAACTACTGCTGAGTTGTATCCCTACCTCCTGACTTACTTTCAAAGTCTAGTCTGTTTTCTCTAAATTATAGGAGCATGAAATCTTCGTTTCTCCAGCCATTAGACTCTACTGTGGTGTTATGGGTTTTGTTTTTATTTTTGTTTGTTTTGTGGGTAGGAGTGTGTGTGTGGGTAGGAGACAGAGACAGAGAGAGAGAGAGAGAGAGAGAGAGAGAGTGTATGGTTTTTTTTTCAGTTTTTATTTTTTGTTTTTTGTCAGTTGTGGGGCTTTTACTGGCCTGGGTGTTGTTCCTAAACTTTTTCCACTCAAGGCTAGCACTCTATACTTTGAGCCACAGCACCACTTCAGTTTTCTGGTGGTTCTTTGGAGATAAGAGTCACACTGCCTTGGGCTGGGAAGTTGGCTCAGTGGTAGAGCACTTGCCTTGCATGCATGAGGCCCTGGGTTCGATTCCTCAGTACCACATAAGCAGAAAAAAAAAAGCCGGAAGTGGCACTGTGGCTCAAGTGGTAGAGTGCTTAGCGCCTTGAGCTGAAGAGCTGAGGGACAGCACCTAGGCCCAGAGTTCAAGCCCCACGACAGGATCAAAAAAACAAACAAAAAAAAAGAGTCACACTGCCTTTCCTGCCCAGGTTGGCTTTGAACCATGATCCTCAGATTCAGCCTCTTGAGTAGCTAGGATTACAGTTGTAAGCCACTGGCACCTGATAATTTTACTGAGTTTTGCTCATCATTTAGTTTCTTTTAGTCTTGGGAATTTTATTAGCAGTATATCAGTTCTTCTATGGAATAGTATTTTTTTCTGAAGAATAGTTTTCCAAGATAGATAAATGCTTTAAATTTGTTTTGTAAAATATTTCTTTATTTTTGTTAGTTATTAGGGCTTGAACTCAGGGTCTGAGCCTGTCTCTGAGCTTCTTTGCTCAAGGCTAGCACTCTACCACTTAAGCCACACCTCAACTTCTGCTTTTTGTTTTCTGTTTTTTTTGTTTGGTTATTTGGACTTTCCTGCCTGGGATGGCTTGTAACCACAATTCTCAGATTTCAACCTCCTAAATCACTAGGATTACAGGCATGAGCTACTGGTGCCTGGCTGAAATAAATTTTGTACTAAAAGTTGTCTGTTATATACAGTGTGTTTACGCTACCAGAAAGTATAAGTAATTTGGTGGGATTTTTAAGTGACTTGTGCACATATACTTGTTGAAATTGATACATTGAATTAAGACTCCTTTGTATAACTTAAAAATAATAAAAATTAAAAATTTCCAAAAGAAAACTTAGACTAGCAATCAGTTTTAAAATCATATTTCATTGTTGAAGGTGTGTTACATTACAGTCTAATGAGCTGCCATATTACTTTGTGTTAAGTAGCATGGTAATGATGGTTATAAGTTTACTTCCTACTCCTTACAATTTTAAATTGTTGTCCATAAGAGAATTCTCTGGTTATAATATGAATTGGACTTTTTATTTTCAAGGATTGGGGAGCCAAGTCAGATAAGTCAACCATGTTCTTGCTACTTGAATTATTTCTACATTAGACTAACTTGTAGATTTAATTTAATCATACCTGATGTTTAAACTATCTTTTTTCTCATTCTCTTAAAGATGATACTTGTTGATGCCACTGTTGTCGTCATCCTCCTAGCAGAAGATAGTCCTACTGAGAAAAATGAGCACTTTGATCATTCAGTCTTTGAACTTTAACATTTGACTGGAAGTGACCTATAGGCAATGAAGACTACTTCCTTTTACTGCATTTTTACTCGTGTGCATTCTGGGCGCATGTTGATCGCTGGTTCAGTCCAGGCAACTGACATGCTTTTATTAGTCATACAGTATTAATGCAGGTGTCAGGAAATGTCAAATATAATTCCATTTTTTTTATTTTATTTTTTTAAGCTTTTGGAAAAGTTCCAGGTCCTCATGTATTGTGCAATAACAATGACTTCCCTGGTGGTTTGGGGACGTTCATTGCCGGCAATGGACGTTTGTAACAGGAAATGTTTCATTAATTCCTGCCGCTCCGTCATTAATGCATGATAGGGCCTATGAAATGAATTTATCGGTTATAGTGGGAGTATAATAAATAAAGTGAGGGATCCAGCATTGCTTTGAAAGTTTCACCCCAACTGTTTATATTTGGATTCTATGCACTGTGATCCTAATAACATGCGTCTTTAAAGGACTATAATGAACGATCATTGCGTATTTATTTAATTGTTTATATCTGCTGTCAAATTGTTTTGACATGGAAGGCTTTCAGATAACATTGGCAGAGAGGTACAATATGTTATCCCTATGGTGAAAATAAATTCATTTGTTGTAAATAGTTCCTCAGTCTCTGGAGTCAAGGAATGGAAAATATAGGGTTTAATCAAGGCTTTACTTGGGAAGTAAGGAAGCTGCCAGTGATGGGTAAATTGCTGCAGTCCATCCTTTGGGCTTGTTATTTGTATATTAAAGATTTTTTTTCCAAGTACATTATGCTGTTACTTCTTGCTAGCCATCAGCATGAGCCCTACTGCCTAAACACTATTTGATTTATTTATGTTTGGAACATCCTAAACATTTTTGTTTGCGATCTTGTTTCTTTTTGTTATGTTTTACGTCAAATTTGAATGTTATAATTACCTTAATTGAAAAACTTCTGTCACATTTTTTTCCTTGTAAATTTTCTTGTCCTTCAATCCTGTACCCTAAAATAAGAAATACACTTTTTGACAGAGGCTTAATGTTTTAACAAAATGTGTGGACATTTTTATTTTAAGATTTGGGCAAAAGTACACTATAAAATGGTATGCTTGCTTATTTGTCTCACACAATCATAGTTTTTCCTGGAGGGATTTTTTTTTTTGTTTTCTTGTTAGTGAAAAGACTTTGATCACAGCTAGGTAAGGTTTTTCTATATTTAAAAAAAAAATTGTTGAAAAGTCCCATTCTCAGTACATGTAAGTTAGTGATACTGCAACTAGGTTCTCTTTTTAAAAAGCAATTGATGTATTTTATAAATTACCTTTTCACATATGCAAAATCTGTTTTTACTACAGTGTTATTTTTACTAATGCCTTATTATTGCACTCTTTGAAGTATCCTGCAGTGAATATATTAATCAGTATGGGCTTAAACATAAAAGCCAATTGGCTGAAAGATTTGAAATATGTACCCCAGTAAAACCATCCAATAAGCAATTGATAAAGAATCTTGAAAAAATTGTTTTTAATCTCTGTGTAGATGACATTTTGTAGCTTTGTACATGTTGTTAATTAAGGGCATATAATTTTACATACAAAGTATGATTGCTGAACTCAGGGGTGGGTAGACTTCAAAAATTTATGTCTGTCATAGAAATAACTAGAAAAAGATATTAAAATCATGGCCAGCCATCAAATTATGGAGACTGTTTATACTGCTAAATAGCAACTACCACTTTTAAAATTTTTAAGTATTTTTGTTCTATCCTGGCTAGATAGTCATAATTCTTACAGTGATCAATTTTATTAGCTGGCCTATTTAACCTGGTTAGAAAAAAAAACTTTGAATTATTCTGAGTTTTTAAACTGCTTTTAATACAAAAATTACAGCTGTATATTATGTATTTTCATATTTTACATAACTACCCTAATCTACTGATTGACTTGATCTCTTTTCCATTGGGGGAGGGATATAGGGAAGTCACTCTCCATCTTGCTGGTCCTCTTACTAAAGTCCTTTTATGAAGAAATGACCTGTGACATTTATTCACCAAAGGAATTAAGATACTAGGTCAAAGATGAACAATGCTACACTATATTGATGAATAGGTCATGTTGTACCTTAGTCAAGTTTTTTATAATAGCATTTTTACATACCTCTCTCTAAATATAGATACCATAAAATGAAATGGAGGGGAAAAGTAGAAAACCAAATACTTTTGGTGTGTTATGGTTCAAAGAGAAAAGCAAAAAGATGAAAAAATTTAGGAACACCAACCATTTAAATTTCATGAGCAAGTTAACATTGCTCCCTTGAATTTAAGAGTGATTGGAAACTCTTTTGTTTGCACTTAGAGTTAATCATTTTATATGTAAGCTACTTAATTGAAAGTCATAGGACATTTATCTTAGTCATTCTATTAAGGGGTAAGTAAGGGCTTTGTAATAAAAGAAAAATATTTCACTATAGTTTATTGTTTGAAAACAATCAAAATACCAAGAAATTCACATAAGCATATGCTTTTCTCTGCATTCCTTCCACGGAGCACTAGGCCTACAGAATTATACATTCATACTTAGTTGTGTTATTTTTCCTCCCTCCTTCAGTCCATCAATCCCTTCTTCTCTCCTTCCCTTCCTCCCTTCCTTTTATTTATTTTAGGCCATTCTTCTGGTTTGCCAATTTTGTTAAGATTGTGATTCAGTTTTTTATTTATGCATGCTTAGATCATGAACTTGGTGCCCTTTCAAAAAGTTTTTGTCAGAAACTTAATGCCATAAGTTTTAAGAAGAAAGATTTCTGTTTAAGGGAAATTAAAAATAAATTTTATGGCTATTTAGGAATTATAGTTTATTTCTAATAAACTTGTAATATGTACATTTTCATTTAGTCAGTGGGAAATAAAGTATTTTTAATCACCAGAAGAAAGTGCTGGAAATAGCTTTTATGTAGTCAACAGCAGTTCAACTGGACAACGAGCTAATCCTCCTTTTGAGTAGGTACATAAATATCTGTTAAATGATAACTACCTGAGTTTATTGCTTTTTTTCCTTTTAAGTCTTAAATACACAATCATTAGATACCTGTGATGGATAATAACTTGCCAAAATTATGAAACATATCTAATGACTGTTTCCAGATGGCATCAAAGGTGAATTGACAAAAACATGAAAAGGACTTAGTGATATGAAAATGCTCTAAGTAGTTGTTCCTGGTTAATCAAGCCCTTTAAAAAAAAGCCTATTGTTATTGAGAATCAAGATATTTAGCACTTGTTTAAAGCTTCCTAAAAACAGAAGAGGAGGTACTGTGTTACAAAAAACAAAAAAAACAAAAAACCTTTTAATAAAAAATTCAGTGTCAATAGTTACAAGCCTTTATGGTTATTGCTGCTTATATTCCTTTATCTCACACTCATTTTTTTGTGTACATAGATGGAAGCTTAAAGCTTATAATTAAAAAATTTTTTAAAAACCTTATACTTATGTGTAATTGTGTATGTATGTAAATTGATTCTCAAGAAAATACCTGAGACGTAATCATATCTTTTCTAAAGACTAGACTCATAGTTAAAGTCAGCTACATTACTATTCTGGTTAGGCTAGTGTATTTTATGACTTTGTGTGATTGATGAAAGTGTCCTTTAGTCTGTGCTGTTTGGTTGCAATCTTTCTTTGCAGAGCTTTTCAGGGGTGTGTGTGTGTGTGTTGATCCTGAGGCTTAAAAACTCAGGCCTGAGTGCTGTCCAGGTGTGTGTGTCCTGCTTTTTGATAGTTAATTGGAGATAAAAGTTTGACATATGTTCCTGCCTGGACTGGCTATGATTCTCAAATCTCAGCCTCAAGGATTACAGATATGAGTCTCCAGCACCTGGCTCTTTCCAGATTTTTTTTAAAAATACTTGTTATTATAAAGGTGGTGTATGGAGGGGTTTCAGTTACAGAAGGCAGGTAAAGAATATATTTCTTTTTGGACAGTGTCACCCTTTCCTTTCATCCCAGTTTTTTTTCTCCCAGCTCCACCCAAAAGTTGTACAGTTCATTTCCAACATGGTATCTAGTGAGTACCACTGCTGCATTTGTTCACCTTTTGTCCCTTATTAAATCATGTTTGTCCCTTTTTAATCTTTCTCTTTATTCCCGTTCTCTTCATTGTTCAGGATTCAGTCTTCAGTGGATTACTTTTCCAATTCAGGGTTACTATTATCATTGCATCACCATTTTAAGGTTAAGAAATCTAAAGAAGAAAGATAATTGAAATTATAGTATTTTTAAATAAAAAAATATGCCCTTCTTTACAAATAAAACAATGGTTTTTTGATGCCTAATGGTTTCATCAGTTGGTGGATAAATTTATTGAATAATTGACTTCAATGAACTCTGACCCATAATTCAGTTCTTCAGTACAAATATTGAAGAAAATTTGTTTACTTTTTGGGTGGGGCTTCTCCCAAAGGCTGCATATTCTCAAATAAATTCCTAAGGTATTTTGACATGGGAACTAATCACGTGCTTCAGGCTTACTTCTGCCTAAAAAGTTATTTACGGTTCTGAATGAGATCCTGGTTAAGTGAGGTACTGTCATTCTCAAATTATAATACTGAGATTTGTATTTAGTGTTGAGTCTTCAGAATGACTATGTGATTGTCTTTAAGAAAAACAATGTTGACAGTACCTGAAGCTAGTTTGAATATGTGGAAGTATTTTCTGAGCAGAAGCTAGTCTAAATGTACCCCTGAGCTCTGATCCTACTTATGAGTAAGCATTGACTAGGAAGCAGATTCAGTTCTTGTGTTTCTTGGGACTGCTCAGCATGGATTTTGAGCAAAGGTCATTTGTATAATTTGAGCTGTTTTTCTTCCAAAGCATAAAAGATTATACTGGACTTAACCTTGTTATGTGACCTAACATCAGGTTCCCTGGTATATGGAAAGATTCAGTAGTCCTACTTATCTTAAATCCTAAAAAGGACTATTAAAAGAACTTTGTAGATTGTATCAGATACCACAAAAAGTCAAGTCTTTCAATAACCATATATTGTTCATGTAAATGCAAATTGTTAGGCTTGAGGTAAAATAATTCAATGGATTTGGGGATTGGTTATCTAGTAGACAAGAATTAAGTGCATGTTCAGGTGGAAATGAATTTGTTCATTTTAATTGGCACCGTTTTCTTTTGAATATTCAGAAATGCAAACTGTTCATTTTACTGATGGAAATGGAAATTCAGCTTGAGGATTTGAATAGGGTGGATGTATATATTTTACTAATTCAAATTGCAAAAATATGTAACTACTTTTTAAATAGAATATAAATGTTAAAACAAATCTGTTATATATTTTTAAATATGTGTATCAAACTTTTGTTAGTTGGATATAGGTTACTTTGTGTGCTTTATGAATTCATAACTTTTAATAATAAAGCAGTTGTCATTTGATTTTTTTTTCCCTGTATACTTGAATACTAATTGGATAGGCACTAGACTTTAAAACATCTGTATAATGGTTTTCTCTTTAGGAAATCAAGTATGTTCTTTCAAGGATTTTGGAAACAAACTTCTTCATTTCTAGAATGAATGCTGTAGAATGAAGATAAATGCTTAACAGATCATCTTTACTTAAGTATGGCTAGTCCTGGGTGGAGCAAGGTGGCATGCGTCTGTAAACCCAGCTATTTAGGAGACTCGAGACAAGAGAATCAAAAGCATCAGGCCAGTTTTGTCAATTTACTGAAATCCTGTCAAAAATAACAATTTTAAAAGGGTTGGGAGCTGGATACCAGTGGTTCACACCTGTAATCGTAGCTACTCAGGATGCTGAGATCTAGGATCATGGTTCAAACGCCAGACTGGGCAGCAAAGTCTATGAGATTCGTCCCAAAAGCCAGAAGTGGAGCTTGGCTTAATGTGGTAGAGCACTAGCCTTGAGTGAAAAGTCTAAGGGACAGTGCTCAGTGTCTGAGTGAGTCCCAGGAGAGGCACCAAAGAGGGGAGGAGGAAGTGGGTTGGAAGGGGGAGGGATTGGGAGGTATGTGGAGGCTGAAGCCAGCCCAAGTAGTAAAGTCTGTGACTTGTCCAATAAATACCCGTACAAGGCTGGTTGGAGTTCTAGCTCAAGTGGTAGAGCCACCATCCTTGAGCAAAAGCTCAAGGACATTGCCCAGGCCCTGAGTTCAAGCCTTGGGAATGGCACACACAAAAAGGTTTGGGGATATGGCTCAGTAGAAGAGGAGCTGCCTAGCATGTATGAAACCTAGCATTTAATCTCCAGGACTACGATAAACCCACAAATCCTTATTAAATACTAGAGGTTTCAGAATTTCAGATCAGAAAATAAGGGAGTACCATAAGAAAACTTTCAGATGCTTTTCTTAGTATACAAATAACTCATTTACTTAAATGAGTAGTTCTTGAACTTACAAGAAGAAAGAAAAAAAGCAAAAGGAGGGAATATCACTACATTTGTTATTCCAGAAACAAGTTCTGCTGATACTAGGTTTTCTTTTCCCCAGAGGATCTGCTTTGCCCTAAGGAGCACTTTAGCTTATTTTTAAGCAGTCATAACAGCATAAAATTATATTTTAAGCCGGGCGCTGGTGGCTCACGCCTGTAATCCTAGCTACTCAGGAGGCTGAGATATGAGGATCGCGGTTCAAAGCCAGCCCGGGCAGGAAAGACCGTGAGACTCCTATCTCCAATAAACCACCAGAAAACCGGAAGTGGCGCTGTAGCTCAAGTGGTAGAGCGCTCGCCTTGAGCTGAAGAGCTGAGGGACAGTGCCCAGGCCCAGAGTTCAAGCCCCACGGCTGACAAAAAAAAAAAAAAAATTATATTTTAATGGGGTTTTCTTTGATTCCTAAACAGCTAAATAAGTAGATTATTAGATAAATGTAGGAACTTCCTTTGTACTTTAGTAAGCTAATTAGGTAAAAGGATTTCTACTTCCTATATTTTATGTTTAAGATGCTGTGTTTTTCCCCTCAATACTTTTTTTTGGGGGGGGGGGTCTTTTCTTTTTCTTGTTTGGTTGGTCATGGGGCCTGAACTCTGGGCCTGGGCGCTGTCCCTCAGCTTTTCAGCTCAAGGCTAGCGCTCTACCACGGAGCCACCTTCCCAGCCCCTCAATACTTTTTATATTAATGTAACACACAAAATTGAGCGAGCTGAATTGGAAGGACAAATGATACAACTTCAGGCTTTAGTATTTTCTCGATTTTGGGGGGAGTGGGAAGAGTGGGATGGTTGCTGGTTCTGGGGTTTGAATTCAGGGCCTTATATTCTTACTCTTGCTCAGCATTCTTGCTCACCTCTGGTGCTCTACCACTTCAACCATGCCAGCTTTCTTTTTCTGATTAATTGAAGATGTAGTCAAATGGACTTGTCTGCTTGGGTTTACTGAACCCAGATCTAGGTCTCAGCCTCATAATGAGCTAATTTTATGGGTGTGAGCCCCCAGTACTTAGCTCAACAATTTTGTTTTATTTTTGTTTAGTCTTGCTGAGTCTGTTGAGAAAACAACATTGAAACTATTTCTCTCTAGTCTCCTTTACTAGTGTAGCCTTTCACTACCTGGCCCTAGGGTTCCAAGCATCTTGTTCCATCCATAGTAATAATACAGGGCTTCACTATACTTGCTAATGTACTGTATGTAGAGTGTCACAATCTACTTTTTTACCTGGAAGCTGTGTTTCTATGTAGTTGAGATTCAGATGTGATGAGGTCATCCTGTCCTTTTCTCCTCTTCTGCAGTTGTCTCCTCTGACCCCTCTGGGAGTAGCTACAGCATCGCAATTGTGCTATCTCCCCAGCATACAGTAGCAAACATACAGGCTTTTAATAAAAGTCTATGGAATCAACTTAATGTTTGTTCTTTTTTCTTTAAACTTAATTTTCAAGGTGATGTACAGAGGGGTTACAGTTACATAAGTAGTGAGTACATTTCTTGTGTAACTTGTTACCCCCCTCCCTCATTTTTCTTCTTCATTCCCTCCAGACCCGGATCCTCCAAGATGTACAGATCATTTCCAACATATTGTCTTGTGCGTATCTCTGTTGGATAGGTTCCCCCTTTGTCCTTTGTCTCACCATTTTGTTATACCCCTTCCCTTCCCTAGTTCAGATAAGCGTGTATACCATACCCAGGGAACCAAACTTGAATTACAGAGACAACAGGATAAACCATAGGGGGTAAAAAAAGGAAAAAGAAATCACCTAGTACATTGAGAACAATAACAACAAAGAAAAACCTCTTGTGTCCATGTCTTGTGGAGTTCATTTTGCTTAGCATTGCTTCTTTTAAACTTAACATTTTTAAAGAAACCTCATCCAGGTGCTAGCTATTTTGATCCCCATGTGAAGTGAAATGTTACCAGCAGAACACATTGCTCTTCCTGTGCCAGCAAGTCAGCGAAAACTGCTTTTAAATAAATCACTAATCATTGTTCATTAGAGGACATACTGGATTATGATGGATCCAGTGTGTCCATGTGACTGGTGTTCTGGTTGGAAAAGAGACACAGGAGAACACCATGTGACAATAGAGTGATGCAACCGCAGGCCAGCAAATGGCAAGGGTTACGTTACTGGTGATTACCACACAAGCCTTTGGAGAGAGCTAGGTTCTGCGGACATCCTGATCTTGGATTTGCAGCCTCTAAAACTGTGTGCTCATAAAATTCTATGTTTTAGCCAAACATGGCCGGCCTAGGCTACCTACCAAAAACCACAACTTTTTAAAAAATGAGCATAAATTAGTTGTACAGGATAAATTTCATTTTAATGTTCCCACACATGTATTCTATATATTCTAATCAACCTCACTCCTATTGGTCTTCCCCTTAAAACAATTTAAATAGGATTTGTTTTTTTTGTAAATGCAAACAACTACTTCAACCATACTCATCCTCATACTTCACCATCTTGGTAAGCCCTCCCTACTTCTATCCCCCATGCTTACCCCAATAAAGCCTGTTTTACTTTTCTGTCCCTTTTTTAGTGTACCTCATTACACCAAAGGGTTTCACCCTGTAGTTTCAGACATGCAAATATTACATTTTACTCAGAATAACCCTTTTGTTTTCTCATGTCCTATACCCAACCAACCATGTTGATCTAGATAGAGCTTTTTATTGAGATTGTGTCACCTTCATAGTTTCAATGTATTTCAAAATTGTTCATCTCCTTTTTCCTTCATCTCCTTAAATAGTCCCATGGTTAAAATCATGTTTTCTGTGTCTGTATATATCTATGCATATATGTTATCTATATGTATCCATGAATACATGTCTTTTAGTCCTATGAGCAAAAGCATAGGATATTTTGCTTTTGAGCTTGGCTTATCCCAACATAACCTCCAGTTCCATCCATTTTCCATGCAAATAACATAACATAAAGAAAAATAATTAATTTTTATTTATGGTTGTGTAATATTTCATGGTGTATAGTACTATATATTCAACATCTGTTGCTGGGCATTCAATTTCATAAGTTGGTTACTGTAAACAGTGCAGCAACATGGATCATGCAGGTACATTTTTTTTTTTTTTTTGCCAGTTTTAGGGCCTGAACTCTGGGCCTGGGCGCTGTCCCTCAGCTCTTCAGCTCAAAGCTAGCGCTCTACCACTTAAGCCACAGTGCCACTTCCAGCTTTTTCTGCTTATGTGGAATCAAACCCAGGGACTCATGCATGCAAGGCAAGCACTCTATCACTGAGCCACCTCCCAGCCTGAGGTACATTAACATATTGTTCATTAATTACATTGTACATTACACTCCAGATATATGCAAGAAAGTGGTATAGCAGACTTAAGAGTTTTGTTTGTTTGCTTGGTTGGTCTTTTTTTTTTTTTTTTGGCCAGTCCTGAACTTAGGGTCTGAGCACTGTCCTTGAGCTGCTTTTGCTCAAGGTTGGCACTCTACCACTTGAGCCACAACACCACTTCTGGCTTTTTTTCTGTTTTTGTGGTACTGAGGAATCAAACCCAGGGCTTCATGCATGTGAGGCAAGCACTCTACCACTAAGCCACATTCCAAGCTCTCATAAGGTTTATTTTTATTCTACTTTTTTTTTGTTTGCTTTTTTGCCAGTCCTGGAGCTTGAATTCAAGGGCCTGGACACTATCCCTGAGCTTCTTTTGCTCAAGGCTAGTACTCTACCACTTGAGCCACAGCATCACTTCTGACTTTTTCTGTTTATGTGGTACTGAGGAATTGAACCCAGGGCTCCGAACCCAGGGCCCCATGCATGCAAGGCAAGCGCTCTACCACTAAGCCACATTCCCAGCCCCTACTTCTTTTTTTTTTTTTTTTTTTTTTTTTTTTGAGAAACCTCACTATTGATTTCTTTAGTGGTTGCACTCATTTACATTCCCACCAACAGTGACGTTTCCTTCTGCCCTCTCCTGCATCTTCACCAGCACTTATTACTTGTTTTCCTTCTTCTTTTTCTTCTTTTCTTTTCTTTGTAGGTCACGGGGCTTGAGCGCTGGGCCTGAGCATTGTCCCTGAGCTCTTCAGCTCAAGGTAAGTGCTGTACCACTTTAGCTATAGCGCCACTTCTGGTTTTCTAGTGGTTAATTGGAGATGAGTCTCACGGACTTTCCTGCCCAGATTGGCTTTGAACCATGATCCTTAGAATCTCAGCCTCCTGAGTAGCAAGGATTACAGGCATGAGCCACTGGTACCTGGCTTGTTTTCTTGATAATTGCCATTAGGACTGGGTGAGATGGAATCATAGAGTGATTTTGACTTGCCTTGCCTTCATGGCTAACAATGATAAGCATTTTTTTTAATGAATTGAAGGACATACTTCTTTTCTATAAAGACATTTACAATTTAGAAGGGGTCATAATGTGTAAAGTGGCTCACCCATCACATCATCTCACAAGTTGGGACCTGTGGCTCACCTCTGGCAATACTTCCTTCTTGATTTGAGGGACACTGCATGCTTTGGTTTTCTTCTCTCATTATTCCTTCTCAAGGAAAGATTCCTCCTGTATCCCCCTAATCAGAAAACAGAGCAGAACTGTTCTTCCTCTACTCTTCTGCAATTTTTTTTTTTTTTTTTTTTTTGGTCATGGGGCTTGAACTGTGGGCCTGAGTGCTGTCCCTCAGCTCTTCAGCTCAAGGCTAGCACTCTACCACTTGAGCTACAGCGCCACTTCCAGTTTCCTGGTGGTTTAGTGGAGATGAGTTTCACAGACTTTTCTGCCGGGGCTGGCTTTGAACTGCGATCCTCAGATCTCAGCCTCCTAAGTAGCTAGGATTACAGGCGTGAGTCACCGGCGCCCGGCTGCTATATTCTTATTAGATGACTTTCTCTAGTCCCTAGTTTAGGCCATCATACATCAACTGTTATCCACCAAATCTAGCATCAAGCATGTCCAAACTTAATTTTCACCCCACCTGTGTTGATTGAACACATCATGTGTCTATTGGCCATCTGTGTTTCTTCTGAAAACTGTTGATTCAATTTGCTTGTCCATTTGTTAATGTGATTATTCTTTTGCTGTTTATATTTTTTAGCTCTTTGTATACTCTTGAAATTAATCTTTTATCTATTGAATAGCTGGCAAAGATTTTCTCCCATTCCTTGGGTTGTCTTGATTCTGGTAATAGTTGGTTGTTTTTGTGGGGGGGGGGTGTTGTTTTGTTTTTTGCTTTTTTGCTGGCCCCTGGCTCACACCTGCAATCCTACCTTCTTAGGAGGCTGAGATCTGAAGATTGAGGTTTAAAGCCAGCCATAGCAGGAAAGTCAGGTAACCACTATAAAACTGAAAGTGGCACTGTGGCTTAAAATGGTAGAGTGCTATTCTGGAGTATAAAAGCTCAGGGATAGCACCCAGGCCCTGAGTTCAAGCTCATGAGTTCAAGTTCAAGCCACAACTCACACCCTCCAGAATTTCATTTCAATAAATAATATTTTATTTTTATTTATTATTATAGAAGTGATATACAAAGGAATTACAACTACAAAGTCAGGTAATGAGTACATTTCTTTTTGTACAGTGTCATCTGTTCCCTCTCTCCCATCTCCACCCATGAGTTGTCTAATTCACTTTCATTAGTGTCCAGGGCGTTCCGTTGCTACACTTTTTCTCCCTTTTTTCCTCAAGTCTGTACCCTCCCCCCAACCCTTCCAAAGATGTACACTTGAATACAACAAACAATACCTGAGAAGACAGAATCATCAAAAACTAAAAACTAGAAAGAAAGTCTCTTGTTTCCATATCTTGGAATTCATTTCAGCATGTATATTATTTTATATAAATCTGAAGAGGCACTTAGCATTGTGCCTTTGTGTTTCTCTTCTAAGAGTATCCTCCTCTGGTCCTACTGTGTGTGAGTATCTAGAATCCTGTATATTTAGTCATATCCCATTGTATTTTAGATCTAACTTCCATATATCAGAACATGTGATATTTGTCTCTCTGAACTTGGCTTACCTCACTTAACACAATTTGTTCTAGTTCCATCCATTTCCCTGCAAATGATATTTTATTATTTCTAATGGCTGTGTAAAATTTCATTGTATATAGGTACCACAGTTTTTGGATCCACTCATCTATTAGGGGCCATCTGGACTGCTTCCATATCTTGACTATTGTGAATAGTGCAGCATAGAAACATGGATATGCAGGTGTCCTTATCATAATCCTTGTTTATGATATTCAAGGCAAATGCCCAGGTGTGGCATGGCTGGGTTGTAGGTAAGGCCTACGTTTAGTTTTTTAAGGAATCTTTAGACTGCTGTCCGGAGTGGTGCTCAGCAGTGCAGTAGGGTTCCTTTTTCCCCACATCCCCACCAGCATTTGTTGTTTGAATTCAATATGTTAGCCAATCTTACTGCGGTAAGATAGTATCAGGGTTGTATTGATTTCCAGTTCCTTTATGGCTAGGGATGATGAGCATTCCTCATTGCCATTCTTACCTTTTCTTCTGAGAAGTCTCTCCTTAACTCCCTTACCCTTTAGTGATTGGCTTAATAAATTTGGGAGGGGTTAATTTCCTGAGAGCGCTCTCTTACTCTCTCTCTCTCTCTCTCTCTCTCTCTCTCTCTCTCTCTCTCTCTATATATATATATATATATATATATATATATATACACACACACACACACACACACATATATACATATACATGATATTAGGTCTCTGATGTATTGCTGTAAAGATCTTTTTCCAGTTTGTTGGCTTTTTTAGTTTAGTAATCATTTCCTTAGCTGTGCAGAAACTTTTGACTTTGTTGTAGTCCTGCGCCAAATGGATCTCTGTTGGACTTTGCATTTGGCAATCTTCAGCTCTGTGTGGTGCAGCTAGTGTAATGCATCCTGGTCAGTTGTTGGGGCTCTGTGGTGTGCCGGGCTGTCTGGTATTCTGGCCAAGGTTTGGGCCCAGTGGCGGGTTCCCACTAGGTGGTGCACAGCAGTCTAGTGTGTTGGCCGGGTTCTGTGTAAGCAAATTCCAGCTAGTCGTGGGGGGCTGGGGGTCCATTTCCAGAGGGGCTGGGGCAGTTCCAGCGCCCGATCGCATTTGAGCCCTGCGTGGGGCAGTGGGGGCGGGGTGCCAGGAACGTTCCAACTGGGCTTAATAGGAGGCTGTCCCCACCTGAGTCCTGGTTGGGAGAGGCGTGGTCACAGTGGGGGCGGGCTCCCACAGGGCTGCTCAGGAGATGGTCCCCACTCGAATCCCGGGTTGGTGCCTTTTTGTCGGGGCTGGCCTTTACTACCCGCGGGGTGAGGGGCTGTGGTCTGTGGTCCGGCCTGGTGCGCCCTTGGGCCTGGGCTGCTATGCACGGGGCCTGGCGCATGCTCAGTCTTGCGGGGGTGAGGGGGGAAGAGGGGTGTTGAGGGGCTGCCACCAGGTGTGAGAAGATTTTCCCAGCTGTCTTCTAAGCAGGTCAGGTTTTTCTGCAGGCTGCGGAGAATGCAGGGTCCTAGTGCCTACCCAGTATTAATACTGGTGGTCTTCCGTTGGAAGCAGCAAATGGTTGCGGGGTGGGGGATGAGGAAGGGCTCTGGCATCTTTGCCCTCTTCAGGTGTGGTGTCCCTTCTTGGGCGTGGGGGGGGGGAGGCTGGGGGAGAGGGGTTTGGCCAAGCACTCTGGGTCTCCTGTAGCATGGGTCCCTGGCACAGTACTCACAGTTCGGGCGTTGGTTCTGAACTGACCCTAAGCGCTGAAAGTTTTCTGCTTCCGGATGTAGATGCAGATGCAGATTGGTGTCTCAGTGTATGCTGGTTAGAGGGTCCCGGGCCCTGGGGTCGCTCTTGTGGCTTAGCTGCTCTGCAGGCACAGGATGGGGGTGGGGAGGGGTGGGAGGAAGGCACTTTGCAGTTTTCCTTGCTTGTGTGTGTTAAGTATAAGTGCTTTGTTCTTGTGATTCTCTGTTTCTGTTTTTCTTGTCGATCTCTTGGGGTGAAGTGCATGTAAGGACTCTAAATCTGTGATTAGACAGCCTAGGGTGACCCCTATTGTTTTGCTGTTATCTGATGTGTCCGCATACATAGTATTTTGAACTTTCAGAGAAGTTACAGCCTTGTGTTCCTCCCCAAAGGTATCTTGCTTCATGCAAACCTCTTAAACTTGATGTAGTCCTATTTGGCAATTCCTGTTCTTGTTTCCTAGGCAATTGGAGCCCTATTCAGAAAATAATCACTTGTGCCTATAACTTGCACAGAATTTTCTTTATAGATTTAAAGTTCAGTTCTTTCTTTGAATTTGTTGATCTAGTTGGAGTTGTGTGTATATGTGTATGTGTGTGTGTGGTGTGTGTATGTATGTATGTATGTATGTGCGTGCTTATCCTGGGATTTGTCTCACGGCCTGGGCGCTGTCCTTGAGCTTTTGTACTCAGGCCTAGTGTTTTACCACTTGAGCTGCTGATCCACCTCTGGCTTTTTGGTTTTCAATTGGAGATAAGCGTCTCATGGACTTTCCTGCCTGGGCTGGCTTCAAACTGCAATCCTCAGACCTCAGCCTAGCCAGTAGCTAGGGTTACAGGCATGAGCCAAAGGCACCTGGCCTAGCTCTGTTTTCTTTGTGTATAGAGTAAGGTACAGAACTTTCCCCAGATATTTCCCAATGTTTCAGAAACACTTTTCATCCAGGAAAACATGTGTCTCACTATTTTTTTGTTTGCTTTTATATTTATTATTATTTTGTGCCATTTCTGGGGTCTGCACTGTCCCTGAGCTGCTTTTACTCGAGGCCGGCATTCTACTATTTGAGCCACAGCCCACTTGTGATCCTCCTGCCTCACCCTCCGCACCCATTACTGGCATGGCCACCATTGCTGGCTAAAATCTTGAAAATACAAAATATTGAAAAATTACTTGAAAATGTGCCATATTAAAAATAATAAAAATAGGTATGGGAAGTTGGCTCAGTGGTAGAGTGCTTACCTTGCATGCATGAGGCCCTGAGTTCGATTCCTCAGCACCACATAAGCAGAAAAAAGCTGAAAGTGGTGCTGTGGTTCAAGTGGTAGGATACTAGCTTTGAGCTGAAGAACTGAGAGACAGCACCCAGGCCCAGAGTTCAGCCCCCATGACCGACAAAAAATTAAAAAATAAAAAAGTAAAAATGGAGCCAGGTGCCAGTGGCTCATGCCTGTAATCCTAACTACTCAGGAGGCTGAGATCTGAGGATCACAGTTCAAAGCCTGCCCAGGCAGGAAAAATCCGTGAGATTCTGATCTCCAATAAACCACTCAGAAAACTGGAAGTGGCGCTGTGGCTCAAGTGATAAAGCACTAGCCTTGAGCTGAAGAGCTGAGGGACAGTGCCCAGGCCCAGAGTTCGAGCCCCTTGACTGACAAAAAACAAAAACAAAAAACTAGAGAGGTCTTCATTATTTGAGGCTCTGAGGTGAGATTCCTGGGAACCCAGGATTTCAACACCAGCCTAAAAAATATGTGAAAATCTGGTATCAAAATAATAAACATAAATCTAGGTGTTGGTTGCTAATGCCTGTAATCTTAGCTACTCAGGAGACCTATATCCTCCAAGGATCACAGCTCAAAACCAGCTCAGGCAGGAGACTATTATGAAACTCTAGTCTCTAATTAACCACACACAAAAAAGTAGAGCTGTGGCTCAAGCACCCAGACCCTGAGTCAAGCCCCACGACCGACCCCCCCCCCCCAAATGTTTTAACATATAGTAGCCAGATTGCTCTTACTACTTAATATATAAAAGAGATGAAATTTATTCTCTGATTTAAGATTTTTCAAGCTGTGACTGAGAGTTCCAGAAATACCTTTCAAACGTCTCAAGTACTAGACTGTACTTCATATTGATGTTATGCCTATGTTTGCATTAGGAGAAAGGGTTTGCTGATTGATTGATTGATTGATTGATTGATTGATTGATTGATTTAGGGTCCAGTTGTGGGGCCTGAACTCTGGGCCTGGGCGCTATCCCTCAGCTCTTCAGCTCAAGGCTAGCACTCTACCACTTGAGCCACAGCACCACTTCCAGCTTTTTTCTTTTTGCTTATGTGGTACTGAGGAATCGAACCCAGGGCCTCAGGCATGCAAGACAAGCGCTCTACCACTGAGCCACCTTCCCAGCCCCATGCTGTTTTAAACAATATTGAAAAACATTACCTAAGATTGAATCCATTTTTTATAACTACAAATAAAGAATTTATTTAAAAAATTTCATGTTTTAGAAATAAAACATTTAAAAAACAAAAACTTCACAAAAATAGTAATTTCATTCTATCCAATTGCTTAAGTGTGTTTTATAAATTCCAAACAAGTAAAATAATGTATTTTCAAACTTTTATAAAACAAAAAACCACAATCATTACTTACAAAATTTTCTTTATTCTTTCAATAGAGGAACTCACAGATATTAAAGTTATGTACTTATATTGTCAAATACAATCACCAACAGGCAAGTAATTACAGTTGTATTTTGTCTAAACTTTATATAGTTTTATTTACTTCCTATAGAAATGATGAAACACTGTGGTTACTAGTAATGATGTTAAAATGTATTCAGGAGACTGAGAGAGATCTGTGGATCATGGTTCAAAGCCAGACTGGGCAGGAAGGTTTGTGAGATTCTTATTTCCAACTAACCACCAAAAAGATGGAAGTGGAAGCCGGGCGCTGGTGGCTCACGCCTGTAATCCTAGCTACTCAGGAGGCTGAGATCTGAGGATCGCGGTTCAAAGCCAGCCCGGGCAGGAGAGACCGTGAGACTCCTATCTCCAATAAACCACCAGAAAACCGGAAGTGGCGCTGTAGCTCAAGTGGTAGAGTGCTCGCCTTGAGCTGAAGAGCTGAGGGACAGTGCCCAGGCCCAGAGTTCAAGCCCCACGACCGACAAAAAAAAAAAAAAAAAAAAAAAAAGATGGAAGTGGAGCTCTGGGTCAAGTGGTAGAGCATTAGCCTTGAGTGAAAAAGCTAAGGAATAGCACCCAGGCCTTGAGTACTGGCTGGCACGCATGCATGCATGTGAGCACATGCACACACACGTGTGCTCGCACACACACACATGCACACATAAAAAGTAGAAAAGTACATATGCTTTTGGTAAGCAAGAACTTCTTTAAGTGAATACAGCATTTAAATTTAAATTTCTTGAAGGTTATCTTTTTTTTTTTTTGGTTGTGGGCCCTGAACTCTGGGCCTGGGCACCTTCCCTCAGCAATTCAGCTCAAGGTGAGCACTCTACCACTTTGAGCCACAGCACCACTTCTGGCTTTTTCTGCTTCTGTGGTGCTGAGGAAGCGAACCCAGAGCCTCATGCATGCAAGGCAAGCGCTCTCCTGCTGAGCCACCTTCCCAGCCCCTTGAAGGTTAGGTTATCTTTTAAGAACTGTGAGGTGATCACTTCAGATTTGATTAGCAGTGACTTGTCAGTAACCTCAAAACTCCCAGCCAGGCACCTAGGAATGTAGCTTAGTGGGAGAGTGCTAGCCTTGAGCAAAAGAAGCTCAGGGAAGTACCCAGGCCCTGAGTTCAAGCCCCAGGATTGGCAAAAAAACACCCCAAAACTCCCAGCCAGGAGAAGATCCTTTCTTTGTTCTCAATGTGGTCAGTTTATGGCAAGCCTGATGAATTAAGAGAAAACATTTTGTAAACTTTTAACAGAAGTTGATATTACGAATTGTCAGCTAAAGATATCACCTCTGATATATATGGATGGTTTCATTCAATCCATGTTCTACCAGCATATCTCCTACATATATGATGATAATCAAGTGGCTAAGTCCTGTTGTTTCAAATGATGCATGATTTCTCCTAATCTGCATCTCTGTAATACCTTCCTTCAGATTTGACTGCTCCAAAGTGATTCTGCCTCCTGATCTGGGATATCAGTTCATTTCATTGGCTCTTGAAATGGGTAAGGGGCATTTAGATTATACTGAATTGTCTCCAGCTGGGCCCCAAACTGTTCTTTATCTGCCTTGATGGCATTATGACTCTTTCTAGAATTTCATATTTGATTAGGATCTGTAAATTTCTATGGGAAAAAAAGAATTTTCAATGGTATACTTTTGATCATAGTTGTAAAAATTCCTTTGCAGTTCACTAAAATCTTCAGATTTGCTATCTAATCTGGACTGCTGTCCTGTTATTGTGTTATCTGATTTCAACCTTCAGTCTTCAGAGAAATTCTTAGAAACTCACCCTTGGTATAGGATTTAACTTTTAAGAATCAAGATTATCTACGTTGGTTTATTTCTAAATAGGATTAATATCGGTAGGAAGATTCAGTAAAAGATTGATCTGTAAAGGAGAAAGTTCTGTTATAGTCAGAAAAAGGCCTACATCCACTTGCTGCAATTATGTTTTTATACTGGCTTGTGCAAAATGGGCATATGTTTTTGCAGGAATTCTTTTTGAGGTGCTGTTGAAAGCACACAACCACCCTCTGGTGTCAGAAAATGAATAAATACACAAAAGATATATGAGATTTCGTCAAGGCATTTTACCACTTTGCAGAAGGGTGTGCTGCAACAACTCTCCCCAGAACTAGGTAGACAGACTAGGCAGGGTGGTCTGCTTGGCTTGTAGTCAGACACGCAGATACACATATACATATACAAATATAAAGTAATTGGTTGCCAGGTTATGGTACAAGGAGGTTAGAAAGCACCCTCCATCAGTGAAAGGTCCCTACTTGGGAAAGACTGTCCTTTTGGAGGCAAGGGTCTTGTCATGGTTGTCTGGGATTGGGGCTGGGGGTTGCCGATGGTTACAGTTGGAAGAGGTTAGTAAAGTCAATAGAACGTTTCCACTCAGGAGCTGAGATTGTAGCTTAGTGGTAGAGTGCTTGCCTACCATGCATGAAGCCCTGGGTTTGATTTTTTTTTCTTTTTTTGTGTGTGCCAGTCCTGGGGCTTGAACTCTATGCCTGGGCACTGTCCTTGAGCTTTATTTTGCTTAAGGCTAGCACTCTACCACTTGAGCCACAGAGCCACTTCTGGCTTTTTCTGTGTATGTGGTACTGAGGAATTGAACCCAGGATTTCATGTATATGAGGCAAGCACTCTACCACTAAGCCACATTCCCAGCCCTGGGTTCATCCATTGACCTTGAATCCTGAAATAATGAAAAATACTCTTATATTCCATTGAAGACAGTATTCTTGAACTTCTCAACACTAAAAAGCTTCAGTTTATTTGGCATCACAGCCATTTCCTAACCTAGACCTTATCCTTACACTTAACTGCAAGCTAACTCAAAATTTAACCCTAATTTTTAACACCAAAGAATAAATGTAAGGAAAAATATTGTAGTCTCCATGAAATTCCACAGTGGTTTTACTTCTAATTTTTAGTAGAAAACTTAGTTTGACCGTAAAGCTCACCCTGCCCTAACCCTAACCTGCATTAGAAATATGAACCCTTACCCTAAGCCTAAATTACCCTCAAATGCTAAAAGTAAGCTTCATACACTATTCTCTCTTGCTAGATTGGCACCAACTGATACTTCATAAAATAGGTGGTAGTTTGCCTCAATATTTACTCTTTTTCTAATTCTAAACCTAACTCTTAACTGGAGCACTGAGGCTAACTGTAACTCTAATGCTATCCAAATCCTAGTATTAATAGCAACCCTGTATTTCTTATTCATCCAGTTTTACTCATCTTGTCATTCTAAGATTAATTTTCATTTGACCCTTAGTGTCACATTTTCCTAACCCTAATCTCAGCTGGAACCCTCACTCTAACCCTGATCCTAATGGTAGCCCAATCCTAATGATAATGAAAAATACTTGAGTTCGGATTCATCCTAACGGAAACTTCTTGAAATAAATTGCAGCTTGCCTGAAATCCTACAGAATTCCCAACCCCAATGTCTAAATTAACATGGTCCCTTCCATCCATTGGCCTTGAATCCTGATATGATGAAACCTGCTCTATTCTCCATTGACAGCTAAGTATTCCTGAACTTCTCAACCCTAAAAAGTTTCAGATTTACTTATTAACATTGCAGCCATTTCTTAAGCCAAACTCTATCCCTAAATCTAACTGGACAGCTAACTCTAAATTTCACCCTAATCAACCCTGAAGAGGAAACATTAGGAAAAATACTGTAGTCTCTATGAAATTTCACAATGATTTTACTTCTAATTGTTAGTAGAAAACTCAGTTTGATCCTAAAGTTTGCCTTTCCCTAACCCTAACCTGAACTAGAAACAGAAATCCTAACCCCAACTCTGTCCTGCCTTGGCTGGCTTCAAACCATGATCTTCTAATCCTGAGTAGCTAGGTTTACCAACATGAGCCACCAGCATCTGACCCTGTCCTTTAGGTTATTTTTATTTTTTCTTTTCTTGGCAAAAGGCTGGTGCTCTGCCACTTGAGCCAGAGCTCCACCTCCAGCTTCTTGGTTGTTAATTGGAGATAAGAGCTCCTCAGATTTTTCTGTCCAGTCTGGCTTTGAATCTCAATCCTCAGATCTCTGCTTCCTGAGTCGATAGGATTACAGACACGAGCCACTGGAACTCAGCTTGCTTTCCTCTCCTTCTTTTCACAAGTTTCAGATCTGCATCATGGTTTGGTTTGCCCAGCCTTATCTTTCTTTATCTTGCCCACTTATCTTTCACAAACTTACCCTGCCAAAAGTTCTCTTGCCCTCTTAGCTCCAGTGTCTGCTTCCTGGAAGGCCCAGGTCAACACAGTTGGCATTGGTGGTGTGCAAGAAGGAGGTAGCTGGATGTTGTGGCTTTAGACTCAAATCACTCACTGTCTCCATGACAGCGAGGTCTTAATTCCAGGTTCCATCTAGAACCTGGATAACCTCTACCACATGTTTTACTAAACCCAGTTACAACTTTCACCTGGGTGTGATTGCACAAAGCTGTAATCCTAGTACTCAGGGAGTAGAAGCAGGAGGATCTCAAGTTGTAGGCCATCCTGGGCTAGATAGGGAGTTTGAGAACAACATGGATTACATAAAGAAATCTTGACTTGAAAGTCAGGGAAGAAAGACTTTCACCAAATGTGACTTAGAAGAATGCTCCATTGGAGGGGACGCTCCATAACAATACAACTGATCAAGCCTATTTAAAAAATATGAGACATAATCCTAGCCACTCAGGACACTGAGATCTGAGGATTGCAGTTCCAAGCCAGCCCATATCAGGAAAGTCATGAGACTTTTATCTCTATTAACCTCCAGAGAACCAGAAGTGTCACTGTGATTCAAAGTGGTAGGGCACTAGCCTTGAGTAAAAAAGCTCAGGGACAGTCCGTGCCCAGGCCCTGAATTCAAGCCCCAGGACTGACAACAACAACAACAACAACAACAACAACAAAAAGAGAAAGCAATTAATTCCAGGACAATGGAATGAACTTGTTAGTAATTGTATTGACTATCCTTAGTTTGCTCAGGCTGGCAATAAGATTTAAACAACAGAAATGCATTTCTCTCCCTGTGGAGTCTGGAATACCAAAACCAAAGTACTTTCAAGGGAGCGTTCCTTCAGAGGCCTTTTCTAGTGGCTTTTGGGCGTCTACCCTCTTACTGTTCTTCTAGGAAAGGAGAAGGAAGGAAAAGGACAAGAATAAGAAAAGGGGAGAAAGAGAGAATCCCGTTATGGGGTAGAACTTCAGCATAAGAATTGTGCTAGGGGGGCTGGGAAGGTGGCTCAGTGGTAGAGCACTTGCCTTGCATGCCTGAGGCCCTGGGTTTGATTCCTCAGCACCACATAAGCAAAAAGAAAAAAAGCCGGAAGTGGCGCTGTGGCTCAGGTGGTAGAGCGCTAGCCTTGAGCTGAAGAGCTGAGGGATAGTGCCCAGGCCCAGAGTTCAGGCCCCACGACCAGACCCAAAAAAAAAAAACAAAACAACAACAACAAAAAAGAATTGTGGTAGGGGAGCAATTCCATCATAACAAAATGTTGAAGAAGAACTGGAAGGGCTCACCAGTCCTATAAAAAACCAAGTGAGAGCATAAGGCTGTGAGTTCAAGTCCCAGTACTGGTGAGTGCATGCATATGTAGTGTGGGCAAGCATGTGTGTGCACACACACACACACACACACATGCACACACACAAGCACACCACAAAGTCCAGGACAGTTAATCCTATTGAAAATTGAGTCTGAAGATCAGAAGGCCTCTTTAGGAGCTGCCAAGGGAAAGAAAGTCTTAACTCTTAACTCTTGCTGTGTGAGAGCAGGAAAAACTGAAGACCAAGGCTGTGGGAGTAGATCACTGGTAGAGTATGTACTTAGCATGCAAGCCCTGTGTTCATTCCTCAGCAGGAAAAAAGAAAATTCTGAAGACTAAACTCAGGATTTTGAATAGTCTTGAGCTTAATGATATTTGAGTGTCCAGCAAAGGTAAATCTGTTAGATCAAAGAGATCAGGGCCTGGGTTAGGAAAACACAAGACCCAGCCACATAGGTTGGAATCATCTGAGTACATGCAAAGTTTTTTTTTTTTTTTTTTGGCTCCTTTGACTCTGAAATCAGCCTGGGATGTAGCTCACTCCTCCCAATTGTGGATATTAAACTATTCTCCCTCAAAAAATGAAAAAAAAAAAAAAAGGAGTAGCCTTCTGAGGGAGAAGTTCCATCAGGGACCTACCTCTTTTTTTTTTTGGTCGGTCACGGGGCTTGAACTCTGGGCCCTGAGCGCTGTCCCTTAGCTCTTCAGCTCAAGGCAGGCACTCTACCACTTGAGCCACAGCACCACTTCCGGTTTTCTGGTGGTTTATTGGAGATAGGAGTCTCACGGTCTTTCCTACCCGGGCTGGCTTTGAACCGTGATTCTCAGATCTCAGCCTCCTGAGTAGCTAGGATTACAGGCGTGAGCCACCGGCGCCCGGCTGCCCCTACCTCTTGTAGATGCTATACATCTGGGGTTTTTTGCTTGTTATTTTGTGTATAGTTTTTGTTTGTTTGTTTGTATCCTGGGGTTTTGAACTCAAGGCCTGAGCACTGCCCCTACCCGAGGTTTTTGTTTGTTTTTTGTTGTTGTAGGGCTTGAACTCAGGGGCTAGGTGCTATCTCTGAGCTCTTTTTGCTCAAGGCTAGTGCTGTTCTACTTTGAGCCACAGCACCACTTTCAGTTTTTGAGTGGTTAATTAGAGATAAGAGCCTCACAGGGACTTTTCTGTCCAGGCTGGCTTTGAACTGCAATCCTCAGATCTCAGCTCCCTGAGTAACTAGGATTACAGGTGTGAGCCACTGATGCCCAGCCCCTGAAATTTTTTGCTCAGGTTTGTGTTCTATTACTTGAGAGACAGCTCCGCCTCTGGCTTTTGGGTGGTTAACTGGAGATAAATAGAGCCATGGACTTTCCTACCCAGTCTGGCTTTGAACCGTGGTCCTCAGATCTCAGCCTCCTGTGTAGCTAGATTTTCAGTTGTGAGCCACTAGTGTGCAGCCAATACATATGGGAACTAACAGCAAAACCCACCTGGGATACCCTGGACCTAATACTGGAGGAACAGTACTATGCTCCCATCATACCTGGAATAATTATGTTACATTAATCTACAAAACCTAGGGGAGCATCCTTGAGCCTGGGCTTTATATATATATATATATGGTTAATGCTGACTGAAGCATGAGACTGATTAGAGAGAGCCTATTTTGTATTGAGGACATTCTCTTGGCCTGTGAGATTTTATACCTCAGCGAGTAACACCAGAGCATGGTGCAAAACTCTTTTTTAAGGTAGATACTAGAAGTCAACATAAGAACTACCCATGAAGCCAGGTACCAGTGGCGTATGCCTATAATCAATCCCAGATACTCTGGAGGCTCAGTTCTGAGTTTTGCAGTTCAAAGCCAGCCTGAGCAATAAAGTCTGTGAGACTCTTCTCTCCAATAAGCTACCCAAAAAGCCAGAAGTAGAGCTGTGGCTCAAATGGTAGAGCATTAGCCTTGAGCAAGCTTGAGTTCAAGCACCAGGACTGGCACCCAAAACAATAATAATAACACCCACAAAAACTGGGTGCTGGTGGCTCATGCCTATAATCCTAGCTACTTAGTTAGGATCCAAGAATTATGGTTCAAAGCCATCTTGGGTAGAATAAAGTTTGGCTTTAATAATAGCCTTAACAAATGGTGTGTTTACATCAATATAAAGTCCAACTCCATTCTAAACTTAGGATGCTTCCGTCCTCATGGACAGAATTATTGAGTATTGTTGAGTGAGGTAGGCTTTCTAGATTACATAGATAGGGATTTTAAAAAAATGACAAGGCATGTTGGGCTCCAGTGGCTCATGCTACCCAGGAGTCTGAGATCTCAGGATTTCTATTCCAAGTCAGCCTGGACAGGAAAGTTTATGTAATTCTTATCCAAATTCACTATGAAAAGGCGGAAATGGAACTGTGGCTCAAGTGTTAGAGTGCCAGCCCTGAGTGAAAAAGCCTAAGGAACAGTGGCCACACCCTAAGTTTAAGCCTAAGTTTAGGTAAATGAATAAAAAAGGGCAGATGTGACATGTGGCAGATAACATCTAGTCCATCATGATACTTCTTCTTGCCCTGGATTCCTGCAAGAATGCTTCCCAGAATTCTTCCCAGAATGCTCTGCATTTCCCCTCCAACTCTGTTTCTTCCCAGAATGCCATGGGATCCTGCTCAACCAATAAAAAGAGCCAAGGCAGAACACAGACACAGACAAGTCATCAAGCAATCAGGATAAATCCCCAGAGAAGAGATACAGGAAGAGCCCTGTCCTAGAACCACAACCTTCCAAAAGGACTCCATTGGACTATGAGCTATGGGGCCCTCTTTTGCTTTCAAATAAACTTGCTCTGTTGTAAACATTTTCCTGCCTTCTATTTCTTTGATTGGTGGAGAAATGAATCTGCACCCCTCCACCCCATGGTATCTCTGCCACCTGATGATAATCATTGTGTGGACCCTATGCTATATTTAGTGCTTGAGCTCACTAGCCTCAACCAATTATTCCGTGTTTCTGGAGCCTGGCTCTTTCTCTATAAACAATCACCACTGGTTATGATCTCCAAAGTATGTGGGGCTCTGTGGGTCATCCAAGGAGCTGAGATCCCATCTAGCCTCATTGACAGAAAACTAGGACAAGAGACTTTATGCCCCATAGCAACAGGAAGACTGACTTTGATTTTTCATTCTCTAAAAGATTTCAGGGTCTTGAGCCATTGAAGGAGGAATACTTAGTAGCAGTAATTAATGCAAAGGAATGGGGAGATGCAAAGGGAATCTAAAACAGTATGGAACCACAAAGTCTCATAGAGAAAACATTATAACTAAGTTCTCAGCATCCTAGGTGGTCCACCAAGGGGTGGAATGTCAGACTTTTTAATCTAATCACCTAAGGATTGATGATGGGCTTTATTGCAACCTAATGTGATTCAACCAACAGTTCCTGAAACAATAGATCTTTAATTGACCCAAGTCAGTAAACCATGGCCTAGAGATCAAATGTAATTTAGTACACAACCCCCACTCCCATTCTGCAGACAAAGCGGGTATGTGGCTCCTGCCTGTCATCCTAGCTACTCATGAGGTTGAGTCTGAGTGAGGATCATGGCTTAAAGTAATTCAGCAGTGATACTCACCAAAGACTATGTTGGAAATAAACTTTACAACTTGGGGAGAAGAGGGGTCAGGAGGGGAAAATACTGGGAGAAAATGAGGGAGGGAGGGACACTGTTCAAAAAGAAATGTACTCAATACCTGACTTATGTAACTGTAATTCCTCTGTACATCACCTTTACAATTAAAAAAAAAAAAAGCCAGCCTGGGCAAGAATGTCAGGAGACAGCAGAGCTGTGGATCAAGAGGTAGAGCACTAGCCTTGAACAAAAAAAGCTCAAGATAGTGCCCAGGCCCTCAGTTTAAACCCCAGAACTGGCACACATGCACACATGCATGTGCACATAGACACACACACAAAATTAATAATTTTTGGCATGGTAGGAATGTACATACCGCTAGGTAAAAATCAGAGACATAATGGATACAGAGGGAAAAAGTCAATATATGAATAATTATGTAAAAGCAGTTATGAATTTTTTGTTAGTGTTTTTGTTGGTGGTGGTAGTGTCTGATTTTGCTTTTGGTTTTTTTTTTTCTTTTGGGAGGGCAAAAAGGGATGCAGAAAGGGAAAGAGGAAGGGTGAACAAAGGCAGTCATGCCATTCAGTATACACTACGTAGAAAATGATTTATGCAACTTGTGGACAGGGAAGGGGAAACTGGGGAAAGCAAAGGAAGGGGTGGCATTGTCCAAAAGAAATGTACTCCTTACCCACTTACGAAGTGGTAACCCATTTCCCATTAATAATAACACATTAAAAATATTTTAGCTGGGAAGGTGGCTTAGTGGCAGAGTGCTTGCCTAGCATGCATGAAGCCCTGGGTTCGATTCCTCAGTACCACATAAACAGAAAAAGCGGGAAGTGGCGCTGTGGCTCAAATGGTAGAGTGCTAGCCTTGAGCAAAAAAGCAGCTCAGGGACAGTGCCCAGGCTCTGAGTTCAAGCCCCAGAATTGGCCAAAAAAAAAAAAAAGAGTCTCATAGTCTTTGCTGCCTGGCTGGCTGTGAACCACTATCTTCAGATTTCAGCCTATTGAGTGGCTAGGACTATAGGTGTGACCTACTAGAGCCCAAATAGCTTGGCTTTCTTGTAGCTAGTGCTCTATCACTTGAGCAACACCTCCAGTCCAGCTTTTTGTTTGTTAATTAGCGACAGTCTCTTGGAGTTTTCTGAGCTAGCTTCTAACATCAAGTTCCTGCAGGTCTCAGCCTCCTGGATTGCAGTGTGGGACCTCACTCCTCAGCTACTTTTCTTCTTCTTTTTTTGCCAGTCCTGGGGCTTGAACTCAGGGCCTAGGCACTGCCCCTGAGCACCACTTCCCATGTTTTCTGTTTACATGGTACTGAGGAATTGAACCCAGGGCTTTATGCATGCTAGGCAAGCACTCTGCCACTAAGCCACATTCCCAGCCCCTAGCATTTTATGTGCGTGATATTCTAATAACTTTGTTGACATTATTACTTTCTGAGTGAGTAGAAAGTAACAAAATTTATTAGTGATCACATAAGTAATACTTTGGAAACTTCCAGAACCATTTTTTAATAGAGGGAAAATGTGTGGAAGTATTAATTTCATGCATTTCTTTGTTCATTCATTCATTTGTAGGTTCACTGGGAAAAAAGACCTTCTAGGGTCTTTTTCATTGCTGTGTGTCAACTAAGCCAAGAACAGTACTAGACCCATGGTATTCAGTCAGTGTTTGTGAAATTCACTAATCCATTCATTCAATAATTTTTTTTTCTGGTCAGGGGGCTTGAACTCTGGGCCTGGAGACTAACTCTCAGTTCTCCAGCTCAAGGTAGCGCTCTACCACTTGGGCCACTGAGCCACTTCTAGTTTTCGGATGTTTTATTGGAGATGGGAGTCTCATGGACTTTCTTGCCTGGGCTGGCTTTGAACTGCAATCCTCAGATCTCAGCCTCCTGAGTAGCTAGGATTACAGGTGTGAGCCACCAACACCTGGCTCAGTAAATATTTATTGAGCAGGGAGACTAGTCTTGGAAAAAAAAATGACAAGCCATTCTTCTCTTTCTAGTATAGTGGAAAAAATGCACAGCATAGTATGTAGCAATAAAAATGCATTCAGATATGAGTAACTTATACCACAGGTGCAAGAATTTTATTTCTATTTTTTTTTTTTTTTTTTGGTCCGGTCGTGGGGCCTGAACTCTGGGCCTGGGCGCTGTCCTTCAGCTCTTCAGCTCAAGGCTAGCACTCTACCACTTGAGCCACAGCGCCACTTCCGGCTTTTTTCTTTTTGCTTATGTGGGGCTGAGGAATCGAACCCAGGGCCTCGAGCATGCAAGGCAAGCGCTCTACCACTGAGCCACCTTCCCAGCCCCAGGTGCAAGAATTTCAGAGGATGGAGTTGGGAAGGTGGCTCAGTGGTAGAATGCTTGCCTTGCATGCATGAGGCCCTGGGTTCGATTCCTCAGCACCACATAAGCAAAAATAAAAAAGCCAGAAGTGGAGACGTGGCTAGCCTTGAGCTGAAGAGCTGAGGGACAGCGCCCAGGCCCAGAGTTCAAGCCCCACAACCGGACCCAAAAAAAAAAAAAAAAAAAAGAATTTTAGAGGAAGAGTGATGTTTAGGAAAAAAAGGACAAGAAAAAGAAAAGGTAAGCTGGTAAGCTGGGTGCTGGTGGCTCATGCTTGTAATACCAGCTACTCAGGAAGCTGAGATTTGAGGATTGTGTTTTGAAGCCAGCCAGGGCAGGAAAGTCTGTGAGATTCTTATCTACAATAAACCACTCAGAAAAAGCTGGAAGTGGTATTGTGGCTGAAGTGGTAGAGTGTTACAACCTTGAGCACAAAGAGGCTCAGGGACAGTGCTCAGGCTGAGAGTTCAAGTCCTAGGATGAGAGGAAGAGAGAGAGAGAGAGAGAGAGAGAGAGAGAGAGAGAGAGAGAGAGAGAGAGAGAGAGAGAGAGAGAGAGAGAGAGAGAGAGAGAGACCTTTGAGGGGGAACTGGGAGACAGCCAAGTGAAGGGGTGACATTGTCCAAAAAGAAATGTACTCATTACCTGACTTATATAACTGTAACCCCTCTGTATATCACCTTTGTAGTAACAACAAAAAAATATGGCAGAAATAAAGGTTTCAATGAACTTTAATGATCTGAATCAAATAAGAAGGAATGGCTGATGAGTTCAAAGTCATGTTTAAAAGCATAATAAATTGGCTGGGTGCTGGTGGCTCATGCCTGTAATCCCTCCTTCCCTTCTCCCCCCGGCCAAAAAAGCGTAACTTCATTTATTCCAAAAGCATTTACTGTCCACTTACTTGCTGTTGGATACTAGGAAAACAAAGATGAATGAGACACCAAGCCTGTTCCTCACCAATGCAATGTTTGGCAGAAGCGAACGGTGGAATCCATCTGCAATATCAAAGAGGACCTCAAAGAAGAGCAGGACTGCTCAGAGGAGTTAGCAAATGCCTGTTTTCTCGGGAGGTGATCTGTGAATGGCCCGAAGGATGATTTCTTCAATGAGTGAGGGGAAGGCCACAACCTTGCAAGCTTTAGGTGGCAGATCAGAGTGGCCACCCCCACTTAGGTCCCTACTTAAGTCCCTCCACCTCCGCCTGCACTATGCCTATCTCCCGACTCTATTCAGATCACTATGGCGTCCCTCCTCACCTTTCTGTTAAAGTGGCTGTGGTCTGTTGAGGTGGGAGTCGCTCCCTGCTTTCATTCTTCTCACCTTTTCCAACCCATCCTTTTCCTTAACACCATCTGCAGACAGGCAACTACTGGATTTACAGGATGATGGAAACCATAGGTCTCTAGACATTTTTTTTTTTTTCTTCAGGCAAGCAAGCGAGGGAACTCTGGGAGTAGTAAGGCAAATGGCTAAGTTTGTCAGAACACAGCGATCACACCGTTTCTGGACTTCGTTTATGAACGAATTGTTTTTTCTTTGCTGCCATTTACAAAGAGTCGAGTTTTTTTGGGCTTAACTGGGTTGAGGTTACCCGGGTGGACACAGGTCACCCACAGTGCAGGCGGGAGGAGCTCCGCCTCGCCCCTCGGGCTTCCAGAGCGCTGTTCCAGGGGGTCCTCGTCGCTGGCCTCCGGATTTCTTCAAGTGATCACAGGGGATTTCCATGTTTGGGTGGGGAGAACACGCGGGCGCCCCGGGTGCCGGAGGGCAGGGGATCGCAGGTGCTTTCCGGGCGAGGCCGAGGGCCGGCCTCCTCCCTTGGCTTCCCTCCCCCAGCCCGGGAGGGTGCGGGGTCGGCCGACCGCGGGAGCTGGGCGCAGCGGGCGCGCTGACAGCCGACCACCGCGGAGAGGAGCCGGGGCCGCCGGGGGGGGGGGGGTACTGCGGTGGGGCCGCCGACGGCAGATCCGCGGGGCGGGCGCGGACGCCGCCGAGCCGAGCGCAGGTGTGGACGCGGCGGCCCCCGGCCCACCCTTGGCAGCCGAGGGGCGGGGGGGGGCGCGCTCCCCACACACTTGCGGGCCCTGGGCTCCCGCGGTCTCCCCGGGAACCACCCAGGTCTTCAGGCTCGGCTCAAGGGCCGGCAGCGCCGCAGCGCCTGCGATGGCGGCGGGCCCGGCGGCCGCCAGGGGGCGGGAGCGGCGCGGGGGGACAAAGGCCGCGGGCGGGTGGCCGGGCGGAGCGAGGGCCGGCGTGCGCGCGCACGAGGCTGGCGTGCTGGGGCGCAGGAGCGGCTGCGCAGGCGGGGGCGCGCGGCGCGGGCCCGGAGGGCGCGGCGGGAGCGCAGGGAGGCGGGCGGAGGCGGGGGGCGGGGTGCCGAGGCGTGGAAGCCCGCGGCGGCGGCGGCGGCGGCGGCGGCGGCGGCCGAGCGGGGTCAGTTCTGTGTGGTGCTTGCCAATGTTGGAGCCGTCTGCAGCGTGTCCCGGGCTAGAAGGTAAATAACCTCGTGGGGGGCGCCCCGGAGGCTCCCCCTCCCCGCTTCCGCCTCGCCGGAGGTGAAGGCTGAGGGCGCTGGGGAGCGCGGCGGGTCGGCGGCGTGGCGAACCCCGCGGAGAGCGGCCCCCGTGGCGGCCTCCCCTCCCCCGCGCCGTCCCTCCCTCCCGGGCCGCGCGCGGCCGGCGGGGGAGGGGAGGGCGGCGGGCGGCGGGGGAGGGGCGGCTGAGGGGGGTGTGGGGAGGGAGTGGGACGACACAGGTGTTCTGAGGGGAGGAGCCGGGGGTGGGGTGGGGAGGCCGGCTGTGGGGGGGGGCTGAGCCGGGTGGGGGGGCATCCTGCGGGGGGGGGCTGGGAAGGTGGTGGTCGCGGGGACGGCGGGACGGGGCGAGGCGGGGAGCGGCGGGCGGCGCGGCGGGCCTGGGGGCGCCGGGGGCGCGGCGGCGGGGCGGGGCGGGGGCGCGCCGAGGGGGCGGCGGCGGCTATTCCTGTAGAATGGGCCAGCCGCACCGACGTAACTCGCCGAAATTGGGAAGGTAGGTGGGGCCGAGGGGACAAAATAGATCCGGTGACCGGCAAGTTCTGCCGCGGCTCAGCCCAACTCCTGCCGTGAGGGCTCGGCTTCAAGGGGAGGTTGGCCGTGGTGACCTTGCCGGGGCGACCAGACAAAGCTCGGTGACGGCCGGCCGTGTGCGCGGCCGGGGACTCGGGGGGTGGGGGCTGTACCGCAGAGGCCACGGAGGCCGGCGCCAAGCTGGGAGTCTTCAGAGGGGGGGCGGGGAGCAGGCCACGGGCTCCCGGAGTCCCAGAAATTATGCAAGATTTTGCTTTCTGCACTGTTGAATAATTGTCTTCGCAAGGCGTTCGTGATTGATCTCTCCCCCGAAGAGGCTGAGTAGAGAAGGCCCATCCAATGAGGGGAGAACCGGGAATTTACCCAAGGATTAAAACAAAAAAAGTGGATGGATCCGGCCGAGAGGGAGACAGATGATCGATGGTCCTCTACGTGTGCTTCACTCACCGAAAGCCTGGATTACTGGGTTTTTATGATCTTGGTGAACTTGTGCAGAGCTGTTGCTTGGATTTCTGGTGTGTCCTTGTGTTTTGGAAAAGCCTGAACATTTGAAATCAAGATCTGATTGGCAGGCAGGATGAGAGTAACCTTGAAGGAAAGATTGCAACATTTCTCAATAGGATATTTCTTTCCCATCCGTGTGTGTGTGCGCGCGCGCCTACTGGGGCTTGGACTCAGGGCCTGGGTGCTGTCCAGTTTTTCCCTGTCAAGGCACAATAAAGCATAATTCCATTTGAACCACAGCTCTACTTCTGTCTTTTTGGTGGTTTATTAGAGGTTAGAGTGGGCTTCCTGGGCTGGCTTTGGACTTCGAGGCTCAGATTTCAGCCTCCTGAGTAGCTAGGATTACAGACCTGAGCCATATTAGTGGCCAGTCTGTCTTTCTTGCTTTTTTTCCCTCCCAACCCCCTATTCCCCCCCCCCCCCCCCCCCCGCTTCCTCTCTCTCTCCCTCCCTCCCTCTTTTTGCCAGTCCTGGGGCTTGAACTCAGGCCCTGCGCACTGCCTCTGAGCTTCTTTTGCTCACAGTTAGCACTCTGCCACTTGCACCACAGTGCCACCTGTTTTTTCTGTTTATGTGATACTGAGGACTCTACCACTTGAGCCACAGCGCCACTTCTGGCTTTTTCTGTATATATGGTGCTGAGGAATCAAAACCCAGGGCCTCATGCATGCAAGGCAAGCACTGTACCACTGAGCCACCTTCTTCTCAGACCCCATTTTTACTTTCTTAAGATGAATAAAATATACTATTGTACATTGAGGTGTAGTAGAAAAAAAATAAACCTGTCAAAATCAAACTTAATCTGCTTAATTGTCTTGTTCAGTTTATCTATATTTTACTGTGAACCAGAGATAGCACAAATCACTTGAATTGTAGATGTGTTATATTTTGCAATAAGACTTACATTTTTGAAGCAATAATGTTAAACTGTGTGTGTTTTCACCACCTTTCATTACCTAGCAGTGTAATAGGAAATTTACTTCTAAGTGATGGATGACATTGATAGAGTACCTACTTCCTCACAAAAAGTTTTCTTTTTCCCTTAAAATCCAGTGTTTTGTATCTGTTGAAATATTGCTGTCTAACCCAAGAATGTGTTATCAATTTTAGAAAGTGTGGTATGAATTTTTGATTTTTAGCTTTTAATTTGGAAATAGTTTCAAGATTTCAGAAAAGTTGCAGGGAGAATACAGAGAACATCATGATAAATTTGACTCGGGTCCACCTGTTCTCATGTATTGGTTCACCTTTTATGGTCTTTTACACACAATATATTGTTTTCCTGAAGATACAATGATACTTTTAAATAATACAGAAAGTGAGACTATATAGTTGGCCAAAATACGTACTTTTTTCTTTGTACTAATTTCTTTATTTTTATTCTTTGTTGTGGTACTGGAGATAGAACCCAGGGCCTCCTTGCTAGGAAGCACTCTGCCACTGAGCTGCCCCATGCCTGTCCTTATCTCTTCCCTACCCCTCCCCCCTCCTTTTGAGACAAAGCCTCCTATGTACCCCGGCTGGCCTCCTGCTTGTGATCCTCCCTTTTTACTCTTCCTAGGGTACCACATACCTGGCTCTTATTTCCTTTTTTATATGTATATATTACACCAGGTTCTATTTTCTTCTTTTATTTGTGTATATAAACAAAAGACCTTTTTTTTTTTTTCTGGTCATGGGGCCTGAACTCAGGGCCTGGGCGCTGTCCTCAGCTCTTCAGCTCAAGGCTAGTACTCTACCATTTGAGCCACAGCACCACTTCTGGCTTTTTCTGCTTATGTGGCGCTGAGGAATCAAACCCAGGGTCTCATGCATGCAAGGCAAGCGCTCTACCACTGAGCTACCTTTCCAGCCCCAAAAGACCATTTGTATGTATAGAGGGAAAAACAATCTAGGTTTTGTAACAGTTATCTGTCCATACTACACAGTGTGGAGAGATACACCCAGTGTGTTCCATCACATGTATTTGTGCCTTTCCTTGTTACTCAAAGTATTAGGTGACCACTACTTGTAATAATTATGATTGATATGTGTGGACATGTCATTGATTTTGATAAACTCCCCAAATTCTCCATATCTGCCTTGTCATTATTGTAGTTCCAGACGTTAAGCACTTTGGTACAGGAAACATTTAAAGAAGGTGTGTCTTGGGGCTGGGAAGGTGGCTCAGTGGTAGAGTGCTTGCCTTGCATGCATGAGGCCCTGGGTTCGATTCCTCAGCACTACATTAGCAAAAAGAAAAAAGCCAGAAGTGGCGCTGTGGCTCAAGTGGTAGAGCACTAGCCTTGAGCTGAAGAGCTGAGGGACAGCGCCCAGGCCCAGAGTTCAGGCCCCACGACCGGACCCAAAAAAAAAAAAAAAAAAAAGAAGGTGTGTCTTTTATCACTCAGTGTATAGTGAAGAGAAGAGGATTTTGAATTTGTCTGAACTGGGTTTTAATATCACCAATGTAGCTATGAGTGAATAGCCCAAACCTGACCTTCTTAAGATAATTAAAATTAAATGAGCGAGTATAAAAGTGGCAGATAGGGGCTGGGAAGGTGCCTCAGCGGTAGAGTGCATACATGAGGCCCTGGGTTCGATTCCTCAGCACCACATAAACAGAAAAGGCTGGAAGTGGCACTGTGGCACGAGTGGTAGAGCACTAGCCTTGAGCTAAAGAGCTCAGGGACAATGCCCAGGCCTAGAGTTCAACGCCCATGTCTATAAATGATGGTTTCCCATACTACTAGTACGTTGGAATTTTTCACTGCCATAGTTTATTGAGTGAGACTTCTGTATACTTAGAATCTTTCATTAACTCTTAGAAGACACTAAAATTTGTACAGTTCTAATTTTCCTTAAAAGCTGTTTGTGTTTGTGTGTGTGTATGTGTGTATCTACCTACTTGAAAAAATTAAAATGAAACACATTTTGAAACACTTTAAAAATATTCCATGAGGGGCTGGGAAGGTGGCTCAGTGGTAGAGCACTTGCCTTGCATGCATGAGGCCCCGGGTTCGATTCCTGAGCACCACATAAGCAAAAAGAAAAAAGCCGGAAATGGCGCTATAGCTCAAGTGGTAAGAGCGCTAGCCTTGAGCTGAAGAGCTGAGGGACAGCGCCCAGGCCCAGAGTTCAGGCCCCACGACTGGATACCCCCCCACCCCCCAAAAAATATTCCATGATTCTTTTAGAATGTGGAACTTTGAATTGGTATTTAGTTCTGTGTAATTTGTAGCCTAAGAATGAGGATAGTAAATATTTTTGCCTTTTATATTGTCCACTAAGACATATGCATGAGAATTACCCACCAATTGTGGGGTCTGTGCTAATACAAAAAGTTTATGGAAACTTTTTTTTTTTTTGTCAGTTGTGGGGCTTGAACTCTGGGTCTAGGCACTGCCCCTCAGTTCTTCAGCTCAAGGCCAGTGCTCTACCACTTAAGCCATATCCCACTTCTGGTTTTCTGGTGATTAATTCTCATGGACCTTCCTGCCTAAGCAGGCTTTGAACTGAGATCCTCAGATCTCAGCCTCTCCTGAGTAGCTAGGATTACAGGCATGAGCCAGGATGCCTGGCTGGAAACTTTTGACAGGAGGGGAGGTAGAATTTTATGAAACCACAGGTAGCATATAATGGCACTGTTATGTCTTCCTACTTTATCAAATGCTTTAAAAATGTACAACAACAGACTGGCATATGTTTCCTTGTTTGTTTAAACTTGAGACCTTTTTTTTTTTTTTTGTTAGCTTCACAACCATCTATCTGGAAGAACATCATTAAGTAACATCATTTAAAGCACAGTCACTACTGTATCACAAATGGGCATATCTTTAAAAGAAGACATGAAGTACTAGAGACACATGCCACTGTGGGCATTCTGAGTTGTCCATGGTATGCTTACAAATTGTAATTTTTGTAATGCTGTGAATTTAACAACTTTTTAATGAAAAGGATTTATTTATTTTTGGTGCTGGTCCTCGGGCATGAACTCAGGGTTTGGACACTGTCCTTGAGCTTTTTTGGTCCATGCTAGTGCTCTACCACTTGAGCCACAGCTCTACTTCCAAAAGCATAATTTTTTTTTTTTTGGGTCCAGTCATGGGGCCTGAACTCTGGGCCTGGGCACTGTCCCTCAGCTCTTCAGCTCAAGGCTAGCACTCTACCACTTGAGCCACAGCGCCACTTCTGGCTTTTTTCTTTTTGCTTATGTGGTGCTGAGGAATCAAACCCAGGGACTCAGGCATGCAAGGCAAGCGCTCTACCACTGAGCCACCTTCCCAGTCCCTATAATTTTTTAATACTATTTACCCCACAGATTGCTATTAAAGGCATATTAGCTTCATAAGTTTTAAAACTTTTTTTTGTTTTTTGTTTTTGTTGGTTGTGGGCCTGAACTCTGGGCCTGGGCGTTGTCTCTTAGCTCTTCAGCTCAAGGCCAGCGCTCTACCACTTGAATCATAGCACTACTTCTGACTTCTGCATATATGGTGCCGAGGAATTGAACTCAGGGCCTCATACATGCAAGGCAAGTACTCTACCACTGAGTCACCTTCCCAGCCCAGCTTCATAAGTTTTAATTTATGCAGCTCTTTCTTTTTTAAGTGTGAAAGAAACATTGACAATTTTTTTTTTATTCAGTTGTGGGGCTTGAACTTTGGACCTGGACACACTCCCTCAGCTCTTTAGCTCAAGGCGAGTGCTGTACCACTTGAGCCACAGCGCCCCTTTGGGTTTTCTGAGTGGTTTATTGGAGATAAGAGTCTCAGGTGCTTTTCTGCCCAGGCTGGCTTTGAACCATGATTCTGAGATCTTAGCCTCCTGAGTAGCTAGGATTATAGGCCTAAGCCACTAGCACCCAGCTTGACAGAATATTTTAAATTGTACAATTTAAGTGAATAGGTGTTATAATTTTTCTTACTTAATAAAGTACCTTTTTCATATAAAAAGATTAGAACTTAAAAAAGTATATACTTCAGTATTTTACTGTTCCTGCTTCTTGGAACCAATTGTGTTACTAGAAGACGTACATATAAGTCTATATATTGTTAATGTTAAGAGGCTTATAAACAAAATGTATTTCTCAGAGATGGCAAGGAAGTAGTAAATATTACTAAATTGTAGAAAGTGAAGGACACTAAGTCACTAATATGCGTTTAGTGTATTGTTTATACATCACCTTCCAAATTAAATTCATTAAAAAAGAGAAAATTAATTGGGTTTGTAGTTTTAGTTATTTATGGCAGTTGAATTTTAACACTACTTGACTAATGCTACAGTTTTTTTTTTGTTTTGAAAATAGTATTTATTGCCAAGAATGCTAGACACAATGCTACAGTTTTTAATAACCTTAACTTTTGAATTAAAAATATGCTTTGTAATTGATCACACTCAAATTCCAATGTTTTTGATTTGCTTATATCTAACAATTATTTTAAGCTAGTTTTATTCGAGTGGAATTGCAGAGTTATCTTCTCATTTCATACCATATTACCTCAGATTTAAGGACTTAACAAGCATTTTTTTTCCTTTTTCTTTTTTTTATTGTGAAAATACTGTACAGAGGAGTTACAATTACATGGGCAAGATAACGAGTACATTTCTTATGAAGCATTGTTGCCTCCTCTTTGTTTCCCCTTCCCATCCCTTCCCATACTCCCCTCACCTCCCCCCCCTTAAAAAGCATTTGTTATCTCACGGTTTCTGTGGTTAAAAATCGTCACTCCTGGACATCTATCCAGAACATTACAGGCCAGAATACTGTAAAGGTACTTGCACATTCACATTCATTGCTGCACTATTCACAACAGCCAAGGTATGGAAACAGCTCAGATGCCCTACTGTAAATGACTATCCACAATAGAATTTTACACAGCCAGTAGAATAGTATTATGTCATTTGCAAGGAGATGGATGGACCTAGAACAAATGTTAAGTGAGGTAAGCCAAGCTCAGAGAGACAAATGGTGCATGTTTTCTCTCATATGTGGAAGCTAGATCTAAAATTCACTGGAGCATAATAAATTATACAGGACTCTAGGCATTCACACCAAACAAGGATAGTCTTAGGAGAGGGAAAGGCACAATGTCTATATACATCTGATCATATAAAATGCTGTTTATTAAAATGAACTCCAGGAAATGGAAATGAGATTTTTTTTTCTTTGTTGCGGTTTTTGTTTTCTTTTTGTCTTGTTTGTTCATTTATCTGTCTTTGGGAGGTTAAGGGGAGGCACAGAAAATTGAGGGACAAAGGGTGGACAAATGCAGCAGTGGTTTTCACTAGACACCGTATTCAAAATGAACTATGCAACTTGTAGGTGGGATGGGAGGGAAAAACTGGAAGAGAGTGAGGGAAGGGTGTTATTGTTCAAAAAGAAATACACTCTTAGCCGGGCCCCGGTGGCTCACGCCTGTAATCCTAGCTCTGGAGGCTGAGATCTGAGAATCTCGGTTCAAAGCCAGCCTGGGCAAGAAAGTCCGTGAAACTCTTACCTCCAATAAGCTGCCAGAAAACCGAAAGTGGCCCTGTAGCTCAAGTGGTAGAGCTCTAGCCTTGAACTGAAGAGCTGAGGGATAGTGCTCAGGCCCAGAGTTCAAGCCCCATGACTGACAATTAAAAAAAAAAAGAGAGCGATATACTCCTTACCTGACTTAGGAAACTAACTCCTCTGTACATCACCTTTATAATAATAAAAAAAAAATGTGGGTGCAGTGTGGCTGAGGTCACATATGAGGTTGCAGTTAGGCTTTCATTTGGAGCTGCACCTACGTCTGAACGCTTGACTGGTGAAAGACCTATTTGCAAAGACCAGCTTTCAACTTCAGTCCATCCTTTGGTAGGATTCAGTTCCTTGGGGCTGTGGTATTGAAGGCCTTGACTTTTGCTGGTTGTTGGCCATGGGCTTCTCTTAGTTTTTTGCTGTGTGTGCTTTTCCAAAGAGCAGTGCACACTATAGCATCTGGCTGTTTTCAGAGCAATGAAAATATGATGGAGAAAACCTGATAAAACTTTATAATTTAACTTTAGAAGTGGTATCTAATTATTTCTGCTATATCTTATCACAATGATTTCTAATTTATTCTTTAAAAACTGAAAAAAATGAAACAAAGATAGACCGAATAATTTGCCTAAGCCTTAAAAGATAATCTGAAGAATTTGGGCAAAACTTTAAATTTACTAGTACCACTTATTTTTTTTTTTTCCTACAGGATCTATTTCCTTAGAAAATATGAAAACAGAAAAGAAATAAAAGAACATAAAAGTTAATACCAATGCTGAGGACACTATTGTAAGAAATAGCAAAATATTTCACAATTGTTTTAAATTGTCTTGTTTGTCTTGAGAAAATGGTATCCAAATATGTGTGTGTGTGCATACACATGTATGATCCTGAAGGGAAGTTTATTGTTAAAATTTTCCAGCTTAAGAAATGGTTCAGCCCTCTTTCTGTGTTGGTAGCTTGATGGTTTTTTTTTGTGGGGGGGAGGTGCTGATTTATATTTTATGTGCATTCCCATTAGGAAAGCCCATGGTTTATGTTTGGGTTTTTCTTGTCTTCCTTGGCATCTATGTATAAGTTAAGTATTGAAAGGATTTATCACATGCAAAGAAATACAACCAAGGAGAGAGAGACAAGCCTAGAAAGTAGTAAAGCCAAATCTAGTAATGGAGTTTTATCATGCTTGTAACCTGTAATCTTAGTCACTCAGGAGGCTGAGATCTGAGGATTACAGTTTGAAGCCAGTTTAGGCAACTAAGTCCATGAGACTTTACTGGTTACTTCCAGTTAGCCAGCAAAAAGCTGGAAGTGGAGCTTTGGCTCAAGTGATAGAGCACCAGCTTGCACAAAAAAGGAAGGGTGAGTGCTAAGGCCCCAGGATCTGCACATGTACACATGAAAATTATATATATATTTATAATTTTTTTTTTTTGTCAGTCATGGGGCTTGAACTCTGGGCCTGGGCGCTGTCCCTCAGCTCTTGCTCAAGGCAAGCACTCTACCACTTGAGCCACAGCACCACTTACGGTTTTCTAGTGGTTTATTGGAGATAAGAGTGTTGTGGACTTTCTTGCCTGGGCTGGCTTTGAAACATGATCCTCAGAGCTCAGCCTCCTGAGTAGCTAGAATTACAGGTGTGAGCCACCAGCGCCTGGCTACATATATGTTTATTTTGAAAGTAGAAGCAAAAAAAAAAAAAAATTCAACACCTTAGAGAATACTTGTGTGTGATTTAGCTTCTTTAGGGTTAACATAAATTGTACAGATGGGAGGAACAAGGATGTTTCAAACGTGGCTAGAGCAAGGGCAGTATACATTAAGGATTTATCTGAAAGGTTTGGATTTGTTCACAAGCTTCTCTTTCAAGAGTTTTTAGGACTCCAGATCCAGAGGGGATTTTGTTCAGTAGTCTAGATATTCATTGTCTGGAAGTTGCCACAAGTTTACTTAAGTAAAAGGCAAAAAAAAAAAAAAAAAAAAAAAAGCAAAACCAAATGAAGTTTAAGCTAACTATTGGCGGTACATACCTGTAATCTCAGCTGTGGAGGAGCAATATATAGAATGTTTATGACTGGAAGCTGGCCCTAGGCAAAAATGTAAAACCTTATCTGAAAAATAACTAAAAAAGGGCTGGGGCATGGCTCAAGTGGTAAAGAGCCTCTCTAGTAAATTCAGGCCTTGAGGTCCAACCCAGTTTCCTGTTAAGTTTAAATTACCATTCAGGAAAAAATAAACATTTACTGCCTTGGTTATACTAGTCACCTTTTAGTTGCTTAGTGGCCAGATATGGCTAGTGACTAGCTATTGGTTTGACCACCCAGGTATGAAACATTTTTATTAAAGTTCTATGTTGGTCTGGATCAACTCCTTTATATTTGATGGTTAATCAAGGTATATAAATAAAGTATTACCTGGTGATTGAGATTAGCAACTAAATTGAACTTTATTTCATTTTTATTTTCCAGTTTTTGGAGCCGTGAGGTATATAGCAGTTTGACCAATATTATCTTAACATGCTTCAAATAAATCAGGTGAGTTTGTTTTAAGGCATGTCATACTTACATGATGCTTTGGTCATAAATTGTGGAAATGTTGTCAGTTCTTTTGTAACCGGACCACTCTATATAGAGAAGTTACATGCTATATAGTATTGTAAACAGTTACATACTTTAGGTAGTCATTATTGAGGACTGATGGTTTAAGGAAAAGAGTGATAGTTCTGAAAGTAGATAACTTCAGAGTAGGGAGCAAAAGATTTTTTAAAATGTCAAATCCATTCAGGACTCGTGTTCAAAGTGCTTGTGGTCATAGTCTAGCATCAGTGGCTGGCAGTTCTGCAGACTGAAAGCATTCCTAGTGACAAATCTGGTGAAGTAGTGTGTCAGTGTGTTAAAAAAAGGTTCTTTTTCTAGGGCATTGAAAAAGGCCAAAAGAAAGTTTCCTGCTAAATAAGTTCTCTATAGCCATATAATAAAATACCACATAGGCTCACCGAAAGTATTTTTTTCTTAGTTTGTTGGCATTTCTGTAAGAACTATATATATTTAATTTTACCTTTCTTGAATAAACAATATTGTATTGGAGGTATAGTATTACAAAATGCTTCGTTTTCTTTTGTTTGCAAATCAAAAGAGAGGTAATTAATTTAGTTTCTGTGATTTGAGAAAATAATCTCTCCCTTTCCTTCCAAGGATGAGCCTTATGCTCCATTAGAGTTCCATCTTTAAGCCAATATCTTCTAATTTTATACCTGTTGAGGCTTCTTTTCTGAATGCCAGACTCTTCTTGCAGTTATCCTGATATCTTTACACTTATCAGGCTTCATATGTGCTGGAGAAATAATCTAAATACTTCAGTATATCTGGACTGACTTAGTTCCTAGTTTTGGAAGGGCCATTCCAGTTCCAGGGCCTTTGCACAGTCTACTTCTGCCTGAACCTCTCTTCACCTTTCCATACTTGGCTCTCTTGACCACAGGCCTAGTTTATGCTAGTATATTTTAACAGGATTGTGATATTTTAAGTTATTCAAATGAATTATAGTTGGCCCTTCATGTCCATGGAAAGTGCATCCATTGGTAATGCACCCGTAGATGCAATCAGTGATAGGTTGAAAACATAGGAAAAAATTGAATGTATCATTCCTTAAACAAGACAGGATAACAATTTATATTTTATTAGATATAAGTAATCTATAAATGATTTCAAGAGTATGGGAGGTTTGTGTAAACCAATAGGCATGCTGCATTTTATATAAGGTGCTTGAGCATCCATAAATCTTGGTATTTGAGGGGTGTCCTGGAACTGATCCTCCATGGATACTGAAGGATCACTGTATTGTTTGATACCTATCTCTGTTGTTCGATGTTTACAGAGTGTTTTTTTTTGCTTCTTTTACTTTTGTATTCCCATGTCCTATAGCAAATAATGTAAATAGTTGTGTTTGTAATACTGATGAATGGGTGAATGATGCAAAGGTTATCACTAAAGCAAAGAGATGTCTATTATTTTTCCACAGTATCCATATAATTGTGTTGTAAGTTTTGGTATTTTATAGTGCTTAGGTTATACGGGTGTCTTCCCAGCCGAAAAATCTAGCAAAAGGCTAGAAGTTGAGGTGTGGCACAAGTGGTAGAGTGCCACCCTTGAGTAAAAAGCTAAGCATCAGCACCCAGGCCCTGAGTTCAGGTCCTAGTGCTGGTATAAAAGAAAAAAAATAGAATAAAATCTCCTTTATGTAAAGTTGTTCTTTGATTTTCTCTTATTTAGAAAATTTCCTTGTATAGTAAAAGATGTTTTCATTAAGACAATTTTAGTAGAGGCTTAAAGGAATATTAGCTTGTACTCTGCTCAGGTCTTCCTCTACCTTGGATGCTGCTACCAAATCTCATTGGAAGGATCAGCAGGGTGTTAGGAGACTAGTGTTGAAAACTGTTGTAGATGTGAAGTTGCCACTAAATGACTTTTTGTGGACACCTGACATTATTAGGGATGCAATTGGAATACTTTATTTCATGTTCTATAGATTGTTGGAAATAATGATGGATCTTATGGCAGCCAATTTGATTGAAAACTATAATATGGGTTAGTATTGATGCAGTTGTACTAATTTGCTACTTGCTGATCATATTGAAATTAGTCACTATACACAATTTGTAGAGATTGTTCCACACTACAACAGGCAGTTCTTTGGCCTTAGGTTAGAAATTGTACATAGTACCTGGAGATATACATAATTAGTGTGTAAAACACAACTGTTTTAGGATTAGTTAAGGACCCTTTTTTGCTTCTTGTTATTGACTGAACTTTCATCCATTAAAATATTCAAGTCTAAGCTGGGCATAGTGATACATTTCTATAAGCCCATCACTTGGATGCAGGGGGTCAGGGAGACTCATGAATTCTAGGCCAGCTTATACTATATATATCCAGACCCTGGTTTTTTTTTTTTTTTTTTTTTTTTTTTAAACAAAACACAAAAACAAAATCCCAAACACACAAACCAACCAACCAACCAACCAAAACTAAGTTGAAAGGTTAACATAATTGGGAATAGAATTTGTAAAAAGTAATTTCTCTTTAGCGAAATCTAAATTTGAAATCTGAATGATTTTTATCTTTATGATTATTTATGGTAACTTCTTTCTTGGTAGAGTGAGGGTTTTCGAGATAAAAGTAAAATGAGCTGAAAAGATTATTTGAGGTGATCCTTACCTTGAAAGAGCTGACATTTTTACTAGTGATTTCCTCCTCCTCCTCCTCCGCCTCCTCTGCCTCCTCCTCCTCTTCCTCTTCCTCTTCCTTTTCCTCCTCCTCCTCTTCCTCCTCCTCTTCTTCTTTTTCCTCTTCCTCCACCTTCTATCTTTTTTTTTTTCCAGTCCTGGGATTTGAACTCAGGGCCTGGGCTCTGTCCCTAAGCTTCTTTTGCTCAAGGCTAGTGTTCTACCACTTGTGCCAGAGCACCATTTCTGGCTTTTTCTGTTTATGTGGTACTGAGGAATCGAACCCAGGGCTTAACATATGCTAGACAAATACTCTACCACTAGGCCACATTCTCAGCCTACTAGTGATTTTCAACACTGTCTGTAGGATTCTAAGTTTTGATTTGGGATGTCTTTTCCTAAAATGTTGGAAGAACTGCACACTTCTCTTGTCCTGCCAGATCCTTTCATGTGTGTTCCTAAAATAGGTTAAAAACTAGGGTACTGGATGACTTTTAAGATACTTGATATTGGCTTTGCCTCACCTTAATAAGTGCTATGGAACATGGACATATTTTGTGTTCTGTTACAATAATGGCATTTTTTTCTGTCATGAATGTGTGATCTTCAGTTGTACTTTCTCTCTCTCGAATGTGTTAATGTCCTTCTGCAACCCATTCTTGCTGAAGTAAAACTACATTGGCATTGATAAGTAAAAAACAAAAGAAAAAAATCACAAAAATTCCACTATTCTTTTACAGAGATAATTACTGCTAACATTTTGGGGTGTATACTTCTAGATTTTTTTCTATTCAGGTATGTTTTTATGTGAGTATGTGTTATTAATAAAGCAGGTTTTTTAATATGTAAAATTCTGAAGTGATTTAATAATAATCTTTAGATGTACTAAAACTTATTAAACCAACCTCTTTTTGTTGGACAAATTGGTATATCATAATGCCAAAATGAAATTTTGAGATTGGTCAGTTTTTCAGTTATCATAACAAATTATTAGAAATGAAATACTAGAGCTGGAGACATGGCTCAAAGGTAAAATAAAACAAACAAAAAGCCTGGTCAGCCAGGTATGGTGGCTGATGCCTGAATTCCTAGCTGTTTAGGAAGCTGAGATCTGAGGATCACAGCCCAGGCAGAAAAGTCCCTGTGAGACTTTTATCTCCAATTAATCACTCAAAAACCAGAAGTGGTGCTGTGGCTCAAGTGGTAGAGCACTGGCCTTGAGCACAAAGAGGCTCAAGGACAGCTCCCAGGCCCTGAGTTTAAGCCCACAACTGACAAAAACAAACAACAAACAAAAAACTGGTCAAAAGTGTATGTGGATTTTAAACATAAAAATTAAAAAAAATATGTGTTAATAGGATATGGGAATGCTTATTTCCTTCTGGCAATTTCTTTTTATCTCTGATAATCTGTCTGACAAAAAAGTGGTATTTCAGTTTGCATTTCTGTGATCTATATTTGTTATTTTTATTATTTTGCTTTCTGTGAATTATATGTGCCCATTGTCATCTTTTCCTTTTCATTTGTAAATTACATTATTTCTATTTTTTATTATTATTAAATAGTTGCACAAAGGTGTTACAACTTTTTAAGTCAGGCTATGAGTACAATACTCTTGATCAGTGTCACCCATTCTTTCATTCTCCCCCATTTCTACCCTCCCATTTCTACCCTCAAGTTCCGCAGTTTGGTATTTCATACTGTACATAGAATATAATGACCACATTTGCTCATTCTTTCTCCTTCCATTTATGTGGTCTCCCCCTTTGCCTAATCCCCCAAAACATAGTTCCATTTCCTGGTAAATGTCATTATTTTCATTAAACCTTTGAGACTATGAGTCAGTATTTATAATTATTACTTTTTTTTAGAAAAAGAAAAATTGAATGAGAGTCTAGTAGTTACCAGGATAGCAAGTAGACAGTGTGTTTTTCTTACTAATGGTAAGTCTGTAGGGAAATCATTTAATATTAAGCTGCACCAATATAAATTAAGAAGGTATATTTTCAAATGATTGGTTGCAGAAGGATCATTTCTTTTAAATTAGCTGAAGAGGCAGACTTGACAAATCAGTGTGTCCTAAGGGATTAGAGAAGTCTGTGTTATGTGAATTATAGTATTGTGGTAACCGAGGAACAAAGAATTCATAGCAGAGGAACAAAGAGTTCATAGAAGTCTTAAGTATTTTGCTAATTCCTTTTACCAGGGTGTGGTAGTAGATGTTGGGAATCTGGAAGCTAAGAAGTTTTGCAGCCTGACCCTGTAGGGAAAGGGGGTTCTTCTGCAGGTGCTGTCAGAACAGGAAAGTTGTTACCTTGTAGACTGTAAGACAGGGTGTGAAACAAATGATGTAGATTTTAAGGAATAATGATGTCTATGTTTGTAAGTTTGCTGTGAGGAGTTACTGAGTGAAGCAAAATGCTCAGCATTGGTCCTAATGCTGCTATTTCTGCTATCTATTTTACTATTAATGTTATTGTTGGTATTGCTTCTTGACTTGTGACTGATGGGAAAGCAGGGTAGAGACCATTTGAATATTTGGAGGAATAAGCCACTTGGGATTGGTTTCAGTTACTTCCCCTTTTTTCTCCATAGAAAAGTTACTTTTCTTTTTTCTTAAAAGTTTTTGCTGCCCTGCGCCCATGGCTCATGACTGTAATCCCAGCTATTCAGGAGGCTGAGATCCAAGGATCGAGGTTCAAATCTTGCCCAGGCAAGGAAAGTCTGTGAGACTTTTCTCCAATTAACCATCAGAAAAACTGGAAGTAGTGCTGTGGCTCAAGTGGCAGAGCGCTCACTTTGAGCTGAAGAGCTGAGGAACAGTACCCAGACCCAGAGTTCAAGCCCTACAGCTATTAAAAAAAAAAGGCGGGGGGAGGGGGGAATTATTGGTAATTAAACCTGGTGTGGTGGCTTACACTGATAATCCTAGCTACTCAGGAGATCTGAGATCTGAGGTTCACAGTTCAAAGCCAGCCCAGGCAGGGAAGTCCATGAGACTCTGATCTCCAATCAGCCACCAGAAAACATGAGGAGATGCTATGGCTCAAAGTATTAGAGCACTAGCAGTGAGCAAAAAGAGCTTAAGGACAGTGCCCAGGCCATGAGTTGAAGCCCCATGACTGACAAAAAAAAAAAAAAAAAGTTATTGCTACTAACTCTTAGTTTTATTTTTCTCCATCTTGGCATATGGAGTACAGTCTTACCTTTCACAGCCATGAGACAAGGTCTGTAGTTAAACAAGAAAAACAGTAAGCATTAGAGTATTAAAATATAGAAGGAGTCAAGTACAATGGTTCACACTTGTAATCCCAGTTACTTAAGAGGCATAGATCAGAAGGATTGCAGTGTGAGGCCAGCCATAATGAAAAGTTAGCAAGATTTCATCAGTGAACAAGCCAGGCATGGTGGTGTACACCTCTAATCTCAGCTGTGTGGGAGATGTAGGTGGGAGGCACAGGTAGAAGGATCACCATCTGAGGCCTGCCTGGGCGAAAACATGAGACAATATCTAAAAAATAGGCAAAGCTAAAAAGTGTACAGGGCAAAGTTTAAATGTAAACCATAGGGCCCTGAGTTTGAACCCCAAATCACCCCTAAAAATGTGTAAGAAGTACTTTTAGTATCTCCTCTGTTGACTTAACAGGAACTGGATTTATCCTGTGTGTGACCACTGCCAAGGTGGTCCCCAGTGATCACTTCATTTTATCTGCTATTTATACATTTGTGTTGTCTTTGTACAACAAGGGCAGTAGGTGTGATCAATGGAACATGGCAGGCTCATTTTTATTTTTTTATTGGCCAGTCCTGGAGCTCAGGGCCCGGGCACTGTCCCTGAGCCTACTTTTGCTCAAGGCTAGCGTATCACTTGAACTACAATACTACTTCCAGCTTTTTCTGTTATGTGGTACTGAGGAAGAGAACCCAGGGTTTCATGCATGCTAGGCAAGCACTTTATCACTAAGCAACATTCCCAGCCCCAGTGATGGATCATTTTTGAGGATAGGTTATTTTGTTTCCTTTTATTCTCTGTATTCTACATTCTCTGTTTCTCTCCTATACGTCTTCCTTTGTCTTCATCTTGTTCTCTTGCATGCGCTCCCTCTTCCTTGGTTTTGGATTGCTTGTTCTGAGAGTAGTTGTTGCCATGTTGTGAAAAACTGATGGGAGAAGCACACGTCATGGGAAATGAGTGTTCCTGACAGTAGCCAGCAAGAAAAGGTGGCCTCTAACCAACAACACGTGAGTGAACCCTTTTGGAAGCACGTCTTCCCACTGCAATCAAGTTTTCTGACACCTGCTCTACTGAAATCTTAACTACAACTTCATGAGATATCCTGAGCAAGAACTACCCAGTTCAACTGCTTGCTGCTTGCTGACTCTCAGAAACTGAGAACAAATAAAAAATAGTCAATGTTTGTTTTATAAGGCTGCTGAGTTGGGGGTAACTTGTTCTGCAGTTAAAAATATGCCTTTCCTCCCTAGACAAGCAGAGAACATACAAAATACGTGAACTTTTTTTTCAACATTAAATGATAGGCAACACTAGACTGTGATCCCTGAAAGAATGGAGACTAATGAGGTACAAGCTCTTCTACTGCAGTCTACAGTCTAGAGGCAGTACTGGCTTTAGTGAAGAAGAAACCAAAAGAAAGCCCAGCAGGCTTTTTTTGTTTTGTCGGTCGTGGGGCCTGAACTCTGGGCCTGAGCACTGTCCCTCAGCTCTTCAGCTCAAGGCTAGCGCTCTACCACTTGAGCCACTTCCGGCTTTTTTCTTTTTGCTTATGTGGTGCTGAGGAATCGAACTCAGGGCCTCATGTATGCAAGGCAAGCACTCTACCACTGAGCCACTTTCCTAACCCAAGGTGTAGCCCAGGCTGGTCTCAAACTCATGATCCTCCTGTAGCCTCCTACTCACTGATTACAGAGAGCCACCAAGGCCAGCCCAGCAGTCTTGTGATAAGGAAGCAAAGATAAGAACCTTGGAAAGATAAGGTGTGACAGAGTATTAGTAAACAAAAGGAGCTGTCAACTGGAAGCTGAGGGCAGGGGAGGACTAGGAGATTGTACATGAAAAAGCAAGAAAGCCATGTATGCATACATTCTGGAGAGGTACAGAGGGTTCTTTTTTTTTTTTTTTTTTTAATACCAGTCCTGGGACTTGAACTCAGGGCCTGAGCACTGTTCCTGAGCTTCTTTTGCTGAAGGCTAGCACTCTACCACTTGAGCCACGGCACTACTTCAGGCTTTTTCTGTTATGTGGTATTGAGGAATTGAATCCAGGGCGTCATGCAGGCTAGGCAAACACAATACCACTAAGCTACATTCCCAGACCAGATCAGGGTTCTTCACCTGAGTTCTGATTTGTAAGTGTTTGACAGGACAGGACCTATTTGAAGTCACAGGAAAAACTGCTGGAAATCAGTGAGATAAATTCTAAAGCTCACACAAAGCACGATACTGGCCATGTTTTCATGGAACATTGGGAAGATTCCCAGATGACTCCAAGTGATTTAAAGTAAGTTAAGTGTGTACCTGAACACTCTTTACAGGAATATAATACAGTCCAGAATTCAACAATAAGAATTCATTTACTGTCATGTAACACAATTAAAATACTTGCCTTATCTTCAGTAATAGATAGAACTTCCAGAAAGATCTTAAGGAAATAGAAGACATGAACACCACTATAATTAGATTAAGGGACACGTGCAGAACATCAAGCACAAGTGAAACATGCTGCATTATATGATAGACCCCAAAACAAGTTTTAGTAAGATTTTTTTTGTTGTTGGTTATGGGACTTGAACGCTGGGCCTGGGCTAACTCTGGGTAGACTAGCGCTCTACCACTTTAAGCACAGCGTCACTTCCAGTTTTCACGGACTTTCTTGCTTGGGCTGGCTTTGAACTGTGATCCTCAGATCTCAGCCTCCTGAGTAGCTAGGATTACAGCCATGAGCCACCTATACCTGGCTAAAATTGAAGATATTTAAACCATGCATAGTATCTTCATGAACAATAGAATCAACTTAGAAATCAATGGAAAGAGTATTATAAAATTTACAAATATATTTGGCCTTCATGTTTGTAGATTTCTTGTCCATAGATTCAAGTAACTACATATTAAAAACATTTTGGAAAAAAATGTAGCATCTGTGCTGACTTCTTAATCTCGTTATTCTCTAAGCAATGTAGCATAGTAAATATTGACAGTATTTATATCATACTAGACATTATAAATAATCTAAAGATGATTAAAGACTGAGAGGATGTACATAGGTTTTATACAAATTGGTATTCTTAGATGTATATTGTAATCCAACCCCCACAGATACTGAGGGATGTTTACTGTAAAAATCGACCCATTCCCTTTTTTTTTTTTTTTGGTAGTACTTGGGATTAAACTCAGGGCCTTGCCCTTTCTTTTCTTTTTTTTTTTTTGGGTCCAGTTGTGGGGCCTGAACTCTGGGCCTGGACGCTGTCCCTCAGCTCTTCAGCTCAAGGCTAGCGCTCTACCACATGAGCCACAGCGCCATTTCCGGCTTTTTTCTTTTTGCTTATGTGGTGCTGAGGAATTGAACCCAGGGCCTCAGGCATGCAAGGCAAGTGCTCTACCACTGAGCCACTTTCCTAGCCCCAGGGCCTTGCCCTTTCTAGGAAAATACTTTATCACTTGTCATAGCATCCCCCTCTCCCCAGGTCATACTAATAGGTCAAAGAAGAAATATAGAGCAAATTAGAAAATATTTAGAGATACATGAAAGTGAAGAGAACACACATGACTTGACAGTGTTTAATAGCAGTAATACCTATGTTAGCAAAGAAAGATTTCAAGTAAATAATCTTTGAACCTTAAGGATAGTCGAAAAAGAAGACAAACTCAAAGGCTAGTGGAAACAAGTATAAAAAGCCAGGCATGGGCTGGGAAGTTGGCTCAGTGGTAGAGCGCTTGTGTTGCATGCATGAGGCCCTGGGTTTGATTCCTCAGCACTACATAAGCAGAAAAAGCTGGAAGTGACACTGTGGCTCAACTGGTAGGGCACTAGCTTTGAGCTGAAGAGCTGAGGGACAGTGTCCAGGCTCACGACAGACCAAAAAAAAAGCCAGGCATTGGTGACTTACACCTGTAATTTTAGCTATGCAGGCTGAGATCTTAGGATCACAGTTCAAAGCTAGTTTAAGCAGGAGTCCATGAGATTTTTATCTGCAGTTAACTACCAATAAGTTGGAAGTGGAGCTGTGGCTCAAGTGTAGAGCACTAGTCTTGAGTGAAAAAACTCAGGGATAGCACCTAGGCTTTGAGTTCAAGCTCCAGCCACCTCTCCCCCATGAAAATTATAGTGGAAGTAAATTGAAAATAGGAAATATACTATTAAGAGAATATTCATGATTGAAATAATCAAGAGTAGAAATAGCAGGGAATTAGTTCACATTTTTTCAGCATATAAGTGTAATATACAGAAGGGTTAAATTTTTTTTTTTTGGGTCCAGTTGTGGGGCCTGAACTCTGGGCCTGGGCGCTGTCCCTCAGCTCTTAAGCTCAAGGTTAGCGCTCTACCACTTGAGCCACAGTGCCACTTCTGGCTTTTTTTCTTTTTTGCTTATGTGGTGCTGAGGATTTGAACCCAGGGCCTCATGCATGCAAGGCAAGCACTCTACCACTGAGCCACCTTCCCAGCCCCAGGGTTCATGTTTTATAAGTCAGGTAATGAGTACATTTCTTTTAGGGCAATGCTACCCCTTCTTTTGCTTTCTCCCTCCTGTCCCCGACAATAAGTTGTACGGTTCATTTTCAACACAGTGTTTACTGAATACTACTGTTAAATTTGTTCACTCTTTGTCTCTCTATTTGCATTCAATAATTTTTGAAAACTAAAGGCTGATACTAAATTCAGTGAATTCAGTGGTGAAACACTGAAACTTTTCCTGTTATGGTCAGGAATAGCACAATAAATACCCATATTCATGGTTATCCAGATTGTGGTGGAAATTACAGAGCAGTTAAGCAAGAAAATAACGACTTACAAATTTGGAAGAAGTAAAACTCAGTACAAATAATAATGACCCTGTGTGTAGAAATTCCAGTGGATATATACACAAGCACAAAACTGATAAATATGCATGTAGGTAAAAGATAAACATAACAATTATTTCTATGACTAACAGTAATTTCAAAAGGGAAATGTAGCCAGGCACTGGTGGCTCACACCTATAATCCTAGCTACTGAGATCTGAGGGTTGCAGTTTGAAGCCTGCTTGGGCAGAAAAGTTCCAGTGAGACTCTTATCTCCAATTAACCACTTGAAAAGTAGAAGTGGAGCTGAGGCTCGAAGGGGTGGAGTGCTAGCTTGAGCAAAAAGAGCTCAGGGACAGCATCTAGGGCCTGAGTTCAAGCCCCACAATTGACAAAAAAAGGAAGGTGTCTCAGTGGTAGAGCGCTTGCCTTGCATGCCTGAGGCCCTGGGTTCGATTCCTCAGCACCACATAAGCAAAAAGAAAAAAGCCGGAAGTAGCACTGTGGCTCAAGTGGTAGAGCGCTAGCCTTGAGCTGAAGAGCTGAAGGACAGCGCCCAGGCCCAGAGTTTAGGCCCCATGACCGGACCCCCCCACCAAAAAAAGGAAAATACAGTATTCTTGAAAAAGAAGAAAGTTGGAGAATTCATATTTTCTAGTTTCAGGAATTACTTCAGAGGTGTAATAAAGCTGTGATACTGGCATTAGGGTAAAGAAATATAGAATAATAGAATAATACTGCTAGTACAACAATAAACTAATACATTTATGTAGAATTTTCTTTTGAGAAGAATGCCAGGACTATTCAGTGAGGAAAGAATAACTCTTTGAAGAAACTATTTGGGGATAACTGGAGATATACATGCAAAAAAAAAATTGAATCATTATGTCATACCATATAAAAATTAACTAAAAATAGGTCTATGTCCTAAATATAAAAACTAAGAGCTGGGCATACTAATGTGCACCTGTAATCCCAACTACTCAGGAGGTTTTTTGTTTGAGCACAGAAGTTTGAGGCTAACCTGAGCAACAGTGACTACTTGTGTCAAAAGTGAACTCCCCCCCCCTCCAATAAATTAAAACAACTCAATAACAAAAAGATAACTAAAACATGGGCAAGAGACTTGAGCAGACAATTTTCCAAAGAAGGTACATAAGTACTCAAGTACACATGAAAATGCTTACATCATACATGATCAGAATCAGTGAATAAAGCATTCTTTGAAAACAAGAAGAGCAACAGTCCTTTAGTTTGACTGAGAAAACAGAATAAAACATGCAAGAAGCTGGGCACCTGTGCCTCATGCCTGTAATCCTAGCTGCTTAGGAGACTGAGATCTGAGGATCACGGTTCAAAGCCAGCCCATGCAGGAAAGTCCTTGAGACTCTTACCTCCAATGAACCACTCAGAAAACTGGAAGTGGCTCTGTGGCTCAAGTGTTAGAGACGTTGCCTTAGGCTGAACAGCTCAGGGACAGCTCCCAAGCCCAGAGTTTAAACCTGATGACCAACAAAACAACAACAACAAAAAACATTCAAGAATGCATGTAACTAAACTTGGCAGTAAATGTAGGAGCATCACTAATTTCCTTAAATGAATAGAAAGATGGCATTTTATCCATTCTAGATTATCTGGGACCAAAAGACTAACCATAAAATGGTAAGGATGTGGAGAAACTAGAACTCTTCTATATCACTAGGTGGAATTTTAAGTGGTTTATCACTGTGGAAAAGAACCAAACAGTTCCTCAAACTTAAAGTATTGTCCTGTGAACCAGTAGTTCCAATTCTAGGTAAGAACCTTTAAAGTTGAAAACAAGTTCTTAAATATATAGACAAAGTATGGAAGCAGCCCAGGTTTCTATCAGTGTATGAAAGGGCAAACAATTCACAGTATCTATTATGTATGCTGCAGTGCAGATGAGTTTTGGAAAGACTTAATTGAAAGAAATCAGACACAAAAAGTCACATAATATATGATTATATTTATTTGAAATATCTATAATAGGCATTCAATGCAGATTAATGGTTGCTAGAGACTAAGGGTAAGGAGAAATGAGAACAATTATGAATAGATTCAGAATTTCCATTTGGAGTGATAAAATGTTTTGGAACTAGATCTAGATGGCTATTGCACTAAATGTGACTATATACTAAATGTCACTGTGTTATTTTTCACCTAGATAGACTGATTTAATGTTATGTTAGTTTTACCTAAATAAAAAATTAAAAAAGATGCTTGTAAAGAAGATCAATATAATTTGTAACTAAGATAAAAACCCACTAGTTCGAAAGAGGCTAATGTGGCTTAATAGAAAAAGACATACTATGTATGTTACAAGAAGGAAGAAGAAAACAAAAATGTGTAAATAGAAAGTATAACAACACACAGCTAGAACTTCTAGAGATGAGGAATCAATACCTGACATGAAAAAGGAATAGTATATAGGATTAGTAGAGAAGACACTTGTAGATACAAGATCAGTGAGCATACATACAATGGTGATGATTCAGAATGAAGCACAGGATGGGAAGATGAAAAAAGCAATACAAAGTTGTCAGTGAACTGTGGGATGATAACAAGTATGTTACGAGTCCCAGGAAAAGTAAGAGGGGCAATAAGCAAAATTTTAGATAAAATGATTGAAAACCCTACTGTATTTTGTAAAACTAAAACCATACTTCTAAAGTCAGTGAGCCATCACACACACACAAAAACCTTGTAATTACTGTAATCTAGTAACTATAAGTCAGTGATACTGAAGGAAAAAAAAATCATAGACCAGCCTGAGGGTAAACAGGCATTTTGTGAAGTTTCCTTTCCCTTCTTTCCTTCCTTCCTTCCTTCCTTCCTTCCTTCCTTCCTTCCTTCCTTCCTTCCTTCCTTCCTTCCTTCCTTCCTTCCTTCCTTCTTTCCCCCCCACTGTCTGTCTGTCTCTCTTTTTTTGATGCTGTATTTTTGGCTTAAACTCAAGGCTTGGGCGCTATTCTTTAGGTTTTTTGTTTTTTATTTTAGGTTTTTTGTTTTGTTTTGTGTCATGGGTCTTGGACTCTGGGCCTGGGCGCTGTCCCTGAGCACTTCATCTCAAGGCTAGCACTCTACCACTTGAACCACAGTGCCACTTCTGCTTTTCTGGTGGTTAATTGAAGAATCTATGGACTTGCCTTGCCCAGGCTATCTTTGAACCATCATCCTCAGACCTCAGCCTCCTGGGCAGCTAGGATTACAGGTGTGAGCTACTGGTGCCCAGCTTAAATTTTTTTTTTTCATTCAAGGCTAGTATTCTACCACTTGAACCACAGCTCTGCTTCTGGCTTTGTGCTGATTAATTGGAGATAGGAGTCTCATAGGCTTTCTTGCCCCAGCTGGCTTCAAATCATGATTCTCCTATCTCAGCCTCCTGAGAAGCTAGGATTACAGCCCAAGTCACCATTGCTCAGTGAAGTGATTTTTTCCCTTATGGTATTGGAGATTGAACCCAGTGCCCCTCACATATCCTAGGCAATTATCTACCATTGGTTCTATATTCCTCCTTTTCAATGAAATGAAGACATGAGTGATCACAGTGTTAGAAATTTAAAGCCAGAAGAGTGGAGTGCCATCTTGAAAGTAGTGAAAAACAAGTAGTTCTTAACCTAGATTTCTATTCTTCCTGAAAATACTTTTCAAAAAGAACTGAGATTTTGATGGTATGTTTTTAAAGTTCTTAATTTTGGTAAAATGCACGTAGTAAAGGTTATGCCAACTATTTAAAAAATGTATACTTACATGACATTAAGGTGTATTGTTCTATAACGATCACTATAAATCATCTCCAGACTTTAAAGGTTTTTCCATACTGGAACCCTATAATCAAACACGTACTCCCCATTGTTTTCCCTAAGCCTCTGGCAATTACTATTTTCTATGTCTATAAATTTCACTATTCTTAAATATGTACTTGTAGTCTGGGTGCTGGTGTCTCATGTCTGTAATCCTAGTTACTCAAGAGGCTGAGATCTGAGGATCATGGTTCAAAGACAGACCTGGAAGGAAAATCCCTGTAATTCTTTAACTTCAATTAACCGCTAAAAAGCTGTGGTTCAAGTGGTAGAGCTCTAGTCTTTAACAAAAAAGCTTAGAAATAGTGCCTAAATTCCGAGTTCAAGCCCTAGGACCGGCACACACAAAAAAGTGATTATATAATTTTTGTCCTTTAGTGAGTGGCATATTTAGTATAATACCATTATGGTACAGCTATGTTGTTGCATATATCAGAATTTCCTAAGTTTCACTTCCATTGTTATATCTGTATCCATTCTTTCTTTTCTTTTTTCTTTTTTTGTCAGTCATGGGGCTTGAACTCTGGGCCTGGGAGCTATCCCTCAGCTCTTCAGCTCAAGGCTAGCGCTCTACCAGTTGAGCTACAGTGCCACTGCCAGTTTTCTGAGTGGTTTTTTGAAGATAAATGTCGCATGGACTTTCCTGCCTGGGCTGGCTTTGAACCATGATCTTCAGATCTCAGCCTCCTGAGTAGCTAGGAGTACAGGCATGAGCTATTGATGCCTGGCTCTCTATATCCATTCTTTTATGAGTTCTTAGGTTGTTTTTAATTTTAGTTGTTGTGAGTAATGCTTTCGTGAGAATGATAGTACAAGTATTTATTTGATTTCCTATTTTTAGTTCTTCTAGCAGTTCTTCTAGTGAAATTTTCATGTGGTAGTTCTGTGTTTAATGTTTTCAGGAACTGCTACGTTGTTTCCTATAGACACTGCTTACAGTAATTCACAAGGAGTTCAGTTTTGCATTTTTACTGTACTAATTTTTTTATATTTAAGAAATGTGGCCAGGTTCCAGTGTCTCACACCTGTAATCTTAGCTATTTAGGAGAGTGAAATCTGGAAGACTGATGTTTAAGGCCAGGACAGAAAAGTCTGAAACTCTGCAAAATAACCAAGAAAGCAAGGCTAGAGGCATGTTCAAGTGTCAGGGTGGCAGTGGAGGAAGCAAGCTGAGTGAGTATAAGATCTTGAGTTGAAACTCTGGTACCACCCCCACCCTCAGAAAAAAAAAAAGGCATCCCAATGTATATGAAGTAATACTTCGTTGTGGTTTTGATTCTCATTTCTTTGATAGTGATGGTGAGTATCCTTTTCATATTTGAGTTTGCATATCATTCTTAAATCACTATTCTGAGAGCTTGCCTATTTTATAATTAGATTGTTCATTTTTGTTGTTTTTGAGATATAAAATCTTTATGAATTCTGGGTATTAGTCCCATATTAGATATATGGTTAGCAAAGGAAAGTTTTTTTTTTATGCTGGACCTAGAGCTTGAACTCAGGGCCTGGATGCTGTCCCTGAGTGTTTTGCTCAAGGCTAGCACTCTACCACTTGAGCTACAACTTTATTGCCCAGGATGGCTTCAAACCACAATCCTCAGATCTCAGCCTCCTAAGTAGCTAGAATTGCAGGTGTGAACCACCAAAGTCCAGCAAATTTTTCTTTCTTTCTTTCTTTCTTTCTTTCTTTCTTTCTTTCTTTCTTTCTTTCTTTCTTTCTTTCTTTCTTTCTTTCTTTCTTTCTTTCTTTCTTTCGTCGGTCATGGGGCTTGAATTCTGAGTCTGGGCGCTGTCCCTCAGCTCTTCAGCTCAAGGCTAGCGTACTGCCACTTGATTCACAGTGTCACTTCGGTTTTCTGAGTGGTTTATTGGAGGTAAGACTCTCACGGACTTTTCCTATGGGCTGTCTTTGAACTGAGATCCTCAGATCTCAGCCTCCTGAGTAGCTAGGATCACAGGCCTGAGCCACTAGTTCCTGGCGCAAATTCTTTCTTAAGAAGCTATTTCCATTGGGCACCAATGGAGTACAACTATTTCTTCCACATCGGGTAATATGTACATTTCTTTCCTTTTGTTTAGTGTCAGCTATTCCTCTTTGCCTCTCATTCCCTCCTTCCCATCACTGCCCTTGAGTTGTTTAGTTCATTTTTGTCAATGTCCAGTGAAGCTAATGGGCCCCTCTGTTGTATGTTTCCCTAAAGAAACATTTTTGAGAATGTTTTGACTCATTGTGGTATGTGCCTCTCATCCTAAACTACAAGGTAGGGGTGGAGGGAGAGCATAAATATGAAAGCTATGCCCAGCTTGGGCATATAGTGAGAGATAATCTGAAACATTAAGGATCATAAAGAGAGTGGTAGAGTGCTTGATTTCAAATATTAGTACAGACTCTTTCCCCATACCTTCCCACATCCATAATATATACCCTCCCACGTGTGTGTGTGTGTGTGTGTGTGTGTGTGTGTGTAATATTTTTCAAGGTGTATGATGTTTTCATTACTGGGATAGAATAGTCAGACAAAGACATGATGAGCAAATTACTGACAATACTTTTTCTTTTTCTTCTGTGCCAGTCTTGGGGCTTTAACTGAGAGCCTAGGCACTGTTCTCGAGCTTTATTTGCTTCAGGTTAGTGCAATAACCATTTTACTATTTGAGCCACAGCTTCACTTCTGGCTTTTGGTAGTTAGTTAGAAATAAGAGTCTTACAGATTTTTCTGCCCCCACTGGCTTCAAACCATGATCCTTGAATTTCCACCTCCTGACTAGATAATTACAGGCATGAACAACAGGTATTCAACAGATTCAAAACTTTCAAATAAATGTAATTGCAAAAATCTAAAAGTTTTAGCAAGTTTAATTCAGTATTATATTTTTATATTTATTTTATTTTTGTTGGTCATGGGGCTTGAACTTTGGGCCTGGGCACTGTCCCTCAGCTCTTCAGCTCAAGGCTAGCACTCTACCACTTGAGCCATAGCACCACTTTTGGCTTTTTCTGCTTATGTGGTGCTGGGGAATTGAACCCAAGGCCTCATGCATGCAAGGCAAGCACTCTACCACTGAGCCACCTTCCCAACCTAGTAGTATATTTTAAAATTATATTGTGGTTCATCTTTGGAAGGCAGGGCTGGTTCAACAGTTAAAAAAAAATCTGTAATTTCCCATATCAAATTAAAAAGTGAGCCAGGCATCGGTGACTCATGCCTATAATCCTAGCTACTCAGGAGGCTGAGATCTGAGGATCGAGGTTCAAAGCCAGCCCGGGCAGGAAACTCTGTGAGACTCTTATCTCCAACAAACCACTCAGAAAACTGGAAGTGGCGCTGTAGCTCAAGTGGCAGAGCACTTGTCTTGAGCTGAAGAGCTGAGGGACAGCGCCCAGGCCCAGAGTTCAATCCCCATGACTGACCAAAAACATAAAATAAAAAGTGAAAACTATTATCCCAGGGAAGCCAGAAAAATTATTAGTCAAAATCTAGTACTTAGGTTTCAGGTGCTTCCTACCCACCCCCCCAGCTAGAAAGAAATTTGTATGGTTTTGGCTCACAGAGATTTTGTTGCTGCCACTGCCTACTCTGTTCCTAGCTGCTTCTTGCCTTTACTGTTAGTGGAACTCACCTCACAGACTCCTCCTGTACAGATATGTGACAAAGTGCAGCTTGCTCCTTGGGTTAGTTGATACTTTACCTGGTGTTCATTCATGCTGAGAAGTAATAAAGATAACCCTCCCCACTTCTGTGGTGGTAGTGCCATCATGAAAATGTTTGTTTGTTTATTTATGCTGGTCCTAGGGCACTGTCCTGGCACTTTTGAGTTCAAGGCTAATGCTCTACTGCTTTGAGCCACAGTCCCATTTCTGGCTTTTTGCTAGTTACTTTGAGATGAGTCTCATGGACTTTCCTTCCTTGGCTTTGAATCTCACTCCTCAGATCTCAACCTCTAGAGTAGCTAGGATTCTAGGCATAAGCCACTGACTCCAGGCAGAAATAATTTTTATTGATAAGATATATTAATGCAGCTGGGCACCGGTGGCTCATGCCTGTAATTCTAGCTACTCAGGAGGCTGAGATTTGAGGATCGCGGTTCAAAGCCAGCCCGGGCAGGAAAGTCCATGAGACTCTTATCTCCAATCCATTAAACCATTAGAAAACCAGAAGTGGCACTGTGGGTCAAGCGATAGAGCATTTGCCTTGAGCTGAAGAGCGCAGGGACAGCGCCTAAGCCCAGAGTTCAAGCCCACAACAGACCAAAAAAAAAAAAAAAAGTTTTAAAATGCAGTGATGTCCAGTATGTTTTATAAGTTCTGGGAGGAAGAATGACTTCACCTGATAGCATTGAGCCATGGGTAAAAAGGAAAAGTTTACACACAACTTGCAGCTGCAGCATTTGCATCATTCCTTGTATTCACTGGATCCTGGGAAGTGAAATGAAGAAATTAAAAATCCTCCCCTCTCAGGTCAGTTCTAAAGAAGACAATTTGTGGGCTGGATGAGATACTGAAAGCCTTGTAATCTAGGTACATAGGAGACAGAGATTGGGAGGATTTTATTTTGAAGCCAGTCCAGGCAAAAATTTAGCAAGACCAAGTCTCAGCCAATAAGCCAAATGTGACGTGTGCCTGTGGTCCTAACTAAGTGGGAGGCTGACAGCCACTCTCTAGTACCTTGTAGATATTTCTTTTGGTTTTACCTGTTGCCACAGATGACATTACTGGGTTGTATTCAGCTCTGGAATGTTTACCAAGTCCTGTCTCACAGAGAAAGACACTAATTTTATTTGCAGCACTCTTAATGCAATGTTTCATATTAGCCTATTTTTTGCTGTTCATTCTTACTGATTATATTCCCAGTGAGTGAGGAAAAAGCTAGAGATGCATTTCTGTAAACTTAAAACCCTTGTTCCTTTTTTTTTTTTTGAGGGGGAAGAGGATTCTGCACCTTTTTTAAATTGTCAAAACAAAATAAAAGTTCTCTTATCCAAGCCTTGTTTCTTGCAATGATGTAAGCATGTGAATAGCTGCAGGTACTGATTGGCTAGAGGAAGGGAGGGTAAATTTTTAAATGAAGACATGGAATCTTTGGCCTACATGCTTAGGGACATTAGCCTTAGAGGGAAATAGCATTGGGCCCAAGTGGACGGAGGAAGCAGCTGTTTGCAGAGATGTCCTAAGGGCATCAGATTTTCCAACAGTAACTGTTCAATTTGGTTCACAAAACATGCATATTGATAACTGGTTTAAAACCACATACAACCTGATGATACTAAAGGAGGTTCTTGGGTGAGAAATGTGCTACTCTTTTTTTTTGGGTCCAGTCATGGGGCCTGAACTCTGGGCCTGGGAGCTGTCCCTCAGCTCTTCAGCTCAAGACTAGCTACTCTACCACTTGAGCCACAGCGCCACTTCCGGCTTTTTTCTTTTTGCTTATGTGGTGCTGAGGAATTGAACCCAGGGCCTCATGCATGCAAGGCAAGCGCTCTACCTCTGAGCCACCTTCCCAGCCCCGAAATGTGCTATTCTTTGTAGTGAAATGAATTCCTTAGCAATGCAATTGAACTTTCAGTGATGCATGATGTACTGCTCAGGTGAGAGTAGTAAAAACCTGTTTCCAACCAGCAAAGAGAGTCACTAATGGCTTGGCTGACTATAATCCTAGCTACTCAGGAGGCTGAGGATCATGGTTTGAAGCCAGCTTAGGCAGACAATTCCAGGAGATTTTTTTTTTTTTTTGGTCATGGGGCTTGAACTCTGGGCCTGGGCACTGTCCCTGCGCTCTTCAGCTCAAGGTGAGTGCTCTACCACTTGAACCACAGCGCCAATTCCAGGAGATTTTTATCTCCAATTAACCAGCAAAACCCCCGAAATGGAGGTGTGGCTCAAGTGGTAGAGTGCCAGTCTAGCAAATGTGAGGCCTTAAATTCAAATCCCAATATTGGGATTCAAACAAATATATGCATATATACAGTTTTAGGAAAAGATTCTGTAATTGTAAAGAAAACCTTTGTATTGGCAGCATACTTTGAAGCCACCTATACTTCTTAAAATCTTACTTTCACAACTTTTGGGTTAAATTGGATAGACTTCTTTTTCTCTTCCTGTCTTCACTTTTCCCTGCCCCTCCTACATACTTGCATCGTCCTATCTAGCTAGCCTCATTCTATTTGAAATGGAAGCAGGAAGATAGATTTATTACTCTTACTTTAAGAAAGATGGATTTATTACTTTCATTTTAAGAGAAAATAGAAAATTTAGTGTGTTTAAATAAAATAGTTAAGACTTTGAAGATTAGGGAAGGATTTCTTAAATATGACATAAAATAAGCATAAACTGTAAAAGATCAATAACTGCAATATATGGGAGTATGAATAAAAAAAGAGCAGACGCAGTTTTTTACGATTCATAATACAAGAGAAGATGTCTAGTGTTCCTAGTACTCTAGGAATGCAAATAAAAATACCCCTAAAATACCAGTGGGATGCCACTGGGTAAACATGAAATTACAAAACATTACACTATGTGGCTTTAATCTGTGTTTTCAAGCTTGCAGGGAAATAGTAGTTTTCATGTTCTGGAGGAAGTTGTTTAGATAATGATTCCCAGAGCCCTTTGGCAACATATTCCTGTAAAAGCAAAGACTTGGAAATAACCTAAATGTTTGAATTAGGAGCAGAATAAAAGCTGCTACAGTACTGTCGTATAAATCCTACAGCAGGTTAAGGTGATGTGATATATCCTTAAAGCATGAAAAAAGGAAATTGTGAATATGATAAATTTATCATAATGCTGTTTATATAGAGAGCACAAAACCAAATATTTTAAGACTTTATGTGAAGGTACATGTATGACAATAAATGTTTTTTAAAATATTCTAGAAGAGTATATATTCTAGAGGAGTATATATTCTGTGGAAAAGGTAAAAGGAACTCAATTGTAATGTAATACAATGTTTTTCTGTTGTTTTTTCTATGCCAGTACCAGCGCTTGAACGCAAGGCCTGTGCTCTTATTTGCTTTCTTGCTAACAGCATGTGCTCTACCCCTTGAGCCACCCCTGTAGCCCAGCATTTTGCTGGCTAATTGGAGATGGAGTTTTGCAGACTTTTCTGCTCAGCCCCACAGAGCCTCAGTCCTATATCTCAGCTCCCTGAATAGCTAAGATTACAGGTATGAGCAATCATTGCTCAGTTGTTATTTTAGATTGATAAGAGAGAGCAAAGGAAGGGTGACATTGTCTGAAATGTACTCTTTACCTGACTTTTTGTAACTCTAACCCCTCTGTATATAACTTCTATAATAACAATAAACATTTTATGTGATCTTTTTTTCTTTTTGTCGGTTGTGGGGCCTGAACTGTGGGCCTGGGCGCTGTCCCTCAGCTCTTCAGCTCAAGGCTAGCACTCTGCCACTTGAGCCACAGTGCCACTTCCAGCTTTTTCTGCTTATGTGGTGCTGAGGAATCTAACCCAGGGCCTCATGCATGCAAGGCAAGCGCTCTACCACTGAGCCATCTTCCCAGCCCAACAATAAAAATTTTAAAAAAGATTGATAAGGTTGATAACTGTAATGAAATAATCAAGGCTCAAAGCAAATATTTCAGGAAACTATCTCAGGTCTAGGAGTTAAGGTATTTGCTGAATTGTCCTCTGCACCCCTCCTTACTCCTCCTTCTTCCCCTCCCCTGTCCTCCTCGCTTTGAATTTATAATTTATAATTGTTCTGCCTTAGCTGCCTCAGCTTCCTGAGTGCTCCTGGTATTATAGGTATGCACTACCATGCCTGGTTGCTGTTTACTTTCAGAAGTTCTGTAACAAGAAGAAAAGGAATTTTGCTTACAGTTACCAGAAATAGAACTAATACTTAGTTTTGGAATTTGATTCCCAAGTCTAGAAATTCTGATGTGCTGCCTCAGGAGGAAATGGACAAAAGGTTAAAATGTAGACAAAATTTAATCTTAGAGTACTAGGAATCAAGATGCTTACCTATTAATGATGAATTTCTTGAAAGGAAAATTTATAAGCTAAATTAATATTTATTGTAATCTTAAACTTTAAATGTGCTTTTATATATGTATAGAGCAACTTAAGATTAGAACAAAGCACCCTAATTTGTTATTTAGAATGTAATACATATTTCTGTTGCATGTAATAGAAGACTTGATAACTTGAATTTTTTAATATAAAAGTTCATGAAAATAATTCATATATACAATCTGATTTCTAAAAAGTCTAAACAACTTTTTTCCCCCAGTCCTGTGGCTTAAACTCAGGGCCTGGACACTGTCCCTGAGCTTCTTTTTTTGCTCAAGGCTAGCATTTTGTCACTTGAGCCATATTGCCACTTCTGGCTTTTTCTGTTTATGTGGTGCTGAGGAATTGAACCCAGGGCTTCATGCATGCTAGGCAAAGCACTGTACCTCTAAGCCACATTCCCAGCCCTTCAGAACTACTTTCTTCCATTTTGTAAAGTCGTTCTTGACAAAAACTTTACAGCCTTTTTATTTACAGCTTCTCTCCAAGATAAAATGGCAAACCCCAAAGAGAAAACTCCAATGTGTCTGTTAAATGAGTTAGCCCGTTTCAATAGCATCCAACCCCAGTATAAACTTCTGAGTGAAAGCGGGCCTGCTCATTCAAAGGTAAGGTTTGACCAGAGGTGGTGAGATATGCTTATCAAAATATCAGGCCAGGTCTTAACTGTGTTGATTTGCTGGAGTGGGGAGTAGATGATCTGAAGATTTTTAGTTCTATATTAATAATAGTCTGTAAAGAATCTTATAATCATCTTGGCTTATAAAGCTCTTTCAGATTTAGCTCCTCAGAAAAACCTTAACAAAACTACAAGATAGAGATTTCTTAATTTCCTTTTGTAAACAAAGAATCTCAAGCATAGAAAAATGTGACTTGTTTAGTAGTTAATAAATGCTGATACTAGCACTTGAATATGTTCGGCTTCTGAGTAAAAAGCCAAAAAAGCCCAAAGAAGCCCAGCCCAGCTGTTAAAGTAAAATGTTACAAATATTAACTCTTAAAACATCTTCTGCAATGTAATGTTTAATTCTAAGATTCTTCCCTAATAAACATTGTGTACGGCAGTAGTATGATTATGCATTTACTTACTGTTCTTTAAAATGGACATCCGTGTGTATTTATATTTAGTTGCATGTGTTTACATATAAAAATATTATAAAAATGTATAATAAATACATTCAGCTGTATTCATTTGTTTGAAATATCTCAATTGCGCATAATTTTTCTTGGCATATTTTAAGTATAGATATTTAATACAATATTATAAAATGTATGATAGGCCGGGTGCTAGTGGCTCATGGTTGTAATCCTAGCTACTCAGAAGGCTGGAGGATCAAGGTTCAAAGCCAGCCCGGGCAGGAAAGTCCGTGAGAGTATTATCTCCAATTAACTACCAGAAAATTGGAAGTGGCGCTGTGGCCCAATTGGTAAAGTGCTTGCCTTGAACTGAAGAGCTCAGCACCCAGGCCCAGAGTTCAAGCCCCAAGACCACCACCACCACCAACAACAAAAAGTATGATAATCACACATTTTTGTACACATTGTGGAAGCAATTGATTCTGTAAGTGTTGGTTAATCTTCGAAAAGCAAACTCTAAATTGGGTTTGTTGTTTTCTATCATCTCCCTTAAAGAAATAAGGTGGAACTAAAATCTGTCACTTGTTCCTTATTAGAGGCTTTTGAGAAGACATTATGGACAGTTGTTTAATTCATTCACCCTATCTCTTGTTCGAGCATTAGCAAAGAAAATGTTGTGTCTTGCCATATTGGACAGCCATGCATACTATTCTCTTTCATATGATTCTGCCCTTTATCATGTTGAGCTGTTTGCTTTCTCAGATTACTTCACATCTCCCTGCCTTTGTCCAGTATCTTTCTGCTTTGAATGTTATTTTGCCTTTATTCATTTTGGAACATTAAATTCATCATCCCTCATGGCATTTATCTACCTTTGGATAGTTCTATCACATTTCTCATGGGTGGGCTTTGATTTTCTTTTTTCTTTTTTTCTTTTTTTTTTGGGTCCAGTCGCAGGGCCTGAACTCTGGGTCTGTCCCTCAGCTCTTCAGCTCAAGGCTAGCGCTTTACCACTTGAGCCACAGCGCCACTTCTGGCTTTTTTTCTGTTTGCTTATGTGGTGCTGAGGAATCGAACCCAGGGCTTCATGCATACAAAGCAAGCGCTCTACCACTGAGCCACCTTCCCAGCCCCATGGGCTTTGATTTTCTTATGCATCCTTCCTATTTAAATTTATGGTGATTTTTATTCCAAGATACTGACCTTTTTCTTCCTAGAAGGTTATATACAATTAGTTTGTTTCTGCTCCTTCATCCACTTACTCATGTAATTATATTTTGTAATTGAGATCCTCCATTATTTTAATTTCAATTACTCAGTCTCTGACTCTTAACTTCTAGATCATTCCTTGTAGTAATTTGATTATAATAGTCCTTCCATTACAAAAAGTCTGTTGATTCTGCTGGACATTGGTACTTACACCTGTAATCCTAGCTACTTGGGAGGCAGAGATCTGTAGGATTATTAATAGAGGCCCACCCATGTAAAAAGAAAAAATAAGTTTGTAAGACCCCATTTGAACCAATTTCTAGAGACTTGGAGGATCATATTTCTAGCTCAGTTGGTGAAAAACTTTTGAAAGATCCCATCATAAGAGAAGAAAAAGCTGGTTGTAGTGGTTCATTTCTGACATCCCAGCTAAGGGGGAATTGTAAAATAGGTTTGAGATCCAGGCCAGCCTAGGCAAAAAGCAAGACCCTATTTTAAAAATATCAAGAACAAAAGGGAGTGGAGGCATGGGTCAAGCAGCTGAGTACCTGACTAGTAAGGAGAATCCTGAGTTCAAATATCTCTTATGCAAAAAAAATTCTATTGACTCTACCACCTTTTTACTATTCCTGACTTACCTTAGTTCTTAGCTCTTCATTCAGTTTAAACTCCACATTGTTTGCACTCTAGTCTCTTACCGCTTTTGGTTATAGGTACTTGCTTGGCTCAATGCCGAACCCCAGTCTGAACTCTGCCAACCACTCTATTTGTGTACTAGATTATAGCTCCTTCAGCTTCATTTTTCTTGTGCTTTTCCCTTTTCCTATTCTCTTCAGTATCAGCAGCTTCCTCTTCCAGTAGTTCATGCCCATCAGCATAAACTCATATACCTAGTTCCCATATCTTAATAACTCTCCCTATACTGCCTTCTTCTGTTAAAACTTCAACTACTTAAAAGAGTTGTATGTATTAGCTGTTTTCAGTCCTCTCTAGTTGGGATTTTGTTCCTACCGCTCCCACTGTTCAGAATTGGCCGTGTGAAGGTCTAAAGTAACTTCCTTGTTAAATACCATAATTGCTGCCTTGTGTTTCTTAACCTGTTGGCTGGCTTTGATAGAAGTGAAATGTATTCAGTTCCTGTTACACTGAGATAAAGTGTTGCCATGAAGCCCAGGCTGGCCTTCAATTCAGAATCTTCCTGCCTTGGCCTCCTCAGTGCTGGGATGATAGGTATACACTAATATGTCTGGCTCATTTGCCACAGTTTAGGTTTCTTTCTTTATTTTTCCCCTCTAATCTCTCAGACCTTTTAGTATGGTAAGTCCCCAGAACTCAGATTCTGAACTTCTCATTCTCTTGCATTTGCTTCCTAGTGATTTTTACATACAGTCTCATAGCTTTAAATAACATTTACTTGTTGTCAGTGTTCAAATTTAAGTCTCCAGCTCTTCCTTGTACTTTCTAATTGTATACTTAATTGCCTATCACTCATCTCTATTTGAGTATCTAATATCTCTCTCAAACAAATGTATCTAAAACTGTATTCCTGATCTTTGTCATATGCCTTCCCTTTTTCTTGGTAGTGGGGTAGTACCTGAAGATACTTTACTGTTTTGTCCTTTACTTCCCCAATTACAACATAAATTCTGTGAGGGCAGGGCTCATTTGCTATTTGTTTACTTTGGTATGTTTCCAGTGCCTTGAATGGTCCTTGTAGTAGGCATTCATTTAATGTTTGTTGAAAGAGTGAATAAATAAATGAATGAAAAATTTAGTTAACTATGTAGATGTCAGTGAGTGAGCTTTTCTGAAAGACAGAAAAAGGTCTCATATTTCTTTTTGTTATGTTTTTGTCAGTCCTGGGGCTTGAACTCATAGCCTGGGCACTGTCCCTGAGCTTCTTTTACTCAAAGCTAGCACTCTACCACTTTACCATAGCACCACTTCTGGCTTTTTCTGTTTATGTGGTACTGAGGAATCGAACCCAGGGCTTCATGCATGCTAGGCAAGCACTCTATCACTAAGTGACACACCCAACTCCTCACATTTCTTTTCTTTTTTTTTTTTTTGTTGGTCATAGGGCCTGAACTCTGGGCCTGGGCGCTGTCCCTCAGCTCTTCAGCTCAAGGCTAGTGCTCTACCACTTGAGTCACAGTGCCACTTCCGGATTTTTCTGCTTATGTGGTGCTGAGGAATTGAACCCAGGGCCTCATGCATGTGAGGCAAGCACTCTACCACTGAGTCACCTTCCCAACCCCTAAAGAGACTTCTAAAAAATACTTTGAACAAATGAATGGGCTGGTAATCTAGTTTATTGGTAGAGTGCTTGCATAGCATGTATAGTTTTGGGTTCAGTTCTTAGCAGGCAAAAGCAAAAACAAAATATAAAAATAATAGACAGGAAAACATTTATTTGAAGCAACTCTGCTGTGCAAAAACTTTCCCCATTGTTCTGAATCTTAAAAACAGGTTTAAGAAGGAAAAATATTAAGATAAATTTATTGTTAGTATTTGTTTCTATTTTCAGAAATAGCATTTTACAGTATATGACTAATTAATTTTGGGATGCCACTTTGGTTATTGTACTTTAATAATGTTTTACTTTGAGTATATAAAGTCATTTTTTTTGTTGTTTGTTGTTTGGATTTTTGAGACAGAATCTTCTGTATTGCCCAGTCTGGCCTACAACTCAGAATCCTCCCATCCCAACCTCTAAAGTGTTAGAATTATAGTCCTGATACCACACCTAGCTAACCAAATCATCATTATTAAATAAGTTTTTTAGGATGTTATGATTACTGTTTTGGTGGTAGGATACTTGGTGTTTTAAAATAGTTATTTTAAAGTCTCTTGGCTTTGCTCTGTAAGTTAAAATGAAAATATTATGAAGTAGAGAAATAATTTTTTATGTATTTATGTACCAATGGAAATCTGTAAAGTAGGTTATGTTACAAGAATTTGAGCATATTAGTTAAAAATGCTTTTCACTTCAGAGAGATAGTTGCTGTTTCATGTAAGCTTTTCAGATCTTGGTGTAAAGGTCAAGTTATATTCCACAGAAAGGAAGGGTTTTTAAGCATTCATTGAAAGAGTTCCAACTCTCAGAGTCCCAGAAACTCACATTTCTTCTGAGGAACACTGTTTATTCCTGAACTAAGTTTAATTTAGCAGGAGTTGAAATACTGTGGTTAGGGTCTTTCTGACTCTGGTATTTTAGTTACACTTATTTGAATTAGTTCAGTGCCTCTGGAAGGCTCATAAATACTAGTTTATAATTTAGGGCATTTTTTGATGTTACCCCTGATGGAGTGAAGAACTGAATTACCATAAAATGGCTAATAGTTATTGACCCCACCCTGCCCCTCACATTTTATAAAGCAATGCCAAGATACTAATTTGCCTTGATTCTTTATAGATTTACTGAAATGTTTGGAGGGGCTAATGAACTATTTTCTTCTATTTTTTTATTTTTTGGGTCCAGTTGTGGGGCCTGAACTCTGGGCCTGGGCCCTGTCCCTCAGCTCTTCAGCTCAAGGCTAGCACTCTACCACTTGAGCCACAGTACCACTTCTGGCTTTTTTTCTTTTTGCTTATATGGTGCTGAGGAGTCAAACCCAGGGCCTAATGCATGCAAGGCAAGCGCTCTACCACTGAGCCACCTTCCCAGCCCTGAACTATTTCTTTCTGTCTTTCTCTGTCTTCTGTTTCTGTGGTCTTTGTTGCTTCTCTCTTCCCCTAATTCCTCATCGACAAGGCTTTAAAGAATGAAACGATTTGTTGTGATGAAAGTGGAATACAGCGGGTTTTATAGACTTTTTTTTCCCCCTAGACATTACTAAGATCCTGTTGCTGCCTTAGCCGGGCGCTGGTGGCTCCTGTCTATAATCCTAGCTGCTCAGGAGGCTGAGATCTGAGGACTGTGGTTTGAAGCCAGCCTAGGAAGGAAAGTCCATGAGACTCATATCTCCAGTTAACTACCAGAAAGCTGAAGTGGTGCCCTGAGTTCAAACCTCATGCCCCAAAAAAAAAAAAAAAAAAAAAAATCAAGCTGCCTGGTATCAGCCTTGACCAGTAATCCTCCTGCCACTGCCTCCTCCTGCCTAGCTGTGGTTTACAGGTGTGATTTAGCCAGCTTTTTATTTTCTAAGTACTGGGATTTGAACTCAGGGTCTTACCCTTTTGAGATACTCTACTGCTTGATCCATGACTCTAGTTCTTGACTTATTTGTGAGAGGATCCCCCTAACCTTTGCTTGCACTGAACCAGGATCCTCCCATCTCTACTGCTTAGTAGCTGGGATTGAGGTGTGTACCTCCATACACAGCCCTCTTTCTCTTCTTATAGAATTAATCTTATTATGGAGATGATGTCCTTAACTAAGCCTAATTATCTTCCAAAGGTCCCTTCTCCTAAATAATATCATATTGATATTATTCATATGTCAACATATGAAATATTGTAAGGGCACAAATATTCAGTTTAAAATAGACGATATTTTTGGTTGTGTGTGGTTACCAAAGTCTTAGTTCTATAATCTTGATGGATAGCCACTGACCTGAAAGATTTTATAAATATCTGAAAGCAATAGAAAAAGAAAACTCCAATGGGTTTTAAAATAGTACTGTTAGGACAAAACATTATGAAATAGGAATGGTGGGGTGATGGAATTGAGGAGATGATTTTTTTTTGGGGTGGTGGTGGTTTAGATGCACTGTCCCTGAACTTTTTCACTCAAGTCTGGCACTCTGCTACTTTGAGCCACAGGACCACGTCCTATTTTCTGGTGGTTAATTGGAGATAAGAGTCTTACCAGCTTTCCTGTCCAGGCTGGCTTTGAACCACAATCCTCATATCTCAGCTTCCTGAGTAGCTAGGATTACAGATGTGAGCCACTGGTCTCGGCAAGGAGATCATATTCTCTTGACCTTATTCCTTTTGAGTTTGTGGAAATACCCAGTGTATTGTTTAGAAGATGACAGTTTGAGACATAAAGCGTAATTTTAATATGCTTTCTGGAGGCTACTGGGATTCTCAAGTCTAATATTCACATAGACCTCTCTTTCTTTCTCTGTCTCCATCTCTGTCTCTGTCTCTCTGTCTCTCTTTCTCTGTCTCTCTGGAAGAACTGGGATTTGAGCTCAGACCTTAGTGCTTTCTAGACAGGTTTTTTTACTGCTTGGGCCACACCGCTAGTCTTTTTTTTACTGTGGTGGTTATTTTCTTTTTGTGCTGGCTCTGGGGCTTGAACTCAGGGCCTGGGCACTGTCCCCTAACTTTTTTGCTCAAGTCTAGCACTTACCTCTTTTTTTTTTTTTTGTTGGTCATGGGGCCTGAACTCTGGGACTGGGTGCTGTCCCTCAGCTCTTCAGTTCAAGGCTAGTGCTCTACCAATTGAGCCCCAGGACCACTTCCAGCTTTTTCTGCTTTTGTGGTGCTGAGGAATCGAACCCAGGGCCTCATGCATGCAAGGCAAGTACTCAACCATTGAGCCACCTTCCCAGCCCCTAGCACTTAACTCTTGAGCCACAGTTCCACTTCCATCTTTTTGCTGGTTATTTGGAGATAAGAGACTTTCTTACCTGGGCTGTCTTCAAATGGTGATCCTCAGATCTCAGCCTGCCAAATAGCTAGGATTCCAGAAATGAGCCACCAGTGCCCTGATACTCCGCTTGTTTTAAAGATAGGGTCTCACTTTTTGCCAGCTGGCCTGTAATGCTTCTACTTATACTTCTTATCATAGCTAAGATGACAGGTGTGTCCTATTGAGATGGGGTCTTGTGAACGTTTGCTCCAGTTGGTCTGGAACTATAACACTCTTGATCCCAACCTCCTTTGTCACTGGGATAACAGATGTGGACCATTAACTATTGGTTGAAATGAGGTCTTGAAACCTTTTGCCTCCTGATCTCTGCAATTGAAGAAGCTAGGGTTACAGGTCTGAGCCAGTGGCCCTAGGCTTCTTTTAGGCATTGTTTAGGTTATAATGTAAAACATTTATTTGTGGAAGAGTTCTTTGTTAAATGCCAAATTTTGAAAAAATTAAGGGGCTAGTCATTTAAATGTCACATTAAATTCAGGTATAAGGTCAGATATAGATTGAAAGGTGCTGGTGGTTGAACTCAGCCTTTGTACAAGCTAGGCAATTGCTACTACTGAGCTACATCCCAAGGAAAATTTTAAAGTAAATCAAAATAGGAGAAAATAATTTCTAATTAATTTCATTAATAATTATTTTCCCACTTTTTATTTTTTATTTTTATTTTTGGGTCCGGTCGTGGGACCTGAACTCTGGGCCTGGGCACTGTCCATCAACTCTTCAGCTCAAGGCTAGCGCTCTACCACATGAGCCACAGCGCCATTTCTGGCTTTTTTCTTTTTGCTTATGTGGTGCTGAGGAATCGAACCCAGGGCCTCATGCATGCAAGGCAAGCGCTCTACTACTGAGCCACCTTCCCAGCCCATCCCACATTTTTGAATAACTGAAAACTTGCAGAAAACAGCAGTACAGTAGCACTTGTGTGTCTTTCAGATTCACTAATCATTAATATTTCTGTCATAATGCCTTTTCTTTTCTTTTTCTTGTTTGGTTGGTCATGGGGCTTGAACTCTGGGCCTGGGCACTGTCCCTCAGCTGTTCAGCTCTATGCTAGTGCTCTACATCTTCAGCCATAGCGCCACTTCTGTTTTTCTGGTGGTTTATTGGAGATAAGAGTTTCACAGCTTTTCCTGCCTGGGCTGGCTTTGACCCTTGATCCCCATATCTTAGCCTTCTGAGTAGCTAGGATTACAGACATGAGCCACTGGTGTCCGGCTTACTTTTTATTTCTTGACCCTATAGATAGATCTTAACTTAGTCCTTATGCAATTTGAAAGTTAGTTTCAGCTCTCGTGGCATTCACTCATAAGTGCTTATATTAATCTTTTATGTTTAAAGACAATTTTCTGTATAACTTGTGTTAACTGTTAGTGAAGAACTAATGTTTACTAGATGTCCTAGTCTGTTTGCTGTTTTGTAACAGAAAGCCAGAGCCTGAGTGAATTATAAAGAAAAATATGTTCTGGAGGCTAGGAAGTCTTGAGAGGGAGAAAACTGCATCTAGTGCTAGCCATCACTGCATAGTGGGAGCTATATAGGCCAGAGAGTGCAAAAGGGCACGGGAGGACTAACCTTGCGTTGGTAACAAACCCAGTCTCTCTATAAAGCCCACTTTTGTGATAATGACAATCTTTTCATGAGAACAGACTCCTTGTGACTTAAGTCTCTCTTAGAGGTCTTATCTTCTAACACTGTTGGATTAGGAATTAAATGGTAGCCCACAAACGTTGAGGGTTACAATTAAATTGTACATAGTAGCCAGACACTGGTGGCTCATGCCTGTAATCCTAGCTACTCCGGAGGCTGAGATCTGAGGATCGCTGGCCCACGAACGTCTGTGAGACTTTTTAATCTCCAATTAACCACCAGAAGACTGGAAGTGGCGCTGTGGCTCAAGTGCTAGAGCATTAGCCTTGAGCTGAAGAGCTCAGGGACAGAGCCTAGGTCCAGAGTTCAAGACCCATGACCAAAAACCAAACCAAAACAAAAAAGCCAACCCAATCATAGAGCTCATAGTCAGATTTCACCAGATCTCATTTGCATTTTTTATTAATCATATTTTATCATATTTTTTGTGTTTCTTTCTTTTTTTTTTTTTTTTTTTGTCAGTCATGGGGCTTGAACTCTGGTCCTGAGCGCTGTCCCTCAGCTCTTCAGCTCAAGGCAAGTGCTCTACCACTTGAGCCACAGTGCTACTTCTGGTTTTCTGGTGATTTATTGAAGAGTCTCATGAACTTTTCCTGCCCGGACCGGCTATGAATTGCAATTCTTAGATTTCAGCCTCTTGAGTAGTTAGGATTACAGACATGAGCCACCGGAGCCGGGCTCGTGTTTCTGTAATGTTCTCTAGTCTGAAATTTGCATTTTTATTTTTCTTTCATGACATTGACATTTTGAGAGTCTAGGTTAGTTGTTTATGCATAGTGTAGATCTGACTATTTTCCCATGACTAGGTTCAGGTGAAACATTGTTGACCAATAATAGTACAGAATTACTGATTTGTTCTCATTGTATCATATCTGGAGGCACATGCTAACTTTAATCACTTGGTTAATTTCTTTCTACCTGATCATCTCTCTACAAAGATATATTTTTTGTAATTAATAAATGCTTTATGCTAACATTAAGAAGTAACATGCAGTATGTATAGTAAAATCTATTGTGTGTATTCTGAAAACTGAATTTTATTGGTTAAAAGTTGACTTTGGCACTCATATGGAAATACAGTGTGTATGAAATGTGGGATATGTAAGGGAAGGGCGTAAATGGAGTAAAAATGGGCAGGCAGAAGTTTTTCTGCTAAAATGGTAATATTTGGTTAGGGTGACACAGTTGGGTTTGAATTTGAGAAAGATACGCAGCAATCATTTGGGAGATTATTATATTCAAGGTAGAGTTTTATGAAAAGCTGATTCCAGTGTAATATTGTTGTCAGGAAAAAGAGGAAGAGTTGAGAAATATTCATGAAGTTAAAATGGGCAGAATGTACTGACTGTTTAAATGTTTGTTGTGGGGATTTTCTTGGTGTTTAATATGAATGCCAGACTTGTTGACTCCATTTTGCTATGCATAAGTTTTAAGGCATTAGATTCTATAAATGTATTATTGTGACAGGTCATTTTAGTTTTTCTTAACAGTTATCTTATTCTTTGTACTTATCCTATTTCCTTGAAGATTATTTGAATGACATTAACAATGTGGTTCTATTTAGGGAAGAAATATCTTCTTGATTTGTTCTACTCAAATGTACACTTGGAGCTATTAAGCCTTTGTGTAAGATCAAACAATTGGTTACAATGTCTTAAAATTATTTTGCTAGGTAGAATAAGATTTTTTCTTTTGTGCCAGTACTTGGGCTTCGACTCAGAACCTTGTGTATTTGCTCAATACTGAGACTTGAACCCAGGACCTTGTGCTCTTGCTCAGATTTTGCACACTGCTGGTGCCCTACTATTTGAGCCACACCTCCAATCTGGCATTTGTCTGAGTTAATTAGAGATAGTCTCTCAAGCTTTTCTGCTTAGCTGGCTTTGAAGTCTCAGACTTTAGAGCAGCTAGGATTACCAGCACTAGCCACTGATGCCTGAACTGGAATAAGATATTTGTTGTGGCCGGGCACTGGTGGCTCATACCTGTAATTCTAGCTATTCAGGAACCTGAGATCTGAGAATCATGGTTTTCAATGCCAGCCTGGGCAGGAAAGTCTGTGAGATTCTTATTGCCAATTGACTACCAGAAAACTGGAAGTGGCACAGTGACTGAAGTGGTAGAGTGCTCGCCTTAAACTGAAGAGCTCAGGGATAGCACCCAGGGCCAGAGTTCAAGCCCAATGACTGACCAAAAAAAAAAAAGGTATTTGTTACAAGTAGTCTAATATCACTTCTGCTAAGATTTTGATTCTATGAAGTGTTTGTTTTCTCAGACCACCTATTCTATTTTCCCCAAAAATAATTTTGTTTTGTTTTTCTAAGATGTTTTCAGTGCAGCTGAGCCTTGGCGAGCAGACATGGGAATCCGAAGGGAGCAGCATAAAGAAGGCCCAACAAGCTGTTGCTAATAAAGCTTTGACTGAATCTAATCTTCCTAAACCAGTTCAGAAACCACCTAAAAGTAATGTTAATAATAACCCAGGTATGTCATTGACTTGTGGCCTTCTTTTGTGTAGTAAGGAGTGTATGATGTCTGTATATGTTTCATATGTATAGCAGTCCAGCCACGCAGCCATAAATACTAACAGTGTATACATATACAATACAAGACAGGTGAATAAGCTGAAGGGGTAAGAAAATAAAGCAGGTAATTGAAATTATTTTTAAAATTTGCTTTAATGGGCATTACAAAAGTGCATTATTAATTTTTAAATGTTGGGAAAAATACAAGTGGATACAAACCATAAATAATGTGAGCCTTTTAAGGTAAAGATAGAAATGATCAACACCTCTTTTTTAGTATTTAAAAAAATAAGGCATTCTTCTTTTTTTTTTTTTTTTTTCTGCTGTTTTTGGGATTTGAACACAGGACCTGGGTGCTGACTCTGTTTTTTTTGCTCAAGGTTAGTGCCCTACCACTTGAACCACAGCTCTGTTTCTGGCTTTGTAGTAGTTTACTGAAGATAAGAGTTTCACAGGCCTTCCTGCCTGGGCCAGCTTTGAACTGCAATCCTTAGATCCCAGGCTTCTGAGTAGCTAGGATTACGGGTGTGAGCCATTGACACTTAGCTCATTATTTTATTTTATTACAAAATTATAAAGTTAACCTCTAGGCATCTTATTAAATATTGCTTTTTGAAATGGTTGATATTCAGTTTTGAAAATCGGTGAATTGCTTACTTACTTAGTTTTACACATCTATGAGGTCCAAAATTTTATTTTCTAGGAGGATCCTTATAGTTTTATATAAAAATGCATAATTTTGTGGTAAACATTAAGTGCCAAGTGGATAATAACAGCTGTGAAAATAATAGGTAATAATAAACATTAACTGAAGATACATATAGACTTTGAATAGTAGCCATGTAAATAGGAGAGGAAAATGTATTCCAGATTAAAGGAATACTATGATGAAAAAAGGCACTGGAGTGAGAATCTGGACAGTGGGTTTGGTTAAAAAAAGTCATAGATGGTTTTTAATTACAATAGGCAAGTGACTAGTCAAAAATAAGACTAGAGACTGAAAGGAGAGAGTACATTGTGATGGTCTTAAATGCTAGTGGTATAAGATTGTTTATTTTTTCTCCTCTGTAATTTGGGACAATTAATATATATAAGCAAATGGACAGTGGGCTTAAAAGAACATTTTAGGGTGTTCAGTTTGACACTTGAATGGATGGCAGAAGATAATTAAAAACAAGATGATCAGCTAGGAAATCATTGCCATAGTTGGTGAGTGAAGAAAGGAAAAACTGAAACGCCCTTATATTGAGTAGTATGTTCTCCCCACTCTGCAAGGGATTGGGACTGTGGTACATGGAATGGAACAGAGTGAGCTCTCCAAGGCTGATAATGTACAGCAGCAGCAGCTGTGGCCTAAGCTCTGGGTCAGGCCCTCTAGCAGAGGATCACAAAGGAAATGTTCTAGCAAGAGTCAGACCAAGGAGAGGCCAAAAGGCCAGAGAAGATGTGTTTTCATTATTGAATATTGTAAACTGAAAAAAGAAATTATTTTGGGCACTTAAAAAAAAGTATATTGCATACAGGCAAATGTAACATATTACAGTTGTGGAATTGATGAGGTTTGCACTGAAAGGCTTTATGATAGGTTTTATCAGTGCTTCAGAAGTCTCCCTTATGTCTTTTTTTTTTTGGGGGGGGGTCCATTCATGGGACCTGAACCCTGGGCCTGGGCTCTGTCCCTCAGCTCTTCAGCTCAAGGTTAGCGACCTACCACTTGAGCCACAATGCCACTTCCGGCTTTTTTCTTTTCTTTCTTTCTTTCTTTTTTTTTTTTTTTTGGCTTATGTGGTGCTGAGGAGTCCAACCCAGGGCCTCAGGCATGCAAGGCAAGCACTCTACCACTGAGCCACCTTCCCAGCCCCCCTTATGTCTTTTTTGAGTGGTTAAATAACTGCAAAAGAAACCATTCTTCTGATTTATTTTTTAAATATGTTTTATTATGACATTTCATCTACATACCTCATATTCACCCCCCTCCATTTGGGCCACATTCCTCATATTCACCCTGTATTCACCTCCTTCCCGTTTCATACCTCATATTTACTTCCTTCCATTACACTGCCATTCAGGTTTCTGTCAGAGAGTTGTGTATGCTTGTTGGAATCATACACTAGCCTCTTGAGGATAGCTTGCTTTTTCTGTTATTATATGTAGGTGATTCATCTGCATTATGTTTAAAGCATAGTATTTTATATATTATGTATATAATATATATTATATAATATATATTTATTATATATAATATATGTTATACATTATATATATTACATATACTTATATATATATATTATATAGTATTCCCTCACATATGTTAACGTAATTTACTTAAGATAAATTCCCTTTCATTCATTCCACTCTTGATACTCAGATTATTTCCAGTTTGGAGCTATTTAAAATAATGCTACTACAAGCATTCTTGTATACATTTCTGTTGGGAATATACTCATGATTGGATGTCTTTCATCATAAGTTATGCATGTGTTTTGTTCTAATACATAATATCACACACTGTCAACTTATTTCCCAGCAGTGTATAAGAACTCTCTACATTCTTGTTAACCCTAGGTATTTTCAGCTCTCCAATTTTTAGCTATACTCTGAGGAAATGGAGCTTGAGCTAAAAATGCTGAGGGAGTACTAAGTCCTAAGTACTAAGTCCTGCCTTAGTACTGGTACACATATAAGAAAAATGCATTGTCTTTTAAAATTTATTTTCTGTTTGTTTTTTAAAAATTGACTTGTGAGTTTTTATATATATTGGAATCATAACCTTGTTGTGTATTTGTATTACAGAATTTTTTCATACTTCTAATAGCATATATTGAAATTCTTTAAAGAATATTAATAGTCTTTTGACTAGTGCTTTTTTTGTATACTGTTTAAGAAATCTTATCCCATACAGGTTTTGAAGATAACCACGTTATTTTTAGAAGCTTTATTATTTTTCTAATTGAGGAAATCAAGTGCTATATGTGATACCAGAATTTGCAATTTCTCTTCTTTTTAAATGTATGGCCATGCTGTTAACCTGATAGGTCTATACTAAGAGAGCCACATTTGCTGTAAAGCAGACTCAGTATATAGGAGTCTGTTCTAGCAGGTATCAAGTCCTGACTATGTGAATAGATGGCTGTTAGTTGTAGCCCATTCAGCATGGATGATCTTGACAGTTAATTACGATTATATCATAGCCTATTTTTCTTTCTTATTCCTGTTACTTTTTAACTGTGGCAATAATTTCAGATTTATAGAAAATTTGTAGAGATAGTACATAAAGCTCCAATGTACTATTCACTCAAATACCACATTAGCATTTCTAAACAGAAAGTTTATGGATGTGATATTCCATTAGCCTTTAGTACTTCAAGTATTTTCTAAGTGCACTGACATTCTTCCATCAGGAAATTAACTTGATTGAAATTACCAGTCTTAGTAGACTGTTCAGATGTTACTGATTGTCCCAGTAATATCATTTGTAGATCTAGGGTCTAATCAAGCTTGTATAGTTAATATGCTTACTATTTTTCTTCGTTCCACTTCAGCCTGGAACAGTTCTTCAGTCTTAACCTTTCATGATCCCGACAATTGTGAAAAATACAAGAACAGCTGTTGTGGTTTTTATTTTACTTTATTTCATTTATTTTTTTTGCTAGTCCTGGGGCTTGAACTCAGGGCCTGGGCTCTGTCCCTTAGCTTCTTTTGCTCAAGGCTAGCACTCTACTACTTGCCACAACGTCATTTCTGGCTTTTTCTGTTTTATGTGTTACTGAGGAATTGAACCCAGGGCTTCATGCTTGCTAGGCAAGCACTCTACCACTAAGCCACATTCCCAGCCCTGTTGTTTTTTGTTTTTTGTTTCTTTTTAAAACTAGACAAGTCTCAGCATTTTGTTATGGCTGGCATGAACTTCTGGGTTGAAGCGATCCCCCATTGAGGGAGCTAGGACTATAGGCATGCATTAATGCACCTGGCTTCTTATTATTTTGGTTAAAAGTATCCCAGGTTTCTCTGTGGGTATGGCTCCTCTGAGCTGACGACTTTGTCTTGATATTGCCTCATCATTCCTTGGTCACTTCTTTCTGGAATAATAAGTAGTTCTTAGGTCAGCTTGTATTTTCCTTGGCTCAGCCACATAGTGGTCTCTCCTTGGTAGCCTGGTTGGCCTGTTCATCAGTTCATTTTTCAGCAAATATTTATTGTGTGACTGTTGTGTTCATGTGCTTTCTAACTTCCTACAAATGCTCCTTGAAAACTAGTTGTGACATTTCCTTCACTTGTCATATGTGGAAATCTAAAATACTTTTGTATAAGTATACATCTAATTATTTAGCCTTATAACTAGAATTTTCCTTTAGTATGTCTAAGAACCATGTCAGAATCCCATATCATTCCCATGGATACATAAGACTTTTTATTTGTCAATTAAAAATTATGAGAACCGGGGCTGGGAAGGTGCTCAGTGGTAGAGCGCTTGCCTTGCATGCCTGAGGACCTGGGTTCGATTCCCTCAGCACCACATAAACACAAAGAAAAAAGCCGGAAGTGGCGCTGTGGCTCAAGTGGTAGAGCACTAGCCTTGAGCTGGAGAGCTGAGGGACAGTGCCCAGGCCAAGAGTTCAGGCCCCACGACCGGACCCCCCCCAAAAAATAATTATGAGAACCAAGGAAAATTGATCTCTTTACAGCATCAGCTTTATAACTTACAACACTGCAGGACCCTGGTTGATAATTGTCTTTTTACTCCTGGGTTGACCTCTCATACGTTGAAAATGAAGTGCTTAGCCTTCCTTGGAGGTGATTCTTAGCTTCAAGTGGTTCTGTGGAAAATTCCTGTGGAGGTAATGGAGGGGTGCACATCGTAGTGATGGGCACTCTACTTTTTGTATGATGGAGATGGAATGATGTTGCTATGAGAGATGAAGCCTTTCAGCGTGCTCTGTGCTTTCTTCTCTTCTACTTTTTCTTATATTACTGTCAAGAAATGTGCTGTAGTTTTGCTTTTCAGTGAGTAATTTTATATGATTTAAAATAATCTGAATACAATGGTTTTTATTAGTTTAACCTCTAGATCTTGATAAGGGTGGCAGTATAGTGTGTTCACATCTACTACACTGTAGATTTTCTTTTGCTTTTATTCACACTGGTGATTGTCAGACATACTAGATTCTTACTGCTTTACTTAAATAATGACAACTTTCAGCGTTTTTTTCCCACTGAATTTTATGCTATTTGAATGTTTATTGCAAAATAGTTGTATAAATTTTGCTGGCATAGTGGCACATGCCTGTAATTCAGCACTCAGCCAATGTGGGCTGTGTAGCAAGACCATGTCCACTTGAGCCACAGCTCTACTTCTAGGACCATATATCTAAATAAGTAAATGAAGAATAAATGTATGAATTCAGGAGAGAGACAGAGAAGGAAAGCAAGGAAAGAAGAAAGAAAGGAAGGAAGAAATGATTGCTTGAGTCAGAAGTTTGAGCCCAGCCTGGGCAACTCAGGGAAACTCAACTCAAAATAACACAGATCTTGGATTATAACGAATGTGTTAATAATTAAACTAAAATCATCATGAAATTTAAAGTGTAAACTTTTAAAGGAATAGACTATTATTTGGCATTAAAGTCTTTGGAAAACGGGCAGTTTCCAGTTGGACATAAACCTACTCTATGACTCAGAACTTCCATTGTTAAGCCAATGTCCATGAAAACTGAACATATATCAACTAACAGACTTATTCAGAAGTGTTCAAAGTAAACTTCTACTTAATAGCTCCAAACTGGGAATAAATAAAATATTCTATGATTAGTAGAACAACTTTTGGTATTTTCATTTAGTGGAATATTATTCAGGGATTAAAGAGAGTTTAAAATATAGATATATGTAAAACAGAATAATTGAGTGAAAGTAGCAAAACAGAAAAGCATCTTTATTTAGATAAGTATGAGCTAGCAAATCTACAATGACAAAAGTCAAAGTGGGTCAGCCTGGGGAGGCAGATGTTTATTGGATAAGAGCTGAAGGAACTTTGTGGAGAATGGAAATGCTCTTGATCTGAGTGGTGGTCATATGAATCTTCTCATGTAATTTGTTGAGCCTAATGCTTTGTGTTTGTACATTTTATCCCTCTGTAAAATACTGTAAGAGTGAGAAGAGTAAAGGGAGAGAGAGGAAGGAAGAAAGAAAAGAAAAGCCCTTTATTTCTGCCTTTCTCTTCCTTTGCCATAAGTGCATGTAGTAAATTAGGGATTTGGACTAATTGAATTTACTGTTCAATCTGTTAATCTTTTCTCTTTTTCCCCCCTCTTTTTTCTTAACCTTAATTTCATTTCTTAAACTCTTTAATGGTTTTGTATTACTTCTTTAGAAATGAGACAGTAGTTTTTTGATTCTTGATGGGTTACTTATGACCTAAATCCCAAGTGTGCATTTGTGCCAGCTCTGATTTCCCTGTTGCAATAAGTGGACCCTACTTTATATGTAATGAATGTGGAATCTTAAAGATAGGTTCGAAAGGCATAATTCTATTGAAATATAATAGCCTAGTGATGTTAGCTCACACCTGTAAATCTACCTATTCAGGAGGCTGAGATCTGAGGATCAAAACCAGGCCAGGCAGGAAAGCCTCTTAAAACCAAAATTCTGAAAGTGGAGCTTGTGGCTTAAGTGATAGAGTAGCAGCTTTCAGAAAAAAGCTCAGGGACTGTGTCTGGGCCCTGAATTCAAGCCCTAGTACTAGCACAACCTCCATTCCTTCCTGCCCCTCCCCCTCCAGAATCCAACCGAAAATGAAATTGTGTAGAGTTTATATTAAATTTTTCTTAATGTCAGAGTTTCATATTCAGTATGATTTATAAGAATAGAAATTCATATTGTGTTATTTACAAACTGTTTTGGAACTTCAAATAGCCTGATCCATTTTATATTTTTTTAACTTACAGAATTAAAGAGAATGAGATAGTGATTGTCTTCTGTACCTATTACTAATTTCAACAGTTACCAACACATGGCTGCCAATCTGTCTCCTTACTGAAATGTGTATTTTGTGTGTGTGTGTGTGGGGGGAGGTTTGAGAGAGAGTCCTATTATATGATTTAGACTGGCCTGCAATTCTCTATGTTGTCCAGGCAGCCTGCAACTTGAAATCCTCCTGCCTTAGCCTTTGAGCCATCATGTCCAACCATAAAGAACAGTAGTTCTTTAGTGTTAAAAATGTCCAGAGTTCTGATTTTCCTTATTGACTTTTTTTTCATAGTTGGCTTATTTTAATCAAGATAGGAACAGGATCTGCATATTGTATTTGATCTCTAATATCTCTTTGCTATCTTTTAAGATATAGAATCTTCAATCTTAATTTTTTTTTTTTTTGGTCCTGTTGTGGGGCCTGAACTCTGGGCCTGGGTGCTGTCCCTCAGCTCTTCAGCTCAAGGATAGCGTTCTACCACATGAGCCACAGCGCCACTTCCAGCCTTTTTTTTTCTGCTTATGTGGTGCTGAGGAATAGAACCCAGGGCCTCATGCATGCAAGGCAAGCACTCTACCACTGAGCCAACTTCCCAGCCCTTTTTTTCATATAGATTATTTGTTGAAGAAACGAGGTCATTTACTGGTACAGGATTTTCTACATTTTTGTTTTGCTGATTATACATAACTGTGATTTTAAACATCTTATTTGCCCCTTATATTCCTGTAGATGGGAGGTTATATATGTTTAGGATTGATGTCTTTGGCCAGAATGTCTTATAAGTAGTTTTGTTTGCTTCTTGTATCATATCAAAAGACACAATTTCTTGGGGTTTCTTACTTTGTGTTTTGTTGATCAATAGATTTTGGTGTTGTTGGCCTAGTTCATTCATTATGAAGTTTCCCCACAATATCTGGGTAATTGCTTTTTCTGTCTGCTAATACTCTTTGCCCTAAATATCTATTAGTTTATCAGGACTAGTGAACTGGTCATTTTGGGGGTTATTACTTCTGCACATATAAGCTAGCGTTAATAGATAAATTTTCCTTCCTTATCCGCTTGCTGTGATACAGTTTTTTTATTTTTTTCAGAACAGATACGTGTGTGTGTTTTCCTCCCTTTATCAATATTATATGTAGTTCTGGACTCAGTGGCTTCTCCAAAGAATATATTTCTTGTTTTGTTTTGTTTTAAATAGGGATTGATAGTTTTAATTCAGATAGGATGCTGGTTGTCTTCATTGCTAATGGAAAAACCCTACTATTTATTTATTTATTTATTTGCAGAGCTGAGGACCAAACTCAGGACATTGCAATAGGCAAGTGTTCTACTAAGTTAAATTCCCAACATCCATCCCCCTATTCTCCTCCCCTACTTTCTTTTTGTGCCAGTCCTGAGGCTTGAACTCAGGGCTTGGGTGCTATCCCTGAGCATTTTTATTTTTGCTGAAGGCTAGTATTCTACCACTTGAGCCACAGATCCTCTTGGAGAGAGAGAGAGAGAGAGAGAGAGAGAGAGAGAGAGAGAGAGAGAGAGAGAGAGAGAGAGAGAGTATGTGCGTGTGCGTGTGTGTGTGTGCGCGCGCGCTATCCCTGAGCATTTTTATTTTTGCTCAAGGCTAGTATTCTACCACTTGAGCCACAGATCCTCTTGGAGAGAGAGAGAGAGAGAGAGAGAGAGAGAGAGACAGAGAGAGAGAGAGAGAGAGAGAGAGAGTGTAGTTAATTGGAGATAATAGTTTTAGAGATTTTACTGTCTGGCTTGGCTTTGAACTGTGATCCTCAGATCTTAGTCTCCTGAATAGCCTGGATTAAGGAGAAAATACTTCATGAATTCATATTGATGTTTTTAACTAAAATCTAAGACTACATTGTTTTACTTAATGTATTTGCTTTTATATTTCCATCTCTCATGCTACTTTCTAACATAAACAATTTTAAATCTATTTTATAAATTCCAATATTACTAATATCATGATTATTGAAAAATAATTTATAATTTCTTTACTTTTTTTTTTTTTTTGGGTCTGGTTGTGGAGCCTGAACTCTGGGCCTGGGCGCTGTCCCTCAGCTCTTCAGCTCAAGGCTAGTGCTCTACCACTGGAGCCACAGCGCCACTTCAGGCTTTTTTCTTTGTGCTTATGTGGTGCTGAGGAATCGAACCCAGGGACTCATGCATGCAAGGCAAGCGCTCTACCACTGAGCCACCTTCCCAGCCCTTAACTTTCTTTTTCTATAGGCCATATGAGTATGTTACTTTCTTTTCAAGTCATTTGAAAAAAGACAGTACTGTTTGTACAATTAAGGCTACAAGTTTGATTTACTGTTAGCTTAGCTGTATTGTTTTCTTTTTAGAGATTTTTTTTGGTTGTCTCCAGTTTGATTTAATTTTGTTAAATGAAAGCACATTACTAGTTAAAAATGTTACTGGCAATATGATTATAGAAAACAGTTTGAGACTTTGTTTTGTCTTTTTCTGTTAGGGTAAATTTCATTGTGAGTATTTTATTTTGTTTAAAGTCATATAAAAATTCTGTTTAAGTTACCAAAAGGGCCTGGATGCTGTTCTTTAGCTTATTTGCTCAAGACTGGCACTCATCTATTTAAGTCACAGCTCTTCTTCCAGCTTTTTGGTGGTTAATTGGATATAAGAGTCTTACAAACTTTCTTGTCTAATCTGACTTAGAACCTTTAGGACTTTAGATATTTTTTTCCCCCAGATTTTAATGGAAATATTTTTACAGTAATAAAAACACTTCAAAATTTGTGCAAGTACACATTCAGAGAATGTCCTCTTCTCTGTGCTCTCTCTCTCTCTATGTGCTTCCCTTTTTTAGTTTGGTTTTTATTCTTTACAAAACAAACATACATATTTCTATTTTCACTTTCTTAGATAAAAAAAAGACTGTAAACTACACACTATTTGGTGCTTTGTTGATTTTCATTTAATAGTACATCCTGTTCTAAAAGGTATTACCTCCAAGGATATTGTTATGTTTAAAAAAAAAAAAGAAAAGAAAAAGAAAAAAGAGCAGTCCTGGAGCCAGTGTAAAAAGAGGCTCCAGGGGCTCATGCCTGTAATCCTAGCTACTTAGGAGGCTGAGATAAGAGGAGCACAATTCGAATCTTGGGCTGGAAAGACCATGAGATTCTTATCCTAAATTACCAAAAAGTGGGAAGTAGAGCTGTAACTCAAGTGGTTAGTGCTAGACTTGAGCAACAAAGGTCAGGGACATCTCTCAGGTCCTGAGTTCAAGCCCTAGTATCAACACTAGAAACAAACAACAACAACAACAACAAAAGATAAAAGAAAAAAGAAGAGAAAAAGCAAAAGTGAGGTGTATATTGTTCATAAGTGGTGCCGTGTGGTGGTTCTTAGGTTGTTTCCAGTCTGATTTGATAACACTGTTTTTATGTACCTCTTTGTGTTGTGTGGGAAAGATAACTCTTCAATTTCTGGAGTATCATATTCAGTATCACTTACATTTACTTTGTCTTGTTGGTTATTAAATAAAACTCAACAAAAGTTTTTTTCTAAGTTGAAGAATTACTTACAACCTTGTATTCATTGACAGTGTTTAGTTGCTTAAATGCCGAAGTATAAAGTATTCACAAGTGATATTCTTAGTGATTAAATACATGTGAGCTTTCTGGGGTAAGTAATAGATATGTTCAGTACTTTTAAAATAATGCCTACGACAATGTAAGAATTTTGTGTTTACTTTGTTTTGAAGAGTATGACTACATTTGAAGTTTTGTTTATAATTAATTTTTATATAATTTTTATATAATTTTGTTTATAATTAATTTACCAAGAATGTTGCAAAAGTATCCAAGGGATTTCATTAAAACGGATTTTCTAATTATTTCACTATATATAATACATAAGAAAACCAGTCAGAGGGGCCATCTACTCTCACCTTCTTTCATGATAATTAGATGTAGTAAGTAGAGTTTGTGTGATTTGCTGTGGAAATATTTCACTTGTGTGCCTTTAATATTTCTTTAAACAGGTAGTATTACTCCAACTGTGGAACTGAATGGGCTTGCTATGAAAAGGGGAGAGCCTGCCATCTACAGGCCATTAGATCCAAAGCCATTCCCAAATTATAGAGCTAATTACAACTTTCGGGGCATGTACAATCAGAGGTTTGTATGTCTTCTTTGGTTTTGTTCTTATTTATATTTGTACATATTGTAAAGTTTCTAAAACTCAAAGAGAATTTTCATTGTAAACCCAGCTCTCCTTGGGCATTTTGCATGGTATGTAGATAATCAGAATCACTAGTTTTTATGGATTCATCAGAGCCCTGTATTTGTTGAAGGGAGGACAAATTTTTAGTCAACCCAGAATTCTATAGTGATGACTTGCCAACTGACTTTCTCATTCCTTTACTAATCAGAGCTCAGTGTTTTTCTTGATTTGTTTGAATATAGTAATGAGCCTGAGTGTTTATAGTTTCTAGGAAATACATTGTTAGAAGAAAGAATTTAAGTCCTTTTGCACATGCACATTTAATGACTTTATGATAGTTATAAGTATTACATAGTTGTTAAGATAAAATTTAGGCCTCTCCCTCAGTCATGTGAGTTATGTAAAACTCATTTTAGAAACTGTAGAAAATTCAGAAAAGTAAAGAAAAATAAATAACTTACAATCCAAGCATTAGTTACCTTTAATACTTTGATGTACTTTATCTTTGTATACAAATATATTTAACAAAATTGAAGTTGTTCTTTATATATAGTTTCTATAGTAATCTATTAAGATATGATGTATATACATTAATACACAAATCTTAAGTATATGTCTTGATGACTTTATGTATTATGTGTGTTTATGCTTTATTTTAGTAGCTTTTTTTGGCTATTGTTGGTTGTGGGACTTGAACTCAGGGCCTGGGCACTGTCTCTGAGCTTCTTTGTGCTCAAGGCTAGTGCTTTACCACTTGAGCCACAGTGCCATTTCTGGCTTTTTTTGAGTAGTTTATTGGAGATAAGAGTCCCACAGACTTTTCTGTCTGGGCTGGCTTCAAACTGCAATTCTCAGATCTCAGCCCCCTGAATAGCTAGGATTATAGGTATGAGCCACCAGTGCTTGGCTTTAGTGGCTTTTATGTGATCACCACTCAGATCCAACTACTGAAAGTTCCTATCATCTCAGACCTCTGTGCACTTGACACAGCTTCCTCCAAGAAGTACCTCTGTTCTATCAACATAGATTATTTTTGCCTATCGAACTTCATAGAAGTTGACTCAAAGCATTTACTGTGTCTAGCTTTTTTTTTTTGTCATGGTTCTTGGATTTAAACTCAGGACCTTGTACTTACTAAGTTGCCTAATTTTGTTTTATTTGTCCTTTTGAATTTATGTGTTGCTTACATCTACATTTTGTCCTTTTTTATTGCTGAATAATACTACTTTGCATGGATACATTTTAATGTATTCATCCTACGTATGCATATAGTGCCCTCTCTTCATGTAATCTAGTAACCATTTTTTATGTCTTTAATCTTTATGAAGTATTTTAGTTGACAAGAAAATGCTTCTTATGGTCAAGGTATATTTCATAATTACATATGCCTATTTTTTGATCATCTAGGTTGCCTTCCCCCTGGGAGGCTATAATAAATAGTACAGCAGTAACAGTCTTTTTATGAGCATAAATTGTACAAAAGGGTTTTCTGGTGATAATACATATATGTATAGAGTACACATTGACTTAATTTACTACTTCTATATTAGTTTTTTTAATCCTTTTTTTTCTTTTCTTTCTTTTAAAAAGAGTTTTTAGTGGATTTTATGCTGTTTTCCTCTGTGTGTGTGTGTGTGTGTGTGTGTGTATGTGTGTGTGTGTGTGTGTGTGTGTATAGTATTTCTAATATTCACCTCTCTCCTTAGCACCCTTTATTTCCCCTCCTGTAACAATGTTTATGTAGAAATCTTTGCTCTTACCACTTTATTTCCGGAAGGTAAATTATTATAAATGGAGTATTAGAGTGAAAAAAAAAAACAGTGTGGTGCCCAATTACATTAAAGTTTGTTCTAGTATCATATGGTACTTAAGGACAATGTTGTTTAAGGAATGTTGTTTATATTTTGATAAATCTGAGCAAAAAAATGTCATTGCATAGTTGAGGAATAACTAAAAAGTCAATGTTACTGACTACTAGTGAAGTGTAAGTTTCTTTAAATGTTTACTACTTTACCCTTTTGTCTGTTTTAATTTTCTTTTTATAACATTGCTTGATATATTTTCAAATGCTTATCTGTTACAGATAGTCAGTCTATGTTAATTGTTGTAATTTTCCTGTATTAAAAAATTGGGGCCAGGCGTGGTACCTCACTCTTGTAATTCTAGCTACTTGGGAGATAGAGATAGGATGATCACACCCAAAAAGTTAGCAAGATCCTGTCTCAGAATCTGAATTATGTATAATGCTCATACCCACTTCTCAGCTCTTGGGAGTAGGCAAGTCCAGAAAAAAGTGTGAGACCCTATCTAAAAACAAAACTAAAGCAAAAAGGACTGAGGCATGGCTCAAATGGTAGAGCGGGTCCTGAGTTTAATCCCCAGTACTGCCAAAAAGGGAAAGCAAAACAAAATGTAAAATCATATTCATTTAAGGTTGTGTTATTTAAGGTGTAAGTAGTTTCTTTGGATGTTCTTGCTCAGGACTGCTAAGAAAAAGTTGTATAATATCTTAATTTTCTTCTACTCTCTTTGTTCTGTGTGTGAAAGAATTAAGGGAATGACCCTCTCTTCCTCTGCTGTGCTTGCCCTAGATTGTCCTTAAGCGCCTCTTAGTGGCAGTGTCCCTTCGTCAAGTACATGTTGAAATATGCAGGAGTTGCAGTCTTCCCTTGGCTTAAGCCCTCAGCTTCTCTTGGCTTCTCTGTGCATCACTCCATTCATTTCTTTTGTAGTATCTCTGCTTCTACCTATGGAGTATCTAATATCATTTTACTCTAGCTCTCAGCTCAGTGTTTACACTGCTTAAGAGGTAGGGAGATGTAATATTTTTCTTTCACTTGCTTTATTTTCTTTCTCTTTTTGTCTAATGTGTTGTTATTTTTAATCTTAGGCTACCCAATGTAAATAAAGCTACTTGCCCACTTTAGCATAATAGATATGTATAATTACCGACCAAGGAATTCCCAGCCTACTGTCTACTTTGTAACATTTTATTACCAATGTACTATGGTAAATGGATTAATAAAGTTATCATTTTAATATTTCTTATATTTTGGTATCTATGATCCTTTACTTAAAATTTGATAGAACTTTGACTTGTGGATTTATTTTTTTTCAAAAGAAGTATTAAAAAAGCAGAAGGTATGCTTGTCCTAGTGGGGGGCTTACGCTGTAGTAGAGTGGGCAGTTGTCAGTAAGAGGTTAATTAGTCCCTGAGAAGGTCACACCTGAAAAAGATCTAGAGGAGAAGGAGAAAACAGTATGTAAATGTTGATGGGAAGAAGGTTCCTAGGACAAGAAAGCAAATGATTAGCCTCTGATGTAGGAGTGTGCCTGGCAAGTGCATGTCATAACCAGGAAGCCTCTGTGCCTGGAATAGAGTGAAAGAGAAGAGTTGCTACATAAAATCAGGGGAGGTGACTAGGGTCATGTTATTTAATAGGCTTTTCTAGATTTTTCTGCTAAAAATATTGATGTTGGTTGTCAATTTCTAGTTCCAAGATCAGGTAACAAAAAGAATAAAAAGAAAATAGGGATATAACCACTAAGTTACCATGATAGTGTTTCAGCTTAAAAACTCTCTCCACTCACAAAAGGGCTGACCTAACCATTACTCAGTAGCCTGTTAAAATTAGATTTTACACATAACTTTAATTTGAAGATGACAACATTCAAATGTCTTACAGGAAATTTGGAGCCAAAGACCAGAAGAGACTGTCTCTTCCTTGTCAGACTCCAGATTAGTCAGTAGCTACTTAAGGAAGGGAATGAGAGTTTAACAACATGTTATTTACAGGGATTTTTTTTTTTATTTGAAAAGGTCCTCTTCTTATTTACTTAAAGTTGTATTAAATAGTAATTTGATATTTTCCATGTTGTTTTTTAATTTTTGTTCTGTGCTAATGAAGTTTCTGTACTTAAATTCATTCAATGTCTAAAGAAAACTGATTTTTTTTCCCCCTTCTATTTTATGATGGATGGAGTTTTTTTTTTTTTTTTTTTTTTTTGCCAGTCCTGAGGCTTGAACTCAGGGCCTGGGCACTGCCCCCAAGCTTCTTTTGCTACCACTTGAGACACTGCATCATTTCTGGCTTTTTCTGTGTATGTGGTACTGAGGAATCAAACTCTGGGCTTTTTGCATGATAGGCAAGCACTCTATCACTAGGCCACGTTCCTAGCTCAAGAAATTTTTTTTTAAACCCCTGGGCAAACTGCCACTACAACCTAGATTCTTTATACCCAAGATGATTGACAATGAGTATCTTTAGTTCTATCCTTTCTCTTTCTCTTTTGAGGCACTGTTTACTAACAGATATGTTATAAAATAGAATTTAAAAATTCAAGCGGGGAGCTTGTTGCTCATGACTGTAATTCTTAGCTACTTAGTAAGCTAAGACCTGGACAATTAGGGTTCAGAGCTAGCACTGGCAGAGACGTCTGACAGACTCTTTCTCTAGTTAATCATTAAAATGTGAGATTGGGGCCATGGCCATGGTTCAAGTGGTAGGACATTAGTTATAAGTAAGAAAGTTGAGAGTGCAAGGTACCGAGTTCAAGTCCTGATATCACTGTAAAAAGTTAAAAACCTCATATTATAAGGTATAAAGTTAAGACTGGAGGGCATTTTGTGCTTGTGTTAATCAGATTTCTATTGCTATATCTGATATAATCAGTATAAAAAGAGGCTCCAGTGGCTCATGCCTGTAATCCTAGCTACTCAGAATGCTGAGATCTGAGGATGGCAGTTTAAAATCATCCCAATACAAAGTCTGTGAGACTCTACCTTCACTTAACTTCCACATTTATTTATTTATTTACTTATTTATTTGTCGGTCATGGGGTTTGAACTCTGGGCCTGGGTTCTGTCCCTGATTTTTTGTGCTCAAGGCTAGTGCTCTGTTACTTTGAGCCATAATACCACTTCTGGCTTTTAAGTGGTTAATTGGAGATAAGTCTTTGACAGGGACTTTTCTGCCTAGGCTGGGTTTGAACCATGATCCCACAGATCTCAGCTTGCTGAGTACCTAGGTTTACAGGCATGAGTCACTGGCATGCAGCTTTCAATTTTATTTTTAATGTTGTACAGAAGAGTTTCAATTCCATAAGTCAGTATATAACACTTTTAAGTCTGTATATAAAGCTACTATGTTTGCGAGCCATCAGACTTGTATCATATCAGTGCTCAGATTGTTTCAGATTTAGGAGCATTTCAAGTTCTAGACTTTTGAATTAAATATTTTCAACTTGTATCTCAAAGTTGATGTAGGATGATAGATTTCTAAATATTGTGATGTTGGTTCAGTAGAAGGGCTCTTCATGTTTATAATTCCTTTAAAAAGAACATATCAGAATATTTGAGAAACACTGAATATATTTGCGTCAGTGTATAAATAGGTGTAAACCTCTAGTTTTGGTTTCTGCCACCAGATGGTGCTTGTGTATTGATAAAACATACAGACTGCCTAAGTGCATTTTGGTTGCTGTTCCAAGGTCAGTGGCTTCCTTAAAAATAAAGAAGTTAAGCCATTTGAGATTGCCAGTTATTAACCTTTCCTTGGCCTGTAAACATTTCAGTTCCTTAAAATTCAACCTAGAACTAATAAGAAAAAGTTAGCCTAGTATACAATATTAAAATCTGCTGGATAAATGAAATAAATATGAAGGGATAAAAGCAAGAACTTGTTTTAATAGTTGTGGCTTTAGCCTATTATCCTGGCCACTTGGGAGATAGAGATCTGAGGATTGCAATTCTGAGGCAGTCAGGCATAAAAGTTTGGGAGACTCACTTGGGTTCTGGTGGCTTACACCTATAATTCTGTGTATTTAGGAGGCTGAGATCTGAGGTGTGAAGCCATGCTGGGCAGGAAAGTCTAGGAGGCTTTTATCTCCATTTAACCACCAAAAAGTCAGAAGTGGAGTTATGGCTCAAAGTGCACTAACCTTGAGCACAAAAACTCAGGGAAAGTGCCCCATACTCTTGAGTTCAAGTTCCAAGACCAGCACACAAACACAAAATGTTTGAGAGACTCCATTTCACTCAGTGTTTGGCTGACATTGAGTGTACTCCTGACATCTAGAGTGACATGAGAAAGCCACAAATGGGAACCTGGGCATAAAGTAAGGCTCTTTCTCAAAAATAACTAAGGCAAAAAAGAACCGGAGATGTGTCTCAAGTGATAGAGCACCTGCTTAGCAAACATGAGACCCTGAGTTCAATCACCAGTATTTCCCTCAAAAAAAAAATCATAGATAATTTTGCCTTTTTTTGGATGACAAATTTTTTCTTATCAGTCTAAGAATAATTACAATAGTGTAAAATGCTGTGAAGATACTCAGTGTGGAAGCATTTTTAGCAATGAACAATCTGTGGTTGAGTATGTAAATTTGAAACAAGGGAGAAAAACTGTATGTATGGAATATGGAAAATCCTTTCTTAACAATGTGTACTGGATCTCTTGGTTTGGGGAATATATTCTTTTCTTTTTTTGTCATATGCTTTACACATAGAATGCAGGTAAGAACTTAAATATGGTCCTTCTTTATGTGGTTGTCACTTATAGGATAGATGTAAAACTAAAATAATATTTTCATATTTTATTTGTATTTTTTTAAAGCTAGTTCTGGGGCTTGAAATCTAGGCCTGGGCACTGTCCCTTTGTGCCTCTTTGTGCTCAAGGCCAGTACTCTACCACCTGAGCCACAGTGTCACTTCTGGCTTTTTCTGAGTAGTTTGTTGGAGATACAAGTTTCACAGACTTTCCTGCCTGGGCTGGCTTTGAACTGTGATCCTCAGATCTTAGTCTCCTTTGTAGCTATGATTAGAGGCATGAGCCACTAGGGCCTGGTTTTTTCCCCCTACATGTTTATAGAGAGTTGCTTTGTTAAGTTAGGAATTTTTTTTTGGGGGGGGGGTCTGGTCGTGGGGCCTGAACTCTGGGCCAGGGCGCTGTCCCTCAGCTCTTCAGTGCAAGGCTAGCATTCCACCACTTGAGCCGCAGTGCCATTTCCAGCCTTTTTTTTCTGCTTATGTGGTGCTGAGGGCCTTATGCATTGCAAGGCAAGCGCTCTACTACTGAGCCACCTTCCCAGCCCAAGGAATGTTTTTTATTTAGGAGAAATAAGCATAAACCCATAGCAGCGGGCTACAATAAAATATATTAAAAAAAACACTGATAAGCTAAAGAAGAGAATTTAAACATGTTATTGCCAAAGCAAGAATGAGGAAGGTTGTATTTAAGATTGGTACCCCTCATGATCAGATATAAAATTTTTATTTATTTATTTATTTTTTAAATTTTATTTTATTTTATTTGTGAACATACTGTACAGAGGAGTTACAATTACATGGGCAGGATAATGCGTACATTTCTTACCAAGCATTGCAGCCTCCTCCTTTGTTTACCCTTCACATCCCTTCCCAGCCTCCCCCCTCCCCCCCCAATCCCAATCCTTCTCCTTTCCCCCCCTTCCCCCCCCCCCCCCCCCCCGCACCGACGTTGTAAAGCTCGTTTTGGACATGACAACTTGTACTTCTCATTGTTGCAACAGGTCCACCTGTATCCTTAAACAACTGGTTTTTCCCCATCTCTTCCACAAGTTATACTGACATCAAATATAGTGAAAGCAGGGGCAGATATAAAATTTTGAAAAAATATTAGTGAATTATCCACTTTTTTTTTTTTTTTGCTTATGTGGTGCTGAGGAATCGAACCCAGGGCCTCATGCATGCAAGGCAAGCACTCTACCACTGAGCCACCTTCCCAGCCCAATATTAGTGAATTATATAAAGCAAAAATTTAAATAATATAATACATTATGATTGTGTGAAATTCTAGGAAAGCAAGATTGGCTTTGTATAGTAATCAAAATATTTATGAATAGATTGAAGGGATTTAACTATATGAATATCTTATTAGATGCAGGAAAAGCATTTGATAAGCCAGCCCTCATTCATGAAACTGATCCAGAATACTAGAATCAGAAGAAAACTTCCTTAAACCTGGTAAGGGGCTGCCCAAAACAACTTATAGATGACATATTTTATACTAATAGACTGGATATGTTTCTTACAAGGTCAGAAACAAGACATTGATGTATATTTTTGTCTCTTCAGTATTATACTTGAGTTCTGTCATATAGAATAAGAAGAAATAATGGAGGTGGGGAAGTATTACAAGAAGCAAAGCTGTAGACATTGCGATCTTGTATGCAGAAAATTCTAAAAAACAAAAGCCAGACAACTTCTGGAATAAATGAGTTTAGTAAAATTTCAGGATATCATGTCAACATCTAGAAAAACCAGGAGTATTTCTATTAATGAATAACTAGAAAATTACAATAACAAAACTTATAGGAATAAATTGAACAAAATGTGTGCATAACCTTGATACTGAGAGTTAATAATGTAATTCTTACATATTGTTTTGTTTTGGCTGAAATAGTGTCTTACTGAATAGCTCAAGCTGGCTTTGAAATCTTAATCCTCCTGATTCAGCCTCCCAAGTGCTAGGATCACAATTTTGTATCACCATGCTTGGCATGATGTTTGTTTGTTTGTTTGTTTTACAATTTTAAGTGGCTGGAAAACTATCATAATGTATGAAATTTAGGTGAGATTTTGATTTTAGCACGTGTTAGTTTTCTTAGAACATAGCCACTATCACTCGTTTAGGTTTTATCAATAGCTACTTGTGTGTGGATATAAAACAGTTTAGTAGGTAGGGCAGGGATTATATACCTTGCGAAGCCCCAAATATTTATTGTCTGGTCTTTTAGAGAAGTTTGCTGGTATCTGAAATAGGAGACAAGAAATAGGTCTATCCCCCTCTATATTAACAATTTAGTTCTTTCAAAATTAATTACAATACAGATGATAATAAGCAAATAACATATGCTTTTCAACAGTTGTATATCTATCTGGGTATCAGGCAGAAACAAAACAAGAACCTCAACTTCTAGATAACCCCAACCACTGGAAGTAGACCATAGCTAAGTGCAAAGGTTAAAGTGGGAAATACTTTACTGTTCTTTAGATAGGTAAAGGTTTTTTTTAGAATACTGGGAGCGCAAATTACATTTTCCAGGAGAAAGTACTTTGGTATCTTGAGGACAACAGAGATTCATTAGATTACAGAAAGCAAGAATCATCAAAGAATTGAAAAATCAAATGCATCAAAATTTAAAAGTACTTTTCTAAGAAAAAGATGAAAAAGCAAAGCATGTATAAAAAGAAAACATTTGTAATACATGTGTTTGAAAGATAACTTGTTTCTAGAATATTTAAAGGAATATCTACAAGTCAATATCAAAAAATCAAAATTGTTCCATCTTTTTTTTTTTTTTTTTGGTGGTGGGTCTTCATCTCTGGGCCTGGGTGCTGTCCCTCAGCTCTTCAGCTCAAGGCTAGCACTCTACCACTAGAGCCACAGAGCCACTTCCGGTTTTCTGGTAGTTAATTGGAGATAAAAGTTTCACTGACTTTCCTGCCTGGGCTGGCTTTGAACTGTAATCCTCAGATCTCAGGCTCCTGAGTAGCTAGGATTACAGGCGTGAGCCACTGGCACCGGGCATTGTGCAAAGTCTTGAACAAACTCTTACTATGAAAGAGGTTAATATATATATGTATATATACATATATATGAGGGAGAGCGAGGGCTAGAAATGTGGCTTAGTGGTAGAGTGCCTACCATGCATAAAACCCTGGGTTCAATTCCTCAGTACCATATGAACAGAAAAAGCCAGAAGTCATGCTATGGCTCAAGTGGTAGAGTGCTAGCTTTGAGCAAAAGAAGCTCAGAGACAGCACCCAGGCCCAGAGTTCAAGCCCCAGACCCAGAAAAAAAAAATAAGAGAGAGGTAGGAATGATTAATATGGTCAAAATGATTAATAATGAGGACCATTCAAATTAAAGCCTGAAATCTAGTCTTAAATCTGAAAAGACTGACTCATATGTCACCAAGACAAGTATCATGGTGGAGCACCTAGAATTCTTTCCTAGGAAGTGAAAGATGTGCTTACCGTGCTACACAGAAATTGCACACCAGATCTATATGTATTAAGAGAGCTATTTGAAGAATTGTACATGAATGTGTGTAACATGTTTTCTTTATAATTGCTCCATATTAGAGACAATGCAGCCTATTGCTGGGTAAATGATTAAAGAAATCGTTATATAACCCTCCTTTGGAACAGTATTCTGCAGTTTTGAACCATGCAATAGTTATGTGTGAATCTCAAAAATGCTATGCTGAGGGAAAATGCCAGGTACATAATGTATATACTATGGATTCTGTTTTTGTGAAATTCTAGAATAGATATGCAACTGTTCTATAGTGACAGAAAGTAGTTGATTGGCCTGTAGAGATTGGAATTTCCTGTACAAGAAGCTTTTGGGGTAGTAACAATGTTCTGTATCTTGATTTTAATGGTTGTTCTATGATACATGTCAGAATTTATCAACCTGAGCTTAAAATAGACACATTTCATTATATGTAAATTTTACCTCAAGAAAGTTGAATTTAAAAATACATTTTGCAATACTCCACTTTACTTGAAGCTGAAGATATTTCTAAGAATCATCATATTTTTACACTCTAGTATTTGACTAAGTACTTACTTGGCCAAACGCCTTATTTATTGAAGTAATTCTTATCTCATAGGCTGTTGGAAGATAATAATAATTTGCCTGTAAGTTGCTTGGCATTTGCCTTTGCACAATAACTGTTACTGTAGTTCTTAGCCTTTCATATATTGTAAGTGGTATAGCTACAAGACAGTGCAGCTGGATTCATAGCTGTGTAGTTTTGAGCAACCTTCTTTTTCTCAGTTAACTTACTCTCCAGTTGGAGGATAGTGTTCCTAATACTGCTTATCAGGATTTAATAAAGTAATTAAGAATCTCACATTTGCTCATTACCCCACTGTATCATAGTTTTTATTTTTAGTTCCTTAAAATAAGTATTTCTTTGGTCAGAACTCTGGGCCTGGGCACTGTGTCTGAGCTTTTGTGTTGTTGAAGGCCAGTGTTCTATCACTTGAGGCACAGCTTCTCTTCCAGCTTTTTTGGTGTTTAGTTGGAGACAAGAGACACATAGACTTTCTTCCTTAGGCTGGCTACAAACAATGATCCTCTGATCTCAGTCTCCTGAGTAGCTAGGATTGCAGGCTTGAGCCACCAGTGCCTGGCTCTTAAAAGAAGCGGAATGCCAATGTACTTCTGTTAAACATTGTTATTTTGAGAAATTAAAAAATTATTTCTGGTAGATTCAAGGGAAAATTCAAATAGTCTAATTATAAATATCAGGAAGCTAGGGTACCTGAAAGGGGTCTAGGAAAGGGGTAATGAATGTAGAGGAGAAGAGGGGAGGATGGAGTTAGGAATTCAATGTATATCCTATAATATTAAGAGGGAGGGAAGGGGGTGGCTGGGGAGGGGTGGATGAGAAGGTTGAAAGGAGTGACATTGATCAGGATGCATTGTATTCATAACCTGCTTTACTAAATGGTAACTCTGTACAATGACTTAAAAAAACTCGGCCCCATTAAAAATTATATTATGATTCTCTTATTCTGGGTATAGTCTTTATTGAGGAATGAATGAGTCTGTATTGCAAATATGGATACTTTTGGACTTTGTTGGAATTTAGTTGACTTTGAATTAAGACTGCCTTGGTAGCCCAGATAATTATTTTTCTCATGGAAAACAGTTCAAATCAGGAGTTATTTGGGATCTAAACATGACCTTTAGGAAATCTGGAGTCCTTATCTAATTGTATGCAACATTTTATTTATATACATCTTTTTGTATGTTTGATCTTTTCCCTTTTCTGCAGGAATAGTAGCTCTGGATTATTTCCTTCCCCCCATCAGTTATTGTTCAAATACTAATGATTTGGAAATAAGTTTCCTATGATAGAAATTCAGGATCCCACAGTCCTTTGTTCTGCTTTTAGAACCAACCAGCCAGGCCCAAGCTCACCACTTAATTATGGATGAAAAAGATAGCTGTTTATTAAATAAAATATTTTTTCCTACAAAATTAAACATTTTAAAATATCTTCCTTAAAAGCAAAAACAGAAGTAAATAAAGCCAGTTCTTAAGTAAAAATTAATTAGGGATTGACTGCAGTCTGATTTTTATTTGTCTATTTGTTTTAAAAATGCCATTGAAATCTCTCCCTCCCTCCCTCCCTCCCTCCCTCCCTCCCTCCCTCCCTTCATTTGCTTCTTTCCTTCCTTTGCTTCCTTTGCTTCCTTTGCTTCCTTCCTTCCTTCCTTCCTTCCTTCCTTCCTTCCTTCCTTCCTTCCTTCCTTCCTTCCTCTTTCTATTTCTCTTTCTTCCTCCCACTCTCCCCTCCTATCTCTCTCTCTTTCTCTCTCTCTCTCTTTCTTTCTTTCTTTCTTTCTTTCTTTCTTTCTTTCTTTCTTTCTTTCTTTCTTTCTCTTTCCTCTCTTTCTCTTTATCCCTCCATCCCTCCCTCTTTCCCCTCCCCCTCCCTCTTCCCCCTCCCTCCCTCTTTCTCTTTCTTTCTTTCTTTTCCTTCTTTCTTTCTTTTCCTTCTTTCTTTCTTTCTTTCTTTCTTTCTTTCTTTCTTTCCTTTCTTTCTTTCTTTCTTTCTTTTCTTTCTTTCTTTCTTTCCTTCCTTCCTTCCTTCCTTCCTTCCTTCCTTCCTTCCTTCCTTCCTTCCTTTCTTTCTTTCTTTCTTTCTTTCTTTCTTTCTTTCTTTCTTTCTTTCTTTCTTTCTTTCCTCCTTCCTTCCCTCCTTCCTTCCCTCCCTCCTTCCCTTCCCTTCCCTTCCCTTCCCTTCCCTTCCCTTCCCTTCCCTTCCCTTTCCTTCCCTTCCCTCCCCTCCCCCCTCCCTCTCTCTTCTCTCTTCTTTCCTGGGTCTTGAACTCAGGCCTGGGCACTGTCCCTGAGCTTCTTTTCCTCAACCATAGCACTCTACCCCTTGAGCCACAGCTCCATTTCTGTTTTTTTTTTTTTTTTTTTTTTTTTTGTGTGATAGGGGCTTAGTTGATTGGTGATAAAATAATCTCATGGACTTTCCTGCCCCAACTGGCTTTGAACTGTGACCCTCATATCTCAGCCTCCTGAGTAGCTAGGATTGCAGGCATGAGCCAATGGGGCCCGGCTCTCTAAATCTTTTATACTAAAAGTTTAAGAGTTACTTTAAAAAGCCAATATAAGGGAAATAGCAATGAATATTATGACCGTTTAGGAATTATTTTCCTAGTTAAAGAATCAAGTTATATCCTTGGGGTAAAATGTAGTCATGCCTAGAATCTGCCCCCCCTCACTCCCCCCTCCCAACACACAGTTAAGTCATAAGTCTGAACATTTTGAAAACCTTGAAGCTTTCTTCCCTTTCCATTCTGGGGAGTTCCTTTCTAAACCAAAAACCTACCTCCAGGTGTTTCTTCTTATACTTAATCACATATTTTTGACTATTTCCTTTTAGAAGGTATGCTAATTGGATTTGGAAGCAAGTGTTAGTATGTTTGTATTTGTTACTGGCAGTACTGAGGCTTGAACTCAGCACTTTACACTTCGCTAGGTAGAAGTTCTACACCTTGAGTTATGTCTCAGCCCCTTAAGTAAAAGCAAGTGCTCTTGACTGTTAATGATGAAAAATTATATTACATGTTTATAAAAGTTTCTGCAGTAATCGGATTTCTTGGAAATGTAGTGCTGTGCTTCATAGTTTTGGGTAAGATTTTGGATGATCATCAAAATAGGTCATGTTCCAAAGTTTGTTTTTATGTTGGTTACTGGAAACTTAGAATGTATTTTCTCATAGAAATTTTGTGATAAGTGCTGGCAAAGTTCCCCAAACAGCCCATAAACACTCATTTTACTTAAGTGAGCAGTGCATCTTGTATTAATTTTGGCTTACTATTTTTCTGTCAATGCCACCTGATGAGTATCAGTGAGCTCTTGAAATGCTAGCAATAAGAGTAAAGAAGAGAGGAGGATCTAGACACAGGTGATGGAGCAGCTCTAGTTTTATTTTTTTCTTTTTCTATATATTGTTTATTGTAAAAATACTGTACAGAGGGGTTACAGTTACATGAGTAAGATAATGAGTACATTTCCTATCGGGTATTGTTACATCCTCCTTTGTTTTTCCTCTACCATCCTTTCCCTCCCCACCTCCCACATTTCTCCCCCCACAAGTTGAAAAGTTCATTTTCAACATAGTGTCTTGTATGTCTCATTGTTACATGGGACAACCTTTATCTTTATTTCAGCATTTAGTTAGTTCCCTTCTCCTTCCCAAATTAGAAAAGTGTATATGCAAGATGCAGGGCACCAGAATCAAATACAGTGAAAACGGGTTATACCATGGGGGAAGAACATACAAAAGAAACAAAAAAATCACATAGTACATTATAAATACATTAAAAACAATAGCAAGAAAGATAAAACCACTTGTGTCCCTATCTTGGAATTCAGTTCACTTAGCATCATCTTCTATGGTCATATATACATAGGTTTTGGCCTTTTCTGCGTGTCCTAGACGTATACTAGTTATTGCAAATAAGAGAAAGCATGGGACCTATGTTTCTTTGGGCCTGGCTTACTTCACTTAGAATAATTTTTTCTGAGTCTTTCCATTTCCTAGCAAATGGGGCGGAGCCATTCTTTCTAATGGAGGCATAGAATTCCATTACAGACAGACAGACAGACAGACAGACAGACAGACAGACACACACACACACACACACACACACACACACATTTTCTTGATCCATTCATTTACTGAGGGGCATCTGGGTTGGTTCCATATCTTAGCTATGGAGAATAATGCTGCAATAAACATTGCAATAGTAGTTTTAGTATAGCCTCTTTGTGATCCTTTGGGTCATAGGGGAGCTCTATGTGAAACCTTTTGAGAACCTTCCATACTACTTTCCAAAGTGGTTGAACAAGTTTACACTCCCACCAACATTGCAGTAGGGTTCCTTTTTGGCCACATCCCCTCCAGCATCTGTTATTGTTAGATTTCTTGATTATTGCCATTCTAACTGGGGTGAGGTGGAATCTCAGTGTTGTCTTGATTTGCATTTCTTTCATGGCTAGAGAAGTTGGCAGCTTTAGTTTTAGATTGTTTATTAGAAATGAGGTCAGTCAGATAAATGAAGCATGGGTCCTGTGAGTGCTGGTCATGTTTTGGAAGGAGACATAAAATAGGTGTTACTGGCTCATGCCTAGAATCCTTGCTACTCAAGAGGCTGACATCTGAGGGTCACAGTTCAAAGCCAGACTGTGAAAATCTGTGAGACTCTTAGATTCAGTTAACCAGCAAAAAGCCAGAAGTGGAGGTATGTCTCAAGTGCTAGAGCATTAGCCTTGTGCAAAAAAAGCTGAGGGAGAGTGGAATCCTCTGTGGTCTGGGATGGCTTCAAAACATGGTCTCAGATCTCATCCTGACAATTACAAGCATGTGTCACCAATGCCTGGTTCTCTTAGTTCAAGATTCTAGATGTGTCTGGGATACACTTAACACTAGTTTTATATTTTTAGACAGATCCATTTAATATGTGAATATCAGATCAACCAGTCAGCTTGAGATGGGAGAGGCTAGTAAGCACAAAGATAGGTAGGACTCTTACTCTGTAGCTTGTAGCCTAGTGGGGGAGGACAGATGATTATCACTCATAGTGATAAATGCCAAAGGCTGTTACTCCAGAGGCCATAAAGTGCTTAGAGGGTTAATTAATTCAACACCAAGATCAAGAACAAGGCACACTGACACCAAAGCTATTTAGCATTGTCGTAGAGGTATTTGCTGGTACAGTTAAAGGAGAAAAGTCAGTTTATAGGAACAAGATGTAGCTGTCTGTACTTACTGGTTATTGGTTATTTTGCTTTCCACAGTTTCTGTTACTGATTGTCAGCCATGACTGAATAGATAAAACTAAGTTTCTAAGTAAAAGAATTACAGATATAATCACTAGAAACAATCTTGGAATATTCTACAGAAATTTAGAAACAGAATAATTGTAGTAAATGTGTAACATTTTAAAGTCAGGAAGTATCTAGTTGCTTTCTTTTAACAAATTGAAAGATCTTCAAATCATAAGTTGCTTTATCAATTAAAAATAATTTTGGCCAGTGTAGTAGCAAATAGCTGTAATCCTGTTACTCCAGAGGGTGAGACAAGATCACAAATTCAAGGACAGCTTGGGCTACATAGCAAGTTCTAGGCCAATCTGTGCTACATAGTGAGACCTTGTCTCAAAAAAATACCCAATGGTGCATCACAGTGTAAGTTCTGAAACAGAAAAAAAAAACCAAAATGCAAAAAACTTGAGTGGCTTTGCTGTAGCAATTCCAGTGACTTCTTTTTCTCTCACATTAGTGGTACAAGGTTTCATTCTGACACCTCCATATGTGCATACAATGTATCTGATCACACTTACCCCCTTCATCACTCTCCTTCATCCCTCTACCTCCTTCCCAAACAAATCCCAACATGTTTTCCCCCTTTCACACATGTACATGAGGTATGATGACCACATTTGCCTTCTTTCACCATTCTCTGTTTACCTTTCTCCTTCTATTAAATGTGCCTATATCCTAGACCTGGTTTTATGTAACTCATGTTTTCTCTTTTAAAGTGTATATTAATTATTCAGAGAGCTTTCACTATGGGATTTCACACAGCATATATAGTACTTCAATCAGGTTGTTCCTCGTCTATACTCTCACTTTCCCATCTCTACTCTCCCCTATTATTCAACAGCTTTCAGTGGTTGCTATTTTGCTCTCTTTATTCACAGATATTTTGATATTGTGCATGCCCTAACATTCTCTTTTCTCCTTCCCCCCTTTTTTTGGTTGGTCATGGGGCTTGAATTCAGGGGCTTAAACTCACTGTCCCTGAGCTTTTTTGCTCAAGGCTAACACTTTACCACTTGAGCCATAGCTCCACTTCTGGTTTTCTGGTAGGTAATTGGAGAGGAATTTCATGAACTTTCTTTGAACCACAATCCTCATATCTCAGCCTCCTGAATAGTTAGGATTACAAGCTTGAGCTCTCCCCTCTCTTTATTCCTCTCAAACAGTTGCCACAGTATTCTCTCTCTCTCTTTCTCTCTCTCTCTCCTCCTTCTCCCTCTCTCTCCCTCTCTCCCTCCTTTATTCCCCCTCTTTTCTTCCCTCTTTTTTTCTGAGAAAAAATGCAATATTTTTCCTTCTGAACCTGGAACTCCAGTTCCATTGATTTCCCTGCAAACAACATCATTCTTCTTTATAGCTGAATAATATTCCATTGTGTGCATATGTATTTCACATTTTCTTGATCTGTTCATCAGTTGTAGAACATTTGGGGTGTTTTCATAGCTTAGCTATTACAAATCCTGGTGCAGTGAATGTGAGTGAGCCTCTATGGTGTCCTGACTTGCATTCTTTTAGATACATGCCCAAGAATGATATCCCCAGATAGTTTGCTCCTTCTATTTTTGGTTTTTTGAGAATCCTCCATATTCATTTCTGTAATGGTTGCATTAGATTACATTCTTACCAGCAGTGCTACACATTGTTAGCATTTGTATATTTTTGATGATGCTACTTTGACTGGACTGAGATGAACTCTCAATTTAATCTTGTTTTGACTGAATTTCTTTTATGGCCAGGGATGTTTCTTTATGTATTAGTTGGCTATTTGTACTTTTTTTGAGAACTGGTTGTTAAGTTTATTTGCCCATTTATTAAATGGCATGTTAGTTCTTCGAGAGTTCATTTTTGAGCTTCCTATATGTAGTGGTTGTTAATCTCTTGTCAGATATATAGCTTTTTGGTTGATGTCATCTCATTTGTCAGTCCTTGCTCTTACTTGCTGAATTCTCTTCAATAAGTTACTTATGTTGGTACTTATGGACTTACCTAATGCCAACAAATTTTCATCCATAAAGTATTACAAGTTAAAGTTCTATGGGGATAGTGGAACAAAAGGGAACTTGAAGAAAATAAAAAAGCAATGTAGAATTTCCGACATATTTAATAGAGCATATGTATTTTTAAGTAGGTATGTATCAACTTGCTGCGTAATTTAGATTCCTTTGGATTCTTTTAAAGTAGTAAAAGTGTTAATTTTAAAATAAACCACAAATATACTTTTTATATTACAGAAGCTATTATTTTTTCTAATGAAAAGTTTTGTATGCTAATTAAAATGTTAGATGCTCTTTAAATTTTTGGATATAGTAAACATGTAAAAATGTATATAAGTTTCCTAATTCTTTAGTGGGATATGAACACTTAAGCTGGAGTATTATTGTCATAGACTTATTTGAAAAGAAGCTAAATTTGAGAAGACGGTTGCAGAATACACAGCAGAAGTCTATAGTTTTGACTTGGTTGACACATGCATAAGCAAATGGAAATGGAAATGACTTGATATTCAGGAGTCTTCATTATGAATATAGCAAATGTAGTTAATTTTGAATTTAATTATACCCAAAATTGATGTTTTTTCCCCCTTCACTATTTGATGTCATTCTTCATTTATAATATAAAGAAATTGTATTTATCATCATCTTTCTCATGTAATACAGGAAAAACTAAATTGAACCATTAGAGGGCAGCATGAATTTATCTTTGGCACAAGAGTTTGAAATGTTTGAATGCTTTTGAGATATGAGCTTAATATCTACAACACTTAAATGAATGGAATTTTTTTTAGTTAAAGCTAAAATCTATTTGAAAATTTTAACGAGGTTGTGATATTGGTATGAAAATAAGTCTTGCTTTCTTCATTCACCTTCACTAACCTAAACACATTAGGGCTTTTAAATTAAAGTTTGTAATAGATACATAAAGTTTGAAAAGTATATATTATATATATCAAAGTATACATATATGTATGTATACACACATATACTGCTTAAGCCAGTATTTTAAGGTACTCTGTAAGATAAAGGATTTGAAAGAATTATGGGAAATGTTGCATACCATATCCCTTCTACAGATGCTTTAATTATATATAAATATAATATAATATATAATCTCACACACACATATATTTAACCTCAGTTCTCAGAAAACAAGGTGTTCTGGGTAACTAGGTTTCCTAAGTTGCTGGGGATTCACTCCTCTTTGGAAATTACTTAATTTAAATGCCTTTGGAAAGTTTTTGTTTTGTTGGTCTTGGGGCTTAAACTCATGGTCTGGGCACTGTCCCTGAGTTCTTTTGCTCAAGGCTAGCTAGCACTCTACTACTTTCAGCTACAGCTCTACTTCTGGTTTTCTGGTGGTTAATTGGAGGTAAGAATTTTTTGGACTTTCCTGCCTAGGCTGCTGCAAACCACAATCCTCAGATCTCGGCCTCCTGAGTAGCTAGGATTTTAGGCGCGAGTTGTAATGCTATTTTTATTTAGAATGCTAGTTTTATTTATAGATAGTACTGTTCCCCACATCTCCTTCCTCAGCACAGAGCTGTGGCTCATGTGGTAAAAGTGCTAATCTTGAGCAGAAGAAGCTCAGGGACAGTGCCCAGGCCCTGAATTCAAGCCTTAGGACCAGCATGTGTTACGGATATGTGAAACATTTGGAAACCTTGTTCTATGTTTTACAGTTTTGAACTGTTACGCCATTGAACTTCTCTGTTGGTGTGATGCCTTTAGAAACCACATATTAGCTTCATTAAAAAAATTCATATTGGAAAAACAAAAATTCCCAAACTATTCCTTTTCAGAAAGTCACAACCATTTACAGTAAAGAACTATGGTGATTTTAAAGGCTGAGGTTAAAAGGTCAAAGAGAATTGCATATTGGGTATTTATTATATCCTTACCATATTTTGAGATACAGAACTGTGCATGCAGAGTGCTACTGTTCCTTTATTATAATTTCATATCACCCTTCTGCCCACCATCCTCAGCCCTTTTCAACCAGCAGTTTGTTCTACATTTTTGTGGGTTTATCATTCCAAGAATGTTATTTACATGATTTAGTGCCCTATTTTTTTTTGGTGCTGGTCCTGTGGCTTGAACTCAGGGCCTGAGTGCTGTCCCTGAACTTTTTTGCTCAAGGGTAGTGCTCTATCACTTGAGCCACAGCTCCACTTCTGGAGCCTCACAAACTTCTCTGCTGGCTTGAACCATTCTCATATCTCAGCCTTCTGAGTAGTTAGTTACAGGTGTGAGTCCCTGGCACTGGCTTAGCATGTGACTTTTTTTATAGTGTTCTATGGTATAGTAAGATATCCAGATTTTAGTTGTTATGAATAAAGCTACTACTTATATTTGTGTTTGTTTTTTTTGTGGACATGTTAGCTTCTTTGGTGTATATGATCAGGAATATATAGATGGGGAGTATGGTAATGGATTGTTTAGCTTTCTAGAAAGTTAGGAAGCTGCATTTCACAAATTTTGGCATGTTGTAGTTCAGTTTTGTTCAAGTAAGTGTAGTTTTGAGATTTCTCTTGATACTTTGTCTTTGACTTGTAGGTAGTTTTAGATATGTATTTACTATGTCCTTGGAGATTTGTCCTTTTACCTTTGTTATTACATTTACTCCAATAATTCCATATGGTCAGAGAATACACTTAAGTATTTACTTATTTATGAATGTTTTCCTGTGGTCTCAGACTTGTGATCTGCCTGCTTCAGCTTCCTTACATCTTTTTGTATTGTGTTTAAAACCACAGCTATGGGGCTGGGAAGGTGGTTCAGTGGTAGAATGCTTGCCTTGCATGCATGAGGCCCTGGGTTCGATTCCTCAGCACCACATAACCAAAAAGAAAAAAGCCGGAAGTGGCGCTGTGGCTCAAGTGGTAGAGCACTACCCTTGAGCTAAAGAGCTGAGGGACAGCTCCCAGACCCAGAGTTCAGGCCCCACAACCAGACTAAAAAAAAAACAAAAAACAAAAAAAAACAAAACCACAGCTGTGATTCACTGGCCTTCTCACCATATGGACTTCTTTCTGTATGAATTCTGTCTCTTAGTTTGAAACTAAGTTTAGCCCTACATTTAAAACTAAACTCTAAGTATATGTTCCATTTTTGTCTTAGAAGCACTTTTGGGGTTTTAGAGTGTACCCAGTTTCACTTCCACTGACTGTGTCACAGGAGCATTATTCCTCTCATGGAGGAATCAAGTGCAGATGATTTCCTGTGTGTATATGTATAAGATAGCATGTTCATTAATACATAGAGGAATAGAGTATTTATGGGTTTTGTATGTTCACATATATATGTGTATAAACACATATACACAAATATATGCACATATACACACATGCTTGTGTGTATATGTGTATATATCTATCATATACACACATGCTTGTGTGTATATGTGTATATATCTATGTATGTATAGGTGTATGTATATATACATATATATATGCATATACACATACACTTACACATTGCTCTCTATCATGACACTTTCACCACATTGGCTGCATTTTCCAAAGAATGCTCCCATTTTCGAGTGTTATTCTTTTTTTTCCCCCTCCTTCTCATCCACCATGGTGATCTAATGTAATCTATTTAGTCTTGTCTTTCATGGCCATTGCAGTTAAAATTATACTCTACCCCACCCAGACATTCTAGTCTTTTTTCTTTCCCTGTTTTTTTTCTCTATGGAGTTAGTATCTACAAAAAGCAAAAAGAAGTAATATCATGAGATGAAGCTGGAAGTGGCTAGATCTTTCAATATTAACCTAAAAAATCTAGTCATCCTCTTCACATTTCTAAGTAGGAGGAGATCCAACTATATTTACATAGATAAACAACAGGGTAGAAGTATGAGTAGGTCAATAAGAAGAGCTTTTTATGAGTGAATAGGAACAGAAACAAAACTTGTGTTGAAGGTTGGGAAGGTTGCTCAGTGTTAGAGTGCTTGCCTTGCATGCATGAGGCCCTAGGTTCGGTTCCTCAGCACCACATAAGCAGAGAAAAAAACCCGGAAGTGGCTCTGTGGTTCAAGTGATAGAGCGCTAGCCTAGCTGAAGAGCTGAGGGACAGCGCCCAGGCCCAGAGTTCAGGCCCATGACCAGATCCCCCCCCCCCCAAAAAAAAAAAAAAAAGTAAAACTTTTGATGATCTGGGCAGGCTACTAGGTGTTGAAGAAACCATGATGTCATGACTCTTTATTTCCCTGAAAGGATGTTAGAGTTTACAACAATATTCCCTGTATCCCATAGGTTTATTTATCTAATCTGTATGAGAGATTTGAAAAAATTCAAAGGATGTTTTAAGCAGTTTTAGATTTTTGGAATGTAAGTACTGAACCAAAGCAGGTAATTGAACAGGTTAGGCAAGTACAAGATTAAACCAATGGATTTCATCCCCACACTATTTCTGTGCTTATTTATGTACTTTATAAATCTTGTAGAAATGTATAATGATAGTATTTCTCAGACTCAGTAGGCCAAGAACTCTATTATGTTAATGAATTATCTTTGAATATAAAATAGACTTTAGGAAACACTAGATTGTATTACGTGCTCAAGATCTTAACTAGTTAAAGGTAAACTGTGGTTCTTCGGCAGCACAAATATTGAGATTGGAACGATGCTGAGAAGATTATCATGGCCTCTGAGCAAGGATAACACAAATTCCAGCTCTGAACCATTAACAGTTTAACAAAATGAATATCAGGAAGTTGAAGCATATTTTGAATGTGGTTAATAGGAGGAGGTAAGATGAATGGAAAAGGGAATGGTGGCTGAATGTAGCCATATAACTGTGAATGTGACTGGTAGGGGAAGGGATAGGTAGAATGGGGAGGTAGAATGATGGAAGGAGTGACTGTTCAAGATGCACTGTACACATAATTGGACATGCTAACTCATAACCCTTTTGTGTATTTGTAAATAAAAAATTAAAAAATAGGTAAGCTAAAACAACACAGTTTTTATATTAGATCTGTGATTCTTCTAAGACATTTCATTATTACCATATGGAATAGCATTAATTATGAAAATGCCAGAATTTTTTGACCACATTTTAATATTATATTTCATTGGGGGTTAATGAAGTTCTAAATTTGGCATAAATGTATGCAGTAACTTCAGTGGGCAAATACATAGACTTAAGTTTAATTCCATGTGAAATTTATGACCTAGGGAATGTGTAGTGAAATGTCCCTTTTTTTTCTTTTTATTGCCTCTCTTTTCTTGATTTTTTTTTTTTTTTTTTTTTTTTTTGGGTCCAGTCGTGGGCCTGAACTCTGGGCCTGGGCGCTGTCCCTCAGCTCTTCAGCTCAAGGCTAGCACTCTACCATTTGAGCCACAGTGCCACTTCCGGCTTTTTTCTTTTTGCTTATGTGGTGCTGAGGAATCGAACCCAGGGCCTCATGCATGCAAGGCAAGCACTCTACCACTGAGCCACCTTCCCAGCCCTTTTCTTGATTTTTTTTTTGGCAGTCCTGGGGCTTGAACTCAAGGCTTGGGCACTATCCCTAAGCTTCTTTTGCTCAAGGTTAGTACTCTACCTATTGAGTCACAGTACCACTTCTGGCCTTTTCTGTTTATGCAGTACTGAGGAATCAGACCCATGGCTTCACGCATGCTAGACAAGCACTCTACCACTAAGCCACATTCCCAGCCCTATTGCCTCCTTTTTGTGCCTTTGAAATATGAATAATATTTTAGCTCTCTTAGCTTTCTTTTTTTCTAACCATTAACTTAGTGGATAATGGTAAAGTTAGTATATGGAAAAAATAATGGTATAGTAATTATTGCAAATAAGGGAAACCATGGGACCTATATTTCTTTGGGTCTGGCTTACTTCAGTATGATTTTTTCCGAGTCTTTCCATTTCCTAACAAATGAGGCGGTGTTATTATTTCTGATGAAAGCATAGAATTCCACTGTGTGTGTGTGTGTGTGTGTGTGTGTGTGTGTGTGTGTGTGTGTGTGTGTGTGTATCACATTTTCTTGATCCATTCCATCCATCTATCCATCCATCCATTCACCTGAGGGGCATTTGGATTGGTTCCTTATCTTTGCTATGGTGAATAATGCTGCAATAAGCATAGTTGTGCTGGTAGCTTTAGTATGGCCTTGTTTGTGATCATTTGGGTAAATGCCCAGAAGTGGGATTGCTGGGTCATAGGGGAGCTCTATGTTTAGTCTTTTGAGGAACCTACATACTGCTTTCCAGAGTATATGTCTGGGATAATATTATCAGATGAGCAGAAAAGCTCAAAAGCTATGTACATATGTAAGATGATTGCTATGTACATATGTAAGATGATTCTAAGTGAAATGAACTCCCAAGATATGGACATAAGACGTCTTTATTTTTGTTGTTGTTTTTAATGTACTAAGTGATTTTTTTTTCTTTTGTATGTTCTTCCCCCTATGGTATATCCCCTGTTGTCACTGTATTTGATTTTAGTACCTTGCATCTTGTATATACGTTTATCTAATTTGGGGAGGGGTCGGGGAATAACAAAATGCTGAAACAAGGACACAGGATGACCTATTGCAACAATGATACTCACAAGACACCATGTTGGAAATGAACTATACAGCCTTGGGTGGGGATGTGAGGGAGGTCGGGGAAAAAAGGGGTAGTAGGAGAAAAACAGGTAGGGATAACAATGCTTGACAAGAAATGTACTCATTACCTTACTCATGTAACTATAACCCCTCTGTACAGCATTTTTACAATAAAATAAAATTAAAAAATAATGGTATAGTAAAATGCAACATTATGTATAATTTATTATTGAGAAGAGTATTTGGAAAATATTTCTAATAAATACTGTTGATGCATTTTAAAATTGGGGACTGGCAAACCATGGCTTACAGACCAAAAGCAGGGTTGCTATTTTTTGTATCACTCTTATAATTTAAAGCTGCACATTTAAAAACCATGAGAAAAAAGTAGAAGAAAAATTAAAAAAAAATTTTTATTGTAAAGATACCCTACAGAAGGGTTACAGTTACATGAGTAAGGTAATGAGTACATTTCTTGTCAAGCATTGTTACCCCCTCCTTTGTTTTTCCCCAGCCATTCTTTCTCTCCCCACCTCCAATTCCCCCCTCCCCAACATTGTAGAGTTCGTTTTTAGCATGGTGTCTTGTACATCTCATTGTTAAAATGGGTCAGCCTGTATCTTGGTTACAGCGTTGTTGTTATTTCCCTTCCCCTCCCCAAATTAGAAAAGTGTATATACAAGATGGAGGGAACCAGAATCAAAAACAGTGAAAACGGGTTAAACCAATAGGGAAGAACATATAAAAGAAACAAAAGAAATTACATAGTACATTATAAGTACATTAAACACAACAGCAACGAAGATAAACCCTCTTGTGTGTCTATCTTGGGGTTGATTTCGCTTAGCAGCATCTTATATGGTCATATGTGCATAGCTTTTGGCCTTTTCTACTTGTTTACTTGTCTGGTAAGGTTATCCTAGACGTATACTAGTTATTGCACATGGGACCTATGTTTCTTTGGGTCTGGCTTACTTGACTTAGTATAATTTTTTTCTAAGTCTTTCCATTTCCTAACAAATGGGACAGTGTCATTCTTTCTGATGGAGGCACAGAATTCCATTGTGTGTGTGTGTGTGTGTGTGTGTGTGTGTGTGTGTGTGTGTGTGTGTGTGTGTATCACATTTTCTTGATCCATTCATCTACTGAGGGGCATCTGGGTTGGCTCCATTTCTTAGCTATGGAGAATAATGCTGCAATAAACATAGTTGTGCTGGTAACTTTAGTATGGCCTTGTTTGTGATTGTTTGGGTAAATGCCTAAAAGAGAGATTGCTGGGTCATAGGGGAGCACTATGTGGAATCTTTTGAGGAACCTCCATGCTGCTTTCCAAAGTGGTTGAACAAGTTTACACTCTCACCAACACTGCAGTAGAGTTCCCTTTGGGCCACAATTCTCTCCAATATCTGCTGTTGTTAGATTTCTTGATTATATCCATTCTTACTGGGATGAGGTAGAATCTCAATGTTGTTTTGATTTGCATTTCTTTTATGGCTAGAGAAGTTGAGCACTTCATGTATCTATTGGCCATCAAAGTCAAAGCAGACACCCTGAAAACATTACAGGAAGGAATAGGAAAAACTCTAGGGCTCCTTGGCATAGGCTGAAACTTTCTTAATGGAGACCCAGAAACACAACAAATCAAAGAAAGTTTGGATAAATTGGATTGCATGAAACTGCAGTTTCTTAATGGCAAAGGACACAGCTAGCAAGATCAATAGAAAGCCCATGGATTGGGAGAAGATCTTCGACTAGCCATACAGCGGACAAGGGCCTAATATGTAAAATATATTTAGAATTCAAAAAATTAACCCCTCCCCAACAACAAATCCTCAAATAAACAACTACCTGATTAATAAATGGGCTAAAGACTTAAAGAGAGACTTCTTTGAAGAGGAAATAAGAAGAAAAATATTTGATGGCCATATGCTGGTGGCTCATGCATATAATCCTAGCTTCTTAGGAGGCTGAGATCTGAGGACCGTGATTCAAAGCCAGCCCAAGAAGGAAAGTCCATGAGACTCTTACCTCCAATTAAGCACTAGAAAACTGGAAGTGGTGTTGTAGTTCTAGTGGTAGAGTGCTAGCCTTGAGCTGAAGAGCTGAGGGACAGCACCCAGGCCCAGGGTTCACACCCCACGATTTACCAAAAAAAAGAAAGACTTGATGATGTGTGAAAATTACATTTAATTGAGATTATATTATCAATTAATAAAATATTATTGGAGTATAGCCATGCATACTGGCTTATGTATTATCTAGGACTGTATTCATGCTACAACACTACAGCAGTGTTCAAGAGATATGCAGACAACATTGGGCCTGCAATGTCTAAGGTATTTATTGTCTGCCTCTTTTAGAAAGTGTGGTAGCCATTGGTTAATATTGAGTGAGTGAGAGTTTAGGGATTTATTGATACATTTATGAAATATAGAAAGCTACATTTTATGTACAATGAGCCTGCTTTAATCACAGGTATTATTGTACAATACTTTTGACCAACTGTGATAAAAACAACTCATTTTAAGAAATAAAAGAGGGCTGAGAATGTGGCTTAGTGGTAGAGTGCTTACCTAGCATGCATGAAGCCCTGGGTTTGATTCCTCAGTACCACATAAATAGAAAAAGGCAGAAGTGGCTCTGTGGCTCAAGTGGTAGGGTGGTAGCCTTAAGCTACCACTCAGTAACAGTGCCCAGACCCTGAGCCCCAAGACTGGCAAAAAAATAAAAATAAATAATAGAAATTGCAAATGTAAAAAATTAACGCCCTGAACATATATAGCCTCAGCTGATATGAGAAGCTCTTAGAGAGTTGAGTTATCTTCAGTTGTATTTAAATCCTTTTGTGTTTTGCCTTTAATTTTGTGAAAGTAGGCCTTCCAAAAAGTATGAAGTGAATATACTTAAGTAATAAAGTAAAAAGTTATAAATCTGTTGAAAGGTAGAGATTTTGGGTGGAATTATTTGAAAAATTATTCAAAGGTCCACCTTGTAGCATGCACTGGACACTACAAATTGAGTATTTGCACATTTTTCCTCAGTGGTGATCTCCTTGGACCTATTTACCTACAGATGCCTAAGGTCTTCCATATGACAAATTCTCCAAATCATTGCCCTCTAATAATTTTTACACATTTGTACCTGATGGTTCTGTCCTTTTCTATTTTTTGATAAATGAAACATTTTAATTTCATTTTCTTTTTTCCTGTTGATCAGTAAACAGTGTGAATATTGTATATTATTCCAGGAAGTATTTGAATTTTAAGAAATGAAGGCATGTGGAGAAGACCTATGAAAGAGTAATAGAGGGTGAATTTAATCCAAGAATGGGAATGTCACAATAAGTCCTTTGTACAATTAATTTATCTAATGAAAAGATTTTGTGTTTTAGAATAGTTTTATATTTTTCCTGTGTACTTGATTTAATGGGGAAAATGCTTATATTTGAAGTTGACTTTGATAGGCATATGTCCTTTTTTAAATATTTTTTTTTCAGATAATTTTACAGAATAATGTCCTTGAGTTTAACTGGCTGAATGAGTTAGCAGTTTACTTTTTTCCTAACACAAATAGTAGTCTTAGAATGTTTTGCTTATTTGATTTGAATATTACCAGGTAATTTTATATAATTTGATGTAGATATTGTGATGTCTATTTGATAGCTAGCCCACTAGTTGACTTTTGAGCTGATTGGTTCAATTTTTGTTTCCACAGTTCAGTAATTTTGAAGATGGATTTATTTCTCTTCATAAATGGTTTGGAAGAAATTAAAACATCAAATTAGAACAAGGTTAATGAAATGTTGTTTTAGTGTTCACCATTAATCATGAAGTTTTAATGGTGTACCAACTGTCTTTATTTACTTAAAATGCTGTGTTTTTAAATGTCAGTTTTAGTTGTAATACAAAAAGTTAGTTTTCTGAGACGGTTGAAAAGAAAGAAGGTATCTACACCAAATATAGCTCTCTAACACTTAAGGCTAATGCTCTACCACTTTGAGACACAGCTCCACTTTTGGCCTTTTCTGTTTATATGGTACTGAAGAATTGAACCCTGGGCTTCATGCATGCTAGGCAATCACTCTATCACTAAGCCACATTCCTAGCCCTGTAGTACTATTTTCTTATGATGAAAAAAGCTATAGATGAATGCTGCTAGGTTTCAATGACTTTGATTTTCAGTCCCATTCCTTTTGTAGATCCTTCTGTATTAGATTCTTGTCAGCACAAAAAATGTAGGGTCACATGTTCTGTAAGAAGAACAGCATCTCCATCACTTAAGAATTCTTAAGAATTGGGTGCCAGTGGCTCACGCCTGTAATCCTACCTATTCTGGAGGCTGAGATCTGAGGATCACCAAAGCCAGTTTGGACAGAAAAGTTTGTGAGACTCTTATCTCCAATTTCACTCAGAAAAAGCTTAGTGGTAGAGCAAGTGGTAGAGCACTAGCTTTGAGCACAAAGAAGCTTAGGAACAGTGCCCAGGCCCCAAGTTCAAGTCCTAGGACCAGCAAGAAAAAAAGAAAAGAAAAGAAAATTAATTCTTAAGTATTTTCAGTTTCTATTCTTATTAGTTTGTTAGGTATAAAGATAATTTGAGGAGGGGCTGGGAAGGTGGCTCAGTGGTAGAGTGCTTGCCTTGCATGCATGAGGCCCTGGGATCGATTCCTTAGCACCACATAAGCAGAAAAAGCTGGAAGTGGTGCTGTGGTTCAAGTGGTAGAGCACTAGCCTTGAGCTGAAGAGCTGAGGGACAGTGCCCAGGCCCAGAGTTCAGGCACCATGACTAGCAAAACAAAAAAAAAACAACAAAAAAAGATCATTTGAGGATAATACCCTACTTAAGGAGACTGGGTTTGATTCCCCAGAGTGTCCTTGGCCTCATATAAAAGGATTGGCAAGTAGACTAAAAATATAGAACACAAACTATCCCAAGACCAAAAGAACTAGTAAAATTGATATATTATCATATAGAAAAAACGTTCTATAATTAAGCTCTCTTATCAAAATGAATACATCCTAAACAATATATTAAAGAGTTTGTATTTGTTTTCTTTTTGTGCCAAAATACTGATCATAGTTCATGTCAAGTTTTTTAGGGATAGGGAGCTGGATAGTGGTGACTTACATTTGCAATCCTAGTTACTCAGAAGTCTGAGAACTGAAGATCATGGTTTGAAGCAGCCCAGGCAGGAAAGTCTGTGAGACTCCTATCTCTAATATACTACTAAAAAAGGCTGGAAGTGGAGCTGTGGCTTAAGTGATAGATCACTAGCCTTGAGCAAAAGAAGCTCATCAACAGCACTGAGGCTGAGTTCAATCCTCAGCACGCACACGTGCACGCACCCACACCCACACCCACACACACACGCACATATGCACATTCACGCATGCGCAGGCATGTGCATGCCCCAGCACATACACAGTAGGGGTAGCATTTTCTTTTGAAACCATTTGAATGTTCACAGACTCTGTGTGTGTGTGTTTGTGTGTGTGTGTGTGTGTGTGTGTGTGTGTGTGTGTGTGTGTAGTGTGTGTGTAGTGTGTGTGTGTGTGTGTGTGTGTGTGTGTGTGTGTTTCCAGAAACAGTTGATGTCATTCAGTTTGGAAAGGAATAATTGGAGACACCTTGTAAAGAGTTCTAAAAAAACAGTAAGTGGTAGGATATAGATGTTCTGGCTTTTTGCTGGTTAATTGGCCTGACTTTCTATTGCTTTAGTAACTTTTTCTTACTGATTTACTGTTATTATTTTTTTTTTAAAGCTTCTCACATGCCTCCATTTTATAAGCAAGGGTGAAAGCAGCTGCCTCAAGATGAATTCATTCCCCAGGTCTATAGATTTGGAGCCTGTTGTTACAATTAAGGGAGTCTGCCCCTGACCTTCCCTAGCCGGATCCTACACGATTCTTTTACTTTGAACTTGCTTCCTCTGAGGCCTGATTTGCTTTACTCACACATGGACACGAGCCTGGCCTTGGTTCATCCCATTTTGTTCCTCATGTTTGCTCACCTTGGGGAGATGATAGTGGTGTAATATTGTGGTTTAAGGGACTTATGGAGCCCATCTACCTGGCTCCACCTAGACCAAGTTACCTAATCTCTCTGTTCTTTAGTTTTGCAACTATAAAATGGAAATAGTAATAGTGTTTTCCCCAGGGCTACTACGAATATTTCCTTGAGTCACTGAATGCTCAATATAGGCATCTAGTAAACTGCTTAGAAAGTTTAGCTATGATTGCACCATCATTTAATAAATATTGTTTGACTCCTTTTAAAGTGCTAGGCATCATGCTAGATAGCAGACACTAGGACCTCAGTGAGTGAGACTTCCTTTGTCGTATGTGTGTGAGCAGAAATCAGTCTCCTTTTGGCCTTTAGGGACTCCAGTCCTGGAAATAGCCTGTGCATCATTTACTTTAAACATTTCCCTTTGCTGAAGAATTATGTGGTTTCCTTAAGGGTTCTCAAGCACTTTCAGGGGAGTTATGGCTTGCTTAAATTTGAGAAGTAAAAGGATATGCTTATTTTGATTTTACTAGAATTACATTTTGATAAAACAGACAAGTGACAAGTAAGATTATAAGTTTAGCTCTTCATCTACTTGACTTCATCATGAGTTAACCAGCTCTGAAGTGTTCAGTTTCTGTCCATGTTTCTTCTGCATAACTGGGGTAATTTAGCTTCCTGGGAGATTGCTGTGGTCATGCTCTTGTCAGTCTTGATCGTTCTCCTACTTTAGAGTTCTCAGAGTCTTAAATCTCTCATTGTGTTGCAGGTTTCTTTGTCTCATAAGTGTTCCCTTTGCAAATAAGATTGTACAGTCAGATTTGCAAATCTTTCTTTTGTTTCTTAAATTATTAAGAAAGTAGCAAAAAACATAATAAGTAAAATTTGCTTAAGATGCATTTTTACTTTACTCTCATGTGAGTCTCAGGTTTTCAGAATTCTCCATATAATTTCCTCTACTACTTAAGGAATCTTTTTTTTTTTTTTTTTTTGGTCCAGTCGTGGGGCCTGAACTCTGGGCCTGGGCGCTTGTCCCTCAGCTCTTCAGCTCAAGGCTAGTGCTCTACCACTTGAGCCACAGTGTCACTTCCGGCTTTTTTTCTTTTTACTTATGTGGTGCTGAGAAATCGAACTCAGGGTCTCAGGCATGCAAGGCAAGCACTCTACCACTGAGCCACCATCCCTGCCCTACTTAAGGAATCTTACATACTGGGTTTGAATAGAGTTTTTGCTTGACATCATGTCTTTTTAGGAGTTTATAGAAAGCCTTTTCCAAACTAATAAAGGCAACAAGACATTTAAAAAAATGTATTGAACTCTTTAGCTATCTATATATTCTATTTTAAAATAGGAATTAAGTTATTTTTGTGCTCCTCCATTTCTCATTGAGATCAACATAAGTAGCCTCAGCTGTCTGGTTATTCTCTTTTCCTTCTGGGTAATGTTCAAGTTCTCTGGCAGTAATATTTGGACTGTGTAATTAATCATCTCAGGTATTATTCTCATCATATCTTACTGCTTTCCTCAGTTCATGTTTTCTGGGAGCTTATCATTCATTAATTTCCCAGGCTTTCTCTTGGTTTTAGTTACTAAGTTCTTGACCCACTTAATTTCTTTATTTCCTTATGACTTGTTAACATTCTCACATTCTCTGATCAAGATGCCTTTCTTTGAGGATAAATGAGCTTCTAGACACCTATACTGTGATTGGTATGGAACATAATCACAACATGTAAATAAATTTCCCTTAAGACATAAGACATAAAAATTTTAAAGTTGACATAGTAATACTCATTATTTTACACTTAATTTTTTTGCCCACTACCTACTAATCTTAAAGTGCATTGGCACTTTTGAACTATCCATGAGCCAATGTGAGGTTTCTTAAAGAATTGTGAAACTACTGTCCTTACTTTAGAACCAGCATTGTTTGGACACCACTGAGTATGAGATGAAAGGCTAGAGCTCTGTCCACCTGACTCATCCTTCCTGGACCTCCCCCAAAGGAGTAGCAGTGCCTGCTCTCTTTGCTCTTCTTTGAGGAGCTGGTAGCTTAAGGTCATTATTTATGAGGCAATAACAAAAAGCATGAGAGGTTGCTGAAGCATTATAGAAATATTTTGGAATATCCAAGAAGGAAGACAGACAACTTATTTCCTGAGCCTTCTTTATTCTGGCACCATGTTTATCTTGGTCAGGCTTGCACACTAATAAAGGTCTGAACTGATCCTCTAGCCCAGTTCATTGCTTTCCTGTGGTTCTTTACTAATTCATGTGAACATCAGGTTTTGGAAATTACTAAAGTATCATGACTGACTTCAAATTATCCTCAAAAACACCTTTGCCCATATATAAGAATTTACAGGAATCAGTTATGGTGGCTCTTGTCTATATTCTCAGAACACCACAAGAGCCTTAATCAGGATGATTGTGAGTTCCAGGCTAGAGTGGGCTACATAGTGAGCTCTAGATTAATCTGAGCAAGATACTGTGTCAAAAACAAAAAGCAACAAACAAAAAAATAACAAAAAAAGAAACTTGCAATGTGATAAATACAGTTTTTTCTCTATTGTGAGTAGGAATAACCTGTTGTAACTGGAAGTGGGAACTGTTAATCTTACAAAACTTCTAATGTATTTGATCACTTCCTGTGTGTGGTGGTCAGACTCATATCAATATGGCATCTTTACCAATATGCTTGTTGCCATGTTTTTTGTTTTTTTCTTTTTCTAATTCTGCCAGTCCCGGGGGCTTAAAATCAGGGTCAGGAGGCTATTCCTGAGCTTTTTTGCTCAAGGCTAGCATTCTACCACTTGAGCCACAACTCTACTTCTCCCACTTTTTTTTGTCTTAGAGATAGTAGTCTCATGAACTTTCTTTGAATGATTATTGCTGATAATGTCAGACTACTTGTAGTACCTGAAATTTTTGACAGCATATTTAAATGAAGTAATTCTAGCTACACAATTGTATTTCTACTTTAAGCCCTTATTAAGTTACTTTTAAAGTTCATGGTTTGTTATTTGAAAGATGTATCTCCTACTGAATGCAAGAGTATGAAACACATAAGTGACAGGATAAAATAATTGATTAAATGTACCTATTCTTTGGCATTCATGTTTAAACTTTTAATTATAATTTTTATGATGTGTTGGAGCCAACACATTTTCATATAGAAATATAACTCAACATTTTCGTATAGAAGTATAGCTCAAGGTTTAATATTGAGTAACAGTGGGAAAATGGGATTTAGTATGAAAATATTTGCTTTATGTAAACTTTTTTTTATGAATGCTGCTAATACATAAAGTGAAATCAAGCTGTAAAAACAATTAGCTGGGAAAAAGCCAAGTGAACTTTTTATATTCCAATGGATATCTATTAACTTACACATTATTGTTATTAAACTATATGCAGATGTACAACCACATTTGCTTAGATGTGGGTGAAAGAGACAAAAAATGCTAGAAGAATGCAGTAAGTGTAATTAGTGTTTGCATTTCCAAACAAAGCACATTAATCTTTCTGTAGTACAGTTGATGTAATGTCTCTGTGTTACTTTTGGGAGCATTTTCCATGGGCATGCATCCAAAGTTGATAGCTAATTCTGATCAGCAAAAGCACTGGAAGAGATGTCTGGGTTGGACATTGTAACAAAGCAAACAATTTCTGGAGCTCAAGTAAGATTCAAGTGAAAACATAATTATGCATTTGAATCTTGTATTTAGACCTCACAAAAATTACTTGTCTTAAAAGACATAAAACCTCTTTTTAAAATGTAGTTAATATATTTCTATATGTATGCTTCCATTTTTTTATATTTTAGAAAAACTTCTCAATATGAGCTTATAGGCTTAAATAATGGGAAAACAGTATTTCAAGTTTAAAAAAAATTTTAAAGGACTCTTTTCATGAATCATTTTGTTACTGGAAAGGACTTAAAATCTTTACTAAGCTAGTGACTTTTAAAAAACAATTTCAAAGCATCCTTAACCAAAGATGGAACTGAATTACAGAAATATTCTTAGAACTAAAGAAAGAAAAGCCATAGTTTCTATATAATGTTCTTAACACATAGAAATATGTATTAGATTTTACACATGTAGAATTTAGTGAACATGTATTGAAAACTTGAAATTGTATTTCTTTAAAAAATTTTAACAATGGTTTTTGTGCAGACTATGAACAAACACATACATACACACATACATATACAGGGGCTGGGAAGGTGGCTCAGTGGTAGAGTGCTTGCCTTGCATGCATGAGGCCCTGGGTTCGAATCCTCAGCTCCACATAAGCAGAAAAAGCCGGAAGTGGCGCTGTGGTTCAAGTGGTAGAGTGCTAGCCTTGAGCTGAATTGCTGAGGCATAGCGCCCAGGCCCAGAGTTCAAGCCCCACAACTGACCAAAAAAAAAAACAAAAACAACAACACATACATATACATACAATTACATACAGAAAATTTCCCTAAGTAAATACATAGCTATGCTGTTATGTTTGGGAAGCAAACAATTATTTCTGCTTGGCTTTCCACTTGAATAAGGTTGAGATGGTTGGCATTGGCAAAACCATTCATAATACTTATGAGTCCTATAGAACATAAACTTTTTGCCCACTGTGATATATCTAGTGGTTGTAAGTTAAATCAAGTTGATTTTGCTCTAAATCTAAAAATCTTTTCAGTATTTTTTAAAATTTTTTTTGGGGGTTCCGTTTGTGAGACCTGAACTCTGGGCCTGGGCGCTGTCCCTCAGCTCTTCAGCTCAAGGCTGGCACTCTACCACTTGAGCCACAGCGCCACTTCTGGCTTTTTTTTTCTGCTTATGTGGTGCTGAGGAATCGAACCCAGGGCCTCAAGCATGCAAGGCAAACGCTCTACCACTGAGCCACCTTCCCAGCCCTTCAGTATTTATTTACTGTAAGTTTGTAAGAAGTTCTGTGTCTGCCTTCCTTCCTTCCTTCCTTCCTTCCTTCCTTCCTTCCTTCCTTCCTTCCTTCCTTCCTTCCTTCCTTCCTTCCTTCCTTCCTTCCTTCCTTTCTTTCTTTCTTTCTTTCTTTCTTTCTTTCCTTCTTTCTTTCTTTCTTTCTTTCTTTCTTTCTTTTCTTTTCTTTCTTTCTGTCATGGGGCTTGAACTATGGGCCTGGGTGCTGTCCCTGAGCTCTTTAGCTTAAGGCAAGTGCTCTGCCACTTGAGACACAGCGCCATTTCTGTTTTTTTGGTAGTTAATTGGAAATAAGAGTGTCATAGACTTTCCTGCCTGGGCTGACTTTGAACTTCAGTCTTCAGATCTCAGCCTTCTGAGTAGATAGGATTACAGTTGTGAGCAGCTGCTGCCCAGCTTTCATCATCATTTCTTAAAATATAAAGAAATTTAAAAAATTGGCTCTATTTTTTTGAATAAAAGCTTTAAATATATTAAAGTGCTGCAGAATTCAGATTCTTACCCTAGTCAAAATCCCTACAGTAGTGTATGCCAAGATAAGTTTCATAGATACACATGATGGATTATTAAAACAGGCTTCATTGCCAAGCATATTTAGAAAACACTAGTACATTTCTCTCTTGAGAATATTACAGTGCAAACAAAATAAATCCTAAGAGAAGCAAATTTATTAACTGTGAATCTACATTAATAATGATATTATGAAAATAAGCCCAATATTCAACACAAGAAATTAGAAAAATAGTAAGTTTGAGAAAGAAAATGAATGCACAATGTTTAATTACTACCTAGAATGATAGAATATTTGCCATCCAATATGTTGTTCTTAGGAATACCTAGAGGTCTATGTAAATGCAAAGTAAGGAAATACGGGTTTTAACCACAAATAAGCAGAATATGGCCTGCTAATGGATGGTGGAGTGGGAACTGCAGTTGCATAGAGAAAGTAAACATTCTCATACATGGACTTCATTGTACAATTCCTGATAAAAAACAATTTTAGAATCTGAATGAAATGGGTAATTTTGTAGGAATGTATAAGTTACCAGACTGAGACCAGAAGAAAAAGAAAAAGATTTCATTACCTTAGAAGTAATAGAATAAGTAATAACAGAATAAGCCACCTCTATCATTTCTGCCACTCTGAAGAAATACAACTAGTTCGGATGAGTTAACAGAGAGTTTTATTGAATTTCTGTAAAACATAAAGTGTTTTGGGCCATTGAGAGCAAACGGGATCTAATTTAACAATACCAGTTAAAAAAAAGAGGATGTCAGCCAGGCACTGGTGGCTCACACCTGTAATCCTAGCTACTTAGGAGGCTGAGATCTGAGGATCGAGGTTCAAAGCCAGCCTGGGCAGGAAAGTCTGTGAGACTCTTATCTCCAATAAACGACTAGAAAACCGGAAGTGGCGCTGTGGCTCAAGCGGTAGAGTGCTCGCCTTGAGCTGAAGAGCACAGGGAGAGTGCTCAAGCCCAGAGTTCAAACTCCACAACTGACCAAAAAAAAAAAGAGGATGTCAATACTATTCATATTGCAACAATGATACTCACAAGACACTATATTGGAAATGAACGTTTACAACTTGGGTCGAGGTGTGGGGGAAGTAAGGAAGGTAAAGAATAATAGGAGTAAAATGAAGGAGGAGTAACAATGCTCAACAAGAAATGTACTCATTTCCTTACTGATGTAATTGTAACCCCTCTGTACAGCATCTTTACAAGAGAATAAAAATTAAAAAAAAAACAAAAAAAGAAAAAAAAGAAATATGGCATTTTAATTAAAATTTGGTCAACAGAATTTGGTAATACATTGAAGGAATAATAATCATAACCAGCTAGGATTTCATAAACATAAAGTTGTTAGAAGTAAGTTAATGAACTTCAGTTAAGTTTAGTTTACTTGAGCAGCCCTGACACTTCAAGTCCTACACGGCTTCTCTGGAGTTTATAGCTAGCACTTGTGCAGTTTATCCAGTTGATGCAGCATAGTGGTTAGGAGTGTGGGTTTGGGAATGAGACTGGTTGGATTCAGTAGGTGGCTCAAGTTGGGTGGCCTTCGGAAACTTACTTAACATCTTTATACTTCAATTTTCTCATCTGTAAAATGAAGTTGTGAGTTGAATGGAGATGGAATGAGATTGGTATTTAAATGCTTAGCATAGCATCTGGCATATAGCTAGTGCTTTGTATATTTTTGCCCTAATTATGATATTGGTGATGGTGAGGATGATTTATCTAGATTTCTCTCAAGAGAAGGTTTCTGTTGGATAGAATGCGGTATTGAGGGGTGGTGGTGGTTGTTTGTTTACAGTACTGAGGCTCTTTGATAACATGCTCTGCTTTCCATAGTCCTGATCGAGGTAGTGGTGCCAATGACAAAGTGCAAGTGCTTCATTCTCTTGGCTCATAGTCTAAGTTATATAAGTTATCCTGCTAATTGATCATATTTGATTTTGAATACAGATTTGCCTTTGTTTGGACAAAGACTAAATTTGCTTCAGCTAAATATTTCCTTCCATTTTTACCCTACTATGGCCAGTTATTTTTAAAAAGTTGAAATTATGAAAGAAAAGATTGTTATTTATTACTTTTCACTTCAGACAACCCATGTCAGATTTCAGTGTTTGTCTTTCTACATTTTTTCCTAGGTGTTTAAAACACAAGAAAGCATTTCTCCAAATAGAACAAAATATCCTTATTTCTCTGTTAAGATTTATTTTCAGCTGTCCACGAATCTTTTCAAATCACTCCTAATATTTGGAATTTTTCAAGAATCAACACTCAGATTCCATTGAAGATATGTTTTTAAATTTTATAGATGTGAAGAAAGAGCTGTCTATCTAGACATTTTGTATATGTACAAGTTTGAAAATATGCCAAGGCTATTTTATAGCTTTCTGATAAAACTTGTTATTTTTCTGTTGCAAGAGAAAGAATTTGGCTTAGCAGTGCCAGAAAGTGTTCAGAGAGTCAAAATAATCATCATGTCATTTGAATTCTAAGTTTTAGCCTTTAAAATTCTTTAACTATAGACTCTATGAATATTTTACAGAGAAGTAAACTGTGAAATAGAAAGGTTAAGTAACCTTTCTGTTTTCAGTCATTTTAGAAATAAATGCAGAATCCACAGCCTTTCCCTGTAAGATCAGAAGATAACATTTTCATATATTTTAGGACATAAACCTGTAGAGGAGTTACGGATGTTTGAGTTTTACTGAAAATTTATGAGTAATGCTATCAAATAAAATGAAGCAACTATTTTTCAATTTTGTAAAAAATGTCCTACTATTATTTGGAATATATCTTTCTCACCTTGTAAAAATGATACTTTGCAAAGTCAAGATGTTGGAGAATTAAGCACTCACAGAATGATAGTGAGGACAAATGGGTTTTAGTTGTTTAGAAAGATAATGCAGAAGGAGTTTGGAAAGAAGGTATTGAGTGAAGTAACTTTATGGAGGGTTGGCAAAGGTATATGGTGTAGAACATTGTTATTAACTACCAAATAGAAGTGAATAGAAAGTCTTCCTTTCATGTAAAAAACAACTGTATGAGGAATGTGAAGCATTAACTCAAAGGAAGCAAATATCTAACCTTTTTCATTGTATTGTTTTATGTATCTCAAGGATAGGTGAAATTTAAAGACTTTGGGGGGAATCTAAAGAAAGGAAGCTTTTATTTAAAGCTTTTAAAAATACTTATTTGTATGATTTCTAGCAGAAAGAGGGGGCACCTATGCTTTAAAAAACACCTTGAATGCAGCCATTGTAAAATTAAGACTGTTAGGCAGAGAGGCTTTTAATGCTACCATTCTGACTTCTCATTTGGTGTTACTTAGTTGTGTCTATTTTGGGTTCAATATTCTTTCAGGAACGCAAGAATTCCTTGTGGAGTTCTGTTTCAGCAGTCATTGAAGAACATGTCTGATGTGTAATTGTGGGCTTTCATTTAGGGGAAGGGGACCGGGGGGACTCCTAGTCTGACAGGAGTCCCCCAGGACTGAATGAGAAACAAATACATAAACAATTATTGTGCTATAAAGAGGGCATATGATGTCTCCTCTGAATGGTGTTTGAAGCAACTGTCTGTTGCATAGATCCTCGTGTATGAAAATGTGATGAGATTTGTTGCAGGACTTCTAGACCTTCAGTATGCAAAAGTCACTAGGGCAAACTAAGATTCTATTTCCATCCCCTGGACTCTTCATGCAGCAGATGAAGGAATCTGTATTCTTAACCAGCACTAAAAATGATTCTCTGAAAAGTGGGACTATACTTTCAAGGTAGTGGGTTGGAGAAATCATTTGACCTATTAATAACCTGGAAGAGCTCAGCACAGGTGACTCAAACCTGTAATCCTAGTTACTCAGAAGGATGAGATCTGGGGTTTTGCAGTTTGAAACCAGTCCTGAAAGAAAAGTCACAAGAGATTCCCCAGTTAATCTGCAAAAAGAGGCATGGTTCAAGTGGTAGAGTGTCAGTCATGGATAAAGGAGAACAAATAAGGAGAGTCTCACTGACTTTAAACCCTGGAACTGGCAAAAATAAACCTAGAAGCGGTTTTCATAGTTCATCTTTTAACAGCAGTAACAGTATGGGAATCTAAGCTTTTACCACATAATTCTAACTGAAAATCATTCAAGAATAGCTATGTTCGGCTGAGTGTAGTGACCCAAACATGTAATCCTAGCTATGAGTGAGAGTGAGATTGGGAGGATTGCCTTTGGATGCCAGCTTGGGCAAACAAAGTTCATGAGACCTCATCTAAACAGAAACAGCAGGGCACAGTGATACACATTTGTTACCCTAGCTACTGCAAGAAACGTAAATAGGATTGCTGTCCAGACTGGCCAATGCAGAAAGCAAGACCCTTTCTTAAACATAGCCAGAGCAAAAAGGGCTGGAGATGTAACACAAACCAAGTGGTAAAGTACCTACCTAACCAGGTATGAAGCCCTGAGTTTCAACTTCAGAGTGCCCCCCCCATTTTACATATAAACAGTTAAATATATACTAATTTGTTGTTTTCTAGATATTTTACCAAAAGTGAGCTTCATGTTAGAAATAAAAACAGAACGTCATTAAATAGAATATACCAGTCTCTAAAGTTAATAAACTGGGTGTTTCTTTAGCGAAGGAAATAAATACTTGGAATCAAGGACCTTGACACACAGTGCTCTATGTGATGAAGCATTCTGCATCATCTCTCCTGTAACTCAGTCTGGAGGCCATTAATCAGAGTGCTCTGGCTAATCTTAATTGTCATAATGTTGTGAGAAGATGTGATAGCTATTCAAACCACGTGGGGTATATTATTAAGAATCATTGTTAGGTGGGAGGATGAAGTGAAACTGGAATGAAATAAGTCAGGCGTCCGGTTTTGGTATTTCCTGTTGTTAGTGCTAGAATACTTTGCTTTTTATGTCAGAACTAAAAGGTACTTAATTTTTCCTCTGATATTTATGTGATTTAATGTATATACATACATATCAGCATGCATGCATACACATGCACATGTGTAGAGTCATATTTGATGACCAAAAGAGAAGAGGCCCTAAGGGCTCTTTAGTATGCAATTAATATTTTGGTAAGAAAATCAGCAGATTGTTTCAGTATGGTTATGTTATGACATCATATTCCAGTAAAGTTATAATGAACAGAAATTTTGTTTGTCTCTGTGGCAAACCGAAATGAGTTTAGTAATTGTCAGCAGGCCTTAGTGATTAGAGTGGCGCCCACTCCTTCTACCATAGTTAAAGGTCTGCTAACATTCCAGTTGTGGACCTCTGTTTTCAGAAGTTTATAATTAATTGTAAACATTTGCTCTTTGGTGAAAGCTTACTGTGTAGAATCGGTTCAGGAGTAAATTTCTGATTTCAGGCTGTCTGTTTTAAAGTTTCATAGAGCCTGTTAAAATATGCATAAAGTTCTGTGGAGGTGGGAAAACTGAATTTTGTGGGATACAAAGTGAAGATAATCTGCATTATTCATATTAGTCTGTTGAAATTTTTGCATTAAAGATCTAAAATTAGTAAAGTGGGCTTGTGCATTTCAGTACCCTAGTTATTATAATCAAAGAACAAAAGACTCTTTAAATTCTTTTTAGTCTTTAGACATTAAAATAATCTTTTAGTGCAATTGATTTTTTCTTTAATTTCTAAAATATTTTTAATTAAAAGATGAGATTGTATGACTAGATAACAAAAACTCATTTTAAATACTTTATTGTAAAACAGTAGAAAACTGTAAGCCAAGAAAATTGATTTTAAAATAGCAACTTTAAGTTTTCATACTCTGATTTCTTCAGTTTATTTGACACTGCTAATTACCTCTTTTCCTGACATCTGTTGTAATTTCTTTTCTAACTCTGACCCTCTTTCATCCCCTTCATTGCCATCTATTGTTTTCCCCGCACTTTGATCATAGGCATTAAGCAGATCCTAGCCTTAGGCCCTTTGGTTCCTTTACACTTACAGGGTCCAGGTGTTTATACGCTGACATGGTTTCAATTATTGCCTCTAATCTTCATCTTCAATACCAATCTACATCTTTTGTCCTTCACCTTCAATAAACCTTCAGTGATTAGTCTCATCTGCCCTGCAAATTCTTACACTGGGAGCTCTGTTCAGTTGGTCTCAGATTGACTGTAGAATACCACTACTTGGATGCCTTTTTAATCATTTAACAGTTATTTAAACTTTTAAAAAATTTTTTTGAAACTTTTTTTTTTGTCGGTCGTGGGTCCTGAACTCTGGGCCTGGGCGCTGTCCCTCACCTCTTCAGCTGTAGATTAGTGCTTTACCATTTGAGCCTCAGTCCCACTTCCAGCGTTTTCTGCTTATGTGGTGCTAAGGAATTGAACCCAGGGCCTCATGCATGCAAGGCAAGCACTCTACCACTGAGCCACCTTCCCAGCCCAATTTTGAAACATTTTGTAGCAAATGTTTCTAACTTACTTTTTCAGCCATTTCAGTTCCATTTCATTATCAGCCATTTCAATGCACCATTGCATCAAAATGATCTTATTCATTTTGCTTAATTGCTGTGTTCAGTGTTCATATTTCTCTGTCATCATTTAATTTAGCCTCTGAGTAACTTAGATACAATTATCCTCCTTGGCATACTTGTTTTATAAAAAGGGCACCATGCTTACCTGGCTTTCCTTTTTTCCCTCCCTTCACAACTTGTTATTGTATTAATGACTTTAAATATAATCTCTATATTGATCATTTCCAAATTTCATCTTTATCTTAGACATCTTTCTTAATTATCCAGTCTTACAAATCTAATTTGTCCCCTTGATGTATCCACTTGAATACATTAGAATTAGTAAGATCTAATAATATAGCATCTCCAAAACAGAGGTGCTAATACCTATCATCTCATCTAGCAAATGTTCCCTTTACATGCAGTATTTAGTGTCTACATAGCAGATTCTTTATCTTCCAGCTTTCACTCCCATAACCCTACAAATCCTTGAATAATTTCTCATAACCCATAGGTATTCCTTAGGTAAGTCCTTTTTCACTTTAAAAAATTGTGCAGCTCGAGTAATTTGGGAGTGGAGTCCATGGGATTCTTTAAATACAAGATCATGTCATCTGCAAAGAGGGAAAGTTTTACTTCATCTTTCCCTATTTGGATCCCCTATATGTTTGCATCTTGTCTTATTGCTGTAGCTAGGCATTCTAATATTAAATTGAAGAGAAGTGGAGAGATTGGACATCTTTGTCTCATTCCTAAGTTTAGAGGAAATGGCTTTAACTTTTTGCCATTAAGTATAATGCTGGCTGTAGGTTTGTCATATACAGCCTTTATTGTATTGAGGAATGTTCCCTGGATTCCTAGTTTTTCCAGAGCCTTCATCAGAAAGGGGTGTTGGATCTTGTCAAATGCTTTTTCTGCATGTATTGAGATAACCATGTGGTTCTTATCCTTGCTCTCGTTGATGTGATGAATTATATTAATTGATTTGCATATATTGAACCAGCTTTGCATGCCTGAAATGAATCATGCTTGATTGTGGCATATGATATTTTTGGATGAATTGTTGAAGTCTATTGGCCAAAATTTTGTTGAGAAGTTTTGCATCAATGTTCATCAAATATTCTTTGATGAGTCCCTGTCTGGTTTTGGGATGAGGGTTATGATGGCTTCATAGAAAGAGTTCAGTAGTGAATTTTCTCTTTCAATTTCATTGAAGAGCTGAAGGAGAATTGGTGTGAGTTCTGCTTTGAAGGCCTTGTAGAATTCCGCTGTAAATCCTTCTGGTCCTGGGCTTTTCTTAGATGAGAGGTCTCTTATTGCTGTTTCTATTTCAGTGCTTGATATGGGCCTGTTAAGTTGGTTTAACTCATCTTGGTTTAGTTTTGGTATGTCTATATTTGCTAGGAAATACTCCATTTCTTCCAGGTTCTCAAACTTGATTAGCATACAGGTTTTTTTGTTTGTTTGTTTGTTTTGGGTCTGGTCATGGGGCCTGAACTCTGTGCCTGGGTGCGGTCCCTCAGCTCTTCAGCTCAAGGCTAGTGCTCTACCACTTGAGCCACAGCACCACTTCCGACTTTTTTCTTTTTGCTTATATGGTGCTGAGGAATCGAACCCAGGGCCTCTGGCATGCAAGGCAAGCGCTCTACCACTGAGCCACCTTCCCAGCCCTAGCATAAAGGTTTGAGGAGTATTCCCTTATAATGTTCTGGATCTTGGTTGTTTCTGTGGTGATGTTTCCATTCTCATCTCTGAGTTTATTTGGGTGCGTAGTTTATTTGGGTGCGTACTCTTCTTTTTCTGATAAGATTTGCTAAGGATCTGTCAATTTTGTTAATTTTTTCGAAGAACCAACTCTTTGTTTTGTTGATTTGAAAATGTGGTATATATGCACAATGGAATTCTATGCTTCCATCAGAAAGAATGACATTTCCCCATTTGTTAGGAAATGGAAAGACTTGGAAAAAATTACATTAAGTGAAGTAAGCCAGGCCCAAAGAAACATAGGTCCCATGGTTTCCCTTATTTGCAATAAGTAGTATATTTCTGAGACAAGCAGAAAAGGTCATATAAAATGATGTTAAGTGAAATGAACCCCAAGATAAGGACATAAGTGGTTTTTCTTTCTTGCTATTGTTTCTAACGTATTTACAAGGTACCATGTGATTTTTTTTTTTTTTGTTGCTTTGTATGTCCCTCCCCCACGGTATAACCCCCGTTTTCACTGTATTTGATGTTGATATAATTTGGGGAGTGGAAGGAATAAAACCAAGTTGTTTAAATAGGGACACAGGTTGACCCATTGTAAGAATGAGATGTACAAGACACTATGTCGAAAAACAAACTTTACAATTTAGGTGGGGGGAGTGGGGGGCCGGTAGGAGCGGAGGAATGTAGTTGTGGAGATGGGAGGGAAGGGATGGTAGGGGAAAAACAAAGGAGGAGGCAACAATGCTTGATAAGAAATGTACTCATTATCTTGCTCATGTGATTGTAACCCCTCTGTACAGTATTTTCACAATAAAAAACATTTAAAAAATTATGCAAACTCCAACACCTTCTCTGACTTTCACTATCAGATTCTGGTTTGTGCCACTATCACCTTTCCCTGTACTTTCTCAGTACTGTGTACAATTAGATATCCTTGCTTCCACTATTGTTCTCTTCCAGCCTGACCTCAACATAGTAGATGATTCTTCTACAGTGTAAGGCAAATAATGTTTATTTTCTTCTCAGAATAGCAGGCCATTTCATTCAGGGTAATAGCCAGACTTTTAAAATGATTTTTAGGGAAAGCCTAAATCTGACCATCTTTTTCATCTTCTAGCTTTCCTTTCCTCCTCTTCTCAACTCTAGTAAGATGAGCCTTCTTTGAGTTATTTGAACATGTGTGCATAATGCTGCCTCAGGACCTTTGTAAATATATATATATATATATATATATATATATATATATATGTTTATTTATTTATTGTAAAGATACTGTACAGAGGGGTTACAGTTACATGATCAAGGTAACGAGTCCATTTCCTATGGAGCATTGTTACACCCTCCTTTATATTTCCCCTACCATCCCTTTTCTCCCATCTCCCCAACTCCTCCCTCCCCTCTCCCGCCCCCCACCCCCCATCTCCACAAAGTTGTAAAGTTTGTTTTCAGCATACTGTCTTGTACATCTCATTGTTACAATGGGTCATCCTGTATCCTTATTTCAGCATTTTGTTATTTCCCTTCCCCTCACCAAATTAGAAAAATGTATATATAGATGCAGGGCACCAGAATCAAATACAGTGGCAACAGGGATTGTACCATGGGGAAAGAACATACAAAAGAAACAAAAAAAATCACATAGTACATTATAAATTCATTAAAAATATTAACAAAGATAAAACCTCTTGTATCCCTATCTTGGGGTTCATTTTGCTTAGCATTAGGTTATATGGTCATATTGTACTTGCCATTTTTGCTTTTTAAGATGCCTGGTCCCAGATACTGACATGGTTTACTCTCCCATACTTTAGATCTTTATGCAGTTGTCATTTTCTCAATGAATCCTTCCTTATCTACTTTATCTAAAACTTACCTCCCTTATTTATATTTCATCTATTAGATATTGTACATATTTGTTTTATTGTCTTCTGCACTGTAGTGTATTTTTTTTGGGGGGGGGTCCGGTCGTGGGGCCTGAACTCTGGGCCTGGGTGCTGTCCCTCAGCAATTCAGCTCAAGGCTAGTGCTCTACCATTTGAGCCACAGCGCCACTTCCGGCTTTTTTCTTTTTGCTTATGTGGTGCTGAGGACTTGAACCCAGGGCCTCAGGCATACAAGGCAAGCGCTCTACCACTGAGCCACCTTCCCAGCCCCTGTAGTGTATCTTTTTATTCTTGTCAAAGTTCCCTTCTATATAGAAGCCACTCCATGTGTTCAGTTCATCTGCACTTGTTGAATTAATAGACTTTTTTTTTTTTTTTTTTTGCCAGACTTGGGGCTTGAACTTAGGATCTGGGCACTGTTGCTAAGCTTCTTTTGCTCAAGGCTAGCATACTACCACTTGAGTCACAGCACTACTTCCAAGTTCTTCTGAGTAGATGATTGGAGATAGGCTGGCTTCAAACTGTAATCCTCATATCTCAACCTCCTGAGTGTTTAGGATTATAGATGTGAACCAACAAGGCCTGGCCAAATTAATAATTTCCTTCCTTCCTTCCTTCTCTCCCTCCCTCCCCTCTTTCATTTCCTTCCTTCCTTCTTTCCTTCCTTCCTTCTTTCCTTCCTTCCTTCTTTCCTTCCTTCCTTCCTTCCTTCCTTCTTTCCTTCTCTCTCTCTCTCTCTCTCTCTCTCTCTCTCTCTCTCTCTCTCTCTCTCTCTCTCTCTTTCTTCCTCTTTTTGTCTGTCTTCTTGGTTTTTGTCTCCTTTCCCTCCCTTTATATTATGATAATTTTTTTTCCTGCTTATACTAAAGTTTACAGGGCCTTTCGCTTGCTTGGTTTGTGTTGTACTGCTTGAGCCATGCCTTTAGCTCAGCTTTTTTCCTGGTTATTTTGAAGATGCTGTCTTTTATACTTTTTGTCTGGGGCTGGCCTTGGAACATGATCCTCTGAATCTCACCATGTTGTTGAGTATTTGGATTATAGCTGTGAACTGCTGATGGGTTGTCCCTGGTTTTACTTAATTTCTTCTAGGTTTGTACTTGTTCAGTCTCTCTTATCCTCTCATGTCTGCATTATTGTAATGCTGTAGTCATACTTTGCTGCCTCAGTCTCATTAGACACAAATCTGCTAGTTTTTTTCAGTTGAAACTTAAATATATTTTATTTAATAATTTGATATTTGTTAATAATGATACTTCTTAAGAATTGACCTGAACATTTGCTCAACATCTGTAGTCACCAGAGAAATGCAAATCAAAACCTTATTGAGACACCATGTCATCTCAATAACAAGTGGTGGCAAGAATGCAGTAAAAGGGAACTTCTCACTCTTGGTGGGAATATACATTGATGCAGTTATTGGAAATATGGAAGTTCCCAAAAACTAGAAAGAGAATTACCACACAATCTATCTATACCACTTCTGGGTATATAAAAAGAGGAACTGGAGTTAGTATGTTCAAGGAACATCACCATTGTACGTGTACTACTTCACGGTAGCCATGATTTGGAATTGACTTAGTTGCTTATTTGATGGATGAATGATAAAGAAAATGTGTAAACTGAGAGAGGTGCCCTGTAATCCTAGGTAAGAATAGGAGAATCCTGGTTTGAGACTGCCCAGGCAAAAGTTAGTTAAGCCTCTTGAAAACAAGGTGGACATGGTGATGCAGGCCTGCGATCCTAGGTATCTGGCAGTAGAGATAGAAGTATCATCATTTGAGTCAGATCTGGTAAAAAAACAAAAGAAGTGAGATCCTATCTGATAAACTAAAAAACAAAAAACAAAAATCTGGAGGCACAGTTAAAGTGATAAAGCAATTGCCTAGCAAGTTTGAAGTATAGAATTCAATCCTCAGTACCACAAAAAGATGGTATATAATATAATAGACTATATTATTCAGTGATAAAAGAATACAATTCTTTTATATAGATCAACAGAGATGGAATTCAGGGGCCTATGTTAAGTGAAACACATCAGGCACTGGAAGAAAAATACTATGGATTCTTACATATATTTATGTCAAGGAAGTACAGAAAATAGAATAGTAGTTACAGAGCCTAGAAAGGAGTTTAATTGGATAGGAGGAGTAACTTTTAGTATTCTGGGTATCACAGTAAGATAACTACAGTTGACAATAGTTAATTGCATATTTTAAATAGGGAGCATTTGGGATATTTTCAGCACAAAGAAATGATATATGTCTGAGTGATAAGGTGCCAGTTACCCTGATCTGATTATTACACATTGGGTGCATATATTGAAATGTCATACTTTATTCTATTCATATGTAAATTACTATGTTAAGTAAAAATATTTGAAAAGAATTGGCATACATTCCATATTCTTTTCTACATTGTGATATTCTTTTTTTTTTTTTTTTTTGGGTCCGGTTGTGGGGCCTGAACTCTGGGCCTGGGCACTGTCCCTCAGCTCTTCAGCTCAAGGCTAGCGCTCTACCACTTGAGCCACAGCACCACTTCCAGCTTTTTTCTTTTTTGCTTATGTGGTGCTGAAGAATCGAACCCAGGGCCTCATGCATGCAAGGCAAGCACTCTACCACTGAGCCACCTTCCCAGCCCCTACATTGTGATATTCTTATTCCTCTTCATCCAACTCCCTGCTCTTATGTTTATGATGAGAATTGTCTTCTGCTAAAAGTGTAGTCATGTGCACAGTGTCCACTGGATGGTCTGACTCCCAGCTTCTGTACTAGTCTCCCTTCACCGCCCTAACCCCCAGCTCCAGAATGTTCAGCTCACATCTACCAAAATCTGAAAACTCAGCAGGAAGTCTTCTGTAATTCAATAAATTTTTTTTTTACTGTATTTGCTTTTGTTTAATGTGGCATTCCGTATGTTTTCATGAAATTGATATGCACTGTTCTCTGCAGATATTGACTCAAATTTTATCATAAATATATTCATGAGTTTAAAGTTTTATTAGGATTAGAGGATATATAGTACATTATGCAGTTGGTAATATCTTAAAACAAATTTTACTAATGATTGTAAAGTGGTTTTATTGAACTAACACTAATATTTTTGTTTCTTGTTTTAGGTACCATTGTCCAATGCCCAAGATCTTTTATGTTCAACTCACTGTAGGAAATAATGAATTTTTTGGGGAAGGAAAGACCCGACAAGCTGCAAGACACAATGCTGCAATGAAAGCCCTTCAGGCACTGCAGAATGAGCCGATTCCAGAAAAATCTCAGGTGGGTACTTGCTGCATGAGACCAGTCTTACTTCTGCTTTCCCAGGGGGATTCTTGACCAGAAAATAAGCGCATTATGTAGATAACAGAAATTATCTGTTCTGCAAGGGAAGAATACTAGAGTGATACTCTGCTAAGCTTTGCTTCTATTACCTGGTGACTTACTGCTGGGTAAACAACAAGGTTAACTAAATAGAAACTTATGTATTCTTGCCTTGAGGGCTTTACATTTCAAAACTTGGGTACACCTGGGGAGTTCAGCTTCCATGGGGCAACTCAAGATTTGAGGATATTTGTATCAGGATGAGATATAATTAGTTTACCATGCATTTAATACTATGTTTATTGAGCATTGATTATACTGTATTAGCCTAGAAGCAAGGTATTTAAAGTAATGGAAGTCTTTATGGATTTTTGAGTCCTACTTTATGTTATAAATGAGATATTGAGCCTAGTCTTGGGTAAATTCACCTATTCTCATGGTTTCGGCTACTTTCTCCATGGACATCAAAATAGTACCTCTCCTTTGTACAGTATTTTCACAATAAAAAACATAATTAAAAAAATAGTACCTTCAATTGAGGTATATCTTACTGGACTCAAACTCAACAGTTGAATCTTTACAATTACTCTTTTTCCCCAAACATCTGATGTTTTAACATCAGAGTTAGATTATAACTCTTAAACCATTTATCTGTTTTTCAATTGGATGACAAGCTTTTTTTTTCTTTTTTTGTCAGTTGTGGGGTCTGAACTTTGGGCCTGGGTGCTGTCCTTCAGCTCTTCAGCTCAAGGCTAGCACTCTACCTCTTGAGCCACAGTGCCACTTCTGGCCTTTTCTGTTTATGTGGTGCTCAGGAATTGAACCCAGAGCCTCATACATGCAAGTCAAACACTCTACCACTGAGCCACCTTCCCAGCCCCAGATGATAAGCTTTTGACAGCAGGAATTCTGTCACTTTGTATCTAGAATACTTATACTGTGCTCAGCACAGATGACACCATCTAGAAGTAAATGTTAAATAAGGGAATAAGTGGCTATGTGCCAGTGCCAGACAGATCTTAAATAGCTAGACTTGTACACAGTACTCTTTGTGTTATATGGTCTTCATAGATCATGTTAGAACAGCAATAGAGGAATTGTATGGAATTAGGGTAGAGTGGGAGGTGGGTAGAAATCTCTAACAAGAGAATAGGTTTAAGGATGTAGGATAATTCAAAATAGTGTTTGATGAGTAAAAGATTTCCAAATTTAGCACTAAATACCTCTACAAATAACAAAAAGCCTGGCAGCAAAACCTTTGATTACTGTGGTTTCTTGAGAAGCTTCCAGGTACAGTCTGTAGTCTGTTGTTGCTTTTATGTTTTAGCTAGGTCTTCCTAGTTAGAATATGTTTTTAAAGTTTATTATAAAGTCAGGATTTAAAATTATTCTTTTTTTGGTGATTTAGAATGGTGAATCAGGAAAAGAAATGGAAGATGACAAAGATGCAAATAAATCTGAGATCAGCTTAGTGTTTGAAATTGCTCTGAAGCGAAATATGCCTGTCAGTTTTGAGGTATGTACTCATTAGAGATCTTGTGATTTTTTTCCCCCCTTTCTCTATTTTAAGCACACAAACAAAATAATAGTGAACTAGAATCCTGCCAAAGTGAATGTAACTGCTACGTTCAAACACAAATGTTCAAACTCATATACTTCCTGTGTTCAAATTCACAATTGCTCAGACTTATGACTTGCCCTGGGAAAAATATAAACCACTTTCATATCATAAATTACTGCTTATCTCTTTGTCTTTCTGCATTAAGCTGTTTTTATACATGGTATTTCTAGTCTTAGTATAAAATTTTTATGTATCAGGTAATATGTAATAAATACCTCTTTTAGCATTTGGTGTATTTTTTTTTTTTTTTTTTTTGGTCATGAGGCTTGAAATCTGGTCCTGGGCTCTGTACCTGCACTCTTCAGCTCAAGGCTAGCGCTCTCTCACTTGAGCCACAGCACCACTTCTGGCCTTTTCGGTTTATGTGGTTCTGAGGAATTGAGCCCAAGGCTTCATGCATGCTAGGCAAGCTCTCAACCAATAAGCCACATTCCCAGACCATGCCTCTAGTCCTAGCCTCTCAGGAGGCTGAGGTCTGGAAGATTAGTGTTCATAGCCAGTTTGGGAAGAAGTCCACCAGATACCATCTCCAAAATAACTAACAACAAGCCTAATTGGAGGCATGGCTTAAGTGGCAGAGCACCAGCTGAGTGAGCTTGAGGCTCTGAATTCAAATTGGGTACTGGAAAAAAAAAGTAAGAACAAATTAGAGTTTAGAAAAATTCACAGCTGAAAGATTTATAATTCCTTTTTCTAAAAGCTAGGTATTTTTAGACATATCATGTGCCTTTTTAAGATTATATTTCATGAGTCACTTTTCCTTTCTGAAGTCTTTGAAATCTCTAGCACTGTGAGGTTAATTTTCAGTTATCACCTGTTTTTTTTTTTTTTTTTTTTTTTTGGTTTGTTGTGGGGCTTGAACTCTGGGCCTGAGAGCTGTCCCTCAGCTCTTCAGCTCAAGGCTAGCCTAGCACTCTACCACTTGAACCACAGCACCACTTCTAGTTTTCTGGTGGTTTATTGGAGATAAGAGTCTCATGGCCTTTCCTGCCTGGGCTGGCTTTGAACCTTGATCCTTAGATCTCAGCCTCCTGAGTAGCTAGGATTATAGGCTTGAGCCACCAGCGCCCAGCTCACCCGTTTTTACAAGTTGCTTTTTAAGGTTGTTTTTTAAGGTAACTTTATGGGTTGTAGAATACAGAAAGACATTACTAACTTACCCTGGTATAGGAGAACATTAGGTATGTTCATAGTTATAGAAAATTTGTCACTATTTTATGGCTTCTAATCTAATCTAATCTGATTTTTGTATTTTTTGTCCTTAGCTTTGTGTTCTATAAGACCTGGGAAGAAACTATAACTATAACTTCTTGTTTTAAATGAATTGAATGTGTATGTTTATTTTTTTTCAACTTCATTAAGTATCTGATATCATACTTACATAAAGCTTTTGAAAGAAATACTATGATTTTGGCTTAGATCTTAATATGAGTTTGATCATGATAAGAATATTAAGAAAGATGCATGTCTTAAGAGCACATCTTAAGTGCCTGCTTAACGTTTACTTGTATTTAATAGGTTATTAAAGAAAGTGGACCACCTCATATGAAGAGCTTTGTTACGCGGGTGTCAGTGGGAGAGTTCTCTGCAGAAGGAGAGGGAAATAGCAAAAAACTGTCTAAGAAACGTGCTGCAACCACTGTTTTACAGGAGCTTAAAAAACTCCCACCTCTTCCTGTGGTAGAGAAGCCAAAACTATTTTTTAAAAAACGCCCTAAAACAATAGTAAAGGTGAGTACTTGTGAATATTGGTCTCTTTTTCTAAATGAGTATAGTCACATACTGTAACCATATTTTGATCAGTGGTCAGACTGATATATGGCATGATAGTGGTCCCATGAGATCACATTAGGGTAGAAAAACTGTTCCTAATATTTTTCCTGTACTTTTCTCTGTTCCAGGTATTTTTAACTATATAAATAATGCTGTGTTACAGTTGTTTTATAAGTAATATGTTTTATAGGTTTGTCTTAGGAGTAGTAGCTAATATCATGTAGCCTAGGTGTACAGGAGGTTTCACTGAGTTTGGGGTAAACAGACTCAGACACTTGCACACGATGGAGTTATGTAATGATAGATTTCTCAGAACTTATCTCTGTTGTCAGTGGCTATATAGGTACAGGTTTTTCTTACAGTATATCTCTTGGAGTCAATCAGACAAATCTCTTTTGCTTTTTAAACACCTTTATGCCTGTATTTTTCATAAAAAATAACAGCAGTACCTTAGATATTTATAGTTTTTTTATAGTCAATTCGTGTTTCCTTTAGGATAATTATCATAAGGCACATATTATCCAAATAAGATCTTACAAACATGTTCAAAGAATTTGCTCATTTTTAGCTGGGCGCTGGTGTCTCACATTTGTAATCCTAGCTACTAAGGAGGCTGAGATCTGAGGATCACAGTTCAAAGCCAGCCCAGGCAGGAAAGTCTGTGAGACTCTTATCTCCAATAAATCACCAGAAAACTGAAAGTGGTGTTATGGCTCAAGTGGTAGAGTGCTAGCTTTGAGCTGAAGAGCTGAAGGACAACATCCAAGGCCCAGAGTTCAAGTCCCACAACTGACCAAAAAAAAAAAAAAAGAATTTGCTCATTTTTATTCAGCTGTCATGTGAAACGCCCTGGACTCCTCTGATATGTAATCTGATGTTCTTCCAACCACAACACTGCTACATAGGATATCATCAAATAAATGACAACATTTACATCTAATGCTAAAAAAAATGACAGTAGCAGCAGGTGGAAATTGTAAAGTAATCTGTGTGCTCGACTTAGGCCCAACACTTTGTTTGCTTTGTCACATCTAGTCTCATAGTGGTCCTGAGGTTGATGGATTATTTTTGGTTCATTCAGGCATGTATACCTTGCCTAGGAACAACAGCTTTTGAAAGTGTTGTGGCTATTTCTTTTTTTTTATTAATATATTTATTTTTTTAATTTTAATTTTTATTGTGAAAATACTGTACACAGAGGGGTTACAATTACATGGGCAAGATAATGAGTACATTTCTTATCAAGCATTGTAGCCTCCTTCTTTGTTTCCCCTTCCCATGCTTCCCATCCTCCTCCCACCCCCCCACCCAATCTTCCCCGCCCCCCCCCCAAAGTTGTAAAGTTCATTTTCGACATAACGACTTGTACTTCTCATTGTTGCAATGGGTCCCCCTGTACCCCTATTTAAATGACTTGTTTTTCCCCTTCCCCTCCACAAATTATACCGACATCAAATACAGTGAAAGCACGGGTTATACTGTGGGGGAGGGAACATACAAAGCAACAAAGAAATTATCTTATAAATGCGTTAGAAACAATCGCATGAAAGAGTGACTTATTGGGTTATATTTTATTTAGATTTAAAAAGAAAACAGCAAACATTGGGATAGATGAAATCAGTGTTTAGTGTAGAAAGTGTCAGCCTCACCTGGTTAGCAGATTACTCAAAAATCAAGGACTATAGATAAGAAATACCTAATCCTTGATGAGTTTCTTTGGCATATTTTAGATATGTATATGCCTTCGTACCTTTGTTTCATTTAAAATTATGTATCTACATTAATGAGTAACTACATAAATATGATTTTTGTGTGTGTTGGAACTAGAGCTTGAACTCTTGTACTCTTGTTTGGCTTTTTTTGCTCAGCTTTTTTTGCTCAAGGATTGCTCTATACTACATGAGCTATACCTTCACTTCTGGCTTTTTGTTGGTTAATTGGAGTTAAGTATCTCTTGAATTTGTCTGCCTAGGCTGGATTCAAACCAAGATCAATAGATCTCAGCCTCTTGACTAGTTAAGATTTCAAGTGTGAGCCACCAGTGCCCAGCTAAATACATACTCTTTTTAGTGAATACTGGCATTATTGCTCTTAGAAGGACGTCAGTCAGTGCTTCTGAAGAAGACTGGCATTCATTCATAGGCTCTATTCATATAGTCAAGGGTAGGATGTAACTATTTGGAGTCAGTTTTCAGTTTGTAAATGTTGTCATTTATAAAGTGAGAATAATAATTTGTACTTGCTTCATGCTCTTATTGTAAGTCTTAACTGAAGCACTGCACAGAGTGCATTAGTATTTATTAAGCGTGTATCATTAGCCACATACATAATAAATATTACAATGTAATATCCGTATTGTTATTGTTATATCAATACTTAATATTGTAGTTCTATTTTATGTATGTGAATGTATCTGTGGTATATTTCAAAATATTTAAATGCATACCATCTGTAGTTTTTCTGTGGTGGAAGAACAATGCTTTACGTCAGAATGACAGCAAAAAGCTGTCTAATCAACAAACAATACAATTTAATAATTCAAAAATATAAAGCTGTTAGGCTAAAAAATATATAGGACATAAGTTTAACTCTTTGTTTTACCTATAGCTGTTAAAAAACAAGATTGTTGAACTGTTTTACCTATAGCTGTTAAAAAACAAGATTGTTGAACTGTCCCTCAAAGATGAGGAACAAGAGAAACATTTTGAACTCTCAAAATTATTTGCTTCTGCTTTAATATATAAGCACATTGTCTCAGAACTTCCCCTATCCATCATTCAGCTCTCAGTTTAAACTTGACTTCTTCAGGGAAGCCTTCTCTGGGCCTCCCCCAGTCCTAGACTAGGTTACTCCTCTGCATTTTTCTTTATATACATCACACTTGGAATTACTTGTGCTATGTCTGTCTTATGTAAAATCAAGCCTATAGATATCCCCTGATATGTAAGGCTATTTTACAAAACTAACAAGCATGTAGTGAATTAGAATCTACATATTTTAAAGTATAATCTTACCTTATACCAGCAAAAGGACCAGTTTGGAATAGTCTTACTATTTTTTTCCCTTGTTAATGTATGTCTTAAATGTCTAGGGTTTGCAGTTGCTTATGTCCCATTGAAACAGGAAAAAAATCTGTAAAGAATGAGTTGCTTTGATATTATTAAAGTAAAACTTTTGCATGGTCTCATGATCCTCTTAATTATGATAGCAGTCATCTCATTTTACCCACAAAACCACTTGTGTTTGAACAACTTGTCCAAGATTTTATAGCAGTGCAAGTTTTAAATCCAGTTATGTCTGCCTTTAGTGTCCATTTGAAACTAGGAAATAATTGTGAACTCCTTCTAGGTTTACTCTGTAAGGAGTTACCGATAACATGTAAAATTTTAATAATGATATCTTTGGGTAGTTTTGTCTGTTGTTTAATATAGTTTTCTTTCTTAAGTTGCAACTTCAAATACAGTCCAATATTGGATATAAAATTTTCTATAGATTTAGTTTTTCTTCCTCTCTCCTCCCATCCTGTTGCTGCAGCTTCTCCCCATTACTTTGTTTGCCTAGAAAGTGCTTTAACTATTTGAGCAACACTACTGGACACTGTTTTTTGTTTTTTGTTTTTTGTTTTTTGGTCATAGAGCTTGAACTCAGGGTCTGGGCACTGTCCCTGAGCTCTTTTGCTCAAGGCTAGCAGTCTACCACTTTGAGCCGCAGTACCACTTTTGGTTTTCTGTTGGTTAAATAAGATTGTCCTTACTAGTTTTTGGATGATATTCTGAGACTTGGAATTCTATTCAAGGAATAACTTGGTTGTTAAAGATGCTAGTAATTAATTTCAGTCCAACAAAGAAATTAAGCCTATTCTTACGTTTTCAGAATTTAATTTTTTATCTAAATTAACTTATGCATGTGGCTTTTAGTATATGGAATTCTTATCTACGACGATTTCTTCAGAAAAGATACTTTTTTGAAATCTCTATTTGTCTTTTCTCATCATCTCTTCTTTATACCTTTTGCAATTTAATTTTTATTTTTATATGTAAATAGGGGGAAAAATCAGCATTTTACAAAAGCTGAAAGGATCCTTTGCTCCATCTTCTTTTACCTATTACAGTAATGGTTTTTAGTCTTTTTTATCAGAGTCTTTCACTGGCTTATTTATTTGTCTAGAGATTCAATTCAGCCTTTATATAGATGATTCCCAAGTGCTCTCTTCTGTGCTGTACTATGTGTCAAACAACATTGTGTAATAATTCATAGGTACATCAAGCTCTGTGTCCAGAGCATCACTTTTCTTTCTGAACTTCCTTCTCTCTAGCATATTTAATCTTAGTGGCTGGTACTGCAGTTCTGCTGTGGTACTTTTCAACAACTTTTCTACCCCTTATATCCGTAAATCATTAAGACCTATTGACTCGGTCATCTTAATATTTCTCTTCTTTCCATCCCTTCTTGTACCCTTTTGGTCCAAATCACAGTATATTGAACTCGTACAGTCAGGTTTTGGCTGACTTTCCTGTGAGTGTTCTTGACATCAAATGATCTTTTAAAAAGTATGATCTTATAGGAATGCCTGTCTGATCTTGCCATGCCTCTGATTAAAGCGTTTAGTAGTTTCCCATTACTCTTTGGAAAAAGTCCAAAATCTTAAACATGGTTTAAAAGGCCATGAAAATTCTGACCTGGAGGCTGCATCTCTGAACTGGACATTTTCAAGACTGAATACTAACAGTTATCAGGAAAAATTAAGCATATACAGAGACTCTTACATAGTGTAAGTAGAGTAACATGAACAGTCCTGTAACATAGTGATCACCATTGGCACTCCTACCTATTTAAGAATAAATCTTCAAAGGTAACAGTAAAGTTTGGATCATATAATTTATGCAGATCACCATTTCTAGAAAGAATATATAGTGAAAGTTCATATGCAGAAAGAATATTTGATTTATAAAAGATTTGGTTTTCAAGCTGGGGGCCGGTGGCTCACACCTATAATCCTAGCTACTCAAGAGGCTGAGAACTGAGGATCTCTATTTGAAGCCAGCCCATGCAGGAAAGTCCGTGAGATGCTTATCTCCAGTTAACCACCAAAAAAAAAAACCTGCAAGTGGACCTGTGGCTCAAGTGGTAGAGTGCTAGCCTTGAACAAAAGAGCTCAGGGATAGCACCCAGCCCCTGAGTTCAAACTCCAGGACTGGCGTGCGCTCTCTCTCTCTCTCTCTCTCTCTCTCTCTCTCTCTCTCTCTCTCTCTCTCTCTCTCTCTCTCTCTCTCTCTCTCTCTCTTTTCTCTCTCTCTACCTCTCTCCCTTTCTCCCTCTCTCTCCCTCCACACATACACACAAAACAAAATAAAACCAAAGTTTAGTTTTTCAGTACATGCAAAAAGCTATGTATATAAACTTGTATATAAGTTGTAAACATGTTAATTAGGTGTAAAACTGAAGTCCTCAACTTGAGTATTGACATTTCCTTGTAAGATAAAAGTTCTCTATGTACCACTCTTCCCTCATATCTTCTTGAACCTTCACTAGTATTATTTTGTGTATCATTTCCTATCATACAGTTTTTCTGCATTAAAAAAAGTCTTAATATAATTTTTTCCAAGTCTTTCCATTTCCTAACAAATGGGGCAATGTCATTCTTTCTGATGGAAGCATAGAATTCCATTGCGTATATATACCACATTTTCTTGATCCGTTAAGTGAAGTAAGCCAGGCCCAAGAAACATAGGTCCCATGGTTTCCCTTATTTGCAGTAACTAGTATATGTCTGAGACAAGCTGAAGAGGTCAGATAAGTTGATGTTAGGTGAAATGAACCCCAAGATAAGTATTCAAATGTTTTTTTCTTTCATGCGATTGTTTCTAACACATTTATAAGATGATTTCTTTGTTGCTTTGTATGTCCTTCCCCCACAGTATAACCCCTGCTTTCACTGTATTTGGTGTTGGTATAATTTGTGGAGGGGAAGGGCAAAAGCAAATAGTTTAAATACGGATACAGGTGGACCCATTGCAACAATGAGATGTACAAGTCGTTATGTCGAAAAACGAACGGGGGTGAGGGGTGGGGGTAGAGGAGGTGGGAGATGGGAAGGGATGGGCAGGGGAAACAAAGGAGGAGGCAACAATGCTTGTTATGAAATGTACTCATTATCTTGCCCATGTAATTGTAACCCCTCTATTCGGTACTTTCACACACTCAAAAAAAATAGTCTTATTTGGGGCTGGGAATGTGGCTTAGTGGTAGAGTGCTTGCCTGGCATTCGTGAAGCCCTGGGTTTGATTCCTCAGTAACACATAAGCAGAAAATCCCAGAAGTGGCACTGTGGCTCAAGTGGTATAGTGCTAGCCTTGAGCCAAAGAAGCTTAGGGATAGTGCTCAGACCCTGAGTTCAAGCCCCAGGACTGGCAAAAAAAAAAAAATCTTATTTGGAGCTGGCTTTGCTGGCTTTGCTGGCTTACACTTGTAGTCTTAGGAATTGAAAGGTAGATATTTTTTAGGGATCATGGTTTGAAGCCAGCCTAATAAAAATTAGTAAAACTTTGTCTTGACAAGCCAGGTATGGTGGTATACACCTGTAGTTTTAGCTACACAAGACCTACAGCTATAAGACTGTGGTCTGAGGCTGGCTGGGCAAACAGAAGACCATACCTGAAAACTAACCTAAAGCAATAAAAACTAGAGGCATAGTTCAGGTGCTAGAGTGCTAAGTTCCAGAATTTAGAAATGACATTTGGTTAGCTTTTTAAAATAGCTTATTGGCCAGGTGCTGGTGGCTCACACCTATAATCCTAGCACTCAGAGATCTGAGGATTGTGGTCAAAGATAGTTTGACCAAGAAAGTCCATGAGATTGTTACTTCTAATTAACCACCAAAAAAGCTGAAAGTGGATCTGTGGCTCAAATGGCTAGACTTGAGCAAAAATGGCTCAGGGGGGGCTGGGAAGGTGGCTCAGTGGTAGAGCGCTTGCCTTGCATGGCTCAGGGACGGTAGCCAGGCCCTGAGTTCAAACACCAGGACATGTACACACAAAAAAATAGCTTTATGGAGTTATAATTGACACAAACATTATACATATTTAAAGTAAACTTCTTGACATATATGTGTGTGTATATATGTGTGTATATGCGTATACATATATGCATGCACACTTCTAAAACCATGACCACAATCAGGATAATAAACCTATTTGGCATAGCACCCACAGGTTTCCTCATACCTCCTTTGTAATTCTCTGCCCTCAGATCCTGAAAAACTATGCTTTTTTATGACTTCTTGGTCTTAGCATAATTATTTTGAGATTCATTCATGTTGTGTCACGTTTGAATTGTTGGTTCTATTTTATGACTGAGTATTGCATGACTTTTAAAAAATGGATTACTGCCACTTACTAATACATTCACCAATTGGTGTATATTTAGTGTGTTTCTAGTTTTTAGCTAACACACATACATAAACATAAAGCTTCTGTGAATATTTGTGTACTTACCTTCTTTTGAGTATATTTCATTTCTCTTGACTAAATGCCTCAAAGTGAAATGACTTATTTATTAAATGCATATTCAATTTTAATTATTTTTTGTAGTTCTTGGGACCAAATTCAGTAATAAGTTAATACAAACATATTTTGAAATGTTTCTAAATTATTTTTTAGGCTGGACCAGAATATGGTCAAGGAATGAACCCTATTAGCCGCTTGGCTCAAATTCAACAGGCCAAAAAGGAAAAAGAGCCAGATTATATTTTGCTTTCAGAAAGAGGAATGCCTCGACGTCGAGAATTTGTGATGCAGGTATTTCTAACCATTATATTAAATGTTTCTAAAACTTTCAAAAAGATTTAGAATTTTGTGGGATGGAATAGTGATGGGGGGGAAAGATAGACTAGAACTTGATGGAAAAGTGAAACTTTGCAGTTTAAAGCACTCATTCCCTCTGGGCTCACCTATCAGCGTGTTGGAAACATAGCAGTGTCAAGGACAGGTTAGAGAAGACAACATGAAGTTTGGAAAGACTTGTGAGTTCATGCAGGTTATTTACCACAGTTTATCATGTTATGCCTATCTCTTAACTTTATGTGCTACATTTTTCAGCCAGAGTCCATTAACTACTGGGAATTGGAGACAAATGGAATTAGAAACAAAATTAGAAGAATGGATGTAATGGATGGAATAGGGCCAAGAGCATGAGCTCGTGGGCTATCAGGAAATTTATACAAGGAGAGCTGGGCTGCCTAGTAACTGGTTGGGACTGAGCATTACTGAGATGTGACTGCTACATTGCACAGCCAAGAAAATTGAGGGATGGGTTTTGCTTGAGCTTTGGCAAGCAAGTGGGAGATACAAGCAAGGAAGAATGTCTAAAATGTTCTCCTTCAAGACTGGCCAGTTATCTTCATTTGCCAGTTCAAGTTATAATCTTATAGAAATGTTGCCTTTAATTAAATTAAGTTAATTAATTAATTTTTTTTTACCAGTCATGTGGGGCTTGAACTCTTGGTCTGGGCATTGTCCCCGAGCTTTTTTGCTCAAGGCTAGCCCTCTACCACTTGAGCCATAATGTTATTTTGGGCTTTTTCTAAACAGTTTATTAGAGATAAGAGTCTCACAGACTTTCCTGTTCAGGATCCTCAGATGTTAGCTCTGTAGCTAGGATTACAAGGGTGAGCTACCAATGCCTGTCTGCTTTTAATTTTTTATTAAGAAATATATCTATCCAATCATATGCTAGTAGCTCTTGCCTATAATCTTAGCTACTGAGGAGGTTGAGATTTTAGGATTATGGTTTGAAGCTAGCCCAGGCAACATAGTCAGTGAGACCTATTATCTTCAACTGAGCACCAAAACAAAAACAAACAAAAAAGTTTGAAAGATTAGTGTTGAGCAAAAAAGTTCAGGGACAGAGCCCAGGCCTCAGGTTTAAGCCCTGGGATCAGCATGTGTGTGTATGCGTGTGCGCGCGCGCGCGCGCGCGCGCGCACGCACACACACACACACACACACACACACACACACACACACACACACACACACACACACACACACACACACACACACACACACACACACACACACACACACATATCCAAAGGTGGAGAAAGATGAAAGGATTCATAATGTATCTATCACCCCAAACATGGTAGTTATATTATTATTTTTCCATGCCAAATTTAGCTATTATTCCTTCCCTTTTTTCCTTTTTTCCTCTCTACTTTCCTACAGTATTTCAAAGCTAATTTCTAACCATATGCTGTTTTTTTCTTAATATATATTTTTTATTGTATAGATACTGTACAGAGGGGTTACAGTTACATGAGCAAGGTAATGAGTCCATTTCCTATTGAGGATTGTTACACCCTCCTTTATTTTTCCCCTACCCTCCCTTTCTTCCCCAACTCTCCCTCCCACTGCCCAAAGTTGTAAAGTTTTTCAACATACTGTCTTGTACATCTCATTGTTACAGTGGGGCATCCTGTATCCTTATTTCAGCATTTTGTTATTTCCCTTCCCCTCCCCCAATTAGATGTATATACAAGATGTATATACAAGATGTAGGACACTGGAATCAATATAGTGACAACAGGGGTTGTACCATTGGTGAAGAACATACAAAGAAAAGAAATATATAGTACATGCCATTTTAACCTTATATACTTAGTGTATATCTCTTTAAAATATGGAAAGTTGGGCTGGGAAGGTGGCTTAGTGGTAGAGCGCTTGCCTTGCATGCATGAGGCCCTGAGTTCGATTCCTCAGCACCCAGTAAGCAAAACAAAAAAGCTGGAAGTGGCGCTGTGGCTTAAGTGGTAGAGTGCTAGCCTTGAGCTGAAGAGCTGAGGGACAGTGCTCAGGCCCAGAGTTCAGGCCCGACGACTGGACACCCCCCCAAAATAAATAAAATATGGAAAGTTTTTTTTTACATTAGACATGCTTCATCAGAATAATCTTAATATCCAATCTATATTTTTCTTTATTCTCCAAAAACTGTTCTTTAAAAATAATTCCATAAAAAAAACCCTCACTTTTCATATAGTCTAGATAAAATCAGTATTTTATTAGCTGCGGAATATGACATTTTGTCATTCAAATATTCTGTCTTACTAACTTTTCATCCATAATTAAGTTTTGACATCCTTCCTGATTTTTAATATTTATTTTGTTGATTTTTAGGCTTGAACTTAGGACCTAGGTGTTATCCCTGAGCTTTTTTGCTCAAGGCTAGTGCTCTACTACTTTGAGCTAAGAGCTCCAGTTTTCTGGTGGTTAATTGGAAATAAGAGTCTCATGGACTTTCTTGCATGGGCTGGCTTTGACTTGCGATCCTCAGATCTCAGCCTCTTGAGTAGCTATGAGTATAGACATGAGCCACTGGTGCCTGACTCTTATATTTTTTAATCTCACAGTATAGCTAATGTAGTTGTTAGTAAACAACATCATGAACATGTTATATATATGTCTGTTAGCTTCCTGCCTAACTGAGCAGGCTATTTTTGGAAATAAAGATTTATAATGGGGTCATAGATAAACCAGTGCTGGGAACCCAGATGTCCAAAGTGGGGAAATTCTTCTATGGTTTGTAAACACATTACTGTGTAGCTGTCATTAGGATCCAGACCAGTGTTGTTCTAGTATTTTCACTTGGCAAAATCTATTAATCCTTTTTGCTCTTAGATTCTTAGCACTTGAGATTTCTAGGTTATATTCTTTCACTTCTAAAGACTGAAATAAATCACCTAAAATTTAAACATGCCTTAGGAATATAATCTGTTTTAGCTGTATTAAATAAGTCCTTTTCTATGGTGTTGGGTACCCCCCCCCTTTTTTTTTAGAGGAATTTAGAGCATCTTAAGCCAGCTTCTATTTTATGGCTATTCATAAATATTCTAATCAAGTGGAGACATTTGGCTGTGCTTTTAAATGTTTTCACACTGAATTCATATTTTTTTACCCTTCTGGAAGCCCTGGAGTATTCATTATAATATTGCAGCAACTTTATGAAAAATAAAGGCTATTGTATAAATTCCTTAAGCAGTGTTACCATTTTCTATAACTGAATGTGGAAGAAAATGTGTAGAGATAATACACTCACTTTTACCTATTACCAGAAAAAAGTGAGTTTGTATGTGATAAAATATAGTTACTTGTGTTGATTACTAGATAAACAAGATCTCTGATGACATTATTTGGGTAGTTATTTGCAAAGGAGATTTCTTTTCAAATGAAGTTTGGAAGTTTTCAAATGAAATAATGATAACAAAATTACATATCAGCATGCTCTATTATTACATCTTATAATAACTTTTCTACCTGTAATTAAGATCTCCAAATAGTTAAAATATATAAGTCAAATTTTATCAGATTTGTGTCCCAGTGAAAGGTAAGTGTGTTTTTGGGTAAATGTCATTTCAAAACTCTTTCTTAGGCCAGACCCAAAGAAACATAGGTCCCATGGTTTCCCTTATTTGCAATATCTAGTATATGTCTGAGTCAAGCAGAAAAGGTCAGATAAGGTGATGTTAGGGAAATGAACCCTAAGATATTTATTCAAATCTCTTTTTTTTCTTTCATGCGATTGTTTCTAACACATTTATAAGATTATTTCTTTGTTGCTATGTATGTCCCTCCCCCACAGAATAACCCCTACTTTTACTGTATTTGATGTCAGTATAATTTGTGGATGGGAAGGGGAAAAACAAATCGGTTAAATAGGGATACAGGTGGACCCATTGCAACAATGAGATGTACAAGTCGTTATGTCGAAAACGAACTTTACTACTTTGGTGTGGGGGGTGGGGGGGCGGGGAGGATTGGGTGGGGGAGAGGGGGGAGGATGGGAAGGGATGGGAAGGGGAAACAAAGGAGGAGGCTACAATGCTTGATAAGAAATGTACTCATTATCTTGCCCATGTAATTGTAACCCCTCTGTGTACAGTATTTTCACAATAAAAAAATTATAGTTAAAAAAAAACTCTTAGCTTTTTTTGAGGACTTGATTTAAGTAAAAGATTTGTTTAAAGTCCAAAATCTGGCTATCTTAAATTTACTATATGGTAAAATAATGGAAAATTCTTGCTAGTAAAAATTAACAGGATAATTCATGATTTTTTTTTTTTGCCAGTCCTGGGCAAAAAACTCAGGGCCTGGGTACTGTCCCTGAGCTTCTTTTTTGCTCAAGGCTAGCATTCTACCACCTGAGCCACAGCGCCACTTCCAGCTTTTTCTGTTTATGTGGTACTGAGGAATTGAACCCAGGGATTCATGCATGCTAGGCAGGCACTCTTTACTAAGCCACCTTCCCAGCCTTCCTTCTCGATTTTTATAATAAAATGCTATTTTGAAGCCAGGTGTCGGTTGGCTCATGCCTTGTAGTTCTAGCTACTCAAGAGGCTGAGATCTGAGGATCATGGTTTAAATCCAGTGTGGGCAGAAAAAATTTTGAGATTCTTTATCTCCAATAGTTTGAGTGGCTCCTGAGTTTGATGAGTTCTTCAGCAGTATTTTCTCAATACTAACAAATTCCTCTGGGATAATTATCCACAGACAGTGTGGTTAATAAAACTTCTGTGAGCCAAGGGGATGAATGAGGTAGATATGATAATGGGAAGTTCCTGTTCTGGAAGAAGTAGGTCTTGCAAATATCAGAATAGGTCCAGTGGAAATCTGGCAAACACAGATAGTGAATGGAGAAGTGAGAATAGCATTGCAGCTGCCAAGTCCAAGAGCAGAAAGAAACTTGGGGCCAAAGAGAAATAGATAAATAAGATTTAGGGAGAAAACAGAAGAGAAATTGACAGAGATTGAGTGAGGTATGTATAACGTGTAAAAACAGATGAAAACTTCGGTTTTTACTGCTCAGTGATCTTTTGCTTCTATTTACTTTGGCAAGTCTTTGAACCCCCAATAAATTAGATTTGACATTGCCATTCCAGCAGTACTGTAGTGGCTGGTAAAGCTGAGGAGCATACCAAGCACTGGAAAATAATAGTACAGGTGACTAGCCAGGATCTTGGTCACATAATCTTAGGGCCTGTCATATTGAGGTCAGGCCAGGAAACCAGTGATAGGAGCAAGTGTTATGAGTTCATCTAGCCCCAAGAATCTGCTGTACTATAGAATGTGCTTCTCAAAATGAAGTCTGCAGGTGACCTCTAATAGTCTATGTTGGTTTCTGACTTTGCGGGGAAAAAAAGCAATATGTCTCAAAAACATTTCACAGATATATACTATATGATTTGTGATCATTGTTCAGAAACTTGTAGTGAATATATTTTCAGTGTTTCATATGCTATAAGAATTATTTAGTTCATCTTGACTAAAATTCTGTCAATAAGAATCTTATATTATTTGAATATTTGATATATCATGTATCACCAATTTCTTAAAAATGGTTTGTTCACTGAAAAATAAAGTGATGGGAAGAGTAACACAAAATAGTGTAAGAATAAATGAATAGCAGAATACTGTGACTCACACTTGTGATTCTAGCTGCTTGGGAGGCAGAGATCAGGAGGGTTGTGGTTCCAGGCCAGCACAGTCAAAAATAGGTCACAGGACCTTGCCTCGACAGAAAAGGCCGGGTGAGGTGGCCTGTGTCTGTCAGCCCACCCACAGCTCAAAGCAGAAATTAGACATTACAGTCCAGGCCAATCTAGGCAGATACTGAGTCCACATCTCAAAAATAATCCAAGTAAAAAGGGTCAAAGATGGGTTTTAAGAGGTAGTGTCTGCCTAGCAAGTACCAAGCACTGAGTTCAAGTTCTATAAGAAAAAAAAAAAAGGCAAAAATAAGTAGCCAGTACTCAAGTGTGCATATCTGATGGAAGTCTATGTTTTTTGGGGAAGGTGAAACAATGTTAGAATTTTATACAACAGCCAGAAAGGTATGAACTAGATCTACCATGCTATATACCTGAAAAATAGATTTGCTTGTATTATATTTGCATTCATTGCCCAGACTCAATGTACTGTCCTGAAATTTTGTTCAAGGGACAGCACAATACAACTTTTAAAATATGTATTGCTTGTTAAGCTCTCTTGCTTATTTTTCTAATAGCTTAAAAAATGAATTTAAATGAATTCACTAGGGATGTGTTATAGTCATATGACATTTCTATTATCTTGCCTAGATTTGTGACCTCCTTTTTTCTTTGTAACTAGTGCTCTTTTTAGGAACAGAAGTAATTTTTAAAAAATTTTTATTTTATTTGTGTTTGTGACTTTAAGTATCACTAGTCCATAATACTGTAAAATATGTGAAATTTATGTAACCACCTAATCTCAATTAAAAAAAAGTGAGATGATGGTTAGGAGCAATGGGTGACAATGTTGTCAGACACCTTGTTCTCATATACTATTTTGTAGAATGGGAACTTCTTCGTATAACTACTTAAAGATACAATAATAAAAAAAAAGTAAAAAAAAAAAGAGAAATGAATTTCTCTTAAGCAGTCATTGACCCACGGTATAACTCTAAATTCTATCACAGTTACTTAAAAAAAATTGAAATTTTATAAGACAAAAATCTGCTCCAGAGAAGCAATGACTCAGAAAAACAGTACACAGCAGTCTAAGTCCCCATGACCATTTTTTTTTTATTGTAAAGATACTATACAGAGGGTTACAGTTACATGAGTGAGGTAATGAGTACACTTCCTCTTGAACATTGTTACCCCCTCCATTGTTTTCCCCCTACCATCCCCTCCCTCCCTCCCTTCCCCAAGGTTCTTTTTTTTTTTTTTTTTTTGATTGTGATTAAGTGATTACATAATTTCCGGAAATTCACAGTATTGTGGAATGATGCTCATTTAAAGTCACAAGTTCATTCTAACTTTCCTGGAGCAAATTGTCTATCACAGTCTGTAATATATAACGGTGCTCACATGTTATATACCATATATGTGATCAGCAGCATGGGGATATTTAGTAGTGGTTCAACCAGATGAGTGGGAGTTCTTTGTTTCTTAAGTCCTGTTAGTTTTGTCATATCACCTAACATTTTGGATTTAGCATCCACTTATCAGGGAGACCATGTACTGTTTGTCTCTTCGTTCTTGGCTTACCTCGCTCAACATGATTCCTTCTAGCTCCATCCATTTCCCTGCAAATGCCATTATTTTGTCATTTCTAATGGCTGCATAATATTCCATTGTGTATAGATACCACAATTTTTGTATCCATTCATCTGTGGGGCATCTAGGTTGTATCCATTCATCTGTGGGGCATCTAGGTTGTTTCCATATCCTAGCTATTGGGAACAGTTCTGCAATAAACGTGGAGGTGCACGTGTCCTTGTATATTGGTTCCTGTTCTCAGGGTAGATGCCTAGAAGTGGTATGACTGGGTCGTAAGGGAGGTCAATCTTTAGCTTTCTAAGGACCCTCCAGACTGCTTTCCAAAGTGGTTGTATAAGTGTACATTCCCACCAGCAGTGTAATAGGGTTCCTCTTTCTCCACATCCCCTCTAGCATTTGTCGTTAGCTGCTTTGTGGATGTGGGACATTCTGACTGGGGTAAGGTGGTATCTCAGGGTTGTCTTTATTTGCATTTCCTTCACCACCAGGGATGATGAACATTTCCTCATGTGTTTCTTTGCCATTTTTATTTCTTCATTTGAGAAGTCCCTTTTTAGTTCCCTTGCCCATTTAGTAATTGGTTTGTTAGGTTTGGGAGGGATTAGTTTCTTGAGTTCCCTGTATATACAGGATGTTAACCCCTTGTCTGATATATTGCTGGTAAATATTTTTTCCCAATTAGTTGGTTGTCTTTCTAGCTTGGTTGTGATAGCTTTAGCTGTGCAGAAGCTTTTTATTTTAAGGTAGTCCCATTTGCCGAGTCTCTCTCCAACTTGTTGTGACCCTGGGACTCTGTTCAGGAAGTTCCTTCCTGTGCCTATTAGTTCAAGTGTCTCTCCTACTCTGTCCTGCAGTAGTTTCAGAGATTCAGGCTTAATGTTAAGGTCTTTAATCCATTTTGAGTTGATGTTGGTGCATGGTGATAGGCTGGGGTCCACTTTTAGTTTTCTGCATGTGGCTGCCCAGTTTTCCCAGCACCAGCAGTTGAAGAGGCTGTGTTTCTTCCATTGTATGTTTTTGGCTCCTTTGTCGAATATCAGCTGGCTGTAGGCCTGTGGATTTATTTCTGGATCTTCTATTCTGTTCCATTGGTCTTCGGGTCTGTTTTTGTGCCAGTACCATGCTGTCTTTGTTATTATAGCTCTGTAGTAGAGTTTGAAGTTTGGCATGGATAGCCCTCCCATATTGTCTTTATCCCCTAGAATTGTTTTGGCTATTCTAGGTCTTTTGTTGTTCCATATGAATTTTTGGACTGTTTTCTGTATTTCAGTGATGTACGTCATTGGGATTTTAATAGGAATTGCATTGAATTTGTATATTAGTTTTGGAAGTATTACCATCTTTACTATATTAAGTCGGCCTATCCAGGAGCATGGGAGGTCTTTCCATTTTCTAGTGTCTTCTGCAATTTCTTTCTTTAACTTTTTATAGTTCTCATTAAATAGTTCTTTTACATCTTTGGTTAGGTTAATTCCTAAATATTTTATTTTTTGGGAGGTTATTGTGAATGGGGTTGCTCCCTTTATTTCCCTCTCTTCCTGTACATTATCAGTGTATAGGAAGGCAACTGATTTTTGTGGGTTTATTTTGTATCCTGCTATTTTGCCGAAGTGATTTATGATTTCTAAGAGTTTGGGGCTGGAGTTTTTGGGATCGTGGAGGTATAGTATCATGTCGTCTGCAAAAAGGGATAGTTTAACTTCTTCTTTCCCTATGCGGATCCCTTTAATGTCTTTTTCTTGCCTTATTGCCCTGGCTGAGGGTTCTAGGACTATATTGAAGAGGAGTGGAGACAGTGGGCATCCTTGCCTTGTTCCTAATTTTAGGAGAATTGGTTGTAGCTTTTCCCCATTAAGTATAATATTGGCTATTGGTCTGTCATAAATGGCTTTTATTGTTTTTAGAAATGTTCCTTCTATTCCTATTTTCTCCAGAGCTTTTAGCATGAATGAATGTTGAATTTTATCAAAGGCCTTTTCTGCATCTGTGGCGATAATCATGTGATTCTTGACCTTGGCTCTGTTGATATGTTGGATTACATTTATTGACTTATGTATGTTAAACCATCTCTGTGTCTCTGGGATGAAGCCTACCTGGTCATAGTGTATTTTTTTTTTTTTATGTGTTTCTAGATTCTGTTAGCTAGAATCTTGTTAAGGATCTTTGCATCTGTGTTCATCAAGGAAATTGGCCTGTAATTCTCCTTTTTGGTTGGGTCTTTGCCTGGTTTGGGGATGAGTGTGATATTGGCTTCGTAGAATGAGTTTGGGATAGCTCCCTCCTTCTGTTTCTCTGAAGAGCTTGAGGAGTATGGGTATTAGTTATTGTTTAAAGGTCTTAGAGAATTCTGCTGTGAATCCATCTGGTCCTGGGCTTTTTTTTGTTGGAAGACTTGATAGCTTCCTGTATCTCATTATAGGATATTGGCTTATTTAATTGGTTAACTTCTTCTTTGCTCAGTTTGGGCAACTTGTATTTCTCTAAAAATGCATCCATTTCTGCCCGATTTTCTTCCTTTAGAGAGTATAGCTTTTGAAAGTAGTCTGTTAGAATTGTTTGGATATCTTGGGTACGTGTTGTGATGTTTCCCGTGGCATCCCTAATCCTATTAATATGGGTTTCCTCTCTTCTTTTTTTAATTAATCTAGCCAACAGGCCATCAATTTTGTTTATTTTTTCAAAGAACCAGCTTTTTGTTTGGTTTATTTTGGTTATGGTTTTCTGATTTTCTAATTGGTTAATCTCTGCTCTTAATTTGGTTATCTGGCTTCGTCTAGTAGCTTTAGGTCCTACTTTTGTTTTTCTAGCTGTTTTAATTGCAACATGAGATTATTTACTTGGTCTGTCTCCATTCTCTTGATGTGGGCACTGAGGGCAATAAATTTGCCCCTCAGGACTGCTTTTGCTGTGTCCCACAAGTTTCTTTGTGAGGTGTTTTCATTTTCATTGAGTTGTAGGAAATGCTTTATTTCTTCTCTGATCTCTTCTGTTACCCAGGCATTGTTAAGGAGTGTGCTGTTCAATTTCCATGTATTAGAGAAATTTCTGCGGTATGCTTTGTTATTGAGAGCTAGCTAGATTCCACTGTGGTCAGATAGGATACAGGGGATTATATCGATCCCTTTGTATTTGCTTAAGTTCCTTGCATGAACTATGATATGGTCTATTTTGGAGACAGTTCCGTGAGCTGCTGAGAAGAATGTGTACTGTGTTGTTTTAGGGTGAAATACTCAGTAGATGTCAGTTAATTCCGCTTGAAGTATGGCCTCTCTTAATTCGGTAGCTTCTTTGCCAATCCTCTGGTTGGTAGACCTGTCCTTTGGTGAGAGTGGTGTGTTAAAGTCTCCTAGTATTATCGTATTGGGATCTATTTTATTCTGTAAGTTTGAGAGCATTTGTTTGACATATCTGGGTGCACCAATATTTGGGGCATATAAGTTGATGATGGTTATATCCTCCTCTTGGATTGTTCCCTTTATTAATATGTAGTGTCCGTCCTTGTCTTTCTGTACTGATTTTAATGAAAAGTTTATTTTGTCAGATATCAGGATAGCTACACCTGCTTTCTTACTGGGGGCATTTGATTGGTAGATCCTTTTCTACCCCTTCACTCTGAGTTTGTTTGTATGTTTGGCTGAGAGGTGGGTCTCCTGAAGGCAACAGATGGATGGGTCTTGTTTTCTGATCCAGTCCTCAGTTCGTTTTCTTTTAATTGGCGAATTCAGCCCATTTATATTAAGAGAAAGTATAGAGAGATGCATTGTTGTACCTGCCATTCCGTTTTCCTAAGTTTTTCTTCTTTCCTTTCCTCCTGTGCTTGCTCAGTTAGACTTTGAGTAACGCCTGTTTGGGGCAGGTCCCAGTTCCTGGTTGCTTTCTTCAGGTTGTGTCCCCCCTCTTAGAATTCTTTGTAATGCTGGCTTAATGTTTATGTATTCATTTCGTTTTTCTGTGCTATTAAAAGTTTTCAGTTCTCCATCGAATGTGAATGCTAGCTTTGCTGGGTATATTAGTCTGGGTTGGCAGTTATTGGCTCTCAGGGCTCGTATGCTGCTTTCCCAGGCTTTTCTTGCATTCATTGTTTGTGTGGAGAGATCTGCAGTGATTCTAATTTTTTTCCCGTTGTAGTATAGCTCCTTCTTCATTTTTGCTGCATGCAGGATTGTTTCCTTATTATTAAGATCTATCATTTTTACTATAATGTGTCTAGAAGTGTTTCTCCTGGGATCTTGCTTGTTGGGTGTTCGATAAGCTTCTGTGATGTAGTTAAGATGGTTGTTTTTGAGGTGGGGAAAATTTTCATTGATTATCTTGTTAAATAGGTGTTGCATTCCCTTGCTCTGGAATTCCTCACCTTCGTCCACTCCGATTATGCGAAGGTTAAATTTCTTGGTTGGCATTATCTGCTTGCTCTTGAATTTCCCTTTGGTTTAATTTGAGTGATTTTTCCATATCTGTCACTTTTTGGTCCAGTTGGTGTATTCTGTCTTCTGTATCTGACACTCTACCTTCCATTTCATTCACTCTGTTGACTGTGGCTTCTATTGTGGTTTGCATGGAGGAAATGGATCCCTTTATGGATTCAATGTTGGTTCTCAGAGTACTGATCTCACCTCTCAATGAGGTATGCATTACCTCTAATTTGGCGTTTATCTCACTTCTTACTGAGGTTTGTGCAGCTTCTATTTTTGCATCCAACTTTTGTTTGATATCCTGTATCTCTTTTGATAGTTCATCCTTGTGCTCTTTCAATTTCTGATCATTTTCTCGCTTTATTTCTTGAGTCATTGCCTCCAGCAACCCTTGGATGTAGCTTTTGTCTTCCATTCCTGCTTTGCTCCCACTGGGGCTCTCCCCTGCGTGGCTGCTGGCTTTTGAGGTGAGCTTGCTGTCCTGGGTGGTGGTAAACCTTGTGATTTTTCTCTGTGATTTTTGCATGGGGGTTCAGGAGACTGCTCTTCAATTTTGTTTTGGTGTGTCTGTCTTTGCTTGGTTGCTGATTCTGTATTGGTAGAGAGAGTCTGTGCCTGATCTGGGTTCTGTTGGGAGCCTATTTCCAGCTGCTATTCTGACTTACTTAGGATTCTCAGCTCTCTGCTGTAGATTGCTGGCAGTTCCCGCCTTTGGAAGGGTTGAGCAGCCTAGACTGCTTGTGTTTGCTCCTATGGGTGCTCTTGGGAAGATCAGATGCTCTGGATGCACTCTCCCAAATACTGGAGTCTGCTATGGGCTCCTGATGTGTTTTTGTTTGTTTGTTTTGGGCTGGTTGTGGGCTTGAACTCTAGGTTTAGGTGCTGTCCCTCAGCTCTTCAGCTCAAGGCTGGCACCCTACCATTTGAGCCACAGCACCACTTCTGACCCTTTTTGCTTTTGTGAGGCTGAGGAATCAGATCTAGGGCCTCATACATCCAAGACTATCACTCTATTGCTGAGCCGCCTTAACAGCCTGAGCTCCTGCTTACTATCAGGTGCTGGCAGCCTGTGTTGCCCAATTCCCAGCCTAGGGTATATGGGTGGAGTTTTGGTGGGGTTTGGGCTTCTCTTGTCCTGAGCCTCCAGGTCTTTTGTTGTCGCAGGCGTGCTTCCCGGGGAGTGTTGTTTCCTGATTTTCTCCCCTCTGTTGAGGCGTATGCTCAGCTTTTTACTTCAGTTGGGAGGAGTTGGTTGTGTTGTTCAGGCGCCGGATCCCAGGGCCTGGTTCGGGCTCCAGCCTGGATCGTGCTCGTTAGGCCTGTGCTGATGTGTGTACCATCTAGGTTATGCAGCCTGGGGGACACAGTTCAAATTTCTTCTACTGTTGGTAGTCTTGACCCAGGGGCGCTGTTCCTGGCTTGGGCATTTAAGCTCCCTTCCAGGGGCACTCTTGCTCTGGCCTGGCCAGCAGAGTGTGCTCCACGGGCTGGTGGAGCTCTCAAACAGTTCCCAGTTTTAGTGGGTCCTGTGGTCCGGGTGTTGGGGTAGGGAGTCTAGGTCAGGGTCTGGGGATTCCCTCCAGCTCTGGTCTCCCTTGAGGGATACACTGTCCCCTGTGGGATACTCACCCTGGAGCTGGTTGTTTCTGTGTGGTGTAGGTCGTCAGTTGTTGTTGCAATCCGAGTTCAGTTGGGGTGGTTGCGGGCTGGGTTGGGCGGTGGTGGCTCTGTGTAATTCTTTTCTGTCTCTGCCTCTGTTGAAGCTGTCGGGTCAAAAGTGTCCACGCTCAGGCGGGTTGTAGAGATCCGGTGGGTCTGACGCCGGTGCCTCAGGCAACTTCTGCGTGGGTGATCTGCAGGCAGCCCCCTGTGCCTCTGGAACCCGGGTGACCCCGGGTCCTTGCGATCTAGATCGGGCGGGTGGTCTGCCGACAGGTCCCTTTGTCGCGCTGCTGGTGCCCGGCGGCTTTGGCGGGATGGAGCCTCTCTGCTCCGGTGGAGAGTGAGGGGTGGGGGTGGGATCCTCGTGGAGACTCCCGGCTGGTAGGTTTCTCTGTTCCTGGCGATCCGCTGTTCTGCAAACCGGTACCTGGTGATCTGCAAGCGGCCCCCTGTGTCTCTGGGGCTCCGGCAGCCCCCGCCGGGCCAGCTGGCCGGTGGCTTGGCGCACTGCCGCGCGGCCAGTAAAGGTTGGGGGAAGGGTCTTTGCTTTTCTCTGTTCTGAAATTCTTCTTTTCCTCTCTTTCTTTTTTTGTTATTTTCCACCTCTGGTTTTTCTCTGAGTGTTCGTCTTTTTGTTGTTGTTGGTCTCTTGGGGAGATGAAGCGTTGGAACTCGAACTCTCTTTTTGGTTGGAGAGAGCTGTGGCGTTTCCCTACTGCCCCGTCGCCATCTTGGTCCCCCCTCCCCCATGACCATTTTTTGCAAGCTCTTTTGTGATGATTGGTGTCCCCCACTAAATAAAGATAGGTTGAAGTAAGGTCTGAAGTGCCTCAATCATGACTTTACTGGAAACAAAGTTTTCAGACTTTACTGGAAACTAAAGTTTTCAGAGAAGTAGTCAAGATAAAGAGAGAGCAATAGGTTGGGCCATTATCCAATATACCTTCTAACCTTATAAAAATGGGAAATTTATGTATCAGAGGCAGCACAGAAAAAGGACAGTATGAAGATATACAGGTAATGGACATGTCTGTCAAGTGATATATTTACAAGAGAAGGAATGGCAATATTCATAGCAAAGGGAAAACATTAGAATAAAAAGTTTCTACCCAAGAACCATCAGAAGCATCACAACTAACAACTTGATGTTCAATTTTCTGAATAGACAGGCCTTACATTTACATTGTTTTAAAGCTCTAAGATTTGATGGTACTTAATTGTGATAACATCTTCCATGGCCTAGTGTCAACACTTCAGGAGAAGACCCAGAAACTTGAATGTAATTAAACTGTGCGTGAGATACCCATATTTTAAAAACAAACCCATTTTAAAAAATTTTATTGTAAAGATGCTGTACAGAGGGGTTACAGTTACATCAATAAGGCAATGAGTACATTTTTTTTTTTAATGAGTACATTTTTTGTCGAGGATTTTTACCGCCTCTCTGTTGTTCTTCTAAGGGGTAGTGGGAAGAGAAGTAATTTTTTTAATTTTTAAAAAATACATTTTTTATTGTAAAGATACTGTACAGAGGGGTTATAGTTACATGAGCAAGGTAATGAGTCATTTCCTATTCAACATTGTTACCTCCTTCTTTGTTTTTCTCCTACCATCCCCTTCCTCCCCAACTCCCCCTCCCTCCCAAAGTTGTGAAGTTTGTTTTCAACATACTGGCTTGTATATCTCATTGTTACAATGGGGCATCTTATATCCTTATTTCAGCATTTTGTTATTTCCCTTCCCTTCCCCAAATTAGAAAAATATATACAAGATTCAGGACACCGGAATCAAATACAGTGACAATGGGTGTTATACCATGGGGGAAGAACATACAAAGAAAGAAAAAACAACACATAGTACATTATAAGTATATTAAAAAGAACAAGAAAGATGAAATCTCTTATGTCTCCATCTTGGGGTTCATTTTACTTAGCATTAGGTTATATGGTCATATGTACATAGCTTTTGACCTCTCCTGCTTGTCCTAGACATATACTAGTCATTGCAGATAAGGGAAACCATGGGACCTATGTTTCTTTGGGTCTGGCTTACTTCACTTAATATAATTTTCCCAAGTCTTTCCATTTCCTAACAAATGGGGCAGTGTCATTCTTTCTGATGGAGGCATAGAATTCCTATATATACAACACATTTTCTTGATCCATTCATCTACTGAGGGGCATTGATCGGAGTTGGTTCCATATCTTAGCTATGGTAAATAATACTGTGATAAACATAGTTGTGCTGGTAGCTTTAGTATGGCTTTGTTAGTGATTGTTCGGGTAAATGCCTAAAAGTGAGATTGCTGGGTCATAGGGGAGCTCTGTATGGAGTCTTTTGAGCAACCTTCATACTGCTTTCCAAAGTAGTTGAACAAGTTTATACTCCCACCAACAATGCAGTAGGGTTCCCCTTCTGGACACATCCCCTCTAGCATCTGTTGTTGTTAGATTTCTTGCTTATAGCCATTCTAACTGGGGTGAGGTGGAATCTCAATGTTGTTCTGATTTGCATTTCTTTTATGGCTAGAGAAGTCTAGCCTTTCTTCATGTGTCTACTGGCCATTCTTATTTCCTCTTCAGAGAAGTCTCTCTTTAAGTCTTTAGTCCATTTATTAATCTGGCAGTAGTTTCTTTGAGGATTTGTTGTTGGGTTTTTTAAGTTTTTGAGTTCTAAGTATATTTTAAATATGAGGCCCTTGTCCATTGTATGGCTAGTGAAGATCTTCTCCCAATCCGTGGGCTTTCTATTGATCTTGCTAGCTATATCCTTTGCAGAAGGACAGAAGCTCTGTTGTTTCATGCACTCCCATTTGTCCAACCTTTTTTTTTGTTATGTTCTGTTTCTGGGTCTCTATTAAGAAAATTTCAGCCTGTCCCAAGGGACCCTCGAGTTTCTTCTATTCCTTTCTGTAATGTTCTCAGGGTGTCAGCTTTTACCTTGAAGTCTTTGATCCATTTGGAGTTGATTCTGGTGCAGGGTGATATATAAGAATCTAGCTTTAGTTTTCTACAGGTGTTTAAGCAATTTTGCCAGCACCATTACTGAAGAGGCTGTCTTTCTTCCATTCTATTTTTTTAGCTCTCTTATTGAAGATTAGGTGGCTATTGGTCTGTGGGTTCATTTCTGCGTCTTTAGTTCCAGTCCGTTGGTCTTCAGGTCTGTTTTTGTGTCAGTACTAAGCTATTTTGATTACTATGGCTTTGTAGTAGTTTGAAGTCTGGTATTGATATTCCTCCAGCACTATTCTTTCTGCTAAGGATTGTTTTTGCCATTAGGGCAACAGAAGTAATTTTAAGCACTCAAATTGATTGCACTTAAATTATGCCTGATCTTTTCTTAATCGCTTTATCTTTTACATTACTTTTATAATGTCTAAACATCCAGACAAATCACCTTGTTCTTTTTTGCATAAGATCTTGTCTTCAGGTTACTATGTAAATTTTGTCTTACACTGTTCTATTTTTGTTTAGATATACAGCCCAGGCTGGCCTTGAACTCATGATTTTTTTGCCTCTATCTCCCAAGAGCACCACCAAACCTAACACTATGTAAATTTTGGAATTACTTGTCAAGTACTATAAAAATATATGTGGGTTTTAAAAATTGGAATTTATTGAATGTAGAGGTGTTAAGTCTATGAACATGACTTTCTACTTGCTAAGGTTAATGTTCCTCATTAATGCTTATTGTTTTGTAAAGGGTTTAAATATTCTTGTATTTCATTTATATTTAGTAAAATGATATTTTCTAATATTCTAATACGTTAATGGAATATTAATAGAAACAGTTGACTTTTTCTATGCTGACCGTTATATACAAAGAGCTTGTTACATTCCCATTAATTTTTATAATTTTCCTGTATATTGTTTTAGATTTCCTGTATATAAATACTGATAATTAATAATATTTCCTTCTTTGTTTGGTTTTTATACCTTTACTTTTCTTACTCTATCCAGGATTTGTAACAAAATGTTAAGTACTAGAAGTAATAGAATATAGTCTTGTTTTGTTTTTTATATCAGAGTTTCAACATTAAATATAATATTTGTTAAGGTTGGCTATAGATCTTTAAAAATTATTTTATCATATCAAAGATGCTGCTTTTCTTAGTTTGCTAATAATTTCCATTATGAACAATATTTGCTCAGTTTATTACAATGACTATGTGGTGGTTTGTCTCCTCAGCTTATTAGTACAAGACATTTCATTGACTGCTTTTTTTTTTTTTTTTTTTTCTTTCACATGGCAAACCACTCTTCCTGTGCTGGCTACGCCCAACTTTATCATGATTCTTCTTTTTATATGTTACTGTACTATTCTTGTACTACTTAAAACTGTTGTATCCATGTTTATTTGTAAAAAAAAGTACACATTTTCTTTTTTATTGTGTTTTAAAATCAAATTGATACCTTTTCTTTTTTACAATAGATGAATTTATATAATATTAGCATAATTCTTAAGTAGTATGTATAATTTCCTGGAGAAACTCAGGAATTTTCTTTATGGAAAGATGTTTTAAAATAAGTTACATTTTTAATTTCTTTAATAGCTATCATCCTACTGGTTATAAGTTTATTCTGTGGAAATTGTGGTCACACACACACACACACACACACACACACACACACACATACACACACACGCACACACACACACTTTTGGCTGGTCCTGGGGTTTGATCTCAGGGCCTAGGTACTGACCCTGGGTTTCTTTTCCTCAAGGCTAGAACTCTACCACTTGAGCCATAGTACCATTTTTGGCTTTTTCTGTGATTAATTGGAGATAAGAACCTTTTGGATTTTTCCTGCCCAGGCTGGCTTTGAACCATGATCCTCAGATCTTAGCCTTCTCTAATCCTTAGCTAGGATTACAGGCATGAGCTGCTGGTGCCCAGTTTACATTTTATATTTTTGGATGCTAAAGAATGGAATCAATTACTTAATAATATAAGGACTTCTTGTTTACCAAAACAACTCTAATTAATTTCTTTCTCTTACCTACTCAGGTCAAAGTAGGCAATGAAGTTGCTACTGGAACAGGACCTAATAAAAAGATAGCCAAAAAGAATGCTGCGGAAGCAATGCTGTTACAGCTGGGCTATAAAGCATCAACTAGTCTTCAAGATCAGCTTGACAAGGTAAGCATGAAGTTTATGTGTATTTGTGCATTCTTTCACAATATTAAAGTGGGTAACAAATTCTAATCTTCGCTAGGATTTGAAGTAGACATCAATTTTAACTTTTTGAGGCAGTATTCTTGTCTTCATATAAGATAGATATCACAGGTCCAGGACAACATTTACTTAAGGAGTGAGATGAAATACTAGTAATTGTAATTTTAAAATTAGCAAATACTAAAATTTATATAGGATAATATGTATAGTAAATGTTTCAACTAAGCCAGGCACTGGTGGCTAACACCTATAATCCTAGCTACTCAGGAGGCTGAGATCTGAAGATTGCAGTTCAAAGCCAGCCCAGGCAGGAAAGTTCATGAGACTCTTACATTCCAATAAACCACTCAGAAAAACAGAAGTGGTGCAGTGGCTCAAGTGGTAGAGCGCTAGCCTTGAGCTGAAGAGCTGAGGGACAGCATTCAGGCCCAGAGTTCAAGCCTCATGACTGACAAAAAAAAATGTTTTAACTTCCTGACCAATTGTATTTTGCTAGTCATTTGTTTTTGTTATTTTTTTTTTGATGTAGTCTTGTGCCTTTTAAAAAACAGAGGTTGAAAACAACAACAAAGAAAAACCTCTTGTGTCTATGTCTTGGAATTTATTTCGCTTAGCATCATCTTATATGGTTAGATATACGGAGCTATTGAGCTGTTCTGCTCATCTGCTAGGATTATTCTAGACATATACTAATTATTACAAATGAGGGAAACCATGGGACTTAATATGATTTTTTCCTAAGTCTTTCCATTTCCTTACAAATGGGGTGGTGTCATTCTTTCTGACGGAAGCATAGAATTCCATTGTGTATATATACCACATTTTCTTGATCCATTCATCTACTGAGGAGCATCTTGGTTGGTTCCATATCTTAGCTATGGTAAATAATACTGCAATAAACATAGTTGTGCTGGTAGCTTAACTATGGCTTTGTTTGTTGTGGTCATTTGGATAAATGCCTAGAAATGGGATTGCTGGGTCATAGGAGAGCTCTATGTTTAGTCTTTTGAGGAACCACCATACTGCTTTCCAGAGTGGTTGAACAAGTTTACACTCCCACCAACAGTGTAGTAGTGTTCCCTTTTGTTCACATCTCTTCCAGCAAACTTGTTTCTTTTGTATTGATTTTCCCCCCTATGGTTTATCCCCTGTTATCACTGTATTTAATTTTGGTAGCCTGGATATAGTATTATACATTTATCTGAATTAGGGAAGGCAAGTGTAACAACAAAATAGTGAGGCAAAGGACAAAGGAGGAACCAATGCAAGAGTGATACTCACAAGACAAGATGTTGGAAATGATCTGTATAACTGGGGAGTAGGAAGGGGAGGGAAAATGGGAGAAAAATGAGGGAGGGGCTAACAAGTTCAACAAGAAATATACTCACTTACTTATGTAACTGTAATCTCTCTGTACATCACCTTGACAATAAAATTTAAAAAATAAAATAAAACCAGAGATTGTTAGAAGAGAAGCTACTTTTTTTTCTTTCTGTTGGTCGTGGGGCTTGAACTCTGGGCCTGGGAGCTGTCCCTTAGCTCTTCAGCTCAAGGCTAGCACTCTACTACTTGAGCCATAGCACCACTTCTGGTTTTCTGGTGGTTAACTAGAGATCAAGAGCCTCACGAACTTTCTTGCCCTGGCTGGCTTTGAATCATCATCCTCTGATCTCAGCCACTTGAGTAGCTAGGACTACAGGAGTGAGCCACTGGCACCTGGCTTTTTTTTTTTTTTAATGCAGCTGAAAACACAAAATAAAAATTTTGACTATCCCTTTAGAGTAGGAACTATATTAGACAGACACTCTATAAACTAATTTTTTTGTTTATGTTAAATTTAAAGATAAATTCAGAGGGTATTTGTTTTCTGCCAAGGCCTGTGTTCATAGTCTCATTTCTTCTGTAATTCATTACATTATTAACACCCTTCCTCTGCTGCAAAAGAAACAGAGGCCCCTAAACTCAGGACCTGGCAGAACTTTGGCAAGAACTGGCTTAATTTTATGTTATGTTATCATTTCATTATCTATGCACACATGGAAATTTTTATCTGTTAAGTATCTTATGTAACAAGAAAAAAAAAGTATGCTTGTAAAACTAATTACTCTTAAAAACTCAATGTGCTTTGGTCAGGCTTCTCTTGTCTAAGGATTCTGCTTCAGCTATATCTTTAGCTTCTACAGAACACATTCCGAAAGAGGCAAAGTGATTGGTTAGTAGGCATTTAGTTATACTCTTCTTAGATAGCATTTTTTTCAGTGATTAAAATACCATTTATGTGGTATTGCTAGAGGTTTCAATTCAGTTTTTGTTACCTGGCTTGTCCAAATGCATTTCTTCTTTTAAAAGTATTTGTAACATGAAATCTAACATATGTTCAAGTTTCTATAGCTCTTACTGTGTATATATATTGTTTTAACAACACATTTATATTGATTAAAACTGGTTGTGGTTTATAAAAATACACCAAAATAAATATCTCACTGACACTTATTTGAAAATTAAGTGAAAGAAAACACAACAGAAACAGCATTAATTTTATTAATTTGAAAAATATTTTTCCATACCCACTGAATTAGTGAGGGCTCTCCAGAGAAACAGAACTAACATGATGTGTACACACAAACACACACACACACACACACACACACACACACAGAGTTATAGAGACAGAGATGAAAGGTTGGGGGAGGGGAGAAAGACGACATACTTTCCAGTAAAAAAATAACCTTTGGTGAGTGTGGCAAATTAGTTTTTTAAACCTTCAAGGCTGGGCTGTAGCTCAGTGATAGATCTATCTTGTACAGGTCTTGGGTTCATGCCCCAGCATTATTTTTTTTAAAGTCAAAACCTGCAAAATCAATATACAGTATGCTCTTTTCTTATGAAATAGACAAGACATAATGTCTTCTACATTTTATAAAATGCATAAAATGCTAGACCTACCTCACCTTATCAGTCTGTATTCACAAAGGCTTCTCGCATGTAATGTTTTTCACATAAATGTTTCTAACTACTTAATTTAGAAAAGCCTCAAACCAAACAACCCAGTGCTGGCAAGGCTAAAGCACTCAAAAAAGATCAAACTAATAATACATGTATTAGGATTAGGGATTTGGGATTGGGGCTTTGCATTGGAGGACTGCAATGAGTTAATACTTGTATTGGTAGTGTCTGAAACACAATGACTGTTCAGTAAGGCTTGATAAATAAGAATAAAATATATATTCTGGCCAGGTATTGGTACTCACACTTACAATCCTAGCCATGTAGAAGGCTGGGTCGTGGTTCAAAACCACCTGGTCAGGAAAGTCCATGAGATTCTTTTTATTTTTTTAAATTGTGAAAATACCATACAGAGGAATTACACTTACATAGGAAGATTCTTATCTCTACTCAACAAAAAAGTTGGAAGTGGAGCTGTGGCTCCAGTGGTAGAGTACTAGTGTTGTACTACAAAAAAAAAAGTGAGGGGAATATGTCTTAGTGGTAGAGTGCTTCCCTAGCATGCATGAAGATCTGGATTTGATTCCCCAGTACATAAACAGAAAAGGCTGGAAGTGGTGCTGTGGCTCAAGTGGTAGAGGGCTAGCCTTGAGCAAAAGGAAGCTCAGGGACAGTGCCCAGGATTTCAAGCCCTAGGACTGGAAAGAAAAAAAAGCATCTCAGGGACCATGCCTAGTCTCTGAGTTCAAACTCCAGGTCCTGCACAATATAAATATAAATATCTATATCTCCTTACTGAGATATTCTATAATTACACACTAATAATGTACTCCCATAATATAAAAAATCTGACCTGTTCTTTGAATTTTGAAACATTGTATTTACTCCCTAAGTACCACACCAATAAGATTCCTAGTATATGTTTGACTCCAGAAGAGTTCTACAATGCCCCTCTGTACAGCTTCCTTTCTTCTTTCCCTAGCAAGCTTCCATCTGATCTCTTTCTTTTTACCTTTTTCCAGAGTATCATATAGAATAAATAAATCACACATTACATAGTCTTTGGTTTGATTTTTTTCTGTTTGGTAAAATATTTTGTGTATGTGAGTGTGTGTGCTGGGTAGGGCTTGAACTGGTGCTCTTGATTGACTATTTCCACTCACAACTTACATTCTACCATTTGAGCCATACCTTCACTACCAGCTTTTTTTTTTTTTTTGGATGATTATTAAGTATCTCCCAGATTTGTCTGCTCAGGCTGGCTTTGAAACTTGACCCTCATTTTTCAACCTCCTGAGTGGCTAGGGTTATGGGTGTGAGCCATTGGTACCTGGTTGGCATAGTGCTTTTTAGGTTTAGTTACTTTATTACCATTATTGCATGTATTATTAGTTTGATCTTTTTTGAGTGTTTTAGTTTGCCAGCATTGTTTGAGTAGAAATGAGAAAGCAGTAGGCCTAGGATTCAATTGAAGGTGAAAAATTAGTTAAAGGAAGTATAATTTAATATTCTAGCAAGTATAGTCATTAGTAGAGAGAGAAGAATTGTGAAAGGAGAAATGACAATATTTGCACTTCAGTGGAGCAGTCTAATGCTTAGGACTATGCACTTTGACATTCTCTTGTACTTCCCCTCCCTAAGGTGACTTGTTCCTCACAGTACTCACATTCCTCAGATTCACAGCCTGCCTCAGTGAGCTTGTGCATTCTGGGATACATTTCTGTTTCATAGAGAACATACACAGGAGAGTCTCCTTCCTGCAGCATGTTCCTTAGCATGTTCCTTGCATTTACAAACTTTGTTCTTCTTCCATTCTTCCACTCACTGTGAAAAGGAAAGGATCATGTTACAGAGATGGTTGGAAGTTACACTGTGTGTGTGTGTGTGTGTGTGTGTGTGTGTGTGTGTGTGTGTGCGTGTGCGTGCGTGCGCGCGCGCGCGCGCGCACGCGCGCGCGCTCAGGTCCTGGCTACTGTCCCTGATCTTTTTTTGCTCAAGGCTACTACTGCTCTACCACTTGAGCCACAGTTCCACTTCTATATTTTTTGCTAGCTAATTGGAGATAAGAGTCTCATAGACTTTCCTACCTGGGCTGGCTTTGAGCTATGATCCCAGATCTCATCCTCCTGAGTAGCTGGGATTGTAGGTGTGAGCCTTTGAGTGCTCTTTTTATTAGTTCCAAGCTATCTTCTTCATCCCACTGTTAGTCTTTCCTTTCTTAAATGCATAGAACTTTTCTAAATCTAGTTCATTTATACAGTAATTTTCAAGGTTCTTTAATCACAGAAGAACCAGGCATCTGAAAAGCAAACACTGATTTTGTGTAGAAGACAACTGACATGGAAAAGCTCCTTCAACAGGAAAGGCAAACACACTTGAAAATACAAAGGATTCTTCAGAATACAAACTTCCCTTAAGTTTCACAAGGTGGTTTAATGTTATTGACTCATTGATCAGAGCCTAGATACAAAGCAGTTGTCATGGTATGTCTATAGTCTCAGTAACTTGGGAGGATGAGGCAAGTGCATTGTTTGAGCTCATGAGTACTGGGCCAGCCTGGGCAATATAATAAGGATATACTTTACACACACACACACACACACACACACACACACACACACACACACACACACACACACACACACACACACACACACACACACACACACACACACACACACACACACACACACTGGGCCAGCCTGGGCAATATAATAAGGATATACTTTACACACACACACACACACACACACACACACACACACACACACACACACACACACACACACACACACACACACACACACACACACACACACACACACACACACCTACATGTAAGTCAAAATATACTGCTTCAAAAAGAGATTCCACAATTTATTTGCTGCTTCAAAAAGAGATTCCACAATTTATTTGGTTCTGAAATGAAAAGGGGACTCCAAATCATATAAAAGCTTTTCTCAGGGACATAGGATACCCTTAAACACCTGTTTCAAAGGAGGAAATACTATAAACTAGAAATGACTGAACCCTATTTGTAAAATGGACAGAAAGGTTCTAGCATGGTTAGTGTCTAACTTAGTATTATAGTACAGTTTTAGTAAGACTGCATGCTAGCTATGTGACTACACACTAATTAATAAACCTCTCTAACCCCTATAAAAGTAGAATGTTAATATCACTTATTAGATTTGTGTAAAGATTAAAATGAGATGATTTTCATATATCCAGGTAAAACAGCACAGTATCAACCACATTTTGTCTTAGTGTCAGCCATTGGTATTTACTGCTGTCAGTCTGTTTTGTTGTATAGTACTTTCCGCTTTGTGAGAATGCCACTGTTAATATTCTTCAGTCACAGGTTGCAGCAGTGATTTCTCATGTGGTAAGGGTAAAGGAACACAGGATATTGTGGGATTCCCCCTCCAGCACTGGAGTTTGTACTCAGAGCCTTGAGTTTGTTAGGATGGCAGTTTGACTCTTGAACCATGTCTCCAGCCTTGGTTTTTGCTGGTTATTTTAAAGATGGCCTTGAACCTTCTTCTCTCATCTTCCCAAGTTGGTAATGTAAGGTATATTAAATAGGTAGGTTTCATTAGGTAGCCGATGAAGAGAACACCACACGCTATTCAGGCAGGAAAAGAAGTTTATTTACCGAACTGCTGCCCCACCATGCATACAGATGTATCTTAGCTTACAGATGCAAGATAGGATGAAAGAGATTATTGAAGGAAGAAAGATGCTGTCTGATCACACAAAAAGCTATTGCACACTTATTGCCAACTTATTTTTCATGATTTTTTAATTTTCTGTTTTACTGCTGTATGTCATTTTATCTTCCAGTCATTCTTAACATGTATAGTAAAAATAGACACAAATGAAAAAAATGTTAAGGAATACTGTTAAACCAGTTGCTAGAATTAAAATTTTGGTGATACTCATCATAGGATAAGTTTGTCCATTCCAAAGGGACATATAACATTTCTATTGTTAATGTGATCTTAAGATTGATAAGGCTCTTTTAGACACTTCAGTACTTCTGTTGATTATTTTTACTGTCTAGAAAGAAATTACTCTTTTAACAAAAACCTTGATCTCATTTTCCATGTAAAACACATACTGAATGTAAGGGGGGGGGGGTTGATGCCTTAAATTATAAATGTAAGTAGAGTGCTGGTAGCTTACACCTGTAATTTTAGGAACTCAGGAGGCTGAGGTCTGAGGGTCACAGTTCAAAGCCAGCCTGGGCAGGAAAGCCTGTAAGACTCTTACCTCTAATTAACCACCAGATACCGGGAAGTGGTGCTGTGGTTCAAAGTGGTAGAGTGTTAGCCTTAAGCAAAACAGCTCAGGGACAGCAACTAGGCCCTAAGTTCAAGCCCCACGACTAACCCTCCTCCCCAAAATTATAAATGTAAAAGAGAAGCCTCAGATAAATAGAAACAGGAAACAAATTTGAGTGTGGAAAAGGATAAATGATACTGTTCACCTTTTTTGTTTGTAGCTGTTGTATTAGTCAGATTTTGAGAGAATACCCAATAATTGTGTGAGAAATCTTTGCCCTTGGCGTGAATGAAAATGGTGGTGTACCTACATATCCCAGCTACTTGAGAGACATAGGTAGGAGAGTAAATAGTCTGAGATTACACCTAAAGGACAAAGTCTGAGACCCTATCTGTAAAATAAAAGAAAACACACAATCCCCCCCGCCCCCCCCCCCCAAAAAAGAGCTGGGCACCAGTCCTAACTACTCAGGAGGTTGAGATCTGAGGATTGTGATTTAAAGCCAGCCAGCTGGGCCAGGAAAACCCTTGAGACTTTTATTTCGGATTAACCACCAAAAAGCCAGAAGTGGAGCTGTGGCTCAACTGGTAGAGTGCTAGCCTTGAGCAAAAAAGTTCAAGGATAGTACTCCACTCCAGGACAGGCACACAGATACAAAAAAAAGGTCTGGAAGCATGACTCAAATGGTGTAGTACCTGCCTTAAGCTCAAGGTACTGAGTTCAAACCCTTGTACCACTATTTCTTTTTAAAAATCTTTGCCCTTACTTAGTTAGTCAGTGTTTATGTGTTTTTTGAATAAGCCTGTTTACCTGTATTAAAATTGATGATTTAATTTTTCAGACAGGGGAAAACAAAGGATGGAGTGGTCCAAAGGCTGGGTTTCCTGAACCAACAAATAACAGTAAGTTCTCAATTTTGTGTTGTCTGCACTTGGTGTTCATCAGTGATAGTGACTGGGTTTGTCAGGGACCTAGATGCTGTGTGAAGTACTGTGGAAGATGTAAGGAAGTATTCATGTTTGTTTTCCTGAATAACTTATAAAATGAAGACACAAATGCTCACAATGTTAAATGGCTAAACTGGGATGAACATGTAACTTAGTTGTTCAATGCTTGCTTAGTAGCATGCTCAGTGCCCTGGGTTTGATATCTAGCATTGCAAAAAAGAAAAACCAACATAACAATAACAAAAATGCAGTTAGACTACTATAGACTGAGCATCATTTTATGCACATACTGATAACATTTTTAAAGTTGTCATTTTTATTTAAATAACTTTTTTGTGTGTTTGTGCTATTACTGAGGCTTGAACTCAGGGCCTAGGTGTTGTCCTTCAGCTTTTTTTGCTCAAGACTAGCACTCTGTAACTTGAACCCCATCTCCACTTCTGCTTTTTGGAGGTTAATTGGAGATAAAGTCTCATGGACTTTCCTGGCCAGGCTGACTTTGAACTGAGATCCTCAGATCTCAGCTTCCTGAGTCCCTAGGATTGCGGGTGTAAGCCACAGATGCCCAGCTTGAAATACTTCTTAATCAAAAAAGAAGCATTTATCCAGAAATCAGTTATCTCTCAAATCAACAGTCTTCACATTTGCAATTTTATGTGCACACAAAATATATTATCAAGTTGTTTATCCTGTTGTTTTGATTTAACATTTCTATAAACATTTTTCATATTTTGCTTACTCATTAGAGGTTTTTTTTTGTGTGTGTGTGTGTGCCTGTCCTGGGCTCGATTTCAGGCCCTAGGCACTCTCCCTGAGCTTCTTTTGCTAAAAGGCTAGTACTCTACCACTTGAGCCACAACACCCCTTCCAGCCTTTTCTGTGTATGTGTTACTGAGGAATCAAACCCAGGACTTCATGCATACTAGGCAAGTACTCAACCACTAAGTCACATTCCTGGTCCCATTAGAGTTTTGTTTTATTTGTTCGTTTATTTGTTTTGGTTTTGTGGGGCTTGAACTCTGGGCCTAAGCGCTGTCCTTCAGCTCTTCAGCTTAAGGCGAGTGCTCTACCACTTGAGCCACAGTGCCACTTCTGGTTTTCTGAATGGTTTATTGGATATAAGAGTCTCACGGACTTTCGTGCCCGGGCTGACTTTGAACCGCAATCCTCAGATCTCAGCCTCCTGAGTAGCTAGGATTACAGGCATGAGCCACCAGCATCTGGTTTTAGAGTTGTTTTTTACAGTCAAAATTTTTTTTTTTATTGTTAGTGTACAGAGAGGTTATAGTCATATAAGTCAGGTAATGTGTATATTTCTTTTTGGACAATGTCATCTCTTTCACTCTCTCCATTTTTTCCCCTCCCATCCCTACCCACAAGTTATATAGTTCATTTTCTACGTAGTAGCTAGTGAGTATTACTGCTGCATTTGTTAACTCTTTGTTCCATGTTTTTTAGAGTTTTTATTACATATTAAAGCCAGTAAGTTTATATCAGAAATGTAAGTATAAAATTGCTCACAGTCTTGTTTCACTTACACTAATGTTATCAGATATTTCAGAAGTGGGGCTGGGAAGGTGGCTCAGTGGTAGAGCGCTTGCCTTGCATGCCTGAGGCCTTGGGTTCGATTCCTCAGCACCACATAAGCAAAAAGAAAAAAGCTGGAAGTGGCGCTGTGGCTCAAGTGGTAGAGCGCTCGCCTTGAGCTGAAGAGCTGAGGGACAGCGCCCAGGCCCAGAGTTCAGGCCCCATGACCGGACCTAAAAAAAACAAAACAAAACAGATATTTCAGAAGTCAACTCAACTTTTTTCTCTCTTTTTAAATGTGTACGACTAAGATATTTTGCTTTGAACATACAGACATTTTCATAACAGCTTCCTTTTTCTGGAAAAGTATGTGTTTTGCCTGAAGTGACTATTTTGCTATAGATTTAATGATTTAATGAGTATTTGCCCAGTGAAAATACAAAATGGAATCTCATTTCTTTTTTTTTTTTTGGGTCCGGTCGTGGGGCCTGAACTCTGGGCCTGGGTGCTGTCCCTCAGTTCTTCAGCTCAAGGCTAGCGCTCTACCACTTGAGCCACAGTGCCACTTCTGGCTTTTTTTCTTTTTGCTTATGTGGTGCTGAGGAGTCGAATCCAGGGCCTCAGGCATGCAAGGCAAGCACTCTACTACTCAGCCACCTTCCCAGCCCCTGGAATCCTATTTCTAACTTTCCTGTTCTTCTTCATTTTTTTTTTTAAGTGGACATTGAAAAAGTTTAAGTCTTTCAGTCATAGTTCAAGTTCTTGAGTCTTTGGTTTTGGCAATCCAAGTCATACGTGTTTAGTGAAATTTGTAATAATTCTTATAGAAGAATTGAATTTTTGGATATCAAACCTAATCTCTTGAAAAGAGTATTCCAGTGAGGTATAATAATACTTCCCCCCCATTTTAAAAATTAGCTTTAAGTAATTGTTTATGGGGGTTTCAACTCAGCATCCAGTTTATGAGTACAATGCATCTTGATCAGTCACTTTTCGATGTTTCCCACATATGTCCCAATGCAACCTATCCTCTCAAGAGACCTGATTCCATTTTCACATGTGTACATGTGACTACATTCATCTACCCCTTTTCTTTCCATTCATCTGCCACAATACCCCTTGACTTCACTCCCTTCTGATAAAATGTATTTCAGCTTCCTGCTATTAATTTTGTTAAAACTATAAGTTAGTTGTTCAAAAGAGTTAAACCACTGAAATCCTCCCCTGCATATACCATCTTTTAGTCAATATGTTTGTGTGTGTACACATGTACATGCCCTTGGATATGTTTTCTTATATGCTTGGGTAATTTAAATCTGTGCTGTGACTTCTTGCACTCTAAACATAGCAGTAGTAAATGTGAAGGATGGAGCACATAGCCCAATGGGCTCAGCTGAGGATTCTTAGAGTTTGTGTTTAACTCATTTGATGTTTGAGTATATTGGTTTGTAATTACTTTATAAGAGAATGTTAAAAAAAATTAGCACTTGGCACGCTACCTGTTCTAGTAAGCTTATGATGAATGATGATTTCTTTCCATGTTCCATTTTTTTTTCTCTTTTGGTAAAAAATGATGTAACTATGTAAGTGTTGGCCAGAAAATTTATTCTTATATGTTCTGTTTACCAGATTTTTTTTGTTTTTGCATGGACATTGTAGTTGAAGAATAATATCCCCCTTCTTTTGCCTTTTCTTTCCTCCTCTTTCTCCTCTTCTTCTTCTTCCTCCTCCTCTTCCTCCTCCTCCTCCTCTTCCTCCTCCTCTTCCTCCTCCTCCTCCTCCTCCTCCTCCTCCTCCTCCTCCTCCTCCACCTCCTCCTCCTCCTCCTCCTCCTCCTCCTCCTCCACCTCCTCCTCCTCCTCTTTCTCCTCTTCCTCCTCCTCCTCCTCTTCTTCCTTCTCCTTTTTCTTTTTTTTCTCTTTTTGCCAGTTGTGGGGCCTGAACTTAGATCCTGGGCACTGTCCCTGACATTCTACCTTGAGCCATAGCGCTACTTCTGGCCTTTTCTGTTTATGTGGTACTGAGGAATTGAACCCAGGACTTTATGTATGCTAGGCAAGCACTCTACCACTAAGCCACCTTCCCAGGCCTCTCTTTCTTTCTTTTGGTGGTACTGAGGGTTGAACTCACAGCCTTACTGTTTGTTTGTTTGTTTCTTTGTTTTTTGTTTTGGTCAGTCATGGGGCTTGAACTCTGGGCCTGGGTGCTGTCCCTCTACCACTTGAGCCACAGCGTCACTTCTGGTTTTCTGAGTGGTTTATTGGAGATAAATCTCACGGACTTTTGTGCCGGGGCTGGCTTTGAACCTGATCCTCAGATCTCAGCATCCTGAGTAGCTAGGATTAAAGGCGTGAGCCACTGGTGCCCAGCTCAGAGCCTTCCTCTTATTAGGTAGGCACTTCACTACTTGAGCCATACTCTTTTTATTTTAGTTATTTTTAGGCTAGAGTCTGAAGTTTATGCTGGACCTAGTTTGGACCATTGTCCATGACTATGCTACCTTAGTGATGTTAGGAAGAAGTATGATGGATGAACCAATTACTTGAAAATTTTAATTCATATATTATGGTCACATTTAGGTTTGCTTGTCTTCTGCTTAATCAGTTTCCTAAGTTTGAAATTCTGCTCTACATGATTTCTGCTCTGTGATGATTATCTGTGTTAGCATGTTGTAGGTAAAGGTTTGAGTATAGGTCTCATGGGACAACACTTATAGGAGAATATAGGAATCTTAGGTTACCAAAGCTGTTTTACTCTAACATATTTCTGACCTTGAATAACACATTTTACTAATTGTGCTCTGTTAGGAGTTGTACATAGTAATTTATAATGTTGAGAATCTTTATGTAACATTTGGAAGGGGATTAACCATTCTTGAATATCACATGAAAAGGTAGTGTATTTCTTTGGGAGAACACTTGTGTTCCTAAAATGGCTCTCTTTTTTATGTTTTCTTTCTCAAACTTTGCATTACTTCAAAGTGTTGTAACTTTGAAGATTAAATTTCTAGCTATTATTTGGATAAGTAATACAGAATTATTGTGGATATAATGTACAGAAATTAAAACAAAAGAGTGCAGAACTGGAAAAGAGGAAGAAAAATTTTAATCTGGCATAGCTAGTACCTATATATAAGTAAACAAAAATGTTCATGTACATGTGCATTTAATTTTTGAGGTAGAAGATATTTTTGTAAAGATTATAGTCATAAGAAACTGTTAACAATTACAACTAAAAAATAGTTTAAATGGTTCTGCAAGTGAATGAGATTACACAGCCTCCATTTATTTTCCTGACTTGATTGCCTGCAGCTTTAAAGTATGGACCTAATTTTTGTATGTTTCTCAGGCTTTCTTCAAGTACTTAAATCCAGCAGAAGGCAGATTATTCTAGGTGTGTTTTTAGCCTTGGAATCACTTTCATAATTATGTTGAAGTGCAAGAACATAGAACTCTATAATGTGAAGTTTGTGTTAAATATAGCATATGGCAATTTTATGCTTGGCATACACATAAAAAGCTAGCTCTTTACAAATGAATGAGGAACAAGGTTTTAAAAAGATTATGCATTTTAAAGATCTACTGATGGCTCATGGAAAATTTTGTAAAATATTTAGATAGAGTTCAGTTGATAATATCTTTCTTTGTAATCACATTCCATGTCTTATTAATACAGGGTTTTACTTAAAAGCAGGTTCATTGTTTCTTAAAGGTGAACTCTAGTGTAATTCAAAATTGGACTACACTCAAAGGTATTCACTGGTATGTGCCGAATCCACCCACTAAAAGATTATTTGGGGACATTTTTCATATAAATATTTTTCCATTAACCTTTTAAAAGGTTTTATTTAGTCCCTGAGAAATATACTGACTCGTCAACTTCATTAGAGATGACTCAGGACAAATACTTGGGAAAGGATAGACATCTTATTGACATTTCCATGGTCTTAGTTGAGTTACCAGACTTTTTAAAGTTACTTCTTTTGCATTTATACATGTATTAAACACTGAAGCCAGGAGACTTTACTACCCATGATGTGGTATTGGGATAGACTCTGCTTGTTTTTCATATTCTGTGTACTGTGTTCAGAATCTCTCCTTCCCTCCCCCCAGCTCCATCCTTCCATTCATCTCTCCTTGCCTCCCTCTCTTTCTCATTCCCTTCCTTCCAATGAGGGGGAGAGGGTTTATTTTTAAAATAATATATTAATTTATATTTCATCAATAGAGTTTTGGAAGAGTGCCCTGAACAAATGTCTTTTTGGAGTTCCCATAATAGAAATCACATTGTAATGAGACAATTAAAATAGTTTTTAGCCAAGTGGATTTAAATATAAAACTAAGCCATCCAACTTATCTCTTCATCTAGATATGAATTCTATGTTGGAAGTATAAGAATACAGCTGGTCTGCAGTGATCTGATTTAGAGAGTTTGGTAAAGTATTTGTAATAATAGGCAGCCCCATGCTATCCAGGTTTTCTCCACCATGATCAAAGGAAGAAACATCCAAACATTCTAGAAAAATACCTGCCCATTTACATTGGTTAGACCTGCTTGGGCGGTGAGAAGCTGGTCAAATTCTTTTCCCTTCCCCTTCCAGTCCCATCAGTTGGACAAGGATTTTCTTTCCCAGCTTGCTAAATCTAAGGAAGTTAGAGGTGGTGGTTCATTTGTTTCTGTTTTAGTTATATTATTTGAGTCTGTGCTTAAAGACCCATTAATCTAAGGAACCATTAGAAAAGCTGTAAATGGATAACATATTGTTGAAAATATTCTTGGAAAGGATTGAATAATTTTCAGTTTTCATGAACTTAAAATCTTACTTGAGCCAGGCACCAGTGGTTCAAACCTATAATCCTAGTTGCTCTGGAGGCTGAGACCTGAGGATTTGGGTTCAGAAATAGCTCTGGTAGACAGATCCTTGAAACTCTTATCTCTGATTGACAAGGAAAAAGCCAGAAGTGAAAGGCATTCATGGCTCAAGTAATAAGAATGTCAGATCTGAGAGAAAAAGCTGGGCAAAAATGTGAGGCTTTTGCCAGGTGCTTGTGGCTCATACCTGTAATTTTAGCTACTCAGGAGACTGAGATGTGAGGATCATAGTTTGAAGCTAGCCTGGGCAGAAAAGTCTTTGAGACTCTTCAATTAACCACCAAAAAGTCAGAAATGGAGCTGTGGTTCAAGTAGTAGAGTGCTAGTCTTAAGCAAAAAGCAAACAAAAACTCAGGGACAGCACCCGGATTTTATTTTTAAAGAAAAAAAGAGACAATACTTGATACATAATATATTCAACAATATGTTGTGAGCATGATATAAATATTGCCCATCTGATCATCTTTCTTCATCCTGCTCTTTCCTACCTCTGCTTCCCATGCCCTTCCCCCCAACACAGGTGACTACTTTGTAATTACTCCCTTCCTCTTTATCCCTTATGGTTAATTAAGCAAACGTGAATCTGCAGCAGAACTTGTTTAATTTTGCTTATTTCAACTTTAGAAAAAACAGTATGTAGCTAGGTGCCAGTGTCTCACACCTGTAATCCCAGCTGGAATAGTAGGTATGCATCATCACTCCCAGCTTTATACTGCCAGCCTGGGCAGGAAAATCTGTGAGACTCTTTCTGGTGGTTATCAGAAAACTGAAAGTGGTGCTGTGTCTCAAGTGGTATAGTGCTAGCCTTGAGCTGAAGAACTAAGGGACAGCACCCAGGCCCAGAGTTGAAGCCCCACAACCGACCAAAACAAAAACAAAAACAAAAACAAAACACAAAAAACCCAGGATGCATTGTTTAAAATGAAAATTACAAAACAGTGATGAAAGAAACTGAATAATAGACAATCTATATTCATGGATTGGAAGAATTAATATTGTTACAATAGTCATACTACCCAAAGTGATCAATAAATTTAGTGCAGTGCTTATCAAAGTGCCAATGATATTCCTCACATAAATAAGAAAAGAGCTCCTAAAATTTGATTAGAGCTAGAAACCGAATAGTCAACATATTTGGTTCTGAGCAAAAAGAACAATGCTGGCTTTAAAACATCCTGCAAAGCTGTAACAGATCCATCAGCACCATGGGAGTAGCATAACAGATATAGACAAAGGGAACAAAATAGCAGAACCTAAGACAAGCCATTGTTTTTACTGTCAACAGTTTTTTTTTTTTTTTTTGGCAAAGGCATCAGGCCATACATTAGAAAAGTTTCTTCAATTAATGGTGCCGAGAAAACTGACTATCTGTTGGCAGAAGAAACATACCATATTCAAAGATAAGCTCAAACATGAACCCAAGACTTAATGTAAGATTCTGAACTATGAAATGATATGGACAAAATAATAGAAGAAATATTTAGGACATCGGTCTGGTAACATTTTTTTACCTCAAAAAACATAAGCAATGAACAAAATTGACAATGCAAATAAAAATTCTCCCGTAGAGCAAAGGAACAATAGAGCAAAGATGATCTAGAATGGGAGAAAACATTTACAAAATATTCATCTGAAAAGGGATTCATTTCTAGACAAGCAAAATGTTCTTGCCTAGAATTACTCTTCTAATCCTAGCTATTTGGAAAGGTGAGCTCAGGAGGAGCTCAGAAGTAAGTTTTTTAGACCCCATTTCAGGCAGTATAAAGCTGGGAGTAATGATGCATACCTACTATTTCAGCTACTTGAAGAACATAATTAGGAGAATGAGAGTCCAGGCAAGACCCTATTTAAAAAGTATTGAAAGTAAAAAGGTCTTAGGGCATAGCTTTAGTAGAGCCTGGTAAGCTCAAGTGTGTGAGTTCAAACCACAGTACTTCCAAAAATGGACAAATGACCTTGTATAGACATTTTCAAAGGAGAGTGTATACATTGCTAGCAGGTATATGAATGAAATGCTCAGTATCATAAATCATTGTAGAAATAAAGATCAAAACCACAATATCATCTTGTACCATTTACAACAGCTGGTTTCAGAGAGAAAAAAAAATGCTTATGATGATTCAGAGTAAGGGAAAATCTTATACACAATTGGTGGGACTATGAATTGATGTAGCTATTATGGAAAAAAATGCCAAAAAATGTCCAAAAAAATGACAAAAAGCCAACTACATGATTTAGCAGTCTCCCTACTAGGTATGTCTCCAAAGGCATTGAAATCAGAATACTGAAGCTATACAGTGTCAGATACTGTATGCTATTCACAATAGCCAATTTGTGAAATTAGCATAGATGCATACTGATGCATGAATAGGGAAGGAAAATGTGGTATACTGGTTACTGGTACCTCACACCTTGTAATCCCAGCTACTCAGGAGGCTGAGATCTGAGGATCACAGTTCAAAGCCAGCCTGGGAGGAAAGTTTGTGAGAGTCTTATCTCCAGTTAACCACCAAAAAAACCCAAATGTGGTGTAATAACCAATGAAAGAATAAAGATAATATGGAATACAAATGCATGCACAACTCAGCCATAAAGAAAAATGAAATTATGTTATTTGGATGAAAATTTATCAACATGGATGGAACTGGAGGATGTTATGTTGAATGATACGTCAGATCTAGAAAGAAAAATACAGCATATTCTCCTTTATATGTGGAAGCAAAAGAGTTTGATTTTGTTAAAGAGAATCACAGTCATCAACTCAATCTTTTCTCTTTTGAATTTTAGGGATAAGTATGCTTGTAGTAGAGAATTATTCATATCAGCTTCAGATTTTGTTCTTTAAATTTCTGGGTTAGATATTTGGTGGTGAAGATTTTGAAGTTTCATTTTCTTTTGATAATTTGTGAGGTAAAAGTCAATAAAAAATTTTGAAATAAGGAAAGCTTTCAATATAGAGGCACAGGCCATCAGTTTCTCCATAGGTCTCTAAGAACTGGCAGAGGGAATGACATCAGCAAAAGAACAGTTACCAAAGTGAAGAGACATCCTACAGAATGAGAGCAAAACCTTTGTCTGATAGTCATCAGAATACGTTAAGAACTCAAAGCATTAAATACCAAAGAGTGAATAATCTAATTAATAATTGAACAGATGAGCCAGGCCCTGGTGGTTCACGCCTCTAATCCTAGCTACTCAGGAGGCTGAGATCTGAGGATTGAGGTTCGAAGCCAGCCCTGGACAGAAAAGTTTGTGAGACTTGTATCTCTAAATAAAACTACTCAGAAAAAGCTGGGAGTTGAGCTGTGGCTCAAGTGGTAGAATACCAGCTTTGAGCACAAAGAGGCTCAGGGGCAGCACCTGGGTCCTGAGTTCAAGCCCCAAGACTGGCAAAAAAAAAATTGAGCAAATGACTGTGTAGTGGTCTTCAAAGGAAGTACAGATGGCCAATAAACACATGAAAAAATGTTCAGCATCTTTAGCTATCAGGGAGATGTAAATCAAAATCACATGGATATTCTATCTCACCCTAGTTAGAATGGCTGTCATCAAGAAAACAAGCAAAAAGAGGGTTTGGAAGGAATCCTTATTTTAATTAGTGTAGCTACCATAAAAGTCAGTATGGAAGTTGCCAAAGAACTAAAAATACAGCTTCCGCATATACCCACTTGTGGGTATATGCTTGGAAGAAACTAAGTTAGCATAGAGATACCTGTACACCCATGTTTATTCACAGTAGCCAAAATAGAGAATCATCCAAGTTGTTGGTTGATGATATAATCAGCCTACCTGTCCACCAGCAGATGAATGGATGAAGAAAGGTAACATACATGCAAAGGAATATTATTCAGCCATAAACAAAAAAAATGTCGTTTTTAGGAAAATGTATGGACCTAAAGATCATTATGTTAAACAAAATCAGTCCTACACAAGACAAATACCATGTATTTTTCTTTCTTTAAAGCAGAATCTAAACATCTTTTAAAGGGCATAAAATTAGAAAAAGATCTATTTGGGAAGAGGAATGAGAACAGTTGAAAGTGGGAGGAGAGCAAGAAAGGATAATAGGAGGTAACTGTGATCAAATACATGTTTTTTGTTTTGTGGGGTTTTTTTGGGTCCGGTCGTGGGGCCTGAACTCGGGGCCTGGGTGCTGTCCCTCAGCTCTTCAGCTCAAGGTTAGCGCTCTACCACTTGAGCCTCAGCCCCACTTCTGGCTTTTTCTGTTTATGTGGCATTGAAGAATCGAACCCAGGGCCTCATTGCAAGCAAGGCAAGCACTCTACCATTGAGCCACCTTCCCAGCCCCTCAAATACATGTATGCTTGTATGAAAATGTTACAAAATCCATTATTTTGTACAATTAATATGTGCTAATAAAAACAACTTTTTAAAAGTTGACTACAAAAAAATAGAGAATAAAATAGTGGTCCTCAGAGCCTGGGAATGGAGTGGGGGCAGTGGGGACAGGGAGATGGTTAATGGGAATAGTGGTAAAATTGGAAAGAGGAATAATTTCTAATACAGGATAACTGTGGTTGACAGCAATTAACTGAATATTTCAAAACAGATAGTAGCTGTGTTGCAAGTTTCAACAGTGAGGTGTGATGGATAAGGGATATGCCAATTACTCTGATCTGAGCAGGATGTACCACCTGTATTGAAATGTCACACTGTGTTCTATTATAAATCACTCTATGTCAATTAAAAATATATTTTAAAAGAATATGTATACTTTTAATTTTGGTAGATGTTGCCACATTATTCTAAATAGACACCAGTTTGCATTTTTATCACCTGTATCTGTTTTTCTGTTTCTGAAAACTTCTATGTGCCTATCAAACTTCTGGATTTGTCCAGTCTAACAAATAGGATATTTATTGTACTTTTGTTTTCTATCATTCAACTAAGAAAATGAAGGAAAATTTTCTTAAAAAATATAGAGTTATGTGAAAAATATCTGACCAATTGCTTTTGATTTCAAAAACCCATGTTTGGTGCATGGTATCTGGTACTATGCGTACCTTGATTCTTAGCTTAGTGTTGCAGGACTCAACATCATAATGGGTGCTGTTATTGGTATTCCAGCCACCTCATAGAAATAATGCATTCTTTTCTTCATAGATTAATTTCCTTTGGGTTAGAACATTAACTGAATTCCTATCAGAGTGTTTTGAATCTCACATTGGCAGTCTTTGAAAGATGATTTATTATTTATAAATTTAATCTATCTGAAAAGACAGATTCTTGGAATGTAGTATGTGTAAGAGGGAAGAAACTGCAGGAGTCATAGTGAAAAAGTTGGAGCTTGCCCAGCCTCATGTTTTACCAACAGGAAAATTGAGGTTCTGGTGATTTTTATCATGTATTAGAAAGACTCAGAAAGTAGGGGAGACTTGAAATCAAATTCCAAGGTCTGTTCATTTATCACTAGACAACACATTTATTTCTAGCTACTCAATGTGCTAATCAGTTAGTAAGAAAAAAAGGATAGAAATTTTATGAATTTCACTAAAATTAGGTACATATACATATTTTGAAAGAATGCTTTCTGTATCATGTTCTGGAATCTTTTTTTAACCAGTTAGAACATCTTAAAATATGGAAATTATACAAGCTGTTGTTTCAAATGCCACATTGATATTTGGGTGGATCATGTAAAAACACTAAATAGCTGAGAAAATATATGAAATGTTTAACTATTATTACATCAGTGGAACAGATATCTACAGTATTTGATTTTTTTCTTAAGATTTAAATATCTTCTGCAAGAATCCACTTTTAAAAACACTCAACAAGCTTTTGAGGTGATGTTATTTTTTTTTTATTCTAACCTTTCTAGTTTGTGTTAAAATGAGTCATATACTGCAAGAGCTGAAAGAGATTTTTGAGTTCTCTAGTGGAATTCATTTTACAGATGAAGAAAGCAGGATAAAGAAGCTATCTGCTGCCCCAACTTGACATCAGATAGCTGGGCTCCAGGATAATGTATTTAATACTTTAAAAATATTTTTAAGTTGTTACTATAAAGATGATGTACAAAGGGTTACCATTTCATAAGTGAGGTAAAGAGTACATTTCTCTTTGGACAGTTTCACACCTTTCTTCATTTTCTTCCGTTTTTCCCTTCCATACCTACCCACAAGTTGTATAGTTCATTTTCAACATAATATCTACTGAGTACCACTGCTCATTTAGTCACCCTTTATCCCTCCATTTGTGTGTGCTCTTAACATCCCCCCAAAGACAGATAAATGAACAACCAAGAAAAAAAGAAGAAGAAAACCCTCTTGTTTCCATTTTCTGGAGGTCATTTTTGATAAATATTATATTATTAGCGGCACGGAAGCATTGGCTCTTTGTGTTTCTCCCCAAGAGTATTGTCCTTCGGTCTTACTGTGGGTGAATGCCTAGAGTTTTGTATAATTTATCATGTCTGAGCATTTTTACTACTTTTAGTTATCTTTACTCTGACTTTTTGCTACATTTTGTGCTAATATTAAATATCATACTATTTTTTACTATTTAAATTTTGATTATCTATTACTATTGCAGTAAAAATACACGGGATCTACCATCGTGTGTGTGTGTGTGTGTGTGTGTGTGCGCGCGCGCATGTGCGTGCGCATGTGTGCATGCACGTCTACACGCGTGCCAGTTCTGCAGCTTGAACTCAGGACCTGGGTGCTGTCTCAGAGCTTTTTTTTCCCACAATGCTAGTGCTCTATCACTTGAGCCACAGCTCCACTTCCAGCTTTTTGGTGGTTAACTGAAGATAGACTCTCATGGACTTTCCTGCCTGTGCTGGCTTTGGACCAAGATCCTCAGAGCTCAGCCTCCTGAGTAACTAGGATTATAAGGGTAAGCCACCTGTGCCTGGTGCTTTCCTTAATTTTTAAGTGAACAATATATTACTGTTGGCAATAAGCACAATTTTACATGGCTAGTTTCTAGATTTTTCATCTTGTATGACTGAAATTCTATGTTAATTAAGCAGCAACTTAACATCTTTTTCTCCTCTAGCCCCTGGCAAATCCATTCTACTTCCTGTTTCTGTGAATTTATCTAATTCAGGAAATCTCTGTAAGTGCAATCATGGAGCATTTGTCCTCTGGGATAAGCTTATTTTACTTTGCAGAATGTCCTCAAAGTTCATCCATATGCTAGAATTTTCTAAAATGGATGGATAATATTCTATTGTATGTATATGCCACATTTGCTTTATCCTTTGATCCAGTGGACCTTTATGTTGCTTTTATATGTGTAGATATATTAATTAAAATAAATCACAAGATGTATTTTTTTTTTTGAGGAACCTCCTTACTGTTTTCCACTGCTATTGCACCATTTCACATTCTCATTTACACTGCACAATTGTTTAAATGACACAAGATTTCTTGCCAACACTTATTTGTGGAATTTAATGTTATTATTTAAAAAATTTTTAGCTACTCTTGTCTTCTTTTTTAAAACATATAATTATTGTAAAGGTGATGTACAGAGGGTTACCATTATATAAGTAAGTTACTGAGTACATTTCTTTTTGAACAGTGTTACTACCTCCCTCATTTTCTCCCTAAAAAAGCTGTCTTTAGGGATAAAGTGATACCTCCTGCTGGTTTGATTCATATATCCCTAATAATAAGTGATTATGGGCATCTTTTCATATATCTGTTATATATCTTCAGAAATATATTTAAGTTCTTCGTCCGCCTTTTAATTGGATATATAGATTTTGTTTCTTTATTACTGGCTATGGGAGTTCTGTGTGTATTTTGGAAATTAATCCCTAACTTAGTTTACAAATACTTTCTTTTGTTCTAGACATTGATTTTCAGTTCTATTGATTGTCCTCTTGGCTATTCAGAGGCTATTTAGTTTGATGCTCATCCTGCTTGCTTGTTTTGCTCTTGTTGCTTGTGCTTTTAGTATTGTCCCTAGGAAATTATGGCCAAGAACCTTGTTATAAAATTTTTTCCCTCTGTTTCTTGTGGGAATTCTATAGTTTCAGGTGTTATAGTTAAGATTTTTAATACATTTAAGTAATTTTTGTGTGTAGTGTAAAATAAGGCTCTAATGTCATTCTTTTATATGAGTATATCCAATTTTCCCAACCATTTGTCTCAAGAGGCCATTCTTTTTCTATTGTATGGCCTTTGCACCCTTCTCAAGATCATATACTGCTAGTATAACATCAGTTTCTGGAGAATTATTATTTTTTTTTTTTGGGTCCAGTCGTGGGGCCTGAACTCCGGACCTGGGCGCTGTCCCTCAGCTCTTCAGCTCAAGGCTAGCGCTCTACCACCTGAGCCACAGCACCACTTCTGGCTTTTTTCTTTTGTGGTGCTGAGGAATCGAACCCAGGGCCTCACGCATGCAAGGCAAGCGCTCTAACACTGAGCCACCTTCCCAGCCCCTGGAGAATTATTCTTTGCTTTAATATGTTTCCCTGCTTCATCACCCCTGTCTTAACTTTACATGGGGAACATGTATTTGAAAAAGTGGCCCAGTGTTTGTGAATTTAAGACCATCGACAATAAGCCTGAATGAGATTCTGGGGGACTCTGAAACCTTTTTTCATAATTGTGGCATCTCTGTGCCTGTACATTGAGTTTCCAAAATAGAGAAGCTTTCGCATTTCTTTTTCAGGGACTTTTATTTTTGTTGCCTTTGGCACTGTAGCTTCTCTGATTTTGTAGTTACACCAACTTCACTCCTTCTTTCCATCTTCAGTGGCCAACCAGATACTCTATAAAAAAATGGTTCTGTTACCTTATGTTTCCTTCTCTGATCCTGCCTATGTTTATGGTTTTGTCATTCCCAGAAGGTTATAAAAATAAACCATACAGTAGTAGTATGTGGCCTTTTAAGATTGGCTTTTTATTCTTTAGAGATTCATCCACATTGTTGGGTGTATCGGTATTGTTCTTTTTACTTCTAAGTACTTTTACTTCTAAGTGGTATGGGAATTTTTAACCATTCACTCATTGAAGGATATCAGACTGTGCTTAGTATTTTGCTATAAAAACAAACATGCTTTGCTAATAGTCATGTGTAGACTTTTGTGTGAACATAGTTTTCATTTCTGTTTGGGAGATGCCAAGGAGTACAACTGCTAGGTTGTGTGGTCATTGTATAAAATGACATATTATTTCCATAATACCATTTTTTATTCTTCTTGTATATTTTTCTTTCTTTTTCTTAGATTAGTTATACGGGGGGGGGGGTGTGGAATTTCACTATTGCATTTCCACATTGTTTTTCTTTTTTAACAGAATTATGAATAACTTTTTTATATTCTTTCCAGCATTTAATATTTAGCTTATTACCCTGCTTTTTTTTAGTTTAGCCATTCTGATTGTTTGAAGCAATATCTTACTGTGATTTTAGTTTTATATTTCTGTAATGTCTAACAGTGTTGACATTTAATGATAGTAAGAATCTTTTCATGTGCTTATTTGGCAATTACATATCCTCTTTTTATGTCTTCTGCTCAGTTTTAAATTAGATTTCTTTTTACTATTGATACTTCAAAAATTATTTATATATTATTGATTCTAATCCTTGAATGCCTTAAATTGGGTAAACTTGAGTTCTCCAATGTAATTCTCTTTTTCTTTTTTTGAGGGGGAAGCGAGAAGGGGACCTCAATTCAGGGCATGTGTACTGTTCCAGAGTTTTATTGAGCAAGCCTAGTGTTCTTCCACTTGAGCCATAGCTCCATTTCTGGCTTTTTAGGTAGTTAATTGGACATAAGAGTCTCATAGAATTCCTTGCTCAGTTTGGCTTTGAACATCTATCCTCAGCTCTCAGCCTCCTGAGTAGCTAAAATTATAGGCGTGAGCCATCCACACCCACTGTCATTCTTTTTTAAAAGTTATTTTGGATATTTTACTTATTTCTGTTCCACATAAACTTGAAAAACAATTTTGTGTGTACAAGTCAATCAGAGTTTGATGGAGACTATATCAAGTCTGTGTATCAATGGAGGAGGAATGGCAGGCATGTAGTTTTGTTGCCTCTTGCCCCTTTTTCTACATGTGTCAGGTTTTTGGGTTTTTTTTTTTTGTTTGTTTGTTTTTTCTTTTGGGTGGAGGGGTTGGTCATGAAGCTTGAACTCAGAGCCCTGGACGCTGTCCCTGAGCTCTTTTTACTTAAGGCTAGCACTCTTAACACTTTGAGCCATTGTTCCACTTCTCATTTTCTGGTGGTTAATTGGAGATAAGAGTCTCAGGGACTTTCCTGACCAAGTTGGCTTTGAATCACGATCCTTAGATCCTAGCCTCCTGAGTAGTTATGTTATAGGCCACCAGCACTCAGCGCACCTTTCACAATTTGTGTTTCTTTGTATGTTCCTAAAATATGCTTATAACTGGATATGTGAGCAACTGTATTCTCACAGTTCTAGATACTGATTCCTTCTCCTGTCCAATACTTTTTGCTGTTGTTTGTCCATTTAGTGATTGGCTGGAATATTCTTTAAAAAGTCTATTTCTCGTACAGTGTAAAGCCTTTGGTTTTGCTCCTCCTCAGCACATCTTTAAGCATGTGCCTGGTCACGTGTAATGACAGTGGATTTATTGGAACTTGTTGACTGACTTGTTTTTTGGTAAGCTTTTTGCCTCTGTTATATCATACACAGCTAGTGGGCTCCATTGATTACTGACTTAAGTTGTTCTTGGTCTGATCCAGTGAAATTTTCACTCTTTGAGACAAATCTTGGAAATTTGTTCTCAGACATAAGACTCTTTTTAGTGCCCTCTTTTTTCCAGTTTTCTCTGACAAGCTAGTGATTATAGTACAGCTTGTTGCTCTCAGAAACCACAATTGTTTTCAAGAATGCCCTTAGGCTTGAACTTTCCCACATTCTGTCATTTCCTTGAGGAGTTGTGGCGTGCTTTGGACTGCTTCTCCTCTTGGGCACAGTTTCTAGACCACTGCCCCACTATGGAAATTTGAGACAGTGGCCCATTTCTCTTGCTTTATGCTCAAGTTGAGGGGTTGGGTGATCTTTGTGGTCCACCAGGAATAATATGGCATTCTTCGCTTGGTCTTTCTGATGTGAAACCTCCCTTCTGGGAAGAAGCTGTGGAGAGCATATCAGTGTTTAAGTGTTGGTATCCTGCTGTGGTTGTATAGAGCCTTTGCTGTCTTAGTAACAGCTGTGTACTAAGTAGTACTAAGCATCTTCCAACTGGTTCCATTCACCAGTAATTTAGCTTCTGTAACTTGGAGGTGGGAGACATCAGAATTGTAGCAAACTGCCTCTTTTGCTGGGATTTCATATTCCTTGCTGGGAGGTTAAAGGGAAAGAGAGCCCCATCTCTAAGCCACATGGAGGGAGAAAGGTTGTGGTTGTCTTGCTGACGTGTTGGTGTAGGGATGAGGGTATTAACTCCTTTGTTACTTTCCGTTATATGGTAATGTCAGTGAAAGTGACAGGGCCCTCAGGACAACTTTGTAAGAGTGGGAGTCTCCATTCTGCCTTTGGGACATGAATAAGAGTGGGAGATTATTATTCTGTATGATTGGCTAAACTGAAGTTGTTTCGGTCTAAGTTTTTTCTCATTCCCTTTTCCCCTTTTTTTGTACGCTTTTAATTATAAAAATGCTGTACAGAGGGGTTACAGTTACATGAGCAAGGTAATGAGTACATTTCCTATTGAGCATTGTTGCCTCCTTTGTTTTCCCCCTATCATCCCTTCCCTCCCACCTCCACAACTACTGCCCTCCCCTTGCCGAAGTTGTAAAGTTTTCAACGTAGTGTTTTGTGTATCCCTTCCCTCCCACCTCCACAACTACTGCCCTCCCCTTGCCGAAGTTGTAAAGTTTTCAACGTAGTGTTTTGTGTATCTCATTGTTACAATGGGTCAACCTGTATCCTTATTTAAGCGTTTAGTTTTTTCCTTTCCCCTCCCCGAATTAGAGAAGTGTATATACAAGATGCAGGGCACCTACATCAAATACAATGAAAACAGGGGTTATATCGTGGGGGAGGAACATACAAAGCAACAAAAAAAATCACATGGTACATTATAAATACATTAGAAACAATAGCAAGAAAGAAAAAAAGGTATTTGTGTCCCTATTTAAATTTGATTTTGTGACAGTAATGCTTATGTGGCTAAGCTAGCCTTGAACTCATGATCCTCCTGCCTCATCATCCCGAGTACTGGGACTACACACATGTAGTCCCAGTGTGTACACACATGTAGTCTGAATGTTCTGCCTTGCTAAGCTCCCTGTTTCCTGGTCTGAAATTAAACGTTTTTGTAAGTCAGTTTTAAAATTGGAAAAGTACTTAATATTTATACACTTTTATTTGGTTCTTTTCATAATACTGTAGAATGTTCCACAAGTTTCTAAGTACACTAATTTTTGATAAGTTGTTAAATTAGAATTAGGTCATAAAAAGATAATTGAAAGAGAGCATTATATGGATTAGGTTTCTTCTTTTCTGTAACTGTTTTTTTCTGTTAGGCTAACAATATTTGAAGTTACTTCCTTACCACAAATACAGTATAAATGTAGGCAAATGCATTATTTTGACAAATCTCTCAAAGGGTTCTTTCACAGTGAGAATATTTTTTCAATAAGTTAAATTTTCCCTGGCCTTCATGTCCATCTTTTTGTATTACTATCTGAGGTTAGACTTCTAGTTCATTGAACCTAGAAACTAGGTTTGAAATGGAGAGACAAGAAACTTTTTTTTCTTTTTGTCAGTTATGGGGCTTGAACTCAGGTCCTAAACACCCAGAGCTTTTTTGCTCAAGGTACTCTGCAACTTTAAGCCACAACTCCACTTCTAGTTTTCTGGTGGTTAATTGGGGATAAGAGTCTTGTGGACTTTCTTATCCAGGCTAGCTTCAAATGACAGATCTCTGACTAGGATTACAGACGTGAACCACCAGTGTCTGGTGAAGCTTCATTTTAAGTTCAGTATTTTGACAATTTTTCTTCTCTGGTATAGTGTCAAAATATTTCAAGAAGGAGAATGTCCAGAACTTCTTGAGTATTTTGTTGTAAAGAACACAAGTTTTTGTTTTTGTTGTTTGGGTTACTGATGGAAATGTGGTTACATGTGTTGACTTAAAAGTCAGCCTATGTCCTGGTCCCCAAACCTGCCACTTAACCGACTTTTGGCAAGTCATATAACCTTTTTGTGTTTTAGGGCCTTCAACTGCAAATGAGGACATGATATCCATTCATACGATATTCCATGAAGATATGACTAATAATACATGCAAAGCATTTGCAGCAAGCCAGAAAGATGGCATAACTTCATGAGTTTTAGCTATAGTTAATGCTGGTATGGTTTGTGAGCTGCTTAAAGATATTGACCGGCAAAAAAAATTTAAAAAAAAAAAAAGGTTAGGATATCCTGTTGAGGATACTGTGCTACTTTTGGGGGCCTATTGTGGCAAGCATTCTAGCATGTGTTTTATCCTGCCCAAACTTTGTGTCATTATATCATATGATAGATTTATCCATTTTTCAATCTTGTTGCAGTTTTAAGGATTAAGGCATGATAGCTTTTTTTTTTTTTTTTGTGGCACTAGGGTTTGAACTCAGAACCTTTTTGTTTGCTAGGTAGGCACTCTACCACTTAAGCCATGCCTCAGCATTTAACACAGTTTAAACTGTTAATAAAACTGACCAGTGAGGATGGTCTCTGTCATATGCCATATATGTACTACATCTAAATATACTACAGACTGAAGTTGACTCATTATCTTTTCTCCAGCTGATGGCTTTGGCGTTCTCAGTAGAGGTGCACATAGCTATTTCTTTATTGAAAAAGAGTTAACATTTCTTTAGAATGTGTGTCTCCATCCAGTTAGCCACCTCTACTGTGGTTTGGTCAAATACTAGGTGAAAAGCAACTATTGCTTACAATTGTTTTTGTTTTGTTTTGTTACTTAGGGATACAGGCACTTTCTGTGGAGTCTTGGTTGGTATTGAATTTGAGATCTCCTGCCTTAGCCTCCTGAGTGCTGGGATTGAAGGCATACATATGCCTAGCTTAGTTTGTTCTCCGTCATTACCCTGTAATTATGTCTTCATTTTTAAAGCTGCTGCTAATCATAGAAACATGTTGAGTATTCTTAAGTGTATTACTGGAGGAGGGCTGTCAGTCCCTGTGTAAGCTTTTGATTGTTTCTTTCTTTTTGCTTTTTTTTTTTTGCCAGTCCTGGGCTTGAACTCGGCCTGAGCACTGCCCCTGAGCTTCTTTTGCTCAAGGCTAGCACTCTACCACTTGAGCCACAGCGCTACTTCTGGCTTTTTCTGTTTATGGTGGTACTGAGGAATCAAACCCAGGGCTTCATGCATGCTAGGCAAGCACTCTACCACTAGCCACATTGCCAGCCTGATTGTTTTTTCAGGATAATACATATTGGTATGTATCACCAAAAATTTTTACTTCATTAATCTGCAAGGCCCATTTATGGACATGCCCCTAAAAGGACCCTTATGTCCTTTTTAGAAACCCTGTATCAGACCTGTTCTTTAAGTCATATTACCAATTTTGTGACCCAGAATTCTTGGTAAGGAAATTTTTCTGGCAAAAGTATAAATCATTGCATTAGTGTAAGGTTTTAAAAAAAATATTAGCCAGGTGCCAGTGGATCATGGCTGTAACTGTAGCTACTTGTAACCGTAGCTACTTGGGAGTCTGAGATCTAAGGATTAAAGCCTGCCCAGTTTGAAAACAGCCAGGGCTGGAAAGTCCGTGAGACTCTTATCCCCAATTAACCCTCAGAAACCCGGGAGTGATACTGTGGCTCAAAGTGGTAAAGAGCTAGCTAGCCTTGAATGAAAGACGTCAGGGAAAGCATCAGACCCTGAGTTCAACCATGACTATCAAAAAAAAATTAATGGTGAATTTATTTACTAATTTATATACTAATTTATTTACTTATGTTCTTATCCTTGTTATCCTGTACCTTTGTTATTATATACTTATTTTCCTCTTTTTAAAACAAAAAAATAAGATTTCAATTCTGGTTTGAAAACTTAGATTAATCTACTTCCCTGGTTAAACTTGTGTACATTTGTGAACTAGAATAGAATTTCCAGTTTCATTACAAAGGAATCTTAAAAAACAAACTAATAACCAGGTACTGTTGGCTCATGACTAAATTCCCAACTACTCAGGAGGCTGAGGTCTAAGGATTGTAGTTGAAAGCCAACCTGTGCAGGAAAGTCTGCAAGATTCTTGTCATTGATTAATTACTAAAAAAAGCTGAAAATGGAGCTGTTGCTCAAGTGGTAGAGCATTAACCTTGAGCACCAAATCTCAGAGACAGCACCCAGGTCCTAAGTTCAAACCCCAGGAGACAGACGGACAGACAGACAGACAGACAGATGGACAGACACACACACACAGACACACACACACACACACACACACACACACACACACACACACGGAGACAGACAGACAGACAGACAGACACACACACACACACACACATGCCCAGGAGAGACACACACACACACCAAAACAAAACAGAAACACTTGTTATTGCTGTTAATGTTACTCTGGTAGTTTTCCCCCTACCCCTTTGGTGTATATTAGACAACTACTGTACCAACTCAGAATAACCCCCCCAACCTTTTGTTGAGTTTTTAGGAAAGTCTTTCTGTCTCTCTATCTCTGTTTCTCTCTGTGTGTGTGTGTGTGTCTCTCTCTCTCTCTCTTTTTTTTTGTCAGTCATGGGGCTTGAACTCGGCCTAGGCGCTGTCCCTCAGCTCTTCAGCTCAAGGCTAGCGCTCTATCACTTGAGCCACAGCACCACTTCTGGCTTTTTCTGCTTATGTGGTGCTGAGGAATTGAACCCAGGGCCTTATGAATGCAAGGCAAGCACTCTACCACTGAGCCACCTTTCCAGCCCTCTCTAGTTTTTATATCTCACCTCACAGTTGTACTGGGGTTGTCTCTTTGAGGTGCTACAGCCTTTTGTCAGGCCTCTATCCCAGGGCTTAGCTCTGTGGGTCAAGAAAAGACAGCACTTTTAACTCACTGCTATTCTCAACAAAGACTAATGTTTTGCTGAAAACTTCTTTTCATCAGTAATTTTTTTATTGTTGTTGGTTGTGGGGCTTGAATTTAGGACCTGGGCACTGTCCCTGAGCTTTTGCTTAAGGCTAGAGCTCTACCACTTTGAGCCACAGCATCCCTTCTAGTTTTCTGGTTGTTAATTGGAGATAAGAGTCTCACAGACTTTCCTGCTTGGTTTTGAATTGTGATCCTTGATCTCATCCTCCTGAGTAGTTAGGATTGCAGGCATGAGCCACCAGTGCCTGGGTTTTGTCAGTAATTTTATTCATAGCATTCACAATTAATAACTCTTCTCATACATCATTACTTTAAATGTAACAAAAAACAAATAAAAATGTACCAATTAACATAATCAGTATTTTAAGGGCAAGAACAAAGTTAATCTTCACTACTGATTTAGGTTATGCTGTTTAAGTACATTAAAATACATAATTTGATCTATTTGTTCAGTAATTGAATTATTGAATGTTGCTATTTCTTCTTAGCTTTACTTTTCAAGGTGATTCTCAAACTGATCTTAAAAAGGAACCTAGATTTATTTAACACCCCAAAGTGTAAAAAAAAAAAAAAAAGATGGCTGCCTTTTTATAGGTACCAGTAGTATTTGTCTGATGCATGAACATAATTCATATGCATACAATTCAGGAATCTGAAAAATTTTAAAGAAAATTTTCAGTGTTATGGTTTTATGAATGAGAAATTAAAATTAAAAAAGATCTCAGTCCTTACTTGCCTATACAGGATATGTGTATGAAATATGTACATACACACATATAAAATAATTAAAAAATAAGTAAATAAACTTGTAAAATTATTTACCTGTTTGATTTGTTTCCATATTATTGCTCTTAGGCAACATTTTGCTCTTAACTTTCAAAAGAAGATGATAAAAATTCACAACGGCTGGGCGCCGGTGACTCATGCCTGTAATCTTAGCTACTCAGGAGGCTGAGATCTGAGTATCGAGGTTCAAAGCCAGCCCAGGCAGGAAAGTCCGTGAAACTCTTATCTCCAATAAACCACCAGAAAACCGGAAGTGGCGCTGTAGCTCAAGTGGTAGAGTGCTAGCCTTGAGCTGAAATGCTGAGGGACAGTGCTCAGGCCCAGAGTTCAAGGCCCATGACCGACAAAAAAAAAAAAAAGAAAAGAAAAAAGAAATTCACAAGGTATTTTGACTCCATAAATAAGTATATTTTGTGCTTAAAAACTAGGTAGAACTAAGGCTCAGGGGTCTTGGAAGATGAGTGTGATAGTGAATTGTGTGGAAAAGATTGTTAAGGGTCCCATCAAATCCCATCTTTCCCATTTGTTCTCAACACCAGGGCAGCAGGAAAGGGAGATTGCTATAGCTTACATCAGCCTAGTATCTAAAGCTTGATTTTATTTCTGACCCTGAGAAACATGACCATGTGGCCCACTGGCTCCTCCTCCCAATTGTTATATGTACTCTCACTTCATATTTGGCCACAAGCTTCCTGGGAACAGAGCCCTGCCATGAGGCTCCTATTGCCAACAGGAGCTTCTTTACTCTCAGGAAGCTAAAAGTCAAGCAGCTAGAGCTGGGGTTGCCTAACCTGGGCAAATACTTGGCATGGAGTTTACTTCCTAGATTAAGCCTTAGGTGCATTGAACATTGGCTGAATATTACATTTAGTTCCTTCCCTATTCTTATAGGAGACCTCTTAATATTAATGGTTAAGTATCCCATGTTCTAGGGACATATTGGCTAAGAGAAAAATTCTAGTATTACTGCTTGCTATCCATATGATCTTCAGTAAGTTGCCTAGCATTTCCATGCTTCAGTTTTGTTTTTGTTTCTGTTTTTTTTTTTTTTTTTCATTTCCACTATGGGGAAATGGTAATGCTCATGAAGATGAAAAAATAGTGCCAATGTTGTATCTGTAATATTGCTATGTATAGTGGTTTCAGCCTAACAGTATTAAAGTGAGAGTATCAAAGGAAAGATCGAGAATATGAGGTATAACAGGTCCATTCAGAAAGTGCAATATCTAGCTGGGTGCCGGTGGCTCATGCTTGTAATCCTAGCTACTCAGGAGGCTGAGATCTCAGGATCTTTGTTCAGAGCTATCCTGGGCAGGAAAGTCCATGAGACTTATCTCCAATTAACCACCAGAAAAACAGAAGTGGCATTGTGGCCCAAGTGGTAGAGCATTTGCCTTGAGCTGAAGAGCTGAGGGACAGCACCCAGGCCCAGAGTTCAAGCCCCACAGCCTACAAAAACGAAACAAAAAAACAGAAAGTGCAATATCTGAAGTTCATTAGAAAAACCAGCTCAGAGGAGGCACAAATCTTAAACATTTCATGAAAGAAAACTTTTTAGAATAGTGACCAAATAAAAGTCAATTAAGATTGCGGTGCATTATTGTAGTATGATAGTGATTGTTTAGAATAAGTAAAAGATGTTTTGGCCAAAGTGTGGAAAAACGAGTTTAGTCACATCTCCTAAATAGAAATACAAATTGATACCGTTTCTGGGATACCTAAATGGCAAAATAAGTTAAAGATCCTTAAGTGGTATAAACTAACTTAGTCCTTGATAATACTTTTAGTTTTTATACTATTGCAATTAGGTTTGCAGCATAAAGAACCTAATGAATTACAATTGACCTATACACTGTTAACTGATACTCAAGTTGAAAATCATTAAGAAATTGACCACAGACCACATAAATCCTCATGTGTCTTTACATGGCGTCTATGATTATCTTGGTTGAGTTCTGTAGACAAGAATCTTGTCTTATTCATGAAGAAAAGCTGACTCTGGCAATAAAGGAACCTGAACTGCATATGAGTTCTTATTCTGTGAGGTAATTTCTCTCTTGAGTTTTGTTGCTATTGGCAAACACCTTACTACTGTGTAATAATAGTGAAATAATGCTATTGTTTCTTGATTTCCTATATTGAGTATAACAGATAGAACTATAGTTAAAGAATAAGTCTTATTTAAATAAGAATTATATAGTGTATGTAGATAATGAAAAAATAGCACTATGACATTTTACTTACTAAATTGACAAATACTTTACAACTTTAAACTAAAATTATGCATAACATATACAATTAGGCCCATTTTGACATGATTATGAACTTATACAGTGAACATTTCTGTCTTTTCCAACTGAAGTTGCTTTATGTCCTTTTGCAGTCTGTCATTCCTGATAGCTTCTCAAAGCAACCACTGACTTTCTTTCCTGCCACTGTTAATATTTAATACCAAAATAGGAAGCAAGGCACTTTCCTATATATCTATGGGAATGTGAAATCATTATCATTTATTTGAATGAGGATTGGTATTGTTATAAAGTATATATATATATATATATATATATATATATATATATATTCTTTGAACTAGCAATTCTACTTCTGTTCAAGGGAAATAAATTGTAATGTAAATAAGGATTAATTTTTATTATAATTGCCAACACTGGAAACAAATTATATGTGTAGCAACATGTAATTTTTTTCTTTTTCCTCTGATTAGCATATATTAACTTTGCAAAGTGGTTTCACTGTGATGTTTACATACATGCATATAATATACCTTGATCAAATTCATCCCATTCATACTATTTCTTCTTAACCTGTGTCACCTCCTGTCTCGTTTTAAACATTTTTTAGTGGGTTTCATTGTGCTCTTTTCTTTTTTTCTTTTCTTTGTCGGTCATGGGGCTTGAACTCTGGGTTGGGCGCTGTCCCTCAGCTCTTCAGCTCAAGGTGAGCGCTCTACCACTTGAGCCACAGTGCCACTTCTGGTTTTCTGGTGTTTTGTTGGAGATAAGAGTCTCGTGGAGGGCTGGAAAGGTGGCTCAGTGGAAGAGCGCTTGCCTTGCATGCCTGAGGCCCTGGGTTCGATTCCTCAGCACCATATAAGCAAAAAGAAAAGAGCCGGAAGTGGTGCTTTGGTCAAGTGATAGAGCGCTAGCCTTGAGCTGAAGAGCTGAAGGACAGCACCCAGGCCCAGAGTTCAGGCCCCAGGACCGGACCCCCCCCCCAAAAAAAAAAAAAAAAAAAAAGAGTCTCATGGACTCTCCTGCCCTGGCTGGCTTTGAACCACAATCCTCAGATCTCAGCCTCCTGAGTAGCTAGGATTACAGGAGTGAGCCACCGGTGCCCTGCAACATAAAGCCTTCTTATACATTAGTGCCATCAGGATGATGGCAAGCTTCCCACACCTCCTTATGTCTTAACAGTGAGGAATTACCTGAGGTGTCTTGGAACACAAATTCTCTTAGTACATTCCTTTACCCTTCACCCTTCACTTTTCACCCATGTTGTCCATCTGCCTTTTTTTTTTTCTTCATTATTTTCCCACATGACTTTGTTACTGAAAAAATTTTGTGAAATTGACATGGGATAATAGAGTAGCAGTGAAACAATGTAATATGATAGTAGCCCAGTGATGGTTATAGTGAAACATGGGAGGCCTGAATCAGAGTTAGTGTAAATGAGTGGAAGGTCTGGGTCAAGACCAAAAGAATTAGGTATGTCTCTCAGAGTACATTTTCTATGAGGGATAGCTTATAAGTTTTAAAGATGATACATTTGAGAGTTTCATATCTGATCAACTTAGAACAATCACTATGAAATGTGGTTTGAAACTTCTTTGAGATAAATGATAAAGCAAAGTCTTTTTCTTTTGTTTTTTTTTCGTGTGTGTGTGTGTGTGTGTGTGTGTGTGTGTGTGTGTGTGTGTGTGTGTGTGTGTGTGTGTGTAAAGGAGTTTGTGCGTGCACTGGTCCTGGAGTTTCAGCTTAGGGCCTAGGTGGCTGTCCCTGAACTTTTGTGCTTAAGGTGAGCCACCAATGGCCCTGCCTTTCCCATTGAACTTCTCCAAATTCTCCCTATCCTGCACAGTTTTCCTACTATATACAAGTTCACTGAAACTACTTTTCTGGGTTTTTAATACTTGTGATTTTAGGAACATTGAATCACATATTTCACCTGTGAATAGGAGCTGCAGTTGCCTCCCAAGGTGTGAGGAAGATGCTCAGATTGGCAGTGCTTCTCATTTCTTCATTGCTATATGTAGGAAGCCACTGAGTTAATCATGCAATGCCATGCTTTTATTTCAACTTTTTAAAAGGTGTTCTTCTTTCTATCCATAGCTCCAAAAGGAATTCTTCATCTGTCTCCTGATGTTTATCAAGAGATGGAAGCCAGCCGCCACAAAGTGATCTCTGGCACTACTCTAGGATATTTGTCGCCCAAGGATATGAACCAGCCTTCAAGCTCTTTCTTCAGTATATCTCCCACATCGAATAGCTCAGCCACCATTGCCAGGGAACTCCTTATGAATGGAACATCACCTACAGCCGAAGCCATAGGTTTAAAAGGAAGTTCTCCTCCCCCTTGTTCTCCAGTACAGCCTTCAAAACAACTGGAATATTTAGCAAGGATTCAAGGCTTTCAGGTATGAATTAAAAGAGAAAGAATAAAAGAAAAAGCAAAACAATTCATTAGCCCCCAATCCTTCATCTCTACTCATGAGAAGGCTCATTCTTGCCTGCTAGTATGGCCTACATGCCACTTACATTGTAAATTATTTAGAAACACAGAAGACAGAAAAAAAGAGAGCCACATGCATATGCCTCATTTTCTCATTTTCTGTCTCTCAAGTAATTCTTCTCTTGCCTGACTCTCCATTTTCCTTATCCTTTTTTTTTAAAATTTCATATTCTGGTTTGTCTTCCAGTTGGTTTTGATTGAGTGCATCTATCTCCTCACTCTGTCTTCCACAAACAAAAATTTTTTGCCTTGAGACATTTGGGGTTAGTAATTTACACTCACTTCTCCCTCTTTTTACACCAGGGTTGAGTTTTTCTAATGATGATTTTTCTTTCAAAGCAGTTTTGAATTTTGAATTATTGTGAGTACTGATTCAGGTACACAAGTAAGGTACAGCACCCTACCTTAAAAGTCTGTTACCTTAGCAGTTAATTAAACATGGTCTTTGAACAATAATGAAGTGCTTACTATTTGAGGCATAACCATATGTATTTGTTTTTCTGGATCATGTTTTGGAACTATCTAGGTAGAATAGCAACTGCTTCAACTATTTCACTGGGTAGCCATTTACGCTTACAGTTTTAACTTCATTTGTGCATATAAATTTAGGGATGGAAGGCCCCTACCCTCATTTATTCTTTGTTCCCTTTTGGAAGGAAAAAACCCATAAAAACCAACATTCCTTTATGGATATTTCATAGCTTTTAAAAGAATTGTTAACACTAGGAAGGGGAAATAAATGTGTCCTGATTTCTTAGTTGCCTTGAAGATCATGTACTGAATTGTAACCGCCAACTGACTGATGACTTGCAGCTTGCTTGTGTGTAGAAAGATACTGCTCCCCAGATTTCACTGTTCTCACCCCTTTACCATCTTAGTCTTATTCCTGAAGACCAAAAACTGTAATTTCCTTTAGAAATGCTCTAGAAGATCTGTATTGTGTAGAATGATCATGTATTCATAAACATTTTACAAGTTTAGATTATAAAATGAGAAAGATCATGTTTTTTTGGGGGGGTATTTTGCATGTTTGTTTTTGTCTTTTTCCTTCACAGAATCCTTCTGATCCTTTCCATCTATTGCGAGGTAGTTGTCAGTGTTTTTAATTGAACTATTAATATGAAATTAAAGAAGCTGTTACCAATTATTGGCTCTGTCATCTGAAATTTTAAATGCTTAATTTCAAGTTACAATTTTAGAATTTGTTTTTTGTTGTTTATCTTAAGAATCACAATAAATCACTGTTAAAATATGACATTGATTCATATACAGTATTAGAATAAAAGTTAAATAATATTTAGTTCTACCAGTTATCCACATAGGATAAATTAGAAATAAACTAATGAAAAGAAATTCATTGCTTACTTATAAATTTAGTCATTTAGAAATACCTGAGCATAACATTTTTATAGATACAAAGCACAAATTTCATTCAAGTTCTGAATTGATTTTTCTTTTTGGCTTAGATACATTATAACATATAATTTTGCTTCTGGAAGAACTTAAGTTTTATAATTTATTTGTCAGTCCTTGGCAATAATAGATATGATTTTTAGCATATCTCTACTTTAACCAATATGTAGAGTCTGCTACCCTCATTACTGAGCTGTCTGCTTAGATCTCTTTTAAAGGCTTGTGCTGTTAATATACTTTTCTTTATGTTAAACATTTTCCAGATCTGTGTACTGTGATTTTTTTTTACATATTAATGAATGTAAACAGTTGGTTTTAAAACCTTACTGCTTCTTTGGTTGAATGAACTGGTATGGTGTGGAATATTTTGTTGGTGGTGGTTCACCACCTATAACCAGTCAGTGAGCAAGTCTCTATGGGAAGTGCCTGGTGTCTTTTCTCATACCTAGCTCATCTGAAGCATGTCACAGTGGAAGGTTCTTTGTGGCTGAGAGTTTAAAGCCTGTTTTCTTCTAGATAACTTTCTCAGGTATATATACCTGGTAGAAAAGTATGTAGATGGTTTTTATTTCTTAAACATTTTGATTAGACTGTGGTCTAGAAATTACAGGATCAGCTTGTTATTGGTTTTATCCTATTCTGTTACTTTTTTTCTGGAATTTGAAAACAATAAATTCTTTTGCTTTGTTTCTAGGTTAGTTCCTTTTATTTTGTTGCACAATGAAAAGATATTATTGCTTACTGACTATTGTGTAAACCTTTCTCTGGCCTTCATTGCCCATTGCAGTTTGATTTACACTAAATCAAGCTGTTGTATGTGACAATTATACTGTATTACTAAGTAAAACTATGTGAGTTTGTGAAAAAAAATTCTTTTGTCCCCTGAAATGGAGACTTGAACCCAGTATCTGACACTTTCACTCATGGCTGGTGCTCTACCACCTAAGCCATACTGCCAACCTCAACTTTTACTTGAAATTTACAAATTAGGAAAAACTAGTTTGTTCATCAGAAAATAGGCATTAAGTTTATATCCTTTTGTTTAAATCTATAAGATTATTATCCAATTAAAATTACTATAAACAAAGCTGATTTTACAGAGCCAAAAGTGATTGAACATTTTGCACAGTCTCAGTGTGTGTGTGTGTGTGTGTGTGTGTGTGTCTGTCTGTCTGTCTGTCTGTCTGTCTGTCTGTCTTGAGGCTTGAATTCAGGTCAGGTCCCTGAGCTTTTTTACTCAAGGATAGTACTCTACCACTTGAGCCACAGATCTGCTTCTGTGTTTTGTTGTTGTTGTTATTTGTGGTTAATTGGAGATAAGAGTCTCACAGACTTTCCTGCTGGCTTCAAACCACAGTCCTTAGATCTCAGCCTCCTGAGTGGTTAGGATTATAGGTATGAGCCACTAGTGCTGGCTCTCACCTAAAGATTTTTATCATTAGAGAAGCAAATCTTACAGACTCCTGTCATAAATGAGTATCTGTTTCTTAGTGTCATTAAGTGTATTTTAATTATCTTTTGTTGAAACCAGAACATCTTATTGATTCATTACTATTTGGAAATTTTTCATATCAGTAGTTTTGAAAACCTGAGATGTCTAGCAGTCAGTTTCCTCCTAATACTTCACTACATTTCAAAAACTCATTCAAATCTTCTCATGCCACAATTTTCTAGATTCTTATAAATGTTGATACTCTCCTGCAATGTTTCAAAATCATCTTTTTAAAAATTAAATTTATTTTAAACTGATTTTTAAATAATTATATATATATATATACAACTAATACATAATTGCATATCAGATAGATATAATTAATATACATATAAATTATGTATAGTGAACATACATATTAATTTCATAACACATATTAATGAGGTAAAATGATGTTTTGGCACATATATGTTGTGTATTTTTTATATTTTATTTTATTGTAAAGATGCTGCACAGAAGGGTTACAGTTACATGAGTAAGGCAATGAGTACATTACTTGCCCATCATTGTTACCCCTTCCCTTATTGTTGTTCCACTATCCCTTTCCTCCCCTCCCCACAGTCTCCCGCTCCTAAGTTGTAAAGTTAGTTTGCAATATATTGTCCTGTGGGTGTCGTTGTTGCAATGGGTCATCCTGTGTCCTTGTTATTCCCCTTCCCCTCTCCAGATTAGACAAATGTATATACAAGATGCAGGGTACCAAAATCAAGTACAGTGACAACAGGGGATATATATGTTGTGTAATGTTTAAATTGGGGTAAGCATATCTTCTAAGAATTCATGATGAAAGAGGTAAACAAATCCTTTGTTACTACATTTTGAAATATACAGTTGTACTCATGCACAGAGAAAAATTATATTTTTATTATCTTTGAGTAGTTGTACAAAGGGATTACCATTCAACAAATTGGTTTATAAGTAGAATGCATCTTGGTCAATATCACATCTTTCATCATTCTCTTCCCCATCCCTCCCAACCCAAAATCATGTGTGTGTGTGTGTGTGTGTGTGTGTGTGTGTCTGTCTGTCTGTCTGTCTGTCTGTCTGTCTGTCTGTCTGTCTGTCTGTCTGTCTGTCTGTCTGTCTGTCTGTGTCTGTCTGTCTGTCTGTCTGTCTCCTGGGGCTTGAACTCAGGGTCTGGGTGCTGTTCCTGAGCTTTTGTGCTCAAGGTTAATGTTCTACCACATGAACTACACTTTTATTTTGGGCTTTTTGCTGGTTAATTAGAGATAGAGTCTCACAGGCTTTCTGGCCCGAGCTGGCTTGGAACCTCAATCTTCAGATCTCAGCTTCCTCATAAATAGCTAAGATTATAGGCATGAAGCCCTTCTCCCAGATGTACCAGAAATCTTTTATAAGTAGTAAATGAGTCAGTAGGAAAAATCACACTAAAAATGAAATTGCAATAGTTTGGTAAGTTATCATTTGTAGATAGATTTCATTACATTTTATAATTTTGTATCTTCCATATGATTGTCATCCATTGAATGGTGTCATTTGTGAAACTGGTAGATTAAAATGATATACTAAAGTTTTTTCTCACATAAATAATCTGAAGAAGCACTTACTTGGTGTTCTAGTTAAACTGTATTAATTTATTTTCCAAATTACTAAGTGTGTTTTGTGAGGGGATGCTTTCCGTCATGTGAGTTTTAAATCATGGTGGTACCATTATAGCAAGATGAAAATATCTGCTTACATTGAAAGCTTTCTTTTCAAATGTAATTCACACTTACTCTGTTTCAGTTGATAAATCTCCTTTTGTAAAGTTGTTATGGGTTTGATGTGATTATAGCAGGCTACTTTTATAGTTATGGGCTTCTTTTTAACATTTTATTTTTAACAGTTTGACCTCAGTGCAGGTTACTGACATGAGGTAGGTGAGAGGGGTAAGCTACCCTTTCTCTTCTTTCTCATTTTTTCTATACTTCCTGTTTTGTAATGTATATGTTTATCATTAAGCAGGCCACTTGCAGTTTTTTTTTTTTTAAGAATTGAAGTATCTGTTCTTTTAGAAGACTATTACTAGTGCAACTTCATAGATTGCCAGTATGAGATTGTGGAGAAAGAAATAATTTTTATATATGTGCATGTATACATGCATGCACAGAAACATCCCACTTTGAAATGCACAGACACATACAAACATCTGACTTAGAAATGTGGTTTGCGTACACAAACACATTATGACTGAATTCTACCACAGAAACTTTGATGCCATTCTGAAATAAGTGACTGTGGTGTGGTATAGGAAAGATGACTGTGTGTTCTCTCCAAATAGAACTATGGAAGGACTTTTCTCTTAAAGGAGAGACTTCTACTCAAGGTAAAAATTATATTTGGAGTTATTTGAAGTTTGAGTATGTAAAGAAAAAATTCATCTAGAGTGGATTATATTTTCTTTTGCTAGAAAAGGTTGATATGTTAGTTTTTTGGGGTTTGTTGTTGTTGTTGTTGTTTGTTTTGTTTTCTTTGCATGCCAGTACTGGGGTTTGTACTCAGGTGCTGTTGCTGCATTTTCTGCTCAAGACTAGAGCTCCACCACTTGGGCTACAAGCTCTACTTCCAGCCTTTTGATTTTAATTGGAGATAAGTTTCTCATGGACTTTCCTGCTCTGACTGGATTCAAGCCTCAGTCCTCAAATCTCAGCCTCCTGAGTAGTTAGGATTATAGGTGTAAGCCACTGGTGCCTGCCTGGCTGTTGATTTTTTTTTTTTGGGTCCGGTTGTGGGGCCTGAACTCTGGGCCTAGGTGCTGTCCCTCAGCTCTTCAGCTCAAGGCTAGCGCTCTACCACTTGAGCTACAGCACCACTTCCGGCTTTTTTCTTTTTGCTTATGTGGTGCTGAGGAATCGAACCCAGGGCCTCAGGCAAGCACTCTACCACTGAGCCACCTTCCCAGCCCCTGTTGATGTTTTTTTGAATTTTAATGATGTAATGTTAATTGTAGTATCCATTAGGAGGCTGATAGCAGTGTACCCAAATTTATTCCAGGTCATATTGAAATGATTCCAGTGTTTTTCTTTAAATGACAATGGCTGTAATTTTATGCTTTCTTCTCTTTACACTAAGACATCTTTTTTTTGGGGGGGGGGTCAGTTGTGGGACTTAAACTCAGGGCCTAGGCGCTGTCCCCGAACTTTGGTGTTCAAAGCGAGTGTCTACCATGTAGAGCCATAGCTCCACTTCCAATTTTCTGGTGGTTAATTGGACATAAGCTTCTCAAGGACTTTCCTGCCAAGGCTGGCTTTGAACAATGATCCTCAGATCTCAGCCTCCTGAGTTGCTAGGGTTATAGGTGTGAGCTACTAGCGCCCCGCACCAAAACAAAGAAAAAGAACAGTTTGTGGGATATAACATATAAAGGATTTCTGCTCATTCCAACAAACCTATTCCATGGACTCCCCCTCATTATAGAGCAAGAATGCTTTTATGCATCTTTTTACTGTTTTCCCCACATCCCCCTTCTCCAGACAACTGTAATATATTTTCTCACATAAAGATGATTAGTTTTGTCTTTTCAAGATACTCACATAAATAAAATCATATAGTACAGTTTGTGTCTCTTGTCCTCGGTATAATATTCTGACATCCATTCATGTTTTGTAAACCAGTAGTTTGTTCCTTTTTATTGCTAAGTGCTAGTCATTGTATGGCTATATATGCATACATTATTTATATATAGAGAGAGATATCTCTATATCTGTCTGTCTGCCTGCCTGTCTATGTATATATACCACAGATTTATTCTCAATTTATCTAGAGATAGGCATTTGGGTTGTTTTCAGTTTAGGGTTATTATGAGTAATATGATTTGTGAGCATTCATGAACAAGATTTTATGTTGACATGTTTCCAATTCTTTTGAGAAAATACCTTGGAGTGGAATTCCTGGATCATATGGTAAGTGTACCTACAATTTACTTAAAACCCTGATTCTTATTGCTGTGTTCTGTCACTAGATTCCTACCAGCAATGTATGAGGATTCAGTATATTATACCTATTGAGGGTATAGTGGATGGCATTGATATTTTAGTTTGTATTTCACTGATGAGTAATCATTCTAGCTTCTCTTCTTCATTTCTGCTTATTGGTCACTTGTATATTTTTGTAAACCGAATACCTTTTACCCAATTTTTATTTCTTTTTATTATTTTACAGTTTTTTTCTCTTTTTTCTTTTTTTGTTGTTATTTTTGGTTAGTAATGGGGATTGAACTTGGGAATTTGAGTGCTGTCCTGAGGACTTTCACTGTCCCTGAGCTCTTTCACTCAAGGCTCTAACACTTTGAGTCAAAGTTCAAAGAAATAAGTCTCATGGACTTTACTTCCTGGGCTGGCTTCAAACAGTGATCTTCAAGATTTCAACCTCCTGAGTCTCTAGGATTACAGGCTTAGCCATCACTGCCTGGCTTTTTTCTTTTTCTTTTTCTTTTTTTTTTTTAACTCAAGGACTCTACCATTTAAGCCTCATCCACTAGCCCTTTTGGCTTTAGGTTTTTTTTCCCCCCTCCTGTTGGATCTCATTTTTGTTTGGGGCCATCTTTGGACTGTGAGCCTCCTCCTTGAGCTTCCCACTAGGTGGGAAGCATAGATCACCACATTTTTTTTTTTGTTGGAATCTTACTAATTTTTGCCTGGACTGGCCTCCATAATCCTGTTAGCTCTTATCTTTCCAAGTACTAGAGTCAGGCTTGCATATACTGAATGTAAGTCATCTGCATTCAGATATTATCTCTCTGCCTATATCTTGTCCTTTTAAAATCTTAATGTATTTCAAAATCTTCACTGCTGCTTTTTAGCAGCAGTTTTCACTTAGGAAAATTTTATTTTTCCCCTATGTAGTTTACCTTTTTAGTTTTATTTAAGAAACTTTTCACTACCCCAACATCTCGAGATTTTTCTCTTATGATTTCTTGTAGACATTTTATGGTTGTCATTTTTATGTTTTATGTTAAATTTGTATGAAATTAATTTTTGTATATGATATGCTTTATAGATACTGGTTTTCTTTTGTTTTCCACCAGTTTGCCTATGATATTTCATCAAATGGGGTTTTAGGACTCATATGGTTACATGGAATCATAAAATAGTTTTAAAACAGTTTTGGAGAGTTTTTGATCTTGTTTTTTCAAAAATCTTTTCTACCCCTTTTCTTCCCAGTCCTTTACAACTTTATTTACATATGTATTGAACCTAATGATACTACACATCTCTCAGCTCTGTGGAATTTTTTCCTTAATGTTTTGGGTTAAAATATCTTCTGTTGATTCTTTTTTGTTGTTGTTGTTGTCAGTGGTAAGGCTTAACACTGGGCCTGGGTGCTGTTCCTCAGCTCTTCAGCTCTAAACACTTGAGTCACAATGCCACTTCTGGTTTTCTGGTGGTTAATTGGAGATGATCTCAGACTTTCCTGCTTGGGGCTTTGAACTGTGATCCTTAGATCTCAGCCTCCTGAGTAGTACAGGCTTGAATCACCAGCACCTGGCTGATTCATCTTTCTTAATCATTAGTCAGACTTAATGATTCATCTCCCTATCTTATCCAATTTTCTCTTGATTCCATATAATAAATTCTTCATTTCAGAAAGTTTATGTATTTTTCTTTCACATTTCCATTTGGATTTTAAAAAATAATACCTGCTTTGAAGTTTTGTCAACTAAATCTCAATATCTGGGCCCTGTAGGAGTCACTTTCTATTGACTATCTTCTTCCTGTGTTTCACTCTTTCCTCCATGGATATAATAACATGTTGTAGCAAATCTGCATCATCTTTCTTTTTCAGATTAGTGTCTCTGTTTTATTTTTTGGTCTGAAAATTTCAATTACCTGAACTCTGTGGTGATACTGTTTAGCTCCACATGCTCCACTGCATGTGCTGAGTGTATGCTCACTCTCTGCCTCTTCTAGCTTCTAGGATTTACCTCCTAATTTTGTAACCCTTGCTAGCCTCAAGCCCATTGTTACTTCAAGCTAGTAAAACTATATCTCACTTCAGTCACTTGAGTTCTGTGGAGATTACATACTGCATACTCAAATTTCAACCAATTATTGTTTTCTGCTTGCTTTTAGATCAAGTTCTTTTGAGTCTCCTTTGTGTATGTGAATGTTAGCAGTCAGTTGGGATAGGGTAGGACTTATATTCAGATTTGATATTGCATCACATTTGCAGCTCTGTTGCTTCTAGGATTTCTTCCTTAAATGCCTAGCTCTTCTGCCAGACGTCAACATTTTGTTCTGCCATCTCCAGCTGGCAAGACTAGAATTTCATACAAGCACGAAGTACAGGATGCCCCCAGACTCATTCAAAAATAATTATCGGAATCTTCTATTAATATTTGCAAAAGGCTTTGGTGCAGTGAATTAATTTTTCCATTAGAAGTTAGAGTTGTAATTTTTAAAAATATTCATTGCATTTATTTACTAATTGTTCACTTGTAATCTTGCCATTTATCCAAAGAAAGTAATTCAGATTATAGAGAAATTTATAAATATGAAGATACTCATTGCATAATTGATTTTAAAACATTAATTTAAGCAACAACAAATTCATCTTCAGCCAGTTTTTGAGGCCAGAAGTCTAGAATAAGGGTCAGCAGAGTTGGTTCTGTTTAGAGGTTCTGAGGTGGAAGCCCTTTGGTGCCTCTGTTCTAGCTTCTTGTGGTTGTCAGCAGTTACTGGTGTTCCTTGGCTCAAGAATTCATTCCAAGGCTTTCTTCTTTGTGTTGACATCATCCAGGATGATCTCATCTTGAAATCTTTAATAATATTTATAAAGACTCTGACTTGAAATAAAGTCACATTGAAATATACTAGGACTTAACCCTTGGGCATCTTTTCAGGGCCACCATTTGACTCTGGGTTACTTGCTTTCTGAAATGTGCATACTTACTACTTTCAATCACATTTGGATTTTTTTTTTTAACCAGTCCTGGGGTTTGGACATGGGGCCTGGGCGCTGTCCCTGATCTTCTTTTGCTCAAGGTTAGCACTCTACCACTCGAGCCACAGTGCCATTTTCAGCTTTTTCTGTTCATGTGGTACTGAGGAATTGAACCCAGGCCTTCATGCATGCTAGGCAAACAGTCTACCACTAAGCCACATTCCTAGCCCACATTTGGGAAATTTTGGTTCTTTTTTTCCTCAAGTAATGTTCATTTATTTCTTTTTCTTCCCACCTCTACATTTGGGACTTCATTTGCATACATCTTTGATAATCAGATTACTGTGACTCTTCCTTTTTTTCCCCCTCTGCTACAGATTATAAAATTTCTAGTGATTAAGAAGTTCACTAATTCCATTTTCTCCTTCACCCACTAAAGTTTTTACTGTTCACTTTTTTCTGTGTACTACAGATTGTGTGTGTGTGTGTGTGTGTGTGTGTGTGTGTATATATATATATATATATATATATATATATATATATATATATAACACACAGATATATATTATTTTATTTTTTGTCGGTTGTGGGGCTTGAACTCTGGGCCTGAGCGCTCTTCTGATCCCTCAGCTCTTCTGCTCAAGGCTAGCACTCTACTACTTGAGCTACAGAGCCACTTCTGGCTTTCTGGTGGTTTATTGGAGATAAGAGTTTCATGAAAAAAATAAAAAGAAAAGAAAAGAAAAAAAAAGAGTGTCACGGACTTTCTTACCCAGTTTGGCTTTGAACTTCGATCCTCAGATCTCAGCTTCCTGAGTAGCTAGGATTACAGGCGTGAGCCACCGGCACCCAGCTTACAGATTGTATAATTGAGTTTGACCTCTAATTGATTGCCTTTTTTTTTTTTTTTAAACAAGCGTGAGTTACCTTTTCCTACTTACTCTGGGTCCAGTGATTACAGATTATATCCTCACTCATATGTACCACATATTATGTAGACTGGGATACATTCTGAGTGTTTTTGGATTTTGTTTTCTGAGATACTTGTTCTGGTTGAAACTCTGAACTTTGTTTTTCTTTTATTTTTTAAATTTATTTTTATTGTAAAGGTGATATACAGAGGAGTTACAGTTACATAGGTCAGGTAATGAGTACATTTCTTTTTGAACAGTGTCACCTCTTCCTTTGTTTTCTCCCAGTTTTTCCCTGCCCGACCCTCTTTCCCCTCCCCAAGTTGCAAAGTTCATTTTCAATATGTTTAGTGAGTATCACTGCTGAATTTGTTCACCCTTCATCCCACCATTTCTGTTCTGTATTTCTTTTCTTTTCTTTTCTTTTCTTTTTTTTTTTTTTTTTTTTTTTTTTTGTCGGTTGTGGAGCCTGAATTGTGGGCCTGGGCACTGTCCCTCAGCTCTTCAGCTCAAGGCTAGCGCTCCACCATTTGAACCACAGCGCTACTTCCAGCTTTTTCTGCTTATGTGGTGCTGAAGACTTGAACCCAGGGCCTCATGCATGCAAGGCCAGCACTCTACCACTGAGCCACCTTCCCAGTATCTGTGTTTCATTTTTCTTAAACATTGTCTTCTCTTGGATTCTGGAACAGTAGTCCTTATTGCTCACAATCATTGCTCACAATCAACTTCTGTATCTAATATTGAAAAAAATAGCTAATACTGTGGTATTTAGGTTTTTATTACATCCTTTTGGGATAGCATCTTATTATAAATGATAGTGGAGAAAGTTGAACTAGTGATAGTAGTATTTTTCTAGAGTAGAAAACAATTACTGAATTTTATGTTAGCAGTTGAATAGCCATAATGTAATTGTCAATATAACCAGGAAATTAATGATGATATAATACTATGAATCTAAAGATCTTATTCAAATACCGATTTTTCTAATAACATCCCTTTTCTGGTCTAAGATCCAGTGTAGGATCCCATATTAAATACAGTTAAATGCTTTTCTGATATTTTTCATGATAAAATTTAAGTTTTTTTCATCTTTTTTTTAAAATTCATTCATTTATTTACTTACTTATTTTTTGGTCAGTCGTGGGGCTTGACCTCTGGGCTTAGGTGCTGTCCCTGCACTCTTCAGCTCAAGGCAAGCACTCTACCGCTTGAGCCACAGCGCCACTTCCCATTTTCTAGTGGTTTATTGGAGATAAGAGTCTCATGGACTTTCGTGCCCGGGCTGGCTTTGAACCTCCATCCTCACATCTCAGCCTCCTGAGTAGCTAGGATTACAGGCATGAGACACCGGCACCCAGCTCAGGGTCTTGTGCTTGATCCATATCTCTAGTTTTTTTGCTTATTATTTTTCAAATAGAGTATTGCTTTCTGCCCAAGCCTTCCTAGGCCACAGTCCTCTTACATACGTTTCTCACATACATATCTGGGATGACAGTTGGGTATCATAGTTCCCAGCTTTTTATTTGTTAAGATGGTTTCTTGCTAACTTTTTGCCCATTCCGGCCTTGAAGTATGAGCCTCCTGATGGCTACATCCCAGGTAGTTATGATTACAGCCATGACTATGACCCACCTTGCTGCCTGAAGGGGGAGGATGGGAAGGGATGGGAAGGGGAAACAAAGGAGAAGGCTACAATGCTTGATAAGAAATGTACTCATTATCTTGCCCATGTAATTGTAACCCCTCTGTACAGTATTTTCACAATTAAAAAAAAAAGAATGTCACAGAAATGATAATGTGCCCTTTTAGATGTTCTTTATATGTCTCAGTTTATAATTATATTAAGTATTTCCTCTATATACATTGAAAAAAAACAGAAAATGCTATATATAAATAATAATTATTTATTTATTTATTTTTTATTTATATTTTTTGCCAGCATGGAGGTTTGAGCTCATGGCATTGCACTTGCTGACCTTGATCACTTGGCTTTCACTCTATGACTGGAGCGCTGCTTCCAGCCCAGATTTTTTTTCTGGTTATTTGGAAGATACTTGTAATCTTGTGGACTTTTCTGCCCAGGTTAATTTCAAACATGGATCTCAGTCTCCTATCCTTTTTACTTTACATGTCAATTGGAGTTTAGAAAATTAAAGAAGAAAAGGAAGTCTACTATAATTACATTTTTACTCTTCTGCTTTTGTTCTTCCTGATAGAGTTCTCAGATTTCTATTTTTATCATCATCTTTCTTATTCATGAGCTTAGATAGTATGTTAGTGTAGCTCCGTTAAAAAATCATGATTGATTTCCTTTCATTTGAGAATATTTTGGGTTCCTCTGTAACCTTCAAGGATATTTTTTCTGGTTGTAAAAAAAAAATCTGGGTTGGCAATTTCTTAAATACTGGAAAAATGTGCACTTCCTGCTGGGCTCAGGACTGGACCACAATCCTCCTCTTTATACTTCCTGTCTTTTGGATGTTTCTGCTTGCCTCTACACTTCCAAGCTCAGTTTCCCACAGAGTTAAGGATATCTGGCTCTTGCTACTATTCCCAGCCATGGATTCAGAAGGGATCTGGGGGGAATTTTTCTGCTTGAGCTGGCTGGTAATAACCATCTTCCCATGTTCAGCCTGCCAGGACCCAGTTAATTATTGAAACATTTTGATTCTGGGAGCTTATGCTTTTCACTATGTCATTTGACAACCTGGCTTAGGAGAAAAGAACTTATTACAGCTAGGTGATGTTGAAAGTATCTCTTAGGTCTCTTCTGACCCTGCCTTGGCAAAGAGAGGTAGAGGCCTCATTAGTACTAACTAGAAATGCATATGTCCTGCTCTCTCACTGTGCTCCCAAGGGAGATGGGTTTCCTAGGTGTAGTCCAGAGGGTGAAAGTATAGGCTTCCCAGTTGCTTTTTGTCCTTAGGAGTAGGAGTGGGTCCATGGTGATTGCCTAGAATTGAGCAGTCATTGGAAGCTTTCTGTCCTGCTAGAGTATCCCTTTTCTGGTTTATTGGTGGCAAGAGAATGGGTTATTCCTCAGACTTTTTCTTCTTTTCCCACACTACCCATTGGTATATTCAAGTTGCTGGGTTCTCTGGCACCCAGTCCAGGTAAACAAAAACCTTAAGAATTTACAACCATGTTATTCCTGGAGTTCTTAAAATTCCAGTTGGTACTTTACCCTTCTGAGTTCTCTTCCTTGCTTTATGTATAACATCCAGAGCCTTTATTCATACTTGCCAGGAAAAATAAGGAAAAATTAATTTATTCCATTTTGTCTGGAAGCAGATGTCATAAACAATCTTTGTATCATAGAGTGTCACTACATTTTAAATACTGTTATATATTGGCTCTGCCTGCCTGCAGTTCATACCTGTAATCCTACTCAAAAAATAGGCTTCTTTTCTGGTAGAAACATAATTGTTTTAAAAAATCAATGCTAACAGTATATCTTACCATTTGTGATATCTTGGGAGTAGTTAGTCAAATGTGATAGATGTGCTTCTATCTATAATTTTTTTGCAAAGGCGATATACAGAGGGGTTACAGTTATATAAGTCAGGTGATGAGTACATTTCTTTTTGAACAGTGTCACCCCCTTACCTCATTTTCTCCCAGTCTTGTACTAGAAATACATCTTGTACTAGAAATACATCTTTATACATCAATGTCATATTTGAACACCAAATATAAACATGTAATTTTAAAAGCAGTTCCCAAGCATAGAATTTCTAAAAGATAGAAAAGATAATTCTAAGTTGAGTCTCAGTTTGTGAAATGTGATTTCATTCATTAATTTATTTCTATCCCTTTGAGGCATTAATGTGATGGCACATTACATGCAAAGTGAAATAGACTCTCACCAACTCAAACACTAGTATGACTGAGAATGTTGAGTATATGTTGACATTTGTGTTACAAAGAAGTGGATATAAGAAAGTTGAGGGGAAATTTTTAGACATCTGAACAGACATCCTAATTCTTAAAATTATACATCTTATCATATTTGTTGTGTTATTATATTAGGATGTGTTATAATAGTAGTAAGAGGACCAAGTTGAGCTCCGGTGGTTCACTTCTGTAATTCTAGCTACTCAAGAAGCTGAGATCCAGGGGATCATGGTTTGAGGCTAGCCCAGGAGAAAAGTCATTGAGATTCTCTGTCCAGTTAGCCAGTAAAACACAGGTGAGTTCAGAGTCTGAATTCAAGTCCCAGAACTGGCACACAAAAAATAAATATTATTTATTATAAATATATATAATATATAAATAATGTATAAATACGAATTATAAATATTTTATTATTACACACTGGTGTAATATTTATGAAAATGCTTTTCTTTTTTTAAAAAAAATTGTGATTAAGTGGTTACATAATTTTTCAAATTTCACAGTATTGTGAGATAGTGAAGCTTAGTTAAAGTCACAAACACATTCTAACTTTCATAGGACAAATTGTCTATCATGGTCTATAACATTTATGAGTTCTATGAGCTTTGCAATAGTTATTTCTTCCACATTGGGTGCTATTTACATTTCTTTTCTTTTGCATAGCATCAGCTGTTCCCTCTTTCCCACTTGTTCCCTCCCTCCCATCGCTGCCATTGAGTTGCTTAGTTCATTTTGGTCAATGTCCAGTGCAGTTGATGGGTCCTGCTGTTGTATGTTTTTCCCTGATTCCCTTTAGTTCTGTGTCGTTCTCCTGGTTTCCTTCTGGTGTGCCCATATATACTATACATATTTATGAAAATGCTTTTCATAAACTAATTTCACTCACTCATGAATTAATTCATTACATGTGTTAATTCATTATATTAATTCATACATATGTATGCCATCACTCATGCATATGTTTTATTAGATAGAACTGAATGTAGATTTTTAGTTGAGATAGTTAACTCTAAGAAGATAATTTATATATTACATATTATTAAGTAATCTTAAAAAATACAAATGCTTTAAGACCAACTTAATCTCTTTATTTTGGTCAATATGAAACCCATCTGTTTTATGGCTCACTAAGAACATGGTATTGGCAAAGATTTAGTGTTTGCTATAGCTGCTGTGCCAATGGCAAGAATTGATCCTGTGGTGGACATGCTATGATTTATTGCTGAGCTTTGGCTCTTGGCTTTCTTTGCTCTTCTGGGAAGGGCTTCTGTGCAATCATGGTGGTATAAGTGCGGTCTCCTGTGAAGTACACTATTGGTTAATGAGCCTAAGGTGTGCTTTATCAGACTTAATGTCTTTTGACATGGTGATTCTGTTATACACTAATGTTCATTCATCCTTTCATCTCACCTTAACAATCTAATGAACTGCTTCCTTTAAACTGACTTTTCCAAAGCCTCCTCATTTTGTCCTACAGGAGGTGGCGATTCAGCACATTGGACAGGCATTTAACCAGTTTCCTGCTGACATTACTGGAATTTTGTAGTCCTGCAATATCGAGGGACTGCAGACCTGCAACAAACTGTGGACTTTCTTGTTTTTGTTTTTGGATAAGATGGGTTTGAAAAAAATTCACATTCATGCATATTATGTAAATTATTTTAAGACTTACGGGATTTTACTTATTAAATTGTATGGCTAGTTGCAGTGATTTGTACCTCTTTATTTAATTTAATTGTCAAGGTGATATACAGAGGAGTTACAGTTATATATGTAAGGTAGTGAATACATTTCTTGTCAAACAATGTTATACCTGGGGCTGGGAAGGTGGCTCAGTGGTAGAGCACTTGCCTTGCATGCATGAGGCCCTGGGTTCGATTCCTCAGCACCACATAAGCAAAAAAGAAAAAAGCCGGAAGTGGCGCTGTGGCTCAAGTGGTAGAGTGCTAGCCTTAAACTGAAGAGCTGAGGGACAGCGCCCAGGCCCAGAGTTCAGGCCCCATGACCGGACCCAAAAAATAAAAATAAAAAAAGAGTTTCAGGCACTTTTCTATAAAAAACAAAAAAAAAAACAAAACAATGTTATACCCTCCCTCATTTTCTCCCACTTTTCCTTTCCTCATGTCCCTTCCTCAAGTTGTGCAGTTCATTTCCAATATGCTGCCCTGTGAGTATCACTGTTGCATTGGTTCTTCCTTTGTCCTTTATCTCACCATTTTGTTATTCCCATTCCCTTATTCAGGTAAATGCATATATAATACACAAGGTACCAAAATAAAATACAGTGACAACAAGGGATAAACCATGAAAGGAAAAAAGAAAAAAAATGCAAGAAAAAAATCAAGGGGGAAAAATCTTCAGATTCTCTAGATAACAGAATGTACAAGTATAATATCTTGTCTGGGCTTATTAAATTGCAAATCAAACTAGAAAACTTACTTTAAGACAAAAAGTTACTATATCTTTGCAATTTTAAAACAAAGCCATGTTATTTAACTGACATATTAGAAAGCATGAGTTACCTTTTAGTGGAACTTTTTTTTCCAATAATTCATAGTTGTTGATAGGGTTATAATTCCAGAACAAGTATTACAACATCAGTTACAACATCAGTTGCTCACATTTTAGAGGATTGAAAGTGGCAAAATGATAGGATTTATGAACAGCAAATCTTGAAAAATGTAAGAAAATGAGTTTGTAATATTTTAGAACTATCTTTATTCCTTTCCCTTTCATCAAAATCCAGGTTCTATGACATTGTAAATATCATCAGAGGCCATAATTGTAGAAGCACAGCTTTGTTCTAGCAAATATTCTGTCACTCTTAAAGATATATTGTTTGAATTACTTTAAACAATGCCCTAGGAGTTCTTATTCCTGCTAATTATTTGAATCATACATTTAGAAAGATGAATTTCAAAATGTCACTTTTTTTTAAATTCACAATTTCTCTTTACTAAGATCATTATTAGTGAGCATGTCAAGTATGTAAAATACGTTTTTTTGTAGGTCCTTTTATCAGCATATTATTGTTTTGTTTACTTTGAAATTGGTCTTCAAACACGTTTATATTTTCCACATATTTTTATTCAGTATATTAGTCTCAGTGCAGTAGTAGAAAACATAGAATGTTTTTGTATTTCTTCAGTCACTGCTTTCTTCTATGCTTATGTTAACTTGTCAAGTCTCAAATTTAAATTTAAAAATGGAATATAAGAGCTGGGAGTAAGAGTGGACTTCTGTGGTAGAGCATTTGCCTATCATTTACAAGGATCTAGGTTCAATCAGCATGAATAAATGAATTAGTGAATAAGTAAGTCTTCCTCCAGTTCATTGTACTTAAATTCATATGCAAACTATTCATTTTGGCTTAGGGAGAGAGCCAAGAAGGAGGGGAGTGTACAGTGTCCTCTTTTTCTCCTCTTCTTTGACCATGTGGCTGGAGGAGAGAGAGTTTGGTCTGGACCTGAGATACTTCTCCACACCTCTTCTGTTTCATGGCCTTACTCCTCTAATCTTGGGAGACTTGGAGCGGTGTGTGTGAGAGAGACGGGGGGGGGGGGGGGGGGGGGCGTTGCAGAGAGAGACGGCACCTTTAACCTGGTTTTGTCACTGCTGATTTCCTTATGGATGATACCTGTGGTTTTCCCAGCTTCCTTTGACCCTGAGGGGTAGCCATCTTTCCTTTGGCTTTGTCAGTGCATCATGCCCTTGACTAACTCCATTGGTTGGTGTTACTTGGTTGACTAGTAGTCCTTGACTTCTGGCAAGATTCTCTTTCCTTTCCTACAAGATGGCGGAGATGGGAGGAGAACATGTCTTCTTTCATAATTTTTTGTTCCTTTTAGGTATACTTCATACCTAAGACCCCTTCAACATACTCTCAGATGTCAGTATCTGCATATATTTCCATACCTCAAATGGAGAGGGGACTGCAGGCTCATTCTTAGCAAAACTTCTTCTAGTGAACAAAATGTCAGTGAGAGCCTTGTGAAGCTATTCCCACCCTCTTCTCCCCCTTCTACTAGATGAACTTCATTCCTCATACTGCTGGCAACCAGATGATTCCCTCCCTCTGACTGTTCCTCTTCCCACATGTTCTTGGTGTTGACTAGTTGTGCTGAGTCTTCTAGAGCATGAGGGAGGGGAATAAGGCCTATCCCTAAATATTGGCAGCTCTCTGGAATTCCTTTGTGATTGGCTATTGGTTTTGGTATCAGGACTAGACAATAGAAAAAATCTTAACAGGGTGAGTTTTCTTCTTAAAGGAAAAAACCCAGATACAAGCAGATTAGAGGTTACTCTTACTCATGTAAAAGTGTATAAGCTTCATCTAGGGCTGGTAGTTTACTTCCAGCTCTTCCCTGGCCATGTCTAGTTTTTCTCATGTCAAAATGTTAATATAATATCTCCATTTCAAGCAACACATTGGCACAAATGGGTAAAAACAAGAAGCTCACACCCAAAATCTTTTTTTTTTTTAAGTTTCTAGGAAGCTACCACAGAATTCTTTTCTATACATTCTGTGAGTCATCTGGCTAGTCATAGCTTTGGGACCTTGGGAAATTTTCTATTCTAAGCATCCAAATGCTGAGCTAGTACCAGTGCTGTGATGTCTTTGGAGCTTGACACCTTCACATTTATCTTTCATGTAGGTATTGCATATATACACTAAGATTGACTATCCACAGGACACTGTATAGTACTAGATTTGTGCAGGCTCATTGTGAATTGACTACAATTCTGAGAAAATTAAATCTTCCAGCAAAGGTATCTGAGCCACTGATGAAAACATTTTGAAGTTTATCTTTTTCACTAGAATTGTCTAGTTATATTTTTACCTGTTCTAGTTTTCATTTCTCTAGAAGAAAGAAGAGACCTGTAATTAGCCAGTTGATATAGAATTGTGTTCATTCTCACTCTGTATTTAGGAGAATGATATGGAATGCATACTTCACATTTTGTTAAGTCCTAAAAGGTGAGCTAGTCACTAGTGGTTCATGTCTGTAATCCTAGCTACTCAGGAGGCTAACATCTGAGGATTATAGTTCAAAGTCAAGCTGGGCAGGAAGGTCTGTAGAATTTTATCTCCAATTAACTACCAAAAAGCTGTATGTGGAGTGTGATTCAGGTATTAAAATGCAAGCCTTGAGCATGAAAGCTCAGGGACAGTGCCCAGGCTCTGAGTTCAAGCCCCAGCACTGGCAAACACACACACATGAAAAATGATCATACTTTATAATACTACCTTAAAGACAAAATATTATAGACATTATATATTGTCATAATATTTTATGTCTATAAAGTTCATGAAAACTGAAGCTATTAAAGTATCACCATTTATTAGCTTTTTCTTAAACCTATTATGTAATGTTTGATTTTTTTCTCTCATCATACCTTGCTGATACCTAATAAAGAATTCTACATTCTTGAGTTCATATACCTTGTGCTCTAGTATACTCAGGAGGTAGAATACAATGAATTAGGACTGTTGTCAAATTTTTTTCTCTAAGGTTAAACTAGAAAGAAATTTTTTATAACAAAATCTTTATTGTACTCCCCCCCCACTTCCTAGAGTTTTTATTATACTTATGAAACAGGCCTTTTACATTGACTTGATTCAAGCTCTAATCATTGTTTATGTATTCCCAGGAAGAAATCTCTTTACTTCTAGAGAAAATGATGTCCATTCTTTTTTTTTTTTTTTTTTTTTTTTGGGTCCGGTTGTGGGGCCTGAACTCTGGGCCTGGGCGCTGTCAATCAGTTCTTCAGCTCAAGGCTAGCGCTCTACCACTTGAGCCACAGCGCCACTTCCGGCTTTTTTCATTTTGCTTTATGTGGTGCTGAGGAATAGAACCCAGGGCCTCAGGCATGCAAGGCAAGCGCTCTACCACTGAGCCATCTTCCCAGCCCAATGATGTCCATTCTTAACTACTTTACTGGCTTTAAAAAGCCATTATGTTAAAACTCATACTGTAATTTCCAAATTCACATTATCTGTGATAAAATTCTCTAATAAAAGTAGATAGAATAAAATCCCCTAGAAGAAATTTTATAAATTTTAAATTTCTTCCTCACAAATTCAATTTTTTTTACCTAGGCCTTTACATTTAACAAATGGAACAGTTATAAATAAGAAAACAGTTTTCCTTTTCATAATGTGATTAGTAGGAATCTCATATCTATTTTATAGGCACATTTGTCAAAACAGTGTTAACTTGTTAGTTTATAATTTCAAACTACTGAAAGAATGTTTTAGAAGTAGATAAACAGAAGACTGGGAATTTTCTTAGTGAGAAGATAGACTTATCCTCTCTTGCCCTGTTATGCCCCACTTGGATCAAGTGTCTGACATGTGGTTTTAATGATGGTCAATTGTAGTCCACTAAAAGAAAAATAATAACTTGGTAATCTTATTTTGGTCTGCATTTTGCAAATCATTTCAATTTAATTTAATTATAATGTCAAAATTTCAAACCAAACATAGTATAGTGACATAGTGGTGATTTTGTAGGGACCATAATGTAGAAACAGAAGACTATCACTACTAAATAAGTGGCAGCCACATTTACATAGTTAAAGATGAGTGTAAACTCAGTTTGGCAAAGTTCCATTAGGATCAAGTGAACTTTTATTTATGCTTGAGTCCTTTATGCATTATGCATTATGAAAAGCTAGAGCTTAAAAATAGATGTGACAGTTATCTGTGAACTTTTTCTACCTAGCTACAGTAAATAGCATTTCTTAAACTCCCTCAAGACTTCAAAATAGAATTAATATATTTTCCATAGTTACTAGAGGGTTCCTACAAGATTTGAAATATTTAAATTGTGTCCTACAGAAAGCATTTGGAAATTTCTTAAAAATCTATTCCCTTTGCAAAAGGACTTTTTGCATCTGGGTCCCTCCAGATAATGGTGTTCAGCAGATTGCGTGTGTTCTGTTATAGGTTCACTACTGTGATAGACAAAGTGGCAAAGAATGTGTGACCTGTCTGACCCTAGCCCCTGTGCAGATGACTTTCCTTGCTATTGGAAGCTCCATTGAAGCCAGCCATGACCAGGTATAATATGCCACTGCCATTTTGCTGCATTAGGGCCCAGCTGAGAAACTGGGGGTCATCTACATGGAAGCTAATGTATATGCACATGCACACATGTGCACACACACACACATACTTTGCTTTCCTTTATACCTTATCCACAAATGCCATTTGCTAGAATTTTGAAAAATCAGAATTACTTGTTTTGGGAATCAGAAGTCTTAGGTGATTCAAATTCTTTTAGACATCTTGGTTTGCAGTTTATTACTAATTTAAGTAGAGAATTCTCTTATAAGGAAGAAATGTCCTAATCTTATCTTCATAATTATACCTGAGAGTCATTGTCAGTAGAACAATGGAGATCACATTGAATCTTGTGGTTCTGCCAAAAAGTGTTGTTTTATATATAAAATAACCATGTGAACCTTCAGAACCATCACTTTGTTCCATAGTTTGAGATATTATTAAAACCAATTCCCAGTATCGAATTTTTTTTTTTTGTCACTTGTGGGGCCTTAACTCAGGGCTTAGTCTCTGTCCCTCAGCTCTTCAGCTCAAAGCTAGCGCTCTATCACTTGAGCCACAGTACCATTTTCAGCTGTTTCTGCTTATGTGGTGCTGAGGAATCAAACCCAGGGCCTCATGGATTCAAGGCAAGCACTCTACCACTGAGCCACCTTCTCAGCCCCAGTATTGACATTTTTAATTTTAAATTTTAGTTTCAAAAAAAAAGCTGAAAACATGAAACTATATTGTTTCTTAATAAACACATTCCTTTGATTGTTTGGATAGCTGTTTGGGATATATCCTGTTTATAAGATAAGACATATTTTTAATTAAAGTTCTCAACACATTAGACTAAACTAATGATGTAGGTCATAGAATTTCTAGTTTGCAGCCAGAGTAAATAGACATATACAGTTTACTCTGTGACTAACCAGCTATGCTTTCTAAAATAACCATATTCAGAACAGGCATAACTCATTTCACATCCATTTCTCAATAATTCAAATACTTCTAATAGTCTTCAGACATTCTTTTCTCTTTCAAGTACTACCTCTTGCATGGAGAGAATAAAAGAATATAATAGTGCATATTTTCAGGACTAGATGCAGTGGCTCATGCCTCTGATTCTAGCCACTTGGGAGGCAGAGAGCAAGCAAGCAAGATCCCCATTTCAGCCAGGCTAGGCATGGTGGTGCCTACTTGAAATCCCAGGTACTGCATCATGCTTAACTGGGGTTACAAATCAAAGACTGGCCCCTAGCAAAAATGCAAGATCCTATTTGCAAAAAACTAAAGCAAAGGGGCTGGGAAGGTGGCTCAGTGGTAGAGCACTTGCCTTGCATGCATGAGGCCCTGGGTTCAACTCCTCAGCACCACATAAGCAAAAAGAAAAAAGCCAGAAGTGGCACTGTGGCTCAAGTGGTAGAGTGCTAGCCTTGAGCTGAAGAGCTGAGGGACAACGCCCAGGCCAAGAGTTCAGGCCCCACCACCACTGGACCCCCCCCCCAAAAAAAAAAAAACTAAAGCAAAAAGGTCTGGGAGTATGGCTCAAGTGCCTAGCAAGCTCTAGGCACTGAGTTCAAATCCTAGTACTACAAAATATGAATCTTTTCAAACCCATAATTTATCATTGTCCAACTCAAACAAGAATTGGATGAACTTTTTTTCTTTTTTATTGTAAAGGTGATGTACAAGAGAGGTTACATATAGTTACATAAGTCAGGTTATGAGTATATTTTTTTTGAAAGTGTCTCCCCCTAGGTGAACATTTTTTAAGGGTATGTCCTTGCAGCCCATATGTCTCTGACATTGTGACTTTGTAATGATCATTTGTTGATTGGTGGAGAGATTTTGTAGTGCTCATGAAAGAGTAACTAATTGGTTTTCAGGGGGGAAAAATCTGAGTTTTAGGAACCAATCATGGTGTAAGGTAACCACAGTTACCTGGGTAGATTCTGCCATTTCACTCTGACTCAGTTTCCTGGAATGTTAAATGAAGAACTTGGAAGAAGCTTGTAAGTCCATGCTAGTACTGTCATTTTATAATTCTGCGGCTGAACTTTTTGTTCTGGTCAAATGAGTCTAAAATAAGCAGAAATAGCATGTTGATCTAGAAAATGGCTAGAGATTACGCTAGTGTTTCTCAGGATTTTATTACACTAATGTGTGCCCTAGCCTCAGAAGGCAGTACTGTAGATATGAGACATAACTTAAAGCAGCTAATAAATAGTCATATGATTCCTGAATGAAACTATAACAGCCACATACTGTGTGCTGAGGATGCGGAGTGACAACATGAGCTGTGTGCTTCCTGCTCTCATGGAACTTACAGGCTAGCAAATGCGTGTATAGAGTTAGAGCTAACACTCTAACACCACTCCCTCAGTCTACTCTTGGCAGACACAAACAGCCAGACCAATATGGAATCCCATCCTGGAAAGGTCTCTTCTGAAGAGGAACAGAGAAGTGAGAGAGTATGTCAGTAACCACACATGTGAAAAGGGCATCCTCTTAGCAGAGGTAGCCTAGTGCAGGAAAACAGCACTGGAAGGGAATGGAGACAGGATCACACTCAACTGTGCTGTGAGCTAGCTGTGGAACCTCATCTCTTCATCTCTTTGGGAACTCAGTGCCTTCATCTATGACCTGGTAAAGAGGGTTTAAATTTGTGCCAAATCTATGTGCCAAGGGACTCAAAGTCCAGAGCTACTCTTAGCTCATGTAGCATTTTCACAAGTTAGAAAAAAACGCTTTTCCTCCAGGCACTGCACTGTCCTTGGTGGAGATGTTTTGTAACAGACAAGTTTGTTAATAGCTGCAGGAGAATGGTATTTCCAAAAGGACTTCTGCTACATCAATCTGGAATTTGGCTTTTTATGTTGTACTAATGAAATAGATATTTTCACATTAAAGCAAATACAGCTAAACTAGATTGTAGAAAACAAAGTTGAGATAAAAACGAAAGTTTCAAGAGTTGTGTTGATATTGGTCAGGTTCTGGCTCTGCAACTCAAGTCAGAGTGCTGTGCACCAAACGCTACTTTGGGGGGCTTCAGAAGCACACTGAGGAGTGTGGGCTCCTCTTTTTATTCTTGGGTAATTCAGTTCCCCAAAGAAAGTGGACATGGAGTGAACATCCCCATGTCATGAACTTTTCTCCATGGTGCATCAATATCTGTTCTGCATCCTGATGCAGACATATGCTCATTCCTCCACTATACCAACAGGGTAAACATGACCTCGTCGGGTGGAGAAGATGGACCACTAGCTGCTTTTTCTGCAACTAGTTTGTATCTACTAGTACACAAGAAAATCCTTTAAAGAAAGGAAAATTATGATAATTAAAAGGACCAGTTCTTAATTCATTTGAGCCAGTGCAATTGAGCCAATAGATTTGGAAAAAAAAATACATAAAATCTATAGGTAGTCTTCTCATTAAGCTAAGATGATTTTTACCTATCCAGAAATTGAAGCAGAGAAGTGTAAGAGTGCTGCTGCCTTGGACCTTTAAAGTTTATCTTCTGTCTGTAAGTGTAACTCTAGGAATCAGTGATGCAGAGACTGAATGCGTTCTCTCAGGTGCATTCACAGATGGTAGTAAAGAGTTAATGGAAAATTCTCTGACAAAATGCAAAATCGGGTGCAAAATGGGCATAGGGGAACGTGTATGTACTGCATGTGTCCAGACTTAGGGAGTTCTTAAGTTTTCACCTCTCCCAATCAAACCTGCTCCTCTATCCTCCCAGTCATTTCCCTACTTGCCCTGGTAAATGTTCCACGTTGCTCCTGTTGCTCATGTCCTCTTTGTCTCCTCTCTCCCCAGTGTGCTACTCCCAGTTCCGACAGCAATTCCTTGAACAACCTCTCTGGTCTGACCATATTTTACCATTACCAGTATTTCTGTTCTACTTAAAGCCACCATCATTTATTTTTTATTTTTGTTGGTCAGGGTTTGAGCTCAGGGCCTGGGCACTGTCCTTGAGCTCTTTGTGCTCAAGGCTGCCACTTTGAGCCATGGTGTCACTTTTGTCACCATCATTTTTAGCCTTGGTGAATACATTAGCCTCTAAACTAGTTTTCATTTTTCTACTTCCATTCTACCGTGGTCTGCATTTCATAAAATAGCTAAAATTATATTTTTAGTTAATCAGACCATATCACTCAATTGCTGAAAGCCTTTTAGTGACTTCCTATCATGCACACTGTAAAATGCAACATGCCTGGTATTGCACACAAGCCACTTTCACTTCTCCAAGCTCAGCTCTTGTCTCTCTCTTGTTCGCTGATTGTGCCTCAATCCCTTGGGCCTTGTGGCCAGTTACATCATGGTAATGAAAGAAACTAGCCAAAAGGCTACATATCATAGATTCCATTCATGTGACACTCTGGCAACGGCAAAACTGTAGGGATTTGAAATTGATTGGTGGTTCCCAGGAGCTAGGAGCATGGAGGGGGACTGATGAGAGAGTAATGAGAGAACCTGGGGTGATAGAAATGCCTTATTTTGATAGAAGTGGTAGATATACAACAGTTTGCATTAGCCACATTCACTTTAAAATTGATAAAGGTTACTGTATATAAACAATACCCAACTAATCCTATTATTTATTTATTTATTTATTTATTTTTTGCCAGTCCTGGGGCTTGAACTCAGAACCTGGGTACTATCTCTGAGCTTTTGCTCAAGGCTACCATTTGAGCCACAGTGCCACTTCCAGCTTTTTCTGTTTATGTGGTACTATGGAATTAAACCCAGGACTTCATGCATGCTAGGCAAGCACTCTCCCACTAAGCTATATTCTCAGCTCTAAACCTATTTTTAAAGGAGAAAAAGCAGATTGGTTGCTTTACTGGTTGCTCCCACAGTATTGACTGAGTTACATGTGCAAAGGTACAGTCTCTTTGCTTCTCCGAATGCTGGGTATGTTGGGTCTAGTTTGGAATGTACTGGATTTAATCAGCACCTGGTTTAGAGTTCCCTCAAAAGCCAGCAACTAGTTAGGCCTGCCCCAGACTTCCTGGAATAATTATTGTTAGTTTTCAAAAAGTGGTCTAGGCCCATTTCTGTTGGACTGAGGAAAAGCTCTGCTGGGAGTTTCCCACTTAGAAACTGAATTTTCATTTGGACAGGGGGCCAGCATTCAGCTCTCTGAGTGAGAATGCTCTGGTGGTATTTGTTCTATGTAACACAGCAAATGTGATAGTAGAATTTTACATTTGCTTAGAATGCTTAGTCATCCAGAGCAAAATGTAGTTCATTCACATTTCCAGATACAAATTATTCTAGCAAATGTGTACTAACAGCAAATGGTTATGTTGGAGTCCATTAGAAATAATTGACTTCTAGGTTTAATCCTTGGTGAGAAGTCAGTTTTTAAAAATGTAAAAATTGTAGATTACATTGTGGTTTTGAGAATAAGTGATCATCCTTACATACAAGTTGAGTAAAGAACATAGTAAATTGTGCCTTGGAGAAATGTGCTGAAGAGTTCCATCATATCCTACTTGGAAATAGTTATATTCCTTATTTTCTTAGCCTAATTTTCTCTCTACATAATTTCTTGTCCTTGTTAGGTATTCCTGAGTGTGTTTTCCTATCTCTTCTTATACCAGTCCAGCTCAGAAGTGGTTTCTTTCATCTTTACCTAGTTAAATCTTCATTTTAAGTTAAGTAACAAGTAAGTAGACTTTATAAAATTACTTTAACTGTAACAATTTGCAAGTCTTACCTTTTTTTTTTTGGTAGTGGGGCCTGAACTCTGGGCCTGGGCACTGTCCCTCAGCTCTTTTACTCAAGGCTAGCACTCTACCACTTGAGCCACAGCACCACTTCTGGCTTTTTCTGCTTATGTGGTGCTGAGGAATCAAACCCAGGGCCTCATGCATGCTGAGCCACCTTCCCAGCCCCGAGTACTAGATATCTTAAATGATGATGCCTATACTCCCTAGAACTTTCGGTCATGACAGTCTAATGGAATGCATCAGTCAGGATGCTTTTGAGTGGCTTAAGAAGTAAGGAGCTCCATACTTTCACATAGCAAAAAGACCAAAGGAGGTTTAAAAGAGAACTCCTATGTTGGCTACAGTTGTCAGCAAAGACACCTGGTATTCCCAATTCTTACCTCTGCTGTCCTCCACTTCATCCTCTCCTGAAAAAGGATGAGCAAACTAGGCCTCTGAGTCAAAGGCAGTACTGCTGTATCCACAAGGAGGGATCTGAGCTATGTCAGACAAACACATCTGTTGCTCCAGTCAGGAGGCCTTTTCCTAAACTCTAAGAGAGAATTCCCCCTCTCTCCTTCGTTTGCCCTTCACTGTATTTTTTACCTTATCCCATGATCACACTTACCAAACTATCTCTCCTTGTCTCCTTCATGCTTGTGTACCCCAGCCTCCTTGCTGTCAGGACAGGATCTTACTCGCCTTACTCGCCATGTCTTTGCTTGAACACTTACAAGGTACTTGTTTATAGGATGAAATTAAATTGGATTTCTAAAGAAAGTAGAATGGCTTGGATTTTGATAGAAGTTAATAGGTATAACTGGCGAAAGAAATAGAAAGTTTGGCCTACTAAGCTTTCTCTGACAATGGCCCTAGAAAGACATTTTTTTTCCTCAAATCACCCCAAGACTTCTGCATATTGTCCACAAATTATTCCCATATTCTGAAAACATGATTCTGTCCTTAGGAATTCATTCTATCTCAACTCGTTCTTCTATCAATCTATTCCCCATCTTTAAATTTTCTAGCCAATCATATCCTGTTGGTATCTTGAACTACTTCAAGTATCAGGCAGGGCTGCCTCCTTATTCTGACCCCTGCCACATAGCATGCAAGTCATGAACCTGGAATGATGCCATGCCTTCCTCAGAATCAGATCAAGGCTTCCAGCAATAACCTTGTATTAATATAAAGTATATTGAGGCAATACTGCATCTCAGCAGACCCACATCAGCACTGCAGAGGTAGCTGCACTGGTGCTGGTATGCTTGCTATCACACAGATGTGGAAAGGGTTTTGCCAGGTCTGTGTACCCAGCTGTGCTGCGAGCTATGACCCGGGAAAGCAAGGGCAATGGCGATTACTGCTGTGAGCATCCTGCAGCTCCCGGAACTCAAATATAATTTTGAGTAATTTACTTTTGGTAAATTAGGGTGCCTAAATATACTTTAATGTCGAATGTGTGTTGATGTTTATTTAAGGAAAGTGCTTTGATTTTTGATTTTTTCAATTTTAAAATGTTTATTTGAAACTTAACCACTTTATTATAGAAATAAACTTTCTCGAAAAAAACTTTCTCTTGTTAACTTTCAACTTTATTTGATAAAAGTTCCATTCTATATATGTATGTATAAATTAGGACGTTCAATGGCTTTCAGAAATACTTTGCAGCTGGCTGTGATGGTACTTGCGGGCAATCCCAGCATTCAGGAGGCTGAGGCAAGAGGTTTCTAAGTTTGTGCCTAGCCTGGGCTACGTAACAACCCTGTGTCTTAAAAAAAGATCAAGGGCAATGAATGTAACTCAGTGGTAGAAGATTGCTTAGCTGAGCTCAGTCCTCAGCAATGAAAAAAAAAAGTGTGTGTATATAGTGTATTTGTATTAGATATATATCACTCACCACTGGAAAGTAATTGATGGACCAGCCTACTACCTAAACTAAGAATGGCTTTTACATTTTTAAATAGTTAAAAAAATTCATGGTGTTAAAATCATATAGAATTCAAATTTAGTAAATTCATTTATTGGAACACAGCCACAACCATTATATGTGGGTATTGCCTATGGCTACTCTCACATTCAAATGACAGAGATGAGTATTTACAGTTGACTGTGTTGCTTACACAGTTAAAGTATTTGCTGTTTTCCCCTTTGCAGGAAGTCATTTGCTAATTCAATCCTAAGATTAGAAGAAAGAAACTCTTAACATTCAGCTTTTGTATCTTGAATGAAATGTTGTGTTAAACATGATCAGTTTGTTCTCTTTTATAATGAGTCAGTGTCCTGGAAATGCTGCCCATACTATATAGCACAATAAGATGGAGGGTTTTGGAATTTTTTTTTGTACAGTGGAAACCAATTTTATTCTCTAGGAGAATAATAAATAAGTCTCTCTTCATCAGTATTCAACAGAGCATTGAAAGAAAGTTTGCCTGCAGCAAAGGTTACTTTTGACTTCTTGCTGAAATCCCATCTAGAAATGCTCCATAGCCAGGCTTTTCTTTAAGTAATAGGGGATGTTTGTATGTTCCTTTAATGATCTTTCATTTCAGTTGTATAATCAGTTTTCAAAACCAGCAGTGAGTTAAGGAAGGGAAGTTACAGAAGGTAATAGGAAGATTGAGTATTGCGTATTTTATAACTGACTCATTATTTCATTTATGCTTAATACAGTATGACCACATTTCTAAGAGGTTGCATATATCCAATGATATTGTGCACACAAGTGACTTATTAATTTGAACTGTAAAATAATTTTGGACTATAGTCAAAACCTATGAACTTACTCATTGCTTTCTTCTCCCACTTCTTTTTTTTCCTGGAATGATGAATAATAACTATTTTAATCAGCAAAAAAGTCTGAAATTTTAGGTATTTAAAAAACTGACTTTTCCCAGTTAAAATAAAAAGACCATTAGTGTGGTTATATACTCTGCATCTTAGTGTGTCTATAGTTTAGTGTTTTACCACAGTTTAGATAATTTTATATTCATGATTTCATAGGAGACAAAGTCTAAATAGAAACAGAAGGTCTTCTAGATTTTCTAATAAGTTTTGTCAGTTTTGGACCTGTGTACAGGTTCCATATCAGTAGTTCCATTATTTCTAATTAACTGTTCTAATTTTTAATGTTCCTCTAAATTAAAATATTTATGCAGGGATTATATTCTTATTCTGTATATCTCTAAGTTTGATGTTAACTTGAAGATCACTGGGGAAATAATCTAAGGCCCTTTTTCATCAACAGTTTACACTAATGAATCATAAGCAAATACATTATTAAACCCACAAATACCATACATATGTAATTGGCTAAATGTATATGAAGTGTATGGTGGAAAACTGTTGGCTATATAGACTTAGTAAAGTAACAATCAGTGGAATACAGTTCCCTAGACCATAGATCTGAGAGCCTTACTGCCCACTGGAGGTCACTTCTACAATCTAAAAAGTATTACCTTCCTCATAAAGTCCACTTATGGTGTTATGCATGATTTATAGCCCAAAGTGAAAAATAGTACTTCTCTGTCCCTTAGCAATAAAGTGTCAGTTAAGTCATGAATTCCATTTTGGACAAACTAGTTACTGGTTATATTTAAAATTTTCAGTGTTATTCTTTCATTGCTAATAATTCTTTGGTCTGTTCTTTGTAAGTTTGGAGTTATTGCCTTTTCAGATCATATACTTAAAAATATTCTTTAGTTAATTGGCTTCTCTTTTGCAAGAAATTTAAAAGGATCTCTTTTCTTAGTTTGGCAAGACTGGGTTTGAACTAAGTTTGAAGTAGGTACCCTACTACTTAAATGATCTCCTCAGCCTTTATTACTTTAGTTATTGTTTGGATATGGATATTTTTGCCTGAGTTGGCCTAGACTATAATCCTCCTTTTTATACTTCCAGCATGGTTGTGATGACAGGTGTGTACATCAGCTATTGGTTGAGATGGAGATCTTGTTAACTTTTTTTTTTTTAAATCTTGGCTGGCCTCCTGATCTCTTGAGTCCCAAGTACCTAGGATTACATGCATGATCCACTGCTCCTAGCCTGAAAGAATCTTTAAAGCCACAAATATATTACATATGTAAGAAAAATTACAAGATCAAGATAAAGGTTTTTTTTCTTTTGGTTAGATAAAATGTTCTGTTACTCTTCATCAACAGTACAGTAAACCTAGATCAAATCAGTATTGTTTGATAGACGTTCCACAATTCTACCACTCAAATTTAGAGGACTGGAGGTATCACTCAATGGCACAGAATGTGCCTGGGGTGCACAGTCTTGAATTCAATTTTCAGCATCCAAAGAAACAAGATTTACACTTAACACTGATGTGCTGGTTAGTTTCATCTCTGATTCTTCTACCCTCACTTGTGAAGAAGAGGTTATACCTTCACATAGGTTCCTGTCTCATAAGGTTTCCTAAGTGTAGGTGAATTGCTTATCGAAAGCATATAAGAAAATTGTCACTTCAGGCAGAAGGTTGTCTGGCAGTCAGAGTCTCCTTATTGCTATGTGTCTACTAGGATCTTTACTTAAAATTTCCTTACTATTTGTTTGGGTGAGCCTGTCTACTTCTTTTGAACTCTCATTTCTGCTGACTTACCTATAGTATGCCTTGTTGCTTTATTTTTGTCCATAGGTACTTTTTTTTTCACTCTCCACAGTTTTATGATGCCTACCTGATTGCTACAATTAGCAGTTCTAATTAGCATCTAACACTTTGGAGACTCATTTTCACATTTCTCCTTAAATCTCAAGCTGTCCGTGATGAATAGAATTCAATTGTATGGACATTTTCTTCTACAGCTATTACAAAATTCAAATACTAAGATTGTCCCTATTGGCACACCTGATATTCTCTGTCCTCTGACCATTCTTTTTCCCAGTTGTTGAAATGTTAGAATATTTTCCTACTTCTTGCAGGTAGCTGCTTGCTTCATTTTCCACCTTGTGCTGTTATGACCTTACAGACCTCCAGACCTCCTAGAGCTCTGGAACCTCCCAACAGTCTGGAAACTATTGGGTTTATTCAGTTGCCATATATTAAGCATGAGTTTAATATATTCAAGACTAGACTAGATGCTAAGCAGCATTTTTACATTGTAAAAGAGAAGCCTTTAAATTGAGTGTCATTGGAAGTTGGACACATGCTACATTGGAATTGTCTGTGACTGCTGCTCAATTTGACTATGGACCTAAAATTGTTTTAAAAAGTACAGTCACACAAAGAAAAAAAACTGCTGGAGAAATAACAAAATACATACAGGAAATAATTGAGAAATAATTGAGAGCCAACTAGAAACTAGTATGGTTTTGTAACAGTAATGATTTAAAAATTTATCAATGCCCCAATAACACCACCAAAAAAAATAAACCCTCTATAGATACTGAAAGTCTACGGAGTATAGGAGTTGTTAAGAGCAGAAGGAATCACTCAATTCAGCTTCTTTTAGAAGCTGGATGAATCAAAAATTAAAGGACAGATTATGAGGATAGTTCACATGGGGGAACAACATTAGGAAAGATACAAGCATGGAAGTTGGCAAAGAATATGTGGGGAAAGAAAAAACCTAGCTTTGTGAAAGCTCCTAGAATAAGTATTGTTGCATGAGGTCAAGGCAACTAACTATATTATTTAAATTTTTATTATTATAAAGATGATGTACAGAGGGGTTATTATTACATAAGGTAAAGAGTACATTTCTTTTTGGATAATGTCACCCCTTCCTTTGCTCTCTCCCAGTTTTCTCCTCCTGTCCCCACTCATACAGTTCATTTCAGTGTAGTGTCCAGTGCATACCATTGCTCCATTTGCTGAATACAACTTGAAAGCTGGGCTGGATAATTTAGAATTTTTGTTTCTTACAGCAGCACCATTCTGTAGTCAGGAGCAAAGGATATGATTATGATTATGATGGTGTCCTTGCAATAATTCTGAGAGATGGAGCATGTCTCAGTGATACTGTGCCATCCTGGCAAGTATGCTGCCCTGAGTTCAAACTACAGTATTGCTCTCACCAACCCTTACCAAAAAAATAAAAAAATCATGGAAGACAAGATCATTCTGCTGCCAGATGCAGACCTGACTGTGGTGGGGAAGAAAATTTCTCTCCTAGTTGCTGATGACCTGAGGAAAGCTACAGATTTTCCTGAGGCCATCTGGGTACAAAAGAATGAAAATTAAAAATTAAAAATAGTTTTGAAGACAGACTATCACAAATCAGAGTAAGAGCTAGGCAAATTCTCTTAAGAAATCACAATAAAATTGTACAAAATTATAAAAAAGCAAGTTTAATACTACATACTAATAAAAGACATTCAATAAATTGAAAAACATTTATCGATGGGAAACACTTGTGTTTCAGGTAAGAATAGAAGGACTCTGTGGTATTTCTGACTAGAATAATCTTATCCCCCACCTCCAGACTCAGCATAGTACTTCTACAAGATGAAGGAGACCCATGGAAATGGAAGTTTCACTGGAGGAGTAGCCTTGTTTGGTAGGAAGTGGAACATGAAAAGCCCATTGCTGTTAGCACTGTAGCAGTATGCCTAATGGCGAGAAGGACTAGTTAACTCAGTAGACCTGAGATTGTAGTCTGGGGCCAACAGTGGGCCACAAGACTGACCTGAAATTTATCAGGGAGTGATAAATGTTATAGTTATAAGGGATCTTGGTATATTTATACAAAGGCTGATGAAAAGGCTTCATATATATGTAGAGGAGATAGAAGAGGACTTAAGCTATCATCTCTACACTCTAGTTGACTGTGAAATTTTGAACATATACTGCAGAGATGGATGAGAGATTGGAAGAAATTAAGTGTCCTGGCATACTTGAAAACTACCTGAACTATTTTATATGGTCCCCAACCAAACACAGGTCCATTGACAGAGGGTAAAAGGTGTTTGAACACAATCACTGACTATACACTGGCTTGACCACTAAGCTATGAAGACACAGAAGTGATCCCTAGTTATCTAGGCTTAAAAATAAAGCTCATACCAATAAGCCTAGCTACTTGGAAGGCTGAGATTGGGAGGATTATAGTTTGAGGCCAGCTCTGGTAGAAAAGTCCCTAAGATTTGACTCCATGATGGGAAACTAAGTGGTGACACATGCCTGTGATCCCAGCAATGATGGGAGACCTAATGTAGGCAGATTGCTGTTCAGGCCTGTGCCGGGTAGGAAGTGAAGCTATCTAAAAAATACCCAGCCAAGAACATGGTGTGTGACTCAGGTGGTAGAGTGCCTGCCTAGCAAATGTAGGGTCCTGAGTTCAATCCCCAGTGTTGCCCCTAAATAAAGTTTTTATTTTAAAAAAATGGAGTAGAGATTCACCAATCCTTGCACTGTGAAGAAGATGGAGTCCACAGATTTAGTCCATGAATATTAATAAACAAGAACAACATCCCCAAGAAGACATTGAAATCCAAGCTTACTCTCATATTCTATCTAAAAGTTAAGCAGAAAAGTACAAGATATATAAAGAAAAGGGTCCAATATTCATAGGAAAAAGAAATAAATGGAAGTGTTTATAAGTGGGCCTACATGTGAGACTTGACAAATAAGGATCTCAACACAGTACAGTAAATATATTCAAGGATTATATACACAGACATGGAAATTATTAACGAGATCAAATGGAACATCTACATTTGGAAAATACAACTGAAGTGAAAAATTCACTGGAGTGAGTCAATAACAGACTTAAGATGCCAGGAGAAAGAACTAATGGTCTTTAAGATGGATTAATTAGAAAAGCAGAGAGAAAAAGAATGGAAAAAAGTGAACAGATCTCAAAAGCCTAGCTAACATCAAGAAACTTATCAAAAGGATTAAATAACTAAACATTATCAAGGTAACTATATATAATATATCCATAGCAGAGATAATTCCCATGATATTCTCAGTATGCATGGAAAAAGCATTAATGAAATCCAACATGCACTCCTTATTAAGAACTGAACAGTGGAAAAATAAGGGAACTTTCTCAATAAAGAGCATCTAGGGGAAAAAAAACCCACAGCTAATCTTGTCTTCTTTTTTTTTTTTTTTTTTTTGTCGGTCGGGGGCTTGAACTCTGGGCCTGGGCGCTGTCCCTCAGCTCTTCAGCTCAAGGCGAGCACTCTACCACTTGAGCTACAGCGCCACTTCCGGTTTTCTGGTGGTTTATTGGAGATAGGAGTCTCACGGTCTTTCCTGCCCGGGCTGGCTTTGAACCGCGATCCTCAGATCTCAGCCTCCTGAGTAGCTAGGATTACAGGCATGAGCCACCAGCGCCCAGCTATCTTGTCTTCTTAATAGTGAAAGATTGGCTGGTTTTTTTCCTAAGATTGGGAACAAAACAAGAATGTCAGCTTTCACTACTACTCAACATTGTAGTAAAGATATTTGCCAGTGTGATATGTCACAAAAAGAACGAGAAGAAAGAAATAAAAGCATGTAGTTTGGAAAGAAACAGTGTAATGTGCAAATGGCATGACCACTTATGTAGAAATCTTATACACACATAAACACACAAATTAATAAACAAGTTCAGTAAAATGCCGACATGATAAAATCTACGATATAAGAATAATCCAAAATGAAATGAAAACTTTTGCACAAAATAGCATCAAAAGAGTAGGACACTCGGTTAAAATTAGTTTAAGCCAAGAAACAATTTAAGGAAAACTACAAAACACTGAAAAGACATTCAGCCATAGGGATAAAAAGCAATGTAAGGATGGCACAGTCTCATAAGGTTTCAAGGTGGTTGGGAGGTTGACCAGCAGGCCAAAGTGAAAGTCTCTATGAAGTAAAAGGATGATAGTAGTTTCACCCTACTTCCTGCACCCTGGGGACCCAGCAGTAGGGCTTATTTTTATTTTATTTATTTATTTTTTTTGGGTCTGGTCATGGGGCCTGAACTCTGGGCCTGGGCGCTGTCCCTCAGCTCTTCAGTTCAAGGCTAGTGCTCTACCACTTGAGCCACAGTGCCACTTCCGGCTTTTTTCTTTTTGCTTATGTGGTGCTGAGGAATTGAACCCAGGGCCTCAGGCATGCAAGGCAAGTGCTCTACCACTGAGCCACCTTCCAAGCCCCATAGGGCTTATTTTTAAAGAATCAAATAATACAGATTGTCAACATAGGAAAAAGATTGGCATCATCCACCAAAAGCAGAAAATTCGATAAGCCTACAGACCAGATATGAAAGAAAACCCAGAAAAGTGAATCAGAGAACAAATTAGTGCACGATGGTACAGACAGCAAATTTGAAGATGAGACCCTAAACAGGCTATCGAGGACATGAAGAAGTGAGTGAATTTTAACTCAGTGCAACAACTACAGTTAATGAGAAAGTGCTGAAAGGCGAGTATAAAATGCTCTGTGAAACTCTTGATTGTATTCTACAACTTTATGAAAAAGAAAAGCCAGATATTACAAAGAATTGGGAAAGCTAGAAGTAGAATAAGAATGTGGAAGAGGGCTCAATTTAGCCAATAATTTGATACTGTCAAGAATGCTCGATATGTGGAACATAGAAAGAGAAAAGTCAGATCTCAATGTATCACTTACAGACGTGCCTGGAAAATCAAGGAAGAAAGAGAATATGAGGGTTTGACTTCTTCAAGCCATGATGCCTCAAACAGCAGATCATGAAATACCTGAGAAAGAACCAAAAGTAAGGACCAGCAGTTAAGGGATTTTTAGAGGACCATATAGATGATTCTCATTATTTCTGATGGAAGAAAAAAACTCTCAAAAAAGACAGCATAGCCAGGCAGTGATGGTGCACACCTGTAATCCTAGCTACTCAAGAAGCTGAGATCTGAAGATTGTGGTTCAAAGCCAGCCCCAACAGAAAAGCCCCTGTGAGACTTCTATGTCTAAAACTAGAAGTAGAGCTGCGGCTCAAAGTGGTAGAGTGCTGGACTTGAGCAAAAGAGCTCAGGGACGGTGCCCCGGCCCTGAGTTCAAGCCCCACAGCTGACTCAAAACAAAACTAAACAAAAGACAGCATATAAACGGAGTGGCTCACCCCTGTAACCCTTCCTATTCAAGAAGCAGAGATCTGAGGAATACAGTTTGAAGCCAGACAGAGCAGGGAGTCTGTGAAACTTTTATCTCCAATTAACTAGCAAACAAAAAACCCAGAAGTGGTAGAACACTGGCCTTAAGCGAAAAAGCCGAATGAGAGTGTGATGCCCTGAGTTCAAGCTCAACAATGGCACATACACACACAAATAGAGTTCTCAACCTGATTGCACACCACAGAGCTATCTTCACAGCAGCAGGCTCTTCCACAGTCTGCTCCTCCTCACACACAGGGACTGTCCATGGCAGGGTCATGTGTTCTTGGAGCACCGCCAGCTCTGCCTTCTGGATCATTTGGAAGTGGTCCTGGACCTCCTTCTTGAGGACTCTCCATAAAGGATTCCTCCCTCTCCACCTCCTCCTGGCATTATGCACTCACCTTTGTGCCTCCACTTGGAACTTCCCTACTTGGACTTTCTCCACCACCTCCCCTGTCCCAGCCAGAGGTCTTTATATCCCACACCCATCTTGGTTCTGCAACATAGGTTACATGAGTGCAGCCACAACTAAGAGGAAAGCCACCACACCTGTCTTTGCCAAGCCACAAATCACTTGCTCCAAGCCAGAGATGACTCCGTCTGTGCCCACCACATGGTGGGTATGGTGGAGAAATAAAGGGGCCATGCTATTGCCAAGAGAAAACCAAGGGATGATTCTGTTGTGCTTCATACCAAATAGCCCCCAAATTTGGTCTCCATGCAAATTAAGGATGATATTTATAATATTTTCATGAAAGATGGGAAGGGCTGCTGTGATGGCTTTTGGTGCCAGGCAGGCTTCTGTCCACAAAAGTGGTTCATGAAGCACGAGGCTCCTGTTAGGAGACACTGCTACTTCTATTTTCTAATTTCAATTCAAGGAATGTCCTGAAGTTTAGTGTTGTTTGGAATGTTTGGCACAGACAGGAAGTATTGTGGCAAATAAATTAATGATCGAAGCAGAACTACTAATACCCTTTCACACTACCGCTTTCACCCCATTTTGTCTCCAGTTCTTTCAGAATTGTAGTTACTCATTCTCACTTCTTAGGTTCTGTGGGTGTCAGAGAAGAAATTTCTGAACCACTTATTTAATCTTATCCTTTTTTTTTTGTTTGAGTTATTTTTAAGATTTTCCTGTAAATATCTGGTGGTCTTTTAAAGTGGATCTGAATGTCATTTCTTGATACCAAGTAGGATGTGTGGGAAGAAAATGTATAATTCTTTGATTAATGTTGTTTCCCACTGACCTAAACTTTGAGTGTTTCCTAGGGGAAAAACTATCCCATGTCAAAATGAATGAAGGGAGAGAGGGAGGAAAGAGAGGAAGGAGGGAGGAGGGAGGGAAGAAAGCAAAGAAGGAAGGAAGGGAGGGAGGAAGGGAAGAAGGAAGGAAGGAAAAGAAGGAAGGAAGAAAAGGAAGGAAGGGAGGAAGGAAATTCTAAAGTGTCACTAAGAGAAGATGTAGAAAACCTAAGCACATGGCAGGCATTCAATTCATGGGTTAGAAGGCTTCTTATTGGTAATTTGGCAGTTTTCCCCAAATTGATATACACATTCAATACAATCCCCAAAGAAATATTGGCAGACCTTTTTGGATAGAAATTGACAAGGTGGAAATGTGAACAACTCAGAATAGCTAAAAACAATTTAAGAAAGGAAAAATAGAATAGGAAGATTTACATTTTTCAGTTTGAAGTTTTCCTATTAAACTCCATGATTTCATTGTAGCGTGAGGACAGACACATACATTGGAATAGAACTGACCGTCTGCAAATGAACCTTTTTATGTTCAATCAGTTTTCATCAAAGAGGCTAGGGAATGCAATGAGGAAAGGATTGTGGTTTTAATAAGTAGCATAAGAAGATGAATTTACAGGCTTGCCTCATGGCATATGCAAGAAGTCATTCCAAATGGATAATAGATTTAAGTGTGAGAGGTAAAACTATAAAAGTGACAGCTAAAATGTCAAAGCTAAAACTATAGGAGAATTTCCCTGATTTTATGTTAGAATCTTTAGATCTATCACCAAAGCTTTATTCATGTTATTCATTCATTTTTACACACCTCTTTTGGGCTAATTTAGCTGTGGGCTGCACTATCTCTGTTACAGCTTCCATCTTGGCCCAGAAGGAAGGCCTATTTGTTTATTTTGGAGGATGGGCACTTCAGTTTTGCTGTAGTAAATGCCAGCGCCGGAGATAATATTCACTAGATAAGTGAAGATTTGAGAATGGAGCCACAGTGAGAAATTAGTGTTGAAGATATAGATTTGCTGTTCACTCAAGAATAAGAAGCAGGAATGAGGCAAAATGTCAGTCTTGGGCAATCTTTTTTTTTTTTTTGGGTCCGGTCGTGGGGCCTGAACTCTGGGCCTGGGCACTGTCCCTCAGCTCTTCAGCTCAAGGCTAGTGCTCTACCACTTGAGCCACAGCGCCACTTCCGGCTTTTTTCTTTTTGCTTATGTGGTGCTGGGAATCGAACCCAGGGCCTCAGGCATGCAAGGCAAGCGCTCTACCACTGAGCCAACTTCCCAGCCCAGTCTTGGGCAATCTTAAAAGGGAAAGGCATGGAGAATGATTAGGAACAAGGAAAAAGTCAACTCCCCCCCCCCAAAAAAAAACTACACATGATGTATACTAAAGGCTTTATTTTACCAGAGATGCTCTTCCCCCTTCTCCTGCCCAAGACAGTAGGCCTGAACAGACCAAATTGAAGAAATTACTTAAGATTTAATAAAAATATATTTGTTTGGTTTTCTTTTAAGGAAACAATTTTTTCATAAAACTCAAACCTGATTGTGGAACTACCTCCCCCACTAGGTGGCAAAAGTAAGCTGTGGGAGAGAGCCAGGCAGTCAGGCCTGAAGCCGGGCACTGTCACCTCACCCCTTAATACCTTTGTTTGGAAACACTCAAAGGCTGTACACTTGAGATTGTATAAAACAAATGAAGAATAAGATTCACCTTGTATTGGCTTTTGGTAGAAATGTGAATGCTTCAGGGTACTTAGATCTGCTTTTACCAAAAATACTAAAGAGAAAGTTAATTGTGTTCATTGGTAATTTTATCCCAAGAGTCTATGGGAAATGCTATTGAAAAAGCCTGAGCTAAATGGTAAGTTCTTTTAAAAATAAACTTGTAGCAGTTGGTAGAAATTATTTCTAAACTGCTGTCATTGTAGGTTGCTTTCCTACCTGTGCTTTTATGAATATAAAAAGTTTCTGAAAATTTAAATAATTACATGGAACTTGGAATATGTTTAAAAATAGCCTGAATGAAGTAGTACTTTCAAAATATTCTATTCAAAAGTTTTATTAGTCAACAAAGACTGGTCGGTTCTAATTGCAATGTCAACATTAGTAGTATTTTTCCTTCTCATTTCTTTTTATTTGTAGATCTTTTGTGTTGTCCTTTGGTGGCTAGGCACCTGGGAAGGGCAGCAGACTTGCTTTTTTTCTCATAGGAAGTGATTCCCTCACACATTACTGTGCCCAATCCAGCACTGTAGGTAGTACGGTGTCTCCCTGGTCTTTGGATGTTACAAGAAACAGGCCAAGCAACCGGGGGCTCATACTTGTAATCCTAGCTACTCAGAAGGCTGAGCTCTTAAGGATTCAGATTAGAAGCTAGACTAGGCAGATATGAGTCTGTAAGACTTACAAATTAACCAGCAAAAAGCCTGAAATGGAGCTGTGATGCAAGTGGTAGAGCACCATCCTTTAAGGGCATATAAGCTAAGGAAGAGCTTGAGGTCCTGAGCTCAAGCCCAGTACGGGTATATATTTTTTTTAATTAAAAAAAAAAATGAGGCTGGGCGCCAGTGGCTCATGCCTGTAATCCTAGCTACTCAGGAGGCTGAGATCTGAGGATCGTGGTTCAAAGCCCACCAGGGAAGGAAAGTCCAGGAGCCTCTTTTTTTTTTGGGGGGGGGTCCGGTCATGGGGCCTGAACTCTGGGCCTGGGCGCTGTCCCTCAGCTCTTCAGCTCAAGGCTAGCGCTCTACCACTTGAGCCACAGTGCCACTTCTGGCTTTTTTTCGTTTTGCTTATGTGGTGCTGAGGAATCGAACCCAGGGCCTCAGGCATGCAAGGCAAGCACTCTACCACTGAGCCACCTTCCCAGCCCCAGTGTGGAGTGTTTTTGACATCAGGCAAAAAAAACGTAATTTCCACCTAGTGGGTCAGGGACAGCCATGGAAATCTGCAAATAAGCAAAGCAGTTCTACCTAGAGTAATGGTGTAGATCATATTGAACACTTAAGCTATCATAGGTGAGAAATTATTTAGCAAACTTGAGAAATATCTTTTTTCTGGATTTTCACACTTTTATATAATAAATATAGCATGTCCTGTTGATAATATTTATAAATTTGTCTCTTTGTGTAACTTTACAAGTTCATTGTGATATTCCCATGTATACATAAAATGTATTTCAATCAAATTCAACACTCTAATATTCCTCTTTCTTATCACTACCTTTCTCCTCGTCCCCCCCCCCCTTTTTTTTTGTCTTGGGGCTTGAACTCGGCCTGGGCGCTGTCACTGAGCTCTTCAGCTCAAGGCTAGCACTCTACCACTTGAGCCACAGCGGCACTCCAGTTTTCTTGTGGTTAATTGGAGGTAAGAGTCTCACGACTTTCCTGCCTAGGCTGGCTTTGAACCATGATCCTCAGATCTCAGCCTCCTGAGTAGCTAGGATTGCAGGCACGAGCCACCAGCACCTGGCATTCCTCCCCTTTTTGAACAATTTTTATCATTCTGTTCTCATGCATGCATGTGGAGTATTTCAATCATATTCAATCCCTTTCTCCTTTACCTTCCCTCTCCAGTTCACTCCAACCACAGTCCCCTGATCATGTCTCCATCTATCTATCTATCATCTATCTATCTATCTATCTATCTATCTATCTATCTATCTATCTATCTATCTATCTATCTATCTATCTATCTATCTATCTATCTATCTATCTATCTATCTATCTATCTATCTATGTACTGCTGGTCCTGGAGATTGAACTTAGACCTGTGCCCTATCCCTGAGCTTTTGTGCTTAAGGATAAGCATTCTACAGGAGCCACAGCTCTACTTCCTGCTTTGTGGTAGTTCTTTGGAAATAAGAGTCTCATGGGCTTTCCTACCTGGGCTGCCTTTGAACCATGGTTCTCAGATCTCAGCCTCCTGAGTAGTTAAGATTACAGGTATGAACCATAGGTGCCCAGCTTGTCATTTGTTTTTAATATTTATTTTAAAAGCCTTGACTTTTTTATTTAATTGGAAACATGTGCCTTAATCTTGATTACTAGTCACAAAGAAATTTTATTTTAACAGTGGTCTTCACAATTAAAGTGATTTAGATTATGCATCTTTTTTTTTTCTTTTTTATCCTTTCGATCATAGGCCTTGAACACTGGGCCTGGGCGCTGTCCCTGAGCTCTTCAGCTCAAGGCAAGCCCTCTACCACTTGAGCCACAGCACCACTTGCAGTTTTCTGGTGGTTAATTGGAGATAAGATTCTCATGAACTTTCCTGCCTGGGCTGGCTTTGAACCATGATCCTCAGATCTTAGCCTCCTGAGTAGCTAGGATTACAGGCGTGAGCCACCGGCAGCTGGCTGGATTGCGCATCTTTTGAACTCCACTGGAAGCACCCTTAGAAATGTGTCCTCATTTACTTCTGGGCATGCTCCCTCCCCAGTGTCAATAGAAATGGGAACTTCTTTCTTGTTTCCTCGTGGAATAACAGGTACTTTCCCAGTATTCGCTGCTCCTGGAGAAGAAACAACAAATTATTAAAAGTGTCTTATATTTTGGTTGTTATCTGTGAGCCAAAAGGCAAATTGAAATATGGTCTTGGTCAAAGAATAATAATCTTACTAAACATGCTTGAATTAAACTCATTGAATTGTATAATCCCCTCTTCTCACTAAGGCCAAAAAATTGTAAATTCCATAATAGCTAATGGAGAACAAACCTCAAATGAAATCTAAACTTCTTTCCTAGGGATAAAAATATTAAACATCATAACAGAGCATACTCAGGAAATTCTGCCTAAGCATTTACTTTAAAAGTTTAGAATCTAAGAAATGTCTGTCTTATCCATGCTGGAGATATATAAGGTATCTAGGAGTGTGTGTGTACATGAATGTATAATATGATGGCACATTAAATATAAATACACAATTCTCACATGAATCATAGTTTGCCACTTACTATCTTCTTTCTTTGTATAGTGATATGTTCCCATTTAAATGCTTAATTTTACTTAAGATAAAGTTTGAAGCCTTAATGTCATTCCTCTATTCTTTGTCCTATTAAATAACACTTTAATGAGGATTCAATGCTTTTTTTTAGTCAATATGTGACTGGGAGGTTTTCTGTGATTTCTTTTAAGTAGGAAAATTTGCACAAAAGAAGTGTTTTCTTATTACCAAATGAGTTACTTTGAAGTTGATGGCAGATTACATCAGTCTCTTATTTAAACTGGTACAGCAGAAGACGTGCATTGTGCATCATTAGTGATGCAGCAAATTGGTTATTTATGTTTCAGAATCTAGGCATAGCAGTCCTTTGTGTGTGCTTTCAGAGATTGCTGTTATAGTAAAACATTTTTAAATGAATAAGGTTGTCTTTTTGGTTCAGTGAATGCATCACTGGAGAATTTTAAGATCTTGGCCCTATCCACATGTCTCCTTGTCTAGTAAAATGTGAAAAAATTGTGTAAATTACTTCATATCTTAAGAGGATAATTATCACATATTATTTGTATAATTGCTGCAATATTCGTAGGTGAGAAAAATAACAGAAGCGGAGATGTATCGATCATGTCTCTAATCTCAAGTTTAATCATCTGAATATTTGAACAGAGTGAGACTAAAATATGCTGTGCTATTTTATTACGGTCAAATATTGTAATGTCTTTGTAGTGCAGCTAAGACCATACTGTCATTTATATACGTATATAATATTATAATATATAATAATATAATCTGTATACTGGAACTCATTTTCAGGCTCCTAGTTAAAATTTTGTACAAGTGATGAAAACAGATAGCCACAATATTTTTTTCCACTAATTGCCAGCATAAATGAGCTTACTGTGCTAAAGGTTTCCCATAATATGCTGGGTAGACTAATATTAGGAGTAATTGAACTATGGGGATGTTTAGAATGTTTTGTTCAGCACCTAGACACATACTGGGCCATATAGCTGGGTAGGTAGACTAGCGGAGAATAGATCTTATGGGTTTGAAAAAATTGGTTTGCACAGAAATACACATACGCAGTATATGTTGTATATACTAGGAAATTTATATATATGTTAGAACCTCTACCATATTTTGGTTAAAAATATAAATAACCAGTTTACTGTATCACTAATGATATATAACATATCTTTTGCAAATATGACATTGATATAATACTTCAAAGTATCTTATTTGCTTCTTTTATGCAAACCTTCCTGCTAAAATATATATTATACACATAAATGATATAATGTATGTTATCATAATTATAGTTATTTAATGAAAAATTTCAGTGATGACCTCACTTCTGAATTTCCATGGAGCCCTAGCTTCAGAGCAAGCCATGAGAACACCAGCATTTTGATTGTAATCACTGTTTGTCTGAGACAGAGATGTTACACTTGTGATCACATTATTCCTTTCCCCAGTGCTCTAGAGCCCATCTTTGGGAATACTCACTCTACTTCTGGGACTTATCTACTGCTAGAACTTGTCTTCTCTTCTTATCTTCTCTAGTGGCTCCTTTCCTTTGACTCCTGTCTACCTCGTCCTAATACTTTATTCTTCTCCACTATACCTTCCTGTTTGCATTGCTCTCTTCCTGTGTCAAACTTTTTCTACTTTCTCACCTTACTCACTGGTAGACAACTCTGTGGATGCAGTGTGATCTTCCTCTCAACTATCATTGTAACTCTCCTGGCCAGAGTTAACCCTAGTCTTATTTCAAGGCCTTCCTAACCTTCACTTGTGTGAATATATTTGTAACAATAGGATATATTCATTTTGAAAAGAGGAGAGACTGGTGAATTTTAAATCGGGGCACATTGATTCTGGAGCTGACAAGTTCAAACACTAGTGCAGGTCCAGAAATAGACACTATAAAAGATGTCTCAGTCTTGAATCTCAAGTCTACAGGGCAAGCCAGCAGGATGGAGAAATTCAGGCAGGATTTCTATGATATAGTCTTAAGATAGCACACCTGCCTTTTCAAGAATCTGGGTCTGTTCTTCAAGGCCATTGACTGATTGAATGGAGGCCATCATATTATGGAGACTAATCTGATTTACTTAGCCAATAGATGGCTCATATTAATCACACCTATATCATACTTTTGCCAGGAACACATAGACTAGAGTTGAACTGAACATCACAGCCTTGCCAAGTTAACAGAATATTAACTCTCACACTTCTTTACCAGCTGCAGGTTTCATGGGATAATTGGAAAACTGGGACTTGACACTTGAATCTTGTACTCTCAAGCTGCCTTACCATGGGCAAGTTTATTAATTTCTCCATGTGGCATTTGCCTTGTTTACAAAGTAAGAATAATAAACATTAGTCTGTATGATCTCTATGGCTATCAGTGCCAGCTATACAAACACTTGATTGGTAAATACAGTACATAATAAGTGAAAGGAGAAAAACTTGAGTTTTGAATAGTGAATTGGAAAAAAAAAAAGTGACAGGTACATAGTGTGTATGTGTGTGTGTGTGTGTGTGTGTGTGTGTGTGTGTACTGAATCTATTAATTATGGAATGGTTACAAGCCATAGTATAGTATATACACACATGGGGACTAAACAAACCTTGAATGACTTCTACATGCCAGGCAGTGGACTAATTCTTGATCCATGTCATGAATTTTGCTGATTTTCCTTACTGTTTTGCCTGGGGAAATTACTGTGACTTCAGACAGTGTCTTTTGGTTGTTTTGATTTACATTCTGTGTGATGCTTTTTGTAAAAATTATTTTTACATATTTTTATTGTGAAAATACTGTACAGAAGGGTTACAATTACATGAGCAAGGTAATGAGTACATTTCTTATCAAACATTGTTGCCTCCTCCTTTGTTTCCCCTTACCATCCCTTCCCATCTCCCCCCCTCCCTGCGCCAAAGTTGTAAAGCTCGTTTTTCGACATAATGTCTTGTACATCTCATTGTTGCAATGGGTCCACCTGTATCCCTATTTAAACGGTTTGTTTTTGCCCTTCCCCTCCACAAATTATACCAGCATCAAATACAGTGAAAACAGGGGTTATTGCGGGGGTGGGGGGGGGTGGGAGGGACTACAAAGCAACAAAGAAATAATCTTATAAATATGTTAGAAACCATAGCAAGAAAGAAAAACCATTTGAGTCCTTATCTTGGGGTTCATTTCACCTAACATCAACTTATCTGACGTTTCTGCTTATCTCAGACTAGTTATTGCAAATAAGGGAAAACATGGGAACTATGTTTCTTTGGGCCAGGCTTACTTCACTTAACATAATTTTTTCCAAGTCTTTCCATTTCCTAACAAATGGGGCAATGTCATTCTTTCTGATGGAGGCATAGAATTCCATTGTGTATATATACCACATTTTCTTGATTGATTCATGTACCGAGGGGCATCTGGGTTGGTTCCATATCTTAGCTGTGGTAAATAATGCTGCAGTAAACATAGTTGTGCTGGTAGCTTTAGTGTGGTCTTGTTTGTGATCATTTGGGTAAATGTCCAAAAGTGGGATTGCTGGGTCATAGGGGAGCTCTATGTGGAGTCTTTTGAGGAACCTCCATACTGCTTTCCAAAGTGGTGAACAAGTTTACACTCCCACCAATAATGCAGTGGGGTTCCCTTCTGTCCACATCCCCTCCAGCATTTGTTGTTATTAGAGTTCTTGATTATAGCCATTCTAACTGGGGTGAGGTGGAATCTCAATGTTGTTTTGATTTGCATTTCTTTTATGGCTAGGGAGGTTGAGCATTTCTTCATGTGTCTATTGACCATCCTTCTGTCCTCTTCAGAGAAGTTTCTGTTTACGTTTCTCCCACTTATTTATTGGGCAATTGTAAACTAATTTTTTTTATTGTGGAAATACTGTACAGAGGGGTTACAATTACATGGGCAACATAAGTGAACTAATTTTTTTAAAGTAACTTGTTAGAGGAATTATAAGTCCTTGAGATAAACTTTTTTAAAAAATTGATCATTTTTCATTTTAAGTTTTGGTTTTTCTGAGGCCCAGGCTGGACTCCAACTCACAATTCTCTTCTACTTCAGTCTCTCAAGTACAAGGGTTACAGGCACATATTCCCATCCCCAGCACATTTGGACATTTCTTATTAGCCATTAACAAAATTCTCAATTAAAATTAAATGGTAGGATATTTTTATTTTATATGCTATGTTGCTAACTGTTGTGTACTTGAGAAGAAAATGTACATTGCCACAGCCAGCAAAATAAATAACCTTTTTAATATCTGTTAGATGGTTTTTATTGTTGCTGTGGGATTTTTCTTTTCTTTTTTCAGTATTCTAGGTTGAACCCAGGACCTAGGTTAGCACTTTACTACCAAACTGGCCTCTTACCTCATTTTATATGGTTTTTATAATCATGCATGGGATACTCGGAATCTTTAATGAATAGCATAATCACACTTTCTCATATATCACCAAATTTATATTTAATAGTATCTAGTACACAGAATGCGTGGAGAAACCAATGCATTCTCCTTAGGTGGTACTTTTATGTTATACCCAGGTATCTCAGAATGTTATGCAAAGCAGAATTATTGTTTCAATGGCAAATGAAAACATCATACTCAAAAAATAAAGTCTCAACTTTTTTATCAGCAGTATACACTAATTTAGAAATGGGAATAAAGTTTTTAATCTGATTAGACAGATAGATAGGTAGATTTTTTTTAAAAATCTGAGAATAGGATCACAGTTTCAGACCAGCCAAGCAAAATAAAGTAAAACAAAAGTCCAGCTGTACACCTGTCATCCCAGCTGTGCCAGGAAGTGCAAAATGGAGGATCATGGTCTAGGTTAGGTGAAAAGCAGGATCCTATCACAAAAATAACCAAAGCAAAAAATATAGGGGCATGGCTCTGGTGGTAGAGAACCTGCCTAGCAAGCATGAAGCCCTGAATTGAACATCAGAACTGCCAAAAATAAGAATGAGAATATAATAAAATGTTCTTAATTACACATGACCTGTGGAGCTTTGTACATGTTTTGTGATTTGTGCTTTTCTATTTTCTGACTTAACTAGAAAGATTTTTTTCTTCCTGTGCACCTGTAAATCAATAATATACAAATGTTTTAAATATTAGTTGTCAACAAAATTTACATTAAAATTTAATATAATGTTATTTCCTAATCATTTGTGTATTTTTAATCATAACCTGAGTCACATCTTTAAATACTCCTTGATCTGAGCAATGTTATAGATTTTTTCATAGGTTGTACAATTTTACTCTACATCTATTTAAATCCAGAAATGTGGAAAACTTATCAAATATCAAACTTAATCAATTTCAGTTTGTACATTCGTTTGCCACTTGGAAAAATATTACTTTGGTAAATTATACATGCTCATTGTAAATCACTTGTGCACTGAGAGAAGAGGCAGAGAGGAGAGAGGTTGAAGAGAGGTTAGAGAAGAGAAAGAACCTGAATAAATTGGCAAATGGCTCTGCAGACATACAACTGGCTTTCTGTTGGTCTGTGTGTCTATGGTTTTACTTTTAAAAGACTAATCATGACCTTCTAAAATGCATGGCAGATGTTTTCTGTTCTAATTTATGTAAGTGTGGCTAATTATTTTTCTAATATTTTATTGTGAAATTTATAACATGCAGAAAAGTTGAGAGAATTTTATAGGAATAGTTCTCCCTATCATCCATGTTGTACAATTAATATTTTGCTCCAGTAGTTCCTTACCTCCCTCTCTGCTCCCCCCCCCCCCACACACACACTGTTTAAGCAGCTCTCCAGCAATCTCTCTTTTGGTGCTGTCTGCTGGGCAGTCTCTATTCATTCTTCAGCTTTCATCCAGTATTTGCTTAGGGTTATTTTTTTAAGCCTTTTGAGATAAAAATGTAAAAAGTTTAAGTGGACCAGTTGACAACTTCTGACCATCTGCAGTGGAAATTCAAACCTCTCTTGAGATAGAAAGTATTAGCATGACAATAAAAAGTCCCTCATTTACCTCTTCAGTAAATCCCAGCCCTTACCCCCTCACAGGCTGTACAGTTCTCTACAACCTGGTATTTTTAACTGTTTCAGAACTGTGCATAGACAGTCACTCAGTGCATACTCTGTGACGCTTCTGTTTCTTACCAAGGTGTTTCTAAAATTTATCCCTCTTGATGTATGCATAATTTGATTTCTTTCTGTTGCTGAATAGTATTTCAGTGTGTAAATTAAATTTGCTTATCTATTCTCCTTTTGATAGACAACAGAGCCAATGCTTTCTCCCCCCACCCTCTCTGTGGTACTAGGGTTTTGAACTCATGGCCTCACATGTGCTAGGCAGGCACTCTGACACTTGAACTACCCCCTTCCCAACCGTTTTGTGTTTTAGTTATTTTTTCAGAAAGGTTCTAACTTTTTTGTTTGGGACTGACCTCATACTATGATCCTCCTTTGTATGTTCTTGCATACCTGGAATTACCAGCACTTGGTGACTTGATGGTTGGTTGTCTTGGGGGGTAGTCTTACTAACTTTTTGTCCAGGTTGGTCTCTAACCACAATCCTCTGGATCTCCACTTTTGAAATAACTGGGATTACAGTCATGGTCTAGCATGCCAGGCTTATTGACATGTCTTCATTTCCCATGATCAGTTCCTAGGAGTGGATTTGCTAGAACATAAAATAGGGTTTTTTGTTGTTTTTTTTATTTGTTTTGTTGTTGTTGTTGTTTTTAATACAAGACACTGTTTGATTCTGCCAGCAAGGATGAATGAAACTGCCAATATTTGGTACTTTTTTTTGTTGGTCACAGGGCTTGAACTCTGGGCTTGAGTACTGTCCCTGAGCTCTTCAGCTCAAGGCGAGTGCTCTGTCTCTTGAACCACAGAGCCACTTCTGATTTTCTGGTGGTTAATTGGAGATAAAAGTCTCACTGGCTTTCCTTCCCGGGCTGGCTTTGAACCATGAACCTCAAATCTCAGCCTCCTGATTAGCTAGGATTACAGGTGTGAGCCACTGGCACCCAGCTGGTACTGACTTTTTAATTTAACTATACTGGTGGGTGAGAAATAGTAGTGTATTATGGTTATATGCTTGTTTGGTGCTCCTCAATGGCTAATGATGTCAAGTACTTCTTTATGTGTTTATAGACCATCTATCATCTACTCATAGCTTACTTTGTGAAGATTCTACTTCAATTTTTCTCTATCTTATATTTGATTGTCTTTTTATTATTAAGTTATAGGAGTTCTTTATCCTATATATCCTCTCAGATGTAGTTTTATGGCCAATACAGTTTGTGGCTTTCTCATTCATTTTAGAATAATGTATTGTCTTTTTTTTTTGGTTATCTTATGTTGGTTATACAGGAGGAAGGTTCATTGTTATATCTTCACCCATATTTACACTGTATTCCAATCTATTTTACCCCCTCTATGACAACCACCACCTTTTCTCCCAACAATGTATATTTATAAGCAGACTTTTAAAACACTTTTGATATGATCCAATTTATCATTTTATTTTATGAGTATTTATGTCTGTTTTAAAAGACTTTAGTTTATTCTAATATATCAGATATTCTCCTTTGTGTTTATCTAAAAGCTTTCTAGTTTCAGCTGATACATCTCCAGTTGTAAGGTAGACCTTTGGTAATGTGTATATGTAGTATGAGGAAGAAGTTGAGATTCATTTTGCCTCCATATGGATAATTCAGTTATTCAGACTTGATTGTACTTCTTTGATACTTTGTTGAAAATCAAGGGCCAAGCAAGGATGGGTCTGTTTCTAGGTTCTCCATTCTGTTCTATTTTGCTGAATTTTACGATAACATTACTGTAGCTCTACAGCAGATATACAGTTGTTTTTGTTTATCTTGTTTTTTGTTTTGTGTGCTGGTAGCAAGGCTTTTAGTCAGGGCCCTGTACGCTCACTCAGATTTCTTGCATACGGCTGGTACTCTACTACTTGAGCCATGTCTCCAGCCTGGCATTTTGTTGGGAAACTGAAGATGAAGTCTCACAGACTTTTCTTCCTGGACTGACTTTAAGCCTCAATCCCCCAGGTCTCAGCTGCCTGAGTAGGTAGGATTATAGACAAGAGCTATTGCCACCTGGAAGTACCACAGTTTTTGCCCGCTGGGTATAATCCTGCATAGGTATCTACCTTTTTTATCTCCTGATTTATTTTCCAACTTTGTTCTAGCATAACTAACATTGCCACAAAACTGTTTGACACATGTATCTTCCTTTACTTACTGAATTATCTGCTTGGGGTTAATTTCTGTATGGAGGAATGCTGGGCAAAGGGTGGGTGCACCCTTCATCGTCATGCATAAATCCAATCTGTCCTCGACACTCCATCAACCTTTACATATCTGTTTCCTCACATCATACAGAGTTAAAGTTCTAAAGTGTAACTTTTACTAAATAAGCATTATTGAACTTGGAGTCTGGGAGGTACATGCGTGCACACATGTGCGTGCATGTGTGCATGCATGCATGCATGTTTATGGAACTGGCCTTTCTTTTTTGTCCTAATTGTTGTCTCTGAATCATACATAACGTGCCATGAGCAAAGCACTTATCTCACAAGCACTTTGCCAGTAGGAGGTGGTTTATTCAGGCTGGAATTCCATCCTGGCACTGTGTGCTAAGTGGCCATATGCCATGGAAGTGGACCCAGCTCCATGGAGGTGGTAGGCGAGGCTGGCTGAGGTGGTGAGCACTGCTCTGATTGTGGGGGCATCTCTGAGAACTTTCACTGAACTCTCTGTATTTAGGCTTTCCAAAACAAGTAAAATGTCCTTCAACAATAGAGAACAGTCTAGGCTTATTTAATGGATACCTGGTAATTTTCTGACATAATAGTAGCTTGCATGGCATAGTTTACAATGTCCATCAGAGTCAGTAACAATGAAATGCCTTATTATTTTTGTCCTCTATATTTGTACTAAACTCTTAAATGTTAAAATTGAAAACAAAGGTTAGTACTAGACCTTTTTTCCCCCCTCCTGCCCCAATTTCTTGGTGGTGTGTGGAAGGAATTTTCCATTAATTTTATCTCCCTGTGGCCAGTGTAAAGAAAAAAAAATCAAAACATGCCAAATCAGAAAAACGTTGACTCATGAGGGATCTACCCAGTTTAATGATTTTCTTCTCTGGAGTATTTTTATGATGCTAAAAGAAACCCAATAAATGGAGAAGTCAGAAAATGGAAGTCCTAATCTTAGACACCAATAAATAAATATGTGACCCTTGGCAGATTGCTCAATCAGTGTAGGCTGACGTTTCCTCATCTATAAAATGAAAGATTTGACCTTTGCTCTCTTCCAAGGTTCATGCCTCTATAATTCTTTGGCTGACCCTGCTCCCAATTTTGAATGTAGGTTAGAATTTTGTTTGAAAGTCAATAGATTTTTTTAAATAACAGCTTTTTTTAAACTAGAAAAAAAAGCAAAAGTACAAATGTAAAAATTTGTATTTAACTCCCTTAAACTCCTGTTTCCCACTCCTGCATGCTGTGCCTTCCTATGTATTTCCAGACCGGAAACCTAAGCTTGCTTTTTCCTGCAAGTACACAGAGATGTTAGAGAAATAGGCTGTGTGCCTGTTGGAATCACCTGTTGAGAAAATAGGCAACTATTGACAAGTCTGATTCATGGCTGAGTGACTGCTCTGCTAGCCTTCACATGATCCCCACCGAGCAAAATCTTTGACCGCCTGCTAAACAAGGTCTGTTTGAAGTTTCTTTTTAACATTTCCAAAACGTTAATTCAGCAGGACATCTCCTCCTGGCTTCTCCATGTCACCAAATCAGCAGCTGTTGAATTCCGTTCACTTCAGCATGAAATGTTTTCATAAGTGCTTGCTTTATTTGTGACAACAGCAAAGTAAATATAAGACTAAAATTCCACCTCATCCACCATTTACATGTGGTGAAACTACTTCTGATGCTCGTTTATATTCAATCACTTTGCAATTGCTTTAACCAGAAGACTGTAAAACAGCCTTGCCTGCCAAACATAACTATACCATCAATTTCTTTTTAAAATAATTCCAACACTCATTCCATGAGTAAGAATTTATACTAGGACTTTAAAGCAGAAGTTTCTATATTTCTTATTGAGCTTTCCTTTTTTTTTTTTTGATGATTTTTGTCTCATAGATGGTTTAGGATATGTTTAGATCCCAAGATGAGATTGTTATACATTCAATTTCCCACTGTAAAAGGAAAAAAAAATACTAGGGAAATAGTGTAACAGTATAAAGTGAGGTAGAATTCTTGTGCTAAAGAACTGAATCCTTCAAAAGCTGATGGCAAAGATAAGGCACATGAGGGTCCGCAGGTTATGATATAGTCCATTTGAGTTAAGTCATTCTCCTCTAAGCTAGCATCTCCTATTAGTTGTAAGTAAAAGCCATCTATCTTTGTTTTAGGCTTAAACATGAGAACTGCTACATCTCTTCGACCTGGGTTGAGCTGTCCTTTTTCTGTTTATTCAGGTTTTAAAAGGTCTTAAGTATAGTTTTATAAGTTCATTAACTTGCTTCATTCTTTGAGATGCATTTCACCTTCATGTTATCGAATTTCATTACATGAAAAGAATGATCAGATCAACCCATTATACAGCCTAGCAGCATGAAGTCTTTTCCCATCTACTAGGAGTATATTGTGTAAATCAGGCTCTCGGGTTTCAGTGGGAGGCAGAGGGTTGCATGGTGTCCATTTGTCAAGTTGATAGCCCTGCAGTGAGGTTACATTAGCTTGTCTTTGAACAGAAGTGAAATCTTATGTGAAGCTCCCTTGCTGTCATTTACACTAACATCCATCCTCTTAAACCCGGGACTCTGAGAAAAACAAAGTGATGGCACAATATAATCAGTCACTCAAGTTGTCTGTCATCTGTTTTCTTAAGGAAATGACTTTTAAGTTACTAGAGCAGAGAGCTGTAGAAAATTAACAAAGGTTGTAGTAGTAAAAGTAGGTGGGTTTTTTTTTGAAACTGCAGATGTCTTTTTGAGAAGATTTTACATGCAGAATGCCAAAAGGATTTTCCCCCCTCTCTTTCATAATGAATCACATGAAATGTATTTCTTCTTGAACAATAGACCTACTGCTGTTAAGCACTGCAATCTTTCTTGCTTAATGTGAGTGCCTGTTAATGCTCCCAAAACTTTGTGTAAAACTGAGTCTATAAAACTCTTTGGCTCAGTGGGTCCCCTCGCTGATGATTAGCTCTCTACCTTTCAATTCAGTGTTCCCTGGATTTCACTTATAAAATGACACATCTTGCATAGAGTAGGCTACTTGAGGGTGTAAATGCTACTTAAAAGGTAAATTATCAGAATTTCGTTACTTCACATCACACTTAGATAATTCCTTTAAAACCCTAGCTACATTGCCCCTGGTGATCAAATTTACAGGTTTATTTCCCTAAACCTGTTTTATGGGTAGAACCGTACTGACTGATCATTTACACCCTATCTCATTTATCAGCAAGTGGTTAGACTCAGATTGTTAAGCCAGGTGAGATTAGTTGACCGTCTGCAATGCATTAGATTAAGGCCTCCTTTAGTTGTACTTAACTCTTTACTCATTCCATTTGTGGGGCATTTGTAGAAAAACTGAGGGGGGTTCTGTTTTCAGCAATGAATTAGCATTTTAAAAAATAATTTCATTTATTCTAAGTAATATTGAAAACCTTTCAAGAAATATGGGTTGGTTTACTTAAACATAAATGAGGTCTCCCTTTTGTTTTATTTTCTTTGTAAGTTATGTGGTTTGTTTTTGTAAAATAATCAATGTGGAAAATCATTCCCTTTTACTGGTAACTTCTCTTAAGAACTATTCTAGAAAATCCCTTAAGAATGATAGACAAAATTGATCCAGACTTTCTAGGTTCTAGGGGAAAAAAAGTTGCTTTTCCTTTTTAAGACAAGCAGTGTTAGTATGTATTTTAGTAATAGTGAAATATACTTTCTAAAATGCTCCTGAATCCCCCACTAGAAGTTACTGACCATTGTATTATAAGGACATACTATATAATATATCATATTAAAGGGAAACTTTATTTTCTTCTCCTTTGAAACTTTCGTGAACATTTGGAATTGGTGAACTTCTGAGAGACCAAGGAGATCAATCTTGATTAGTTTATTTTTCTTAGCAAAAACTTTGATAGCTTAGTTTAGCCTTTTTTTCCCCTTTAAAAGATTCCTTATTTCCTCTGTTGAGGATGATATATTGTTAAAAGCACCTTATAAATGAAATAGTGAACTTTCATCATCGATGAGGAGACCTCAGATTCAAAAGACTGCCCTTTTCCTCATATTTCTCTCCAATTTAACCTCAAGGTAATTTTTAAAGTTATGGCTTAATTAATAGTCATTTTATCTTTGCTTTGAAACAATTTATTACAGTGTTATTCCCTTTATTACAACTTTATTTCCTTGAACCAGCAAAAACAAAGACATAAATGTTAAGCTATTTTATGATGAATTTGGTTTTCTAAATAGGAAACTTGAATTTTTGTCTTTGAATCTTTTCAACTAGATATAAAGATATTGGGTTGTTTGTCTTAATCCTATCATTTTAAAAAATTACGTTAATTTAAAAGTTTATTCTGTAGAAGACTATACTCAATTACTTGTTTTGTCAAGAAACCAAAAGTGTTTGATAAGTTTCTATTCATGCATGCATAGAGTATTCATTAAATCAAACTTTCAGCATTCATTAAATAAAACCTGCAAAAATTGAAACTGAGTTTTTCCAAACAAATTATGTAAGAAACTTTATGTTTCAGAATCATTTCTTTTTATTAATATTTTATCATAAATCACTTTATTTTTATTTTGTTTTTTAAGTGAAGTTTAACCTCTGTTTTCTTGAATCCTAAAGTTTGGGTTTTTTTTTTTTTGGGGGGGGGGTCTGGTCATGGGCCTGAACTCTGGGCCTGGGCGCTGTTCCTCAGCTCTTCAGCTCAAGGCTAGCACTCTACCACTTGAGCCACAGCACCACTTCTGGCTTTTTTCTTTTTGCTTATGTGGTGCTGAGGAATTGAACCTAGGGCCTCATGCCTGCAAGGCAAGTGCTCTACCACTGAGCCACCTTCCCAGCCCTGGGTTTGTTTTGTTTTATCAGATGTTAATATGTATCAAATTACTTCGTCCTGGGATTATTTGAACCACAGTTCACCATGGATAATAATGCCACAATACAGTAGTGCCTTACCAGTATGTATAAAGCCTTTCCTTTGAGCCAAGGTGCTTTATATGGGCAGATTACATGAAAAATGTTCCTTTTCAAATTGCAGAGAGCTACAGGATCAGGCAAGACTTGGACCCTAAGCAAACAAATTAGAAACTCCCTTGTCTCTCTCCTTATCAAGCAGAAGGACACTTCCAAGGGTTTAATGTGAAAAAGGAGAATGAAGTTAATTCTTCACCCATAATCACTGCTGAGCTCAGAAGTGTTTTGCACTTCCTTCCTCATTTCCAATTCAGAGAGTTATTCAGGGAGGGAAGAAACATCAGACCCCTTCTCTTCCATACCACTCAAAACTCATTCACTAACTTTCCCTGCTACCCACCAGAGTCAGTTATAGGCACTGACTTCCAAGGTTCTTTCCAGAAGACAATTCAGGAGAATTCTTTCAAAAGGAAGTGTTATTGCATTATTTCCCACTAGTGACCTAATGGATGTGGGTGTTTTAAGACATGGCTCCCTCCATTAAGGTTTTCCCTCCCATCTCAAGTCTGAAAGCCAAGAGAAAGGGAAATTGTGAAATATTAGTTTTCTGTGGCCTTTTTAACAAGACTCTTTAATCTGTATTCACAGATTAAAACAACTATTTTATTGATTGATTTTTTTTTTTTTTGTGGGTCAGGGGGCTTGAACTCTGGGCTTTTTGAGCTCTTTTGCTCAAGGCTAGTGCTCTATCACTTTGAGCCACAATGCCACTTCCATTTTTCTGGTGATTAATTTGAAATAAAGTGTCTCACGGACTTTACTGCCTGGGCTGGCTTTGATCCATGATCCTTGGATCTCAGCCTCCTGAGTAGTTAGGATTATAGACGTGAGCCACTAGCACCTGGCCTATTTTATTAGTTTTATTTACAGTGCTTGAGATTGAACCCAGGGCTTCATGTGTGCTAAGCACAGATTCACAAAGATTTGCATCTATAGCTATTTTAAGGGGAAAATTGAGAAAACAAGAATTTTCTTAAATTAGATGCTGTTTGATTTTTTTAAAAAAAAAAAGCTGTTTTTACTTTTTTTTTTGGGGTGTGGGGGGGTGGGTCCGGTCATGGGGCCTGAACTCTGAGCCTGGGCACTGTCCCTCAGCTCTTCAGCTCAAGGCTAGCGCTCTACCACTTGAGCCACAGCACCACTTTTGGCTTTTTTCATTTTGCTTTATGTGGTGCTGAGGAATTGAACCCAGGGCCTCAGGCATGCAAGGCAAGCGCTCTACCACTGAGCCATTTTCCCAGCCCTGTTTTTACTTTTTATATAAATAATTAGTTGATGATATACAAAGCCTGACTATATGCATTTGCAGTACCATCTCCTTGCCTAGATAGTTTGTTAATATATTTCTATTTATATGATATGTTGGGTAATCTAGGAAGGATATTCTGAGATTATTCAGGTGCTCATTTATTTGAGCTAAATCACACAGGATCTTATTTTCACTAAGAGATGCCTCAATATCAATGTTCAATTTTTCATATTTACCTTGAATGAGACAATTTAGCTATTTTTACTGACTTTTTTATGTAACAAGAATGGGAGTGTTTGGTATGGCTCTGGGGATAGGTCTAAAGAGAAAACCTTTCTTCTGGGATTATGTACTTAAGTGGCACAATTTTGGGTTACTTACCTTGTAGGAAGCCTGCTCTATATCATATTTCTTTTCTGTCTAGACTTCTTAAGAGAAAAAGCCAAGATCCTAAATGGGATACTGTGAGCTTTCCATTGGCCTCTTCTATTCTCCCACATAAGCAGCCTTTGGCTTTGGACAAACGTAGTAATTTCCCTTGGGCTTTTGTTTACCTTGTTTACCTGTTTACCTTGTTCTTGATTTACCCCCCTTGTTTTGGACAGCCTTCTTCATTGTTGACTATCATAGTTGTGTTGGTTCCTGAAATTACTCTGCAGAAGTCAAAGTGATCTAGAAACACGTGTTCTAACCCTGTTGCTGGCACAGATTTCTTCTTTGTTGACTCAATCTCTGGCCAGCATGCAGTGATTGGATTCGGAACTTCTCCTGAAAAGTGTCATGGTTTTTGTGTTGTGTTGTGTTGTTGGATTTTAAGGCAGCACTTGCTCTATAACCCAGGGTGACCTCAAACTCCTGATCTACCTGCTTCAGCCTCTTGTGGTGACCAATAACACACATGCATCAGAGTGTCATTTTTGTTTAAGAGCATAGAATTGTGCCTGTCCTAGAATAAACCCACGCTTTTGTGTGCTATTAAAACAAATGTTAATTTTAGAAAATGGTTTACTTTTAAAGTGTAGAGTTGTAATTCTTAAAAGGGATGAGGGTAAGAAAACAACATTTACAAAATAGTTGGTACTTCATTTGTTGGGCCAAGGAATCTGTGGTGAAATTTAAACATAAGAGTTCTAGCAATGGTTGCTTCTGTGCCAGTGTTCAGCCTGTGGGATTAGAATGTGGGTTATCCTAATTACCATATGTGAATTTATGCTTGGGAAAAGGATCAAGTAATTATGATGCAACATTACTAATTAGTAAGGTATGGAAAAAGTAAATCCCTTAAGGTGATTTATCTTCTGCCATGACCAGTTGTCAATCCTTATTTTATTAGATTTACTTTGGGTAATTTAAATTAATCTCCAGATTGCCTAGTTTGGAAGTTTGTAATTGCCACAGAGTGTTCAGGGGTTTATTAGGGCCACACAATAAGTTAGCCACAGAATAAGGAATTGGAAGTTGACCATTTCTCAATGTATAGCAGGAGGTATAGGTAAGAAAATGGGATCCTTTTTCCTAACTGTCAGTTAAGTAGAACTATATCCACCTTATAAATTAAGATATTATGCCTACTTTTATTGTAAGTAATAGCTAACTTGGTAGAACATTATTTATATTCTAGAAAGAATTTTTATTATTTCCATGCCCTTTTTTTTTTGACAGAACTAGGATTTGAACTCAGGGCCTGGAACTTTTTTTTTTTTTGTCGGTCATGGGGCTTGAACTCTGAGCCTGGATGCTATTCCTGAGCTCTTCAGCTCAAGGTGAACGCTCTACCACTTGAGCCACAGAGCCACTTCTGGCTTTCTGGTGGTTAATTGGAGATATGTGTCTCATGAACTTTCCTGCCCGGGCTGGCTTTGAACCACAATCCTCAGATCTCAGCCTCCTGAATAGGCTTGGAGCTTTCTAAAAAGGCACTCTACTGCTAGATTTGAATTTCCATCCCTTAGAAACTATGTTTTAAAAACTAAGCCAGATCCATTTAACTGACATGTATGCCATTATATAATCATTTGAAATAGGAAGCTATATTCAGAACACAAATGTATATTATATTGCAAGGATGTTAAAAAAACTAGATTACAATGCTCTGCAATAATGCTAGAAACTCCTTCCTTATTACCATACTCATTAATATCACATTTTTTAATTATTTTGCTATCACCTCATTGTATTGGCTTCTAAAATCTGACCACTTAATAGAAATAGCCAAGGGAACTTGATGATCTCATGGTCATTGTCATCTCTGTATATGAAACGTAGCTTTTGAAATTGTTTTTTGACACTAAACATGGACACTAATTGCATCTTCTTATGAGAATAACTCTGGACATGTCTATTTTTCTTCTCATGAAAAAGCTCCCTGGCTGACTATGGCTAAAACAAAATCTTTAGAATTTTGTGAGGGAGAGTAGGACCCTGCAAACAGGGCTTCTACTTGAACTCCAACACAAACTATAGCATGTGGGCAGGGCCTCGGTATGTCCCACACAGTTAATCTGCAAGTCCCACATATCAATCACACCTCCTTCACATACCTGGCCTGGGGCCTTAATGGAATTCCTTTTCATTACTTCAGCCATGGCTTACTTCCTCTGTTTTTCCAATTGGCTCCTCTTTGTGCCAACTTCTTCCAGGAGCTTTTTCTTACCTAAGCAATGTTGTCATGTTGTAATATATGCTGACAGTTCATTTATACAACCCTTCTTGTTCCAGATGTTTTTATGTTCAATTACTGAAACTTAATCATCAGGAGAGATTGGATTTTCTCAAGATCAGGCAGCTTTGCTTAAATGTTAATAGTACATTACTGAAACATAAGACTTCAAAGGCTTAACAATTCAGTATCAAGAAAATTCATCAAGCTTTGAACTGATCACAGATAAGAACTGTGCAAAAGACCACATATAAGTTGCATACTTTAGGACATTATTTGAAATAGTGGCAAACCAAGTCAATGATTGTTCATGATTATTTAGGCAGTTTGTAACAATACTGTTTGTTTTCCTGATTTTTTTTTCAAGTTCATTTTTAACAGCCTCCCTTTCTATTGGGTTATATTGTTAAAATTCATTCAAACCAAACAATTCTTTTCAAGCTGTTATCAGCATGTGGAGACACTTTCTTCCTAACTCCATGTTTATGCTACTAGACAGACAGGAGGGAAGAAAGAAAGACCAGCCACTTTATTTCTTGTTTTAGAAATTTCTCATTTTAGGTTTTCAGATTTTTCACATTTTCTCTTGTTTTGGGCTTCAGTGTATCTCTTGTTTTAGACAGTCAGATCTGTTTTCTGGCTATCAATTACTCTGCACCATACTTACCTGTATTCTCCCATACTGAGGTACAATGCTATTTCATACCAGAGCACCATTTCTGGCTTCTGCTCTGTGTATAGAGCTCTAAAAAAAATCTTGTGTAAGGTATAAAGCAAATATTAAATATTATTTTTGGTTCTGATACAAGGAAATTATAAGAGGTATGGAAGTTCTGTTTACCTTTCTTTGTAGAGAAATCCACCTATTAAGTCATCTCAGTTGGCTAAATAGCACCTGCACCTGTACACAGTAGCTGATCCAAACTTATTCATATGATCCTGCAAATAGTCATTAAGTTTTCTTTTTAGAGTGATTTCAGTTAATTAACTACAAGTGAAATATCGCAATCCCCAGTTATTTTTCTGTAATAAAAAATTTGTCACAATTGGTGATTCTTTATTTTTCTGAGAAAATAATTTAGTTACTATAAATAGCATGTGACCCAAATAAAAGATTCCCATTAAAATAAAACGAGGGCTGGGAAGGGAGCACAGTGATAGAATGCTTGTCTATGTGGGCAAAGCTCCAGGTTCCATCCCCAGTGCCAACCCCATCCATCCTACTACCCCTGCAAAAACAACACCAACAAAGGTCAATTTTAACATAAGCCTATATTAAATGAAAAGTGGTAGCTTGGAAGGCACCCTACCATTGGCCGTTTGAGCCAGAGTGTTTACTTCATGTCAGCTTACACGGTACTAAAGGTTCCTGTCATACCTAGAACTATGTCCTGAGTGCTGAAATTAACTAACTTGTTTACTGTTAGGTACCTGTTAAATTGTCAACTATGAAGCTCTTTAGATCATGAAGCTTTTGCTATTATTATTAATTATTCTTACTACTAAGCTGTTAATTAGTAATTAAGGTAGCCTCAGGATAGGGGCTGGGGGGAGGGGGGTGAGTTGCTCAAGCACAAACTCTCTGGCAGTGTGCACAGGCCCGTGTTCAACCAGCCTGTAATGAGGCGTGTAACACCCACCTGCTGGGATGGTGGGATTTGCTGAGATAATAGAATACCTGCGAGTTACCAGGGAGCCCCACACCTGAGAGGAGCTTAAAATCTGATAAAAGCCAGCGGCAACAAAAGCAACTCTCCAGATATAGAAGTAAATTGAAATAGAAGAAAAAAGTACCTCACCTGTGTGGGATAACACTGGAAAGACGATCTGTCTGCAGACCAAGGGCCTAGTGGGAAGATGCTGCAAAACAGTTGTCCACCTACTGCACTAGACCTAAAGGAAAACAAAAATTTCACCCACAGAGTTGTTGGAAGAGGAGGGAGTTTTTGAGTCAGACTCCCAACACTCACTAAACACATGCAGTGAAAATTCATTATGATGTTTCCACAGCAGTATTTCCTCCCTTTAAACATCACAGCTGAAAATTCAAAGCATCAAATGCTGCCTCATATTCCTAAAATACTGCTCTACTTGAAACACATTTTAATTCTTTGTAGAGTTACTTAATCTATTATTACATATTAATCAGGAGTTTTAGAATGTAACTAATATATTCAAAATTTGGCTTTTGGGTGGAACACCAAAAGAGTTACAGAAAGAAATACCTTTTTAACTGGGGCGGGGGGTAGTCAGTGTGGTTCACCCTTCAAGGAAGTATTGTTTTGGCTTAATTTGATCTAAATAGTTATTCTAAAGCCAGGAGCCAGTGGCTCACGCCTATAATCCTAGCTACTCAGGAAGCTGAGATCTGAGGATTGCGGTTCAAAGCCAGCCCAGGCAGGAAAGTCCGTAAGACTCTTATCTCCAATAAACCACTAGAAAACGGGAAGTGATGCTGTGGGTCAAGCGGTAGAGTGCTAGCCTTGAACTGAAGAGCTCAGGGACAACGTCCAAGCCCAGAGTTCAAGCCCCATGACTGAAAAAAAAAAAAAAAAGTTATTCTAGAATCTGAAGCCAGAGGGCTTCTGGGCCCTCTGACTGTCAGTGGATTCCTGGGATTGGATGAGTATTAACTACTCAAGAGGCTGAGAGCTGAAGATCACAGGTCAATACAAGGTAGGCAGGAAAGTCTATGAGACTATTATCTCCAGTTAACTACTACAAAAAGCCAGAAATGGGCTGGGAAGGTGGCTCTGTGGTAGAGCACTTGCCTTGCATGCATGAGGCTCTGGGTTCAATTCCTCAGCACCACATAAGCAAAAAGAAAAAAGCCACAAGTGGTGTTGTGGCTCAAGTGGTAGAGTGCTAGCCTTGAGCTGAAGAGCTGAGGGACAGTGCCCAGGCCCAGAGTTCAGGTCCCATAACCGGACCCCTCCCCCCAAAAAAAGCCAGAAATGGAGCTGTGGTTTAAGTGGTAGAGTGCCAGCCTTGAGCAAAAAACAAAACAAAACAAAAAACCCTCAAGGACAGTACCTAGGTCCTGAGTTCAGGCCCTAGGACTGGCAGAAAACAAAATACCACCACCACCAACAACAAAAAAGAGGATACAAATTGGTGAGGAGGCTGCAGGGCCAGAACCCTACTGCACTGCTCCGAATGCAAATGTAAATAACTTTTCCAGGACTTCATGCATGCTGAGTGAGTGTTCTTCCACCGACCCCTGTCTCCAGCCCCTGTTCAGGATCTTTTCATGCATCAGTTTTATGATTTTTCTCAGATTTTTATTGATTACCTCCTGCATACAAAGCTGTCTATTATTTGTACTCGAAGATACTCATCGACAAAACAAGACTCAGCTACTTGTATTAACTGTGGGACAGAACAGATTTGAGAACAAACAAATATTTCTTTATTCAGAGATAAAATTATTTTCTAATTTGAAAAAGGGACCAGCTCATCAAGAGGACACAGTCTTAAATGTGTATGTATCTAGTAGCTGAGCTTCAAGATACAGAAAGCAAAAACTCAAGAATCTCAAGGGAAAAAAATAGACAAATTTACCATTATAATCAGATATTTCAACAACTTGCTTAATAATATGGTGAATGTGTATACAATAGCAGTAAGCATCTAAAAGACTTGAACAATGCTATCCACTAACTTGATCCAACTTTAGGAAGCACTCCACCATACCATAGTTGTTTTTAAGTATACACTGAATATCTGGCTATACAGGCCATTCTCTAGGTCAGCCTTAAAAAAGTAACAAAAACCTTTGAAAGAGTCAAGTCCTACAAATTATCTTCTCTGTCACACTAGAATTAAGTTTAAAATCACCATAAAATTGAATAGTGGTTCCTCAAGACAAAAACAACAACAAAATAAACCACCCAGGATTCTGAAGGGTAGAGGTATGGCTTGGTTAGTAGAGCACCTGCCTAAGCAAGCACAAGGTCCTGAGTTCAAAACCCAGTACTGCAAAATACCAACAAAACCTTTTGATTCAGCAATTCAATTTCTGTGGATATTGTATGTCAAAAAGAACCAAAAGCAAGAACTTGAAGAGATACCAATACATCCATATTCATACCTATATCCATATTCATAGCAGCTTCAATCACAATAACTGAAAGGTAGAGGTTCATTTATCCATTGATAGATACCCAAGTGTCTGTCAGTGTAAGAATAGATAAACTCAATGTGTTTTATTTATATTATCGTGCCAGTTCTGGTGCTTTAACTTGGGGCCTGAGCACTGTCCCTGAGCTTTTTTTCTCAAGGTTAGTACTCTACCACTTGATCCACAGTTTCACTTCTGGCTTTTTTTGGTGCTTAATTGGTGATAAGAGTCTCATAGACTTTCTTGCCCTGGCTCTTTTGAATTGTGATCCTCAGATCTCAGCTTTCTGAGTAAGTTAGTAAGTTAGCATTACAGGTGTGTGCCACTGGTGCCAGGCTCAATTTGTTTTATATGTAAATGAAATACTATGCAGCCTTTAAAGGAAAAATAAGTCTGCCATATGGATGAACCTTCAGGAACTAAGTCTAAAGTGCTAAAGGAACTAAGTCAGTTACAAGTAAACATAAGTATGTGCACTTAAGTGAGACCTCTAGAGTAATCAGATTCATGAAGACAATGCAGATCAGGTAGCTGCCAGATGCTGAAGGGAGGAGAAATGGGGATCCTTGCTTTGCTTTTGAAATATGAAAAAGTTCTGGGGAGCGGGGAAGGGGCTATACAACAACATAAATAAAGGTATTTACTGCCACTGAGCTGTATGCTTCTAAGTGGTTAAAATGGTAAATGTTATGTTGTCACCATTTCACAACAATAAAAACTAAAATAGAAGATACAAGGAAGCTCATACTTGACCACAGTCCTGCTGGCTTAGGGCTCCTGATTAATACTACATACCTGACAACAGCCCCAAAGCTGTGCAGGCTCACCAGAGGCTCTCCGTAGTAGCTCTTGTAGATCTGCAAAGAACTGAGCCAGGCTGCTCTTCCCTTAGATCTGTGTCTGCCATGCAGTTTTCCAAAACAGAAATCAAGTGGTTTTAAGATGGCAGAATGCATGTGGTAAAATTATACAGGAAAGTAAAGGGGTGATTGACATGAAAAGCTCTCAGAGAAAAGGAGTGGAAGGCAACTGGGAAGGCAGACCCAAAAGCACTAGGAATGTTCAATTTTTTTGGCCTGGGAATGGGGTGGGCAAATGGTATACATCAATACTGTGTGTGTATGTTAAATAAAACTGTACATCTGCATTCTGTGCACTATACATGGTAGGTATGTATTATACAGATTTATGATAGACTGATTTTTCAGTGTCATGTTGAACTCCATGCTTTTGTGTGTATGTCAGTATGCTCTATTCCTCCCTGGGAATAGTTGATTGCTTCATTCTCTTTAAAGGTGAGTCAGATTGCTTGGCCTCCCCTTGCTAGCCAACACTTCCAATTTGGTTCCCACAGATTTTTGTGTTTATTTGGTAACAAAGACCGCTTTAAGTAAACCAGTTGTATTTGACTTTGTGATTATAATCTTTGATAGGCATTGCCTTTAATAAATTATACATGCTTTCAAATTGATCTCTTGGTTATACCATCCCATGGTGATATATTAATTCTATATATTTAACTTTGAGAGGTTTTAAAATAATAGATTGGAGTCTTCTTTCTCCATACACTTCATGCCTATTACATTCCACATGTTAATAGTCTCATATCAGACAAAATCCTGTGACCTCATCAAGTCTGATACATGTTAATGTCTGTACTTACCATGCTTATACTAACATTTGACTATTTATCTGTGTCACTATTAGGTTGAGAGCTCTCTGGGATTAAAGCTGCTTTAGAGATTGATCCTGTGTTATTCCTTGTTAAATCTTTGTCTCTTCATTGTAAATTTTCATTTAATATATGTAGACAGATGAAAAACATCATTTGTTAGGCAGAAGGAGCAACATGAATAAAGCCACAAAGACCTGAGGAAGACATGTTTAGGGGCTGGACCATTTCAGCATTGCTAGAGCACCACCAGAGCACCAAAGATACTGGGGTGGGAAGGGCCAAGAGGTGCAAGATATGAAAGTATGAAAGGGGTAGATTCCATGTTTAGACATCTGCAGTGGATCTGTGCTTTAGAAAACTAACTCTTAGTCGGGCACAGTGGCTCACGCCTGTAACCCTAGCTACTCAGGAGGCTGAGATCTGAGGATTGCAGTTCAAAGCCAGCCCGAGCAAGGAAGGCTGTGAAACTCTTATCTCCAATAAACCACCAGAAAACCAGAAGTGGCACTGTAGCTCAAGTAGTAGAGTGCTAGCCTTGAGCTGAAGAGCTGAGGGACAGCGCTAAGGCCCAGAGTTCAAGTTCCATGACTGACAAAGAAAAAGAAAAAAAAAAGAAAACAGAACAAAACAAAACTAACTCTTAGCAGGTATATAGTGAATGAACTGAAGGAGGTAGAGAGGGAGCCAGAGAAACTGGTAAGAAGGCTGACCAGGGTAGAAGCAAGCAAGGCCCAGGAACTGTGTGGGATGAGTTTGTTTGTTTAAAAAAAAACCTTCTGAAGCCAATCATATTAGAATGCATTCTTGGAGATATTTTGAGAGAAAAGTTCAATCTTGGAGTACACATTCCAAATATGTACAATAAAGTATAATTTGTATATCTATATATATATACAGTATTTAGTACTATATATATAATATACATACACGTAGTATTTACGTATCTTATCGGAAGTTTTGATGATTTTTTACTGATTACAAATTCGATCATTCCTTTTTTTTTTTTCCTTTTTTGCTTGTTCTGGGGCTTGAACTCAGGGCCTGGGTGCTGTCCCTGAGCCTTTTTGTGCTCAAGGTAGTGCTCTACCACTTGAGCTACAGTACTACTTCCAGATTTTTTGAGTAGTTTATTGGAGATGAGAGTCTCACAGGGGCTTTTCTGGCTGGCTGGCTTTGAACTGTCATCTTCAGATCTCAGACTCCTAAGTAGCTAGGATTACAGGGATGAGCCACCAGCGCCTAGCTCTTGATCATTCTTAATTCTGGTTTTCTCTTTTTTATTGTTGCTGTTGGCTGTGAGGCTTGAACTCGGGGTCTGGACACTATCCCTGAGCTTTTTCACTCAAGGCTAGTGCTTGGTAAGACTGGTTTTCTTAAGTACTGATTTAGTCTAATTTCTGTTACATTACAATCTTCATTTTATATAAAAAATCATTTTACACAACCTACAATGTAATGCAAATATTAACACTTCATTGTATGCACATGTGTGTGTGCACATATGCATGCATATGTATGCATGTTTGTCAGTCAAAGGAGACAGGGCAGAACAGGAGGAAGGCAGACAAGAGAGGGGAGCTCTGGACTGTGGCCGGTGTGGAGTGGGAGGCTTTGGGAATCGGTTCTCATTTTAACTTACATGAGGTACTGTCTTATGGAAATGATCAATATCTAAAATATAAACATTCAAAAAGTTAAGAAATAACGGGAAAATTTGAACACTGATGTTTGATAATATTAAGAAAATTTGGTAACTTTTTAAAGGTATGATAATGAGGTGTTTATTAAGAGTTCTCTTCTTTAGAGAATAGTAAAGCATTTACCAATGAAATGATATGGTAGGGCTGGGAATGGGGCTTAGTGGTAGAATGCTTGCCTAGCATGCATGAAGACTCTGGGTTTGATTTCCCAGTACCACATAAACAGAAAATGCTGGAAGTGGCGCTGTGTCTCAAGTGGTAGAATGCTAGCCTTGTGCAAAAGAAGCTCAGGGACAGTATCCAAGCTCTGAGTTCAAGCCCCAGGACTGGCAAACAACAATGCTTGATAAGAAATGTACTCGTTATCTTGCCCATGTAATAGTAACTCCTCTGTATGGTATTCTCACAGTTAAAAAAAAAAAAAGAAATGATACAATAATTGGGATTTACCTTAAAATTTCCAGGGGTTGGGGCACTTATTGAGGCTCTGGCAGGAGTTTGTATGGTCCATTACAGTAGTCTTCTTACATTTGATATGTTTGAATTTTTTCATAATAAATACTTTTAGAAAGAGAAATGAGATTTAGAAAACTAATTCAGCTCCTTAAAGTCATTGATCTTTGTTTACTAGTTAGAAATATAAACCAGGCAAGATGATACATGCCAATAATCCCAGTACTTAATCATAGTGGGCTCTATTTCTAATAATAATGATGATGATGATCATGATCATGATCATGATAAGACAAAAATATAGCCACCTATTAATTTCAGTCATTGGTATATGTATCATCCATCTGTCTATCTGACCATAGATGGTTTTGCTTTTTTTTTTTTTAAGAAAAGTTATCAAAAAATGGACCAAAATCCAGATGACTAAATTATCATCCATTGGATCAGCAATATTGATGGCTCTATACATCCACTGAATTTATAGATTTATTTACCAAATTCATGATTTACAGCATAAGTAATAATACTTATATGTTTTCTATTTCAGCTACTAAGCCTCAGATACAACTGTTTACATTTACATAGCACACCACCCCCTACCTGCTCTCCCCCAGGGTCACTAGGATTCTGATTCTGTCTTTCATTAACAACTAAGCTATGCTTGTTTTTATACTTTGAGTAAGTAGATCTTACTATAAATACTGTAGGGATTTTTTTTATTTTTTGTTTTTTGGGTTTTTTTTTTTGTTGGTTGTGGGACTTGAACTCTGAGCCTGGGTGCTATCCCTCAGCTCTTCAGCTCAAGGCAAGTGCTCTACCACTTGAGCCACAGCACCACTTCCGATTTTCGGAGTGGTTTATTGGAGATAAGAGTCTCATAGAGTTTCCTGCCCAGGTTGGCTTTGAACCACGATCTTCAGATCTCAGCCTCCTGAGTAGCTAGGATTACAAGCATGAACCACCGGCGCCTGGCTATAAATACTGTTTTGTGTTGGGTTTTTCACACAGTATTATTTCATCTGCAGATAATGTTGACTATATATAGTCACAGGCCATTCTTCCCATGGCTATATGATATTCTATGCGACTCCCCCTTAATTTATTTTTTCTTTTCTACATTTTGACCATTTTGGTTCTGTTAGGTGCCTTTTTATTTATATCTTTTGATGCATTCTTTTGGAATATAGATACTCTTACTGGAAAATTGAGTGGAACTTAGCTTTGTAAATATCAAAAGGTGTGGATTGCCAGGTGCCAGTGGTGCGGCTCACACCTGTAATCCTAGTTACTCAGGAGGCTGAGGATCATAGTTTGAAGTGAAGCTAGTCCAGGAAAGAAGGTCCATGGGACTCTTATCTCCAGCTAGCCACCAAAAAGTCAGAAATGGAGGTGTAGCTCAAGTGGTAGAACACCAATTTGAAGTGAAAAACTAAGGGACTGTGTCCAAACTCTGAGTTCAAGCAGTTTAGGCCCCAGTACTGGCATGTATGCGGACACACACACACACACACACACACACACACACACAGAGAGAGAGAGAGAGAGAGAGAGAGAGAGAGAGAGAGAGAGAGAGAGAGAGCATGGATTAATTGAAGTTTAAGCCAGCTTGCTTTTTTTTGTTTCTCCCTGCAATAAACCTACCCACTAAATGAACAGAGCATGCTTCTTTTGCGTGAAGAGCGTCAGAACAGTTGTTAAAATACCCTATCCTGAGCCATATTGACAGATGGAAAGGTGGTAGGTTTGTTCTTGCTTTTGTTACTGAGAAGAAGGTTGTGGGGAGATATTGAAGATCTCTTCATTCCTCAAGTAAAATAAAGTTTCAGATTCTCCAAAACTCTAGTGCTTTTGAATTGTATATCACAGAAAACAGCAACTAGATCATAAAATAATCCATTCCCCTTTATATTTTTATAAGATAAACCATCCCTTTTATGGCCCCAAAATATGCAGTTTTGATGCATGTGGGCAGACATTTCAAAAGGAAAATGCTTGCAGATTCAGACAAGACAAAGGCCCATCCTTTTTGAGACACTCCCTCCTCTTGAAGCTTCCAGAGGGTTTTTTAACCATTAGGACCACATACCACAATAAATTATTAAAAGATTTATGGTTCATAAATCACTCTTGCAGACCATATTTCATGTGCTTATCTTAGCAGCTCTGAGGTAGGCAGGGAAGATGGTGTGGGTCTCTGAGTACACGAAAATGCTAGGTTCAATTTGTACAGCATCGTCTGTTCCCTTGCACCTGAACTTATTGTGGGCTATTTATTATTCTTGTGACTGGAAGTTTCCAAACTGTCTTCTGTCTCCCTTCTCCCTCCAATATTCCCTTTCCTCCTGACATCCTTGGCATTGGCGGGGAGAACACTGCTCTAAGCCTCCCAGTGCTTGAAGCACCTTCAGCCACACCTTGTAATTTTATTTTTGAGCTAGTAAGCACTTAATCCTTTTGATTGTGTTATATTAGAAGGTGTTAGTCCAGGCAGTGGCTGGTCATATGACATCACTGGCAAATCCAGCCTCTGGCTGTTTCTCTCTCTTCCAGGCCAGAATTCAGATAGCAAACTGAGCTTTGATGGTTCCTGCCTATAAAACCTAGATCCTGAAGAGGCTGAGATTGGAGGATCAAAGTCCAAAGCCAACCTGGACAGGAAAGTCTATTAGATGCTTATCTCTGATTAACCACCAAAAAGCCAGAAGTAATAGTTCAAATGGTTCAGCACCAGCCTTGAGTAAAAAAGCTAAGGGTCAGTGCCCAGGCCCCAAGTTCAAACCTCAGTGTACACACTCTACACACACACACACACACACACACACACACACACACACACACACACACACACACACACACACACACACACACACACACACACACACACACACACACACACACACACACACACACACACACACATTCAGATGGCAAGACCATGCTGAGCAGAGGGTTTCTCACGGGGAGCAATGGGAGTAGTCCCACAGTTCTTGTGGCTTCTTTGCATAGCTGTATATTCCAAGTCTGTAAAACATGCGAGGCATGCACCTTATTTGGTCTTGAGGCTGCTCCACATTCAAAGCAGATGACATAGGTCCATGAACTTGTTTAGGATGATTCTTATGCAATGCTTCACGACCACAGCCTCTGTTGTCCCTTTGATGCATGTGGGTTCTATCAAGTGATTATCCTACACATTCCCTCCCCCGCCCCCCCAAAAATACTGTTTGATCTGGAATTCTCAGGGATTCCTAAATATGTTTATCCCTCTATGTAGCTTTAAGTATTTGTACGCATTTACAGAACACTGTTAATGAGAATCACCTCTACGGGTGTGTGGCTGAGTGCAGGGCTTTCTCCCTGTCCTCCCTCCAGATGCCTGGGGCTGCCAGCACCGACTGGACTGTAATTCACTATTATTGGTAAGATGGCAGTTTTATATACGTATTTCTTCCTCCATCGTGCTGACATTCACCTTGACTATTACAAATGATGTAGCAGACAATGCTTTGCTTTTTTGTTTTCAATACAACTTGAAATGGGGGAGATTTTACAGTGCATGGGAGCATTTCAAGTCGCTGCTGAGTCACTCTCCCTTCATTACAGCTAGTTGCACCAATACCTTTAATTGCACCCGTTTTTTTTTTTTTTAAATAAAGCTCATATTTATTGACTTGCTCTCTACTTAATGAATTCTTCTTAGTGAAACAGGAGCTTGCTGGCATGGCATATGAAATGACCCTATATTACAGCTGGAGGCAGACAGTGTGTTTCCATCTTCTTTGTCTATTAGATGCTTCTGCTTTTTGAAATGCCAAACCAGCTCAGTTGCAACCTTTGTCTCTGTTAGATGGGCTGCCTTTACCTTATGAAATAGAATTCCAAAAAGGTTTTGTGCATTTCTTTTTCTTTTATTCTTTTATCACATTCTACTTTAAAGGGCTCTTAAAAAAACAAACTTCAAGGAGTACTTTTTTTGTAAGGCCAGTAATTGTCTTATACTGTGGATAATGATTCCTCTATCTACTGTCTGTCTGTCTGTCTGTCTGTCTATCTATCTATCTATCTATCTATCTATCTATCTATCTATCTATCTATCTATCTATCTATCTGCTTTCATTCATGGTTTTCTAATAGTTCAATTCACAGCTAATCATTCAGGACAAAAGTAAAGCCTTCAAAAACATTGGCCTGCTTTCTGCTTTGATGTGAGGCCAGCACTACATTTCCCTTTCGTGGACCCTCCCCTAATCCAGTTCTTTACTCTCTGTGTCTATCCTCTCCCTTGGTTACTATGTGTGGGTCACAGTTCTCTCTTCATGCTAATAAGTAGTCCATTAGCAGCATTATTTTGATTGGTTGTTCCCCAACTGGATAGCTTTTTATTTTAAACCCAATGTCATCTCTTCTTAACACATCAGTTTTTCTTCCCTTGTTTTGACAGATTTGTCATTCCCCACCCAATTGAAGTACACCACCACCATGTCTCATCACACACACTGATTAAAAGCAAATCCATTTTACATTCCCTCACTGAACCTCCAGCCCTAGATTTTGTTAGGAAGGTTTGTCTTTAACTGAAACAATGTAGGTATATAATACCTAATGGATCTCAAGTGAGGTCCCCTAATCTACATGCTTTTGAAATCTCCTGGTTGGCACACTCTCTTCCATTGATCTTCTATGTCTTCCACCACCCTAACCTTTCCCCAGATAGACATGTGCAGCCAGTCCGAGCACTTGAGTTCTAGCATAATGGCTGCTCTTAGCAAATATGAATTTTTCTCCTCTCCTCTCCTCTCCCTTCCCCTCCCCACCCCTCTTCTCTCCTTTCTTCTCTTGATTGCCAAAGTAGTAACTAAGAACTAGAATCTGAGAATATTAAATATAAAATAGTTAAGTCTTTGGGGAAAAAAGAAAGAGAAAAAAATTTAGGAAATAAACCCCACTCTACCATATCTTTAAAGGGTGCTGAATTAGAGGAATGATAAACCATTAGGATCTAGGTGGAGGATGGAGAGAAGTACGAAGGAAAGTACAACATCAGATAATATAAAAGGAGAGTTAGATTAAGGAACCTTAGTTATGCAGTTATTCCTAGAAACTAGTAGAAATATGCTCTTGCTGTTTCTCTTAGGGGGCTTTTTCAGGCCATTGGCTCTATTTCTTTTAGCTCACTACTTAGTTACATCAATCACCTGAGCCTACATCCTAGCTTTGCCAAGTCTGGTTAGTGATGCTTTCTTTTGTCTGTTATGCTTGTGCTGTTTATTGTTAGTATCTATCTGGCACATGATGACTAACTCCCTTCAGTCCTAATTTCTTTCCTGTGTAGAGGACAATCAAAGTAAAATCAAGCCAATTGTAATGGGTGCCTAATTCTAGCATTTGGGAGCCTGATTGGCAGGAGTAGTAGACTGAAAAAGGAAAGAAAAAAGAAAGAAAAGAAAAAGAAAGAAAGAAAGAAAGAAAGGAGAGAGAAGAAGGAAGGAAGGAAGGAAGAAAGGATGGAAGGAAGGAAGGAGAGAGAAGAGGAGGGGAGAGGAGAAGAAGGGAGGAGGGGAGAGAAGAGAGGAGATGACAAAAAAGAGAATAAAATAAAATTGGACTGAGCATGGTGGTAGGTCACTCCTATAATCCCAGCTACACAGGAGGCAGAAGAAGGAGGAGAATAGAGGTCTTGGCCCAGGCAAATGTACAAGATCTTATCTGAAAAACTAAAAGTAAAGGGTTGAGAGGTATGGCTCAAGTGGTAGAGCAGTTGTCTGGCATTTTTGAAGCCCTGAGTTCAGTTACTAATATGGGAATTTCCCAGGGTCCTTTACAGTCAAGAGCAACTCCTGACCTCAGTAACATCCTATCAAGGAGATGTAAAGTGCTCTGTGCTGCATAACAATTTAATTTAACCCTGAATGTGGTAACTTGAGAAGCAAGTCAGAATTTATTAATGAAAAGGAGTCAATCTTCTTGAAAACAGAAGCAAGACTATTTGGGGAAAGGAAGGAGTCCTGCAGGAAAGGGAAGCAGAGACCAGAGGGAGTGATGGGGTAGTAAATACAACCATAGAAATCTATGCAAGTATGAAATGATAGACATACACATAATGAAACCATTATTTTGTGTAATTAATGTAATGCTAATAAAAATGCTAAGGGGGCTGGGAAGGTGGCTCAGTGGTAGAGCGCTTGCCTTGCATGCCTGAGGCCCTGGGTTCGATTCCTCAGCACCACATAAGCAAAAAGAAAAAAGCCGGAAGTGGCACTGTGGCTCAAGTGGTAGAGCGCTAGCCTTGAGCTGAAGAGCTGAGGGATAGCGCCCAGGCCCAGAGTTCAGGCCCCATGACTGGACCCCCCCCCCAAAAAAAAGCTAAGATGTTAAGAAACATAAAAGGAGTCAATCCTAACAATATCCATACAGGTATAAAGCATCATACCCACTATTTAAGGAGAAACCAAAGTTTCGAGAAGTGAAGTAATTTACTGAAAGTAATTTAGCTTGTACATTTTGAGACCTTAGAGCAAGGCTTCTGGCTTCAAGTGAGATCATCAGCTCCCTGCCACTTCTTTGGGCTGTCTATTAGTCTAAAAATAAATATATATCTGCACATTTAGAAGTCATATCGGTGAGAAATTCATTTATAAAGATTCCCAGCTATTTTCCATTCTTTCCAGGTCACAAGTTTGTTCACGCTGCATTACTTTAATTCCAGCTTTAAGCTGTTTGGGATTTTGTGTTTGTGTGGGTTGTTTTTGTTTTTTTGAGTTCTTGCCCAGTAGTCCTCACCCCAATTCTCTCTCTCTCTCTCTCTCTCTCTCTCTCTCTCTCTCTCTCTCTCTCTCTCTCTCTCTCTCTCTCTCTCTCTTCCCTCCCTCCCTTCCTTTCTCCTTCCTTCCTTCCTTCCTTCTATTATGAGACTTGAACTCAGGGCCTAGGCACTGTCCCTGAGCTCATTTGCTTAAGGCTAACACTCTACCACATTGTGCCACAGCTCCACTTCCAGGACTTTCCTGCCCAGGCTGGCTTTGAACTGTGATCCTTGGATCTCAGCCTCCTGAGTAGCTAGGATTACAGGTGTGAGCTACCAGTGCCCAACCATGGATAGAACCTATGTAGCAGCTCGGAACCCCAGCCTGTCTTCTCCAAGGCACAGCAAGTGGTTGTCCTGAGTCCTCTCCCTGTTTAGCCAGATAGACTGCTTACCATGACTGTACCATCTCCTCATTTAATAGCCCTTTGGCTGGAAGAGTAATAGATACACATTTTCTCAGAGCAAATTTCTTTAGCCTACAGGACAGAGCAGAAGACATGGCTTCTTAAAAAAACAAAAACAAAAAACAAAGGAAAAAAAAAAAGAAAAGAAATGGCTTCCCATCAGCCTTAACATTATTTAAATCTTGAGCCAGGTTGTTGGTCTTCATTGACCTCTTGTTTTTCTGCCTGAAAAAGAGGATAAATGATATCTGTTCTATCCAACCCTAAAAGGACCTTACGAGAAAACTATTCAACTTAGTTTTACTTATTTATTTTTTAGTCAGGATCTCCCTAAAATAGCCCAGGCTGGTTCTTAAACTCGAGATCTTCCTACTTCCATTTCCTGCATGGTGGGATTACCAGAGTGTGCTACCACTCCTTTCCTAATCAATTTTTAATTCAAGTAATTTTTAATGACTATCCACCGCTAAACAGTAATAATTCTTAAGCCTGGAAAAACAAAGATTAGAGGGTAAGGTTTCTACCTCCTTGTCCACTGGCTCTATATGAGTCTTATAAATTAAAGGTTTCTGTTTATGAAAAGTACTAAAAGAGAAGTTTGCATAGTTTATTGCTTCCCAACCTGGCAGAAAAACCTTGTTGGTCTGGGGATATGACTCAGTGATAGAACACTTGACTAGGTTGCACAAGTCCCCTGGTTCAATCCCCAGCATCAGTAGAAACATAAAAGAAAATAGAAAAGTCTTCCTGAAGAATTTATGCCACAACCATTAAAAAGTAAACAAGAGAAAGGAGAAGGACACTTCAGGCCAGAAAACTATACTGACAGTGCAGTGGTTCAGAAAGGAGTAGGTACCACAGGATGGGCCTGGGCTGGGGACAAGTGAGGGGGACTCCTGTAGTTAGGTTGTACCATGAGCTTCTCATGTCACCCGCATCAAGGAGAGTCCCTGACCTGGAGGAAAATAGCCAGCATGTAGAAGACTACAGGAGGCCACACAGAGGCCTGTAACACAAAGTAGAAATAGGAGGAGTGTGTGTGTGTGTGTGTGTGTGTGTGTGTGTGTGTGTGTGTGTGTGTGTGTGTGTGTGTGTGTGTGTGTGTGTGTGTGTGTGTGTGTGTGTGTGTGTGTGTGTGTGTGTGTGTGTCTACGAGGGTGAGGGTGTGAAGGGCCAGGATGGCTCTGTGGAGAACTTTGAAAGAAGCCTTCCTTCAGGAAAAGATGGTGAGAGCTACCCGAGTGGCTTCTCCTTTTCTTTCTCCCCTCTCTGTGTCACATTCTTCCATTCACCAACCTCTTGACACTGGCTTAAGTTTCCCTCCACCCCCTTTTCTTCCTGGCTTCCTTCCTGGATTATTTCTTTCATCCTGCTTAGAAACCTTCATCCTCTCTAATAAGCCAGAGGGAGGAAGGCGTAACACACGCCCTTTCACCTCTTCTCTAGTGGAATTTTATTACAAAGACCAGGGATATAATAGCTGGCAAAATGATTTCTTTAAAGACCCAGAACACCCACTAAAGAAAAAGAAGAAGAAGAAGAGCACACATTCTCGCAGGTTCAAATGAACAGAACATGAATAAAGATGATTGGGTAACTTCATGAGTCTGGACCTCAGGAAAATAGCTCTAAGACTGAATCATGGATATTTTGATTTAAAGAGAATAAGATATAGATTGTAAGGTCTAGAAGGGTACGATTCTAAAATGCAAGCATTCATCCCCCTGTGGCAATTTAGTGAAGAGATAAAGATGAGAGTCTTCTGACATAGCCTTGTAACTATATTCACTGTACTTACAAACATGAATAGTAAGTAGCAATAAAGTGAAAGGCCAGCAAGGGGGGCTGGGAAGATGGCTCAGTGGTAGAGCACTTGCCTTGCATGCCTGAGGCCCTGGGTTCTATTCCTCAGCACCACATAAGCAAAAAGAAAAAAGCCAGAGTGGCGCTGTGGCTCAAGTGGTAGAGCGCTAGCCTTGAGCTGAAGAGCTGAGGGACAGTGCCCAGGCCCAGAGTTTAGGCCCCACATCCGGACCCAAAAAAAAGGCCATCAAGGAAAAGAGGGCTGAACTCCCATGGCACTGCACTTTAGCAATACATGTGCACACACATACAGGTATGTGCATACACGTGTCTGCAGGGGTCACAAAAATTCCAAAATGGTCACACCTGCAAAAGGTTGAGAGAAGAAAACATTAAAGACATTTAAAACATTACCCTGTAAAAACAGAAATTTAACCCACCCCAAACAAAGCGTTACAGGCAAAACTTAGTTGAAAAGGGATAATTAAAAACTAAGAAATAAAATAGTAAATGAGACAATCTAGTATCTTTACTAACAAAGATGTGTTTTCTAGCCCCAAATACAAACAAGGTAAAGATTATAGTCTGAGCTATCATAAAGGAACTGCAATTTTTTTTGGTGGTGGTGGTGGTGGTCGTCATGAGGTTTGAACTCTGGGCCTGGGCGCTGTCCCTCAGCTCTTTTACTCCAGGCCAGTGCTCTACCACTTGAGCCACAGTGCCACTTTTGGTTTTCTAGTGGTTTATTGGAGATAAGAGTCTCACTAACTTTCCTGCCTGGGCTGGCTTTGAACTGTGATCCTCAGATCTCAGCCTCCTGAGTAGCTAGGACTACAGGTATGAGCCACCGCCACCCATGTCACTAAATCTAGGTGTGGTGGCATATGTCTTTAATCTCAGCCTTTGGGAAGCTGAGGCAGGAGGATTGTGAGTTCGAGGCCAGTTAGAACACTAGTGAGACCCTGTCTCAAAATTTAAGCCAGTACTCAGCACCCAAGCCCAGAGTTCAGGCCCTATGACCCACCAAAAAAGAAAAAAAATTAAGCCAATACTTAATATAATACCATATTTGGCATTGGGCTTAACCTATTGAACATAGGACTGGGAATATTGCTGAATGGTAGAGAGCTAGCCTAGGATGTGCAGGATTCCATCCCTACCACCCCCAAATATATACATGGAGAACGCTGAAAAGGATCCCCAGTGCTTCCCACCCTCTGCTCAAGGGACAGGAAATGGAGGGATCAGGCAGGAGTTTTGTCTTTGAGTGTGGCTCCAACAGTCTCATCTCTGTTCTACCTCACTTACCTAATTCTTTGCAGGTCTCTCCATTCTTTGGGCTCCGTTCTTTGGGGGGCAAGGATGTGTAAAAATTCAAATGGAAAATACATATTTTCTCAGTAAGAGTAAAACGCCATCCTATGGATGTTTTGGTCTCATTCATAAACTATGCTAAGAAAACAGGAGCCTCCTCCCATGCCAGTGACCGCACTTTAACTGTATCTTCTTAACACAGTGTCACCAGAACAAATCCACACCTCTAAAATGGCTCACAGAGACCTTTTATCATTCCCGAAGAGGTCATTCTTATCTACAAGTTGGGTGATATGACTTCATCTAACTTCCTGACTTCCTTGCTGCTGAGTATGTTATTGCAAGCTGTGTTCAGCTTGGATTCATTGCTTTTCTTAATGTTTTCTTTGATTTCTTATTCTTCTTTTTTTTTTTTTTTTTTTGGATGCTTTGTTTTTGAAAGTTTTCTTGCATTTCCTGAAGCCCTTAGGGTTTCAAGAGAAACACTGAGCTATCTGGGCAATAGTCTCTGTGTGTGTGTGTGTGTGTGTGTGTGTGTGTGTGTGTGTGTGTGTGTGTGTGTGTGTGTGTGTGTGTGTGTGTGTGTGTATGTGTGTGTGTGTGTGTGTGTGTGTGTGAATCCATTGCTGCTGGAACAAATGTTGCATTGTATATTATGTAGAGCTGCCTCCTTCACTCCTTGAACAGAGCACCTGGTGTTACTGGTTTCAAAGAATATTTTGAGATTGGCAGTTGGAGTCTCTTCATAGAAGTGTAACAGCGCTTCCCAGAAAGCTTGAAAAATGATATGCAAAGTGAAGGAGAACAGAGAATAGGTGTCACTCTCTCAAAGCCCAGTTAGCAGCCGCAAGACCTCCATTCAGAGAGGATTCCAGGAGAAAATGGAGACTTCTGAGAACCAGCTTCATAACTCCATGCACTCTTAAGAGACTGAGCAGCCTCCTGAAGCATGGTTCTACCTAATCTGCTTGTCAGCCCCTATCTATGAGCTCATGTGTAAAATAAAACAACAACAACAAAAAACACCCAACACAAAACAGGTGTCTGCTTCAGGCAAGATCCTGGAAATGTTTCACTCAAAAGCTAGAAGTTGCTATCCATTTTCAGGCAACTTGTTAAATGTGGTCTCAAAAACCCCAACTCTTTGTCAAAAGGGTAGACTAAAGATACTTCCTAAGAAATCTGGCCTTCCATGGAAAGAATCATGATGTTCTACTTTGAACTGTTCATTTCCTAGGCTCCCCCCGCCCGCCCCCCCAGTTCCTCTTCTGCTCACACCCAAGGTTAGTGAACCTGCCTGAAAGGTTAAAATGAAAAATGCCAAAGTCAATCCCTAAGGTGCTTTTCCTTATCTCATCCTACATCCTACAGCTCTCGGGTGCTCCCTGCAGCTGCTCAGTGAGCAGAAATCATCTTACAAAAACCAAACTTTTATTCATCCCAGATATGGATCCTAAATCAAGACGAAGAGAAATTACCTTCTTGAGATTTTCTCTCACAGATAGAATGGATACAGCAACTCCTTTTCCTGAGTGTGTGCTTCTCATAAAAGTAATAATGACTTCCAAATTTTGGATTGCACATCAATAAATAAACGTTGAGCAGAGTTGTGGGAAGAGCATCGGATTCAGGCCTTGACTACTCAGAAAAGACTTAGAAATCTGAAAGGTGAACATTTGTTTTGTGTCATCAGCTTACATAATAATTACAGTGATTTATTTTTCTGTAGTCTTTCTTATGAAGCAATATCCTCAAGTACTCAGCAATGCATACATAAAGCATATTTCCTCTTCAGAACTGGCACATACAAGATGAAATAAATACAAGGAATCCATTTTTTTCTGGAAATCATTGTTATAAAAGCTGTTTTAAATTTGTATCTCACCAGTTTGAGAGTTTAAAAAAAAAATGGAGTCGGGCACTGGTGACTCACATCTATAATCCAGCTACTCAGGAGGCTGAGATCTGAGGATCACAGTTCGAAGGCAGCCCAGGCAGAAAAGTCCCTCTGAGACTATTGCCTCTCAAAAAGGTCAGAAGTGGCATTGTGGCTCAAGTGGTAGAGCACTAGCCTTGAGCACAAAGAAACTCAGGGATAGCACCCAGGTCCTAAGTTCAAACCCCAGGACCAGCAAAAAGAAAAGAAAAGGGAGGGGATAAAAAGGAGCAAAACCACCCAGCATACATAAAAGTCTATGGCCATTTTTATTTTCAAACAACATCATATTGCTTGCTGGGCACCAGTGGCTCACACCTATAATCCTAGCTATTCAGAAAGCTGAGATCGAGGATTACAGCTCTTCCAATTCATTCATTAAAAGCTGGAATCAGGGGTGTAGAGTGGTAGAGTGCCAGTCTTGAACAAAAATATCTAAACAAGCAAAAGGCCTGGAGTTCAAGCCCCAATACCAGAACAAAAAATCAAATGAAGACTAGCATGATGCTTTAATGTGGTAAAAAGTAAGGTAAAAGCAGGCTGCATTCACCTTATTGCTTGCTACTGACATGCAGCTAAATAACTTGTCCATGAGCACACCCCCCAAAAGTCAAACCCAGGACCACCAATGTCTTCATTTCACCAGCAGCTGTTGGTAGTGGATAGACAGGAAGGCAGGCAGACAGGCAACTGGAGCTTCCCAGTACCTCCTGGTATGGCTGTCTTCAGGTTAGTTATGCTCAAAGCACTCCTGTGTCCAAAAAATTTCTCAAAGATTTCTTCACCATCACTGACTACACATAGTCTTTATTACCGGGATCAGTTGGGTCTAGTTCAAAGGCATTAAAATAAGCTGCCTAATTTTTTAAATACTAGCATCATAAAGTTTCATGACAAACCAAGCCTTAGACTAAAACCACTTATATTTTGGCATTCTACTGTGGAGGTGAGGCTTGAAACATAGGTTCTGAGGGAACAAGGAACATCTTTTACATTTATTTGCAGGTTTTAAAGTGTTTTGTAATTTACTAGTAGAGGTGGGCCTAGAATAATTATAAATGGGGAACCACAAAAGGAAAACGTGGAGGGAAGAGGAAAACAGAAAGAGAAGAGGAAGAAGAGAAGCAGAGGAACTTGATTGACAGGGCAGGGCTGCAATCATTTTGGATAGCGGTGGGGTCCTGGGCCTGCCTTTCTGATTCATGTTCTAAGGGACTAATTCAGTTCCAGCACTGCAGATTCTGAGTTTATGTTCCCTTGCATTCCACAGTGGGTGAAAGCCTGGGGCTGCATTCCTACCGGCCTTCTTCTCTTCCTACTTGGGTCTCTCCTCCTATAACCTCCTCCTTCTCCCACATGCTGCAATGCCTACATGCAAGCTGTTGGCCTCCTCAGTTGCCTCTAGCACTACATGTTGTAGATGGTATCCTATCCTAAACCTACAGATGCATTTGCAAATACAGAGAAGAAATGGTGTGTGGCCCCAAAGTCACTCTGTATTTATTATAACTCTGTGAGCATTGTGATTGTCTTCCAAACCCAAAAGGAAGTCTTCTATTACCTATCCAAGAAGATAAGATATGATTAGGTGTCAATTCCTGCCTTCCTCTTCTGAGATTCATCGTCCACCTCACTGCCTACTAAATAGATGTTATTCCTTTCAAACTAGCCCCTAGCAGGAAATAATGAAATGTCCTGTTTAGTGTCTTGTGCTGTCTGTGCTGTCATGCACATTTGTACTCTAGCAAGAGCTACTCCTGTGTGCTGGACACTGGTACATACCTTGTGTACATTTTCTTAGGCGAAGAGTCTCATTGATCAAACAAACTTACAGAGATTAAAAAACGATAACAACAACACTTTGCCTGGATCCCAGCCAAATTCCAAGTCAGGCTGGTCCAACTCCATGGCCTGTATAATCACCCCCTATCTGGTATATACCAAGGAACCTGGCTTACATACACACACACACACACACACACACACACACACACACACACACACACACGCACACACGCACGCACACACACACGCAAAATGGAAGCTGAGTTGAGAGTTGGGGTGGGGAAGGGACCAGCATATTGGAGGATGATGTTAGGGTAGTCTATCTAGCATTCAATGTGACAGTTGTTTGAAGAATGTGAAAACAATGCTGTGTCCAGAGTTCAGCACTGCCATCATGGCTCTATCCTGGAAGCCCCAGATGCTGTCTGTGGCCATCACCAAAGCTGAGACACCCCCCCCCACACACACACAGCAGCCAGGGAATCCCTAGGGTGCCTCAAACACAGAAGACCAGGGACAAAGGCTACTCAAAGCCTTAGCAGAGGACAGAAATAGCCCTCTGACTTAAGTGTTCACCTGAAAAGCACTTTGTGATTGTTACCTAACACCTTGCCTATGATGGTTAACAGGAGTGGCAAAAGTTCTTCACTGTAGATGTCCTTGGATTTGATGTAGATGTAGAGGTCCTTTAGATTTGATCACCACATCTCTCAACTCCTGCAGTAGTTTAGCACTCGTGTTTAACAAGGATTAAGGCCCCCCCCCCACACACCATATTGATTTAATAATGTGTGCTGTCTTATCAAGTTTTATCTCTCTGCTAATGACCTTCTCCAAACCACTTTTGTCAAAAGAACACCACCAACCCCTCCTGCTTTCATTTTCTTCTAGTTCTTGTTTGGTTAACTATTGAGATCACAGCTACTCCAGCATCCAAGGAGATGGGGAATGCTTGCCAGTCACCCATCAGGTAGCTACACTGAGAGCCTTAAGGACACAAACTGGACTTGAGTTGAAGCCTGGGTTGGTAGCACTGCAGAATGGAGTGGAGGGGAAAGTGCCAAGTGCTAACCTGTATGAATGGTCTGATAAAAGGAGAATGATCCATGAAGCACGGCCCTGAAATCCTCCCACATTCCTCTGCTCTCCATGTGTATTCAGGCTGGGGACATAGGAGGCCTCCAAGTCACTGGCAGTTCTGCCTGATAGATGTTACTCCTTCCAGAGCCCAAGACAAGTATTCCCCGAATATGCATTCCTATTGACTGCATATATTCGGCTGCATACCAGGGCCCTTAGTAACAGCCCATTGGGTGTTGTGACAACCCTGTGAGTGTGTGGGGGCAGAGCTGTGTGAGTGAGGTTCGGTGTGGATTTCAGGGGAGTGCTCCCCTTGGTAGGGCCAACCACGCGTGAGGTCTCTGCCCAAGGGATCATCTTAATGGGGGCTGACTGCACGTGGGCGGCCCTGCTTCCTGGCAGGGAGGAGGATTGAGGTGCAGCTTCAAAATCTGCAGGGCATCTCAGCTGTTTAAAACTGATACAGGTGGCTTCCAGCATGGATGTAGGGGTTTCTGATTTCTTCATGGAAATTGTACTCTCTAAAGCAGGTTCTATATGCTGCAGTGGAAGATAGGGATTTTTTTCCTATAAATAGAATAATAAATAAAGCCTATCAGAAAATGGCTCATATTCTCTGTATTTGTTGGGAATTGACTTTTTCTTCTTTCTTTTTGGCCTACCAGGTGAGCAGGTTGTTGGCTTCTCTTCTGTGAGTATACACTTTCAAAGTAAAAGCATCCAGTCTATGTTGATATTCTTTTCAAACTATATCTCTGCATCTACCCTAGTAATTTAAAAACCTTGTTAGGTTAACATTAAATCAGCAGTTGTTAATCATTAGAGAAAAATCTGTTTAGGAGACTTCTTTGAAAAAAAACCCACAAAACTTTGAAGTTGAAATTTGATTACTTTCACAAAAGTAGGCTCCATTCAACAAAATGATTTTGCTAAATTATTTAGTCATTTCAAGGAGCTGGGATGATTAAAATGCTTTAGAATGCACTGTTGTTTTCCATGAAACTCTAGTGTGGCCCTGCTCCCTGGCCACAGGAATGTAAGAACTTCTTGGCAAATACCCTGACGAGGATCAGGTGGGATGATGTATAATTAATGTCAAGTATTAGTGCCCTTCTCCAATACCATCCACCCACTAACCAGCATCAACTTCTTCCTTTTCTTTCTATATTCAGAGCTTGGTTTACACCACTTTGGTTTTGAATATATCTGGATAAAATTGTGGTTGTCCCTTTGGAGAATACACATGACAACACTCAGGTTCATGTAACAAGGAGTATTTCTTATATCTTTGTTTGGTAGGTTCACAAGGAGCCAGCAATTTTAATTTTTGTAGATAACAGTCAAGTTAGTTGTTTGGATTTGATTTGGTTTTTAAAAGAACTTTCTGTAGCTGTTTGTTAGGTTTTGTTGTTGTTTTCAGTTATAGGTTTTTTTTTTTCTTGTACATCAATTTTTTAAAAAACTGAGCCTGGCCTTAGTAGGATTGGTGGAGAATCCTGGAGACTGTTCATGCTCCTTTGTCTTTCTTGTTTCTCTAAATTTAAACAAGGTTAAGCTTGATAGACTGATAAAGCAAAAAGATATTTGTATACTCAAAAGTACTCATGTGTTAAAGGTTACAAGTACTATTTCTGACTATTTTAGCACACCATTGAACTGAATTCAAAGTAGAAACAATGAGACTAAAACACATATTCATAAAACTGATTGTCTAATGTGGAAAACTACTGTTGTGAAAAACCAAAATTCCAAGTCAATTCTGGAGGCCAATTTTACTTTATGGAAGTAAAACTGAGACTTTTAATTCCATAAGAACTCTTCACATGGAGCTCCTAAGAAGGAACTCTGTAAGCCAAATTTATTAATAAAACTTAAGTCTAGATGCTAATGCCCAGTTCCCAGCCCATTCTGAAATGCAGCCATTAATGGGGTAACACGCTGAGGTGTAATGAGGGACAGGGAGATCTCTAAGATCCTTCCATAACCCAGGGCTTCAGTTCTGCTTCGTCCATACCCTGCCCTACCTATCAAGTTCATTGAGTATTACTCCTCACCTAATAGAAATCATATATATAAAAACAGCTAAACTGTGGCTACTTCAATAAAGAGGAAAGCCAACCAAATTGCAATATCACACCAAAGAAAGAGAAAACTAAGAGCAATATTTAAAAAGCAGACTTGAAGTCATAGGCACCTGGGAGAAAATGAAAGTCACTGCATAAATTTCCTCTTGATTCAAAAAAGTCTTCAAGAATATACTTCCTTGCTCATCCTCTTATTTTGGCTTTAATTTATGTGTGTGTGTGTGTGTGTGTGTGTGTGTGTGTGTGTGTGTGTGTGTGCATATGTGTGTGTGTGTGTGTGTGTGTGTATGTATACCAAATCACTTAGTCTGGAAAGTATTAAATGAAATTCCTTTATGACAACATTACAAATGGAAATATGAGAGTGTTTCTCAAGCATGAATGGTTCACTTGAAATGAAGCTAGTACTGCGTATTAAAAGCTGAGGCTGACAGGGCTGCTGGGGCCCACACAGCCCTAGGACAGGATTGTACTTGCTGCACTTGGATGAGACCTCCAGCCTATTGTGTTGTGGATTAGTATTTAGATGGTAATGTCTGAAAGTAGCTTTGATTCTAGCTTTGATTAATTTTATTAATACTCTTGCCTTCTCCCATTGAACCGCAGATAGCAGAGTGCGGAGTGATTGATTCTCTTTTCAGTGCCCTTGATGAGCAAGAAAGGGGCAGGGAGAATGTAGTAAGAAAAATCTTAATTCATGGATATAATATACCCTAAGGGAGTAAAATTATAGCACTTCAAAGTATTCTGAATGTGTGTTAAAGAAGGATGTCAGGGCTAAAAGAATGTCATTAGCCAGGGAAAGAGGTATCTTACACCTGAGAAGCAAAGGTTTGGGAACATTTACAGGCCTTGGATTCATATGGTAATTATTAGTACACTAAGAGTGGTTCACAACTAAATAAAAATTATTGTATAACTCCTCAAATTTGAACTCAGCAACCCTATAATGTTTTCACTTAAATGATTATCCAAATATGTCTGTGAGCAGCTCTTTCTATATTCAAAAAGGGAAGAGCCACTGAGAAAAGTGTCAGTGGCTTCTAAAAATAAAGATTTTGATCAGTCCAGGTGAGCCACATAAGGATGGTAGAAAGAATAATTATCTGACAAAATGGAACCAAGTGGACTTCTGCTTCCTCATTTTGGATGCGGGCTGGATGCACAATCACAGCTAGGACTTGACTTCTTTCATTTCATACCTCCCATATTCTACCTTCCTCTTGTGTACATTTCTTTCTTTCTCTCTCTCTTTTTTACCTTTATTGAATGAAGCAGGGACTGTATTATGCCCTTAGGAAGTTTTCAAAGAACCCTGACTGAATAAATGATTGATCACTCTAGACATTTCGAATATTCTTTCTCCCTGTAGTACAAGATGAGGGGTTCCATTTCTTGCCCTGGGTTAAGTTAGGTTCATCTATTTTAAATAGATCCCACTTAGAGTTCTCTAGATCACTAACTAGGACCTGTTTCAGATAGACCACACACTGTATATTTTAGGTTGCCCTGTTGTTGTACCTGATCTTGTGTGGTACATTTATTTATGCTCCATTTATCTTTGAGGGTTTGGGGTTGTCCCCTCCCCGCCCCAAGACTGGGTCTCAAACTCAGTATCTGATGCATTTGCTCATTGGCTGGCATGCTACCACCTGAATCATGACTCCAACCCCATCTTTGGGGTTTTAATTCAACCATTTACTCTATGACAACAAGACTGAAATTTATGTTCTTCACAAATTTCAATATCATGAATGTCTTACAGCAGAATCAGATTTTTTTAGTGCCAGTACATGGGCTCCTTTCTGACTTAGACCTAGACACTGAACTCATTTTCATAGACTTTGAAAAATAACCAGCAAACTTTGACTAGCACACTTAGACCTAGACTCTTCACTTCTCGGCCGTCCATCCATCCACCCATCCAACCAGCCAGCCAGTATTTGTTTACTGGTGATTTACAGTGTTTGGGGTTCTGTGTTGAGGCAAGAGATATATTTGTCCCTTTGCTTTGAGTAGCTCTTAGCCAGGTGGGTACTCCTGTATTCATCAGTGCACCAAAACGTTAACAGATAAAGTCTTTTGCAAAGGCAAAGGACAGAGAAGCTCAGAGAATGTGAGGAGCATTTTAGGGAGAAAATGATAGCTTAGCTAAATCTTAAATTTAAAAAATGATTTTTTCATATATTGAGGGAAAAATATATCATATTCCTGGCTTAGCTTCCTGTGGCCTCCCCTGAACTAAGGTTGCCCAAAAGCTATCAAGGATACTGCTTATTCTCCAAGACAAGGGAAGACTGGTTACAAACACCAATCTCCACTACAGCTGCAGCAAGCCCACTGGGCATGTTGACCTTTGATTCCTGACCTATGCTCCTAGTTTCTGGCCCTACCTCCTCCCCTGCCCCCCCCCCCCCCGCCCGCCAAGCCATATGTCCCAGAGTCACAGTTTGACTATGAGACTATAGTTTGACATACAGACCAGTTCAGTTCCCCAAGATGAATGCCATACTTCTTGAAACTGTCAACTCCCCCTCCCCTGCAACATTAGATAGCAGAGGCTCTGAGAGGCAGCCTAAGCCGTAGGCTTTGTGCCTTGCACTTTGAGGAAGGAGGTAAGATCTAGTGGGCCCTCCTACCTGCAGCTGAATTTCACATATTGTACTGTGGACACTGAATAGGATGAGTTGGTTAAATATTTTATCTTAGTTATCTCAGTTTAGGCTGAATCCTACCTATAAGCATGAGCTGGCTTGGAGATCTTGCCAAAGTCATCCCTCCTCTCTCCTGGGGGACCTGCTCTGTGTGCTCCAGAGCCACCATTTCCCACCAGTAATAATCATGAACCTATATACTCAGCCTCTCGCATTGTGTGTCATCCCCGGAGGAGCACGAGTCACCTGCTATCCTTACTATAAATCTCTGTGCATTGACTGTACATCTGTAGCCTCCCCAGCTTGGTAATATGTCAGAGCCAACGTGATATTGAATCCTCTTCAAAAATACGTTCTGTTAGGATCCTACTTGTCTAGTACTCTTATTGTTTATTTCTCTCTAGTGTGTGTGTGTGTGTGTGTGTGTGCTGGTACTAGGGCTTAAACTCAGGGCCTTGAGCTTCCATGGCTGGTATTCTGCCATTTAAGCCATGTCTTAACTTCTGGCTTTTGTCTAGTTAATTAGTAATAATCTCAAAGATCTGTCTCTCTGGGTTGGCTCTGAACAGTGATCCTTAGATCTCAGCTTCCTGAGAAGGCTTGAACTCACTAACACCAGGCTTATTTTAGCCTTAAAATGTTAAATACCATTCAAATGGTAGACTGCTCTTGGTTTATTATGTGGAAGGAGAGAGTGGACCAGTAAATGTTTGACTGACATGTAGTGTTGGGGTCAGATGACGGAGAACCCTTTGCCTGTGAGTCTAATCCTTACCCCTACCTTTGTTGCTATACAGATTAGGGTTTGAGAAAAAAATGATCTAAATACAAGTACAGACACAAACCATCAAAAGAAATAATTAAAACCCACTTTCTGGTGATTTGTACTAGAAGCAAAAGTAAACATGAGTTGAAGATAGATCCACTAAATATTAAAGAAAAAAAATTAAATTGTGTCTGTCCATCCCAGTGAAGGCCCGAGGATCAGCCCTCCAGAATGGAGTCTGTTCCAAGAAATAGCAGCCCCCAAGAGAATAGTCTGGCTGTTCTGACTCCCACCTACAACATTTACCTTCCTGTGGGGTTGGGTTTTTTTGAGTTTTAAATTTTATTTTATTGTTATTATAAAGGAGATGTACAGAGGGGTTACAGTTACTTATATCAGGTAAAGAATACATTTCTCTTTTTTTTTTTTTGGGACATTTACCTTCTTAACACAACAACACAAACCCTAATCAAAGGTATCTTTTAGAAAAGATGTCACTTATATTTCTATCTAGAGTTTGTTTCTTGTTGGTATAAAAAAGTATGTAGAGCAAGAGGAGTTGTCTACCCTAAAAACTGCCTCTTTTAAAATGTTTCTCTTCCTGATTTCTAAAAAGACCTATCTATTTTCAAACTGGTTTAGTTAGTCAATCTCAAAGCACCCAACTGTGCCAATTCTTACCAGCTTGGTTTAGGAAGCAAAATGTCTCTTGGTTTTTCTCAGACGGACCTTAAGAATCTATAAAGAGTATGTTTCCTGGATATAGTTGTACCTGTAGTGCAGGTGTAGAGTATAAATGACAGGAAGATGAGCAAAGAATGGGAAGACATGTTTATGTAGTCATAGGAAACGATTCTGACTCAGAGATAAATATTTAGGATTTGTAGGTGCCAACGATAGTTCATGAATATACAATATTTCATATGCTACTACCAGTATCTACTGCCTCTTTGGAAATATATTTTCTTTTTCTTTCTTTTTTTTTTTACAATAATTTCTAGTTCCCCAAAGGAGGGGGGGACAAAACGTGGGTATCTTTATTTTAAAAAAAGATTTTCTGCTTTATAATCACACTTTAGTAGAGATTACATGTTTAGCAAAGAAACCTGTATCTGTGAATTTTATCTTTAAGCATTACTCCTATTCTTCTGCAATTTTTCTTTCAAGACATCAAGTTATAATTACTTACTAACCACAATGTACAATGCATTGGGTTTTAATAGTAAATCTAAATTTAAAAACCTAATAATGTGGAACAAATGAACCCCTTAGTTCTTTTCCAAACTAAAAATCCTCCTTACATTTTATCGTTTCTAACCCTTTCTTACTGCATACCATCAATTCACTGACTTCCTTCGGGTTCCTTTGAGCTTTGAACTGTACCTTTACAGTGCTATAAATTAGCATGTCACTAAGCTGTACTATAATTTGCATTAATTTCTTTGAGAGTTGGAGTTGTCTATCTGTGAAGACATCTTTATAGTACTTAGAATTCACTCAGAAAAGTAATGCCCAACTACAGGATGTAAAACATAAATTTAAAAAACATGGTTTGGCTTTTATCTTCAGATGGAAAATAAAAGTGGTCAAAGTTATTTGTGCAGTTCTGTGATATGGCTTTAGTCCTGTTGTTTCAGGCACAGATGGCTCAGTGGCCGGAAGTAGAGAACAGCAGAGCTTGGCTCTCACCCGCCTGAATACTAGCAGCTATGTTGAAGATGTGCTGATAGGAGAGTGATCAGGGTCATAAAATTGTCAATGAAATGCACTGTCATCAGCTTTCTGTGGGGTGTATGGTAGAAAAAGGGGAAGGTCTAAGCCATGAGGGGATAAAGCTGCTCCGGAGCCTGGCCTCACCAAGGGCTACAAATGGTCCTTGTGAAACACCTCAGAGCAAGTGTCCAGCTCCTCTGCGCTGTCACAGAGGCTCGGGACAGGGTGGAAGAGAGGCTAGAGATGAGACGGTGAGTCTCCAGGGGGTAGGAGAGGCTCTCAAAGGCAAAACCCAGACCTGCAAAGCTACGTCTCCACAGAGCTGCGTGTCCACTGTATACGGCCTGCAGAACACACTGTCATTGGCTCTCCTGACTCAGATTCATCCCCTGTCCCCCAATCCTTGCTTCTAATGTTTGTTCTGCCCTTTTCCATGCTGCACCCTGCAGAAGCTGATCCTTCAATGGAATTTGTTTCCCAAGCTTTAAAAGCAAAATTACTGGGAGGGTAAAAGAAAGCCTAAGCCTTTCAGTCCTTGGGCGCCAGGCCACCAAACTCCTCTAACTTTTTTTTGTTGTTGTTCCTTTGAAATAGACCCGTTTGGGGTTGAACCTGTACTTCCTAGCATCTGGAGATGAGGAGGAAGAATATACTATTTTTAAAAGGAACTTTCTGGAAAGTATACAAGACCTGATAATTAAAAAAATAAAAGGCAAAGCCTCAGCTGCACAAACAGCCCTTGTTCTCTTCCAGCAAAGGTCTGTCAGGAGTGCCCACCTTCCTCTCCCTGAGAAGAGCAATTAAGGAGACCAGGAAGCGTGGCTGCCTTGGTCTGTTTTCTAGCCGCCTTAGTCACCCCCTTTGATCTAGCTGTGAGCAAGGGGAGGGGAGCTAACCCAACCTGCCTCTGCCCGCCGCCCATTTGTAGGCACTGTGTTCACGTCGCGTTCCCGCTCTCCTAACATCTTTTTTTCGATCACAGTGTACACATCTGTCTTTATACCCAGCTGCTTTTCTGGCCCCAAACAAGTTCTCTGTGAGTTTCCCCAACTGAGCTCAGTGGGATCTCTGTCAGCTGCAAGATTTATGTCATCTTGTCCAGTCCTGAGAACTGTCCCTTCAGCTTCTCACATCTGGATCTAATTGGAAAGACATTAAGTGCACTGAAAAAGCATATTTTAGAGCAGTTCTTTATAGACACCCCTGTGAAAGGAGCTGACGGGCGTAGCTTTGGGTGGGATGAGCCAAGCTGATGTCTCCAAAAGTGAAAAGTACAGAGTTATGAAAGAGCTGCTGGAAATAAGGCCCTGTGCAAGGGTTACATTCACCTGGTTCCCCTGGGAGGGAGATGGGGCACAGTGCCTGCCAAGTGCAGCCTTTGTCCTGAAGCGTGTGCGGATCCACACAGGAGAAGGAAGGCCTGGGAGGTTTATAGGGACAGTTTCTCCTGTGCCTGTTTCCCATATTCTCGTGGGCTGCCATTTATGCCTGTTTGCCTGAGTATTTTAGAGGAGCAGAATGGTAACAATTGCTGCTACTTTCTTGCCTCACCATCCTCTTTGGGGCTACCCCACTTGTGGTGTCTATCCTCTGGTAGCAAAGACAGAACCTAGTTGTGTGACTGTAGCAAAGTCTTTCACGGGAAGCACCTTCTGCTCTTGAATACCAGGTTAGAATTCAGATAAATGCATCCAGCATGAAAGCAGAGAGTCTGTGAGCTGACCAGCTCTTTGTAAGGTCTCAGACTTGGGGCTAGAGTTCAAAAGTATAAGGAAAATCAAAGAGTAGTTGTCATCACAAGAATACTGACTGGTATCTTACTGAGATTTGAACTCAAGGCCTTGTTTTTGCTGAATGGGTATGCTATCACTTGAGCAACACCCTTTGCCCTTTTTGCTGTGGTTATTTTTGAGATAGGGGTCTTGATTTCTGCTGAAGGCTGTCCTGGACCGTGATCCTCCTATTTATGTTTATATCATAGCTAAGATGACAGGCCTATACTGCTACATCAGCTTTTGTTTTTCCTGAGATGAAGATTTGGGGAATTTTTTTCCCCCAGGCTAGCTTCTAACTTCCATTCTTCTGACAGCCATGAACCACCAGGTTTGGCCATAGGCCCTGAATTTTGTAGTTGCTCGGCAGCAGTCCAGCATCTTTGAAGTTCTAGCCCTTAAATGTCTCATTATTAGAAGACAAAGTGAATATTTTGTTTCTTTGTTTTTATCTAGAATCAACCTTACCTTAGAGACCAAAGAGTGCTTAGTCTGTTCTGAGTTCTGGATCCTTTTGACAATCTGTTGAAACCTCTATACTTCTTCACAGAAGACTTGAACTATGCAGGATTATAAACTATTTTTTAAAGTAGGTTTGATAGTACTAAATGTGTTTAACACATTGACTTATATATCTAGCTGTTGTTTTAATAACTACTAATATATACTTATAGTATTTCTACTATTTTGCCTAAAAAGTGCTAAGTTTACATGCTAGTACAGGGTGAAAAGGTGAACATCCTCAACCCAAAATCTAAAATACCCAGAAATGCAAAACTTTGAACACCTAAGAATCACATTTCAGAGCTTTGAAAAATTTGTATTTTTTTGCCACAGTCCCCAACTAGCCGTCTATGGAAATCTCCCTAAATCCAAAACCTAAAAAATCTTAAACACTTCTGGTCCTAAGCATTAGAGACGAAAGGTACTCATTCAGCAATTGTAACAATGTCATCTCTCTCCATCTACAGTCACGGATTCCCCCAAACCCACCCTCCTGCAACTGAACCCCCAAGGTGGTGAGGTTGCTCCTTATTTCCAACCCCACCCACTTGCCTCTAGAAGCCTTTACCAGGATTTTGACCCTCCCTACAGCCTGCTTGCAAGGTCTTGCCACTTTAGGTGTTTGCAGATGCACCTGGATGGCCAGGTCCAAGTAGTGACCCCACTGGAGTTCAGGCCAAGCGTGTACTGGCAATGAGGGATGAAGGAAAGTCTTGGCCACACCCACCATTAGCCCTCTAGGCCTCAGGTATCCACAGAGAAAGGTGCAGAAGAGTCATTGTAATGTCAGAGTCCGTGGTATCAGAGCAGCAGCCGGGTAGGAGTCACTGGGAGGAGGAAAGCCTCAGCTATGCCTCAGGCCTCCTCACTGGTCCCCCTGCCATGGCCACCCAGCTTAAGGACATAGCTTCTTCCAAGGCACAGAGCTGAGTTAAAGGTCACATGTAGCTAGAATCTGCTCTCCTTGATCTGGCATGGAAGCCCTGATTACAGACCCAGCTGTGTCCCCTGAAGCTCTTCTATTAAAGTCCTAACCCCCAGGGCTTCAGAGTGTCATCTGGCCACCTGGGGGTAGGAGGAAACGGGAATATGATGGCTTTCAGTCAGAAAGGCTTCCTCACCTCCTGGACTGGAACTGGGACACGGTGTCCCTGAGGAGGTCCACCTCCCAGGCTGGGTGCCTGGTGCCCCTTCCCATCCAGGGCCTCCTGACACAGCTGCCCTTCTGGTCTTTGAAGCCAGTGGCATCCACAGCTCATTACAACTTTATGACAAAGCTATTTGATAGCATCTATCAAAATTTTATAGTTATCTTTATGTATTGGCATAAAATGTATGTGGAAGAATATCTATTGGCACATCAGTTTTAAGAGCTAGACAGGATCTAAATGTCTATTAGGAGGAGACTGATTAAGCTATGATACAGCTATGTAATGAAATACTATGTAGCAGTAAAAAGACGAGAATAGAATTATTTATGGAGGTAATAAAAGGTATCTAAGGGGTATTATTACATGAGGAAAAAGCAAGTTTCAGAAAAACAAGCATAGTGAATCTATTATAGAAGAAATCAAAATTTCACACATGTGTATATACATTTACATATAGACAAATATAACAAGTGGAGTATTTGGAAAGGTGCCCACCACACTCTTAATAATTGCTTCTGTGGCATTGGATTGGAATTGATTTGAGTATAATACATTATGGGAGACTTTCCTTTATCCTTTAAATATTTTTAAAACAGAGACCTGAGTGCAGGTGGCTCATGCTTGTAATCCTAGCTACTCAGGAGGCTGAGATCTGAGGATCATGGTTCAAAGCCAGCCCAGGCAGGAAAGTCTGTGAGACTCTGAGTGCCAATTAGCTACCCCCCAAAAAAAGCCAGAAATGGAACTGTGGCTCATGTGGTAGAGTGATAAACTTGAGCACAAAAGCTCAGGAAAAGCTCCCAGGCTCTGAGTTCAAGCCCAAGAACAGACAGACAGACAGACAGACAAACGCACACACACACACACACACACACACACACACACACACACACACACACACAACATAAAAGGTTATTCATTTTAAGACAAAAATTACTATTTTTTTCCAAAAGCATAGTTCTAATTTTGTTTTTAATGTGAAATAATTACACACTCACCAAAAGTTGCAAACATAGTATCTAGAGAGGTCTCATGGGCTCTGCACCTCATCACTCCAGGGGTTTCATTTCTTGTGACTGTGGTACAATATCTACACCAGGGCATCCATGTTGGTAGAATGGGTATTGAGATTCTGTTCTATTTTTATCACATGTGTAGATTGATGTAACTACCAAGGTATCTACATGTGTCTCCTTCCAGTCCCTTACAGGAGTGGAGAATGTCTGGCCAGAGGGCCATATAAGAACAGTGAAATCATTTAGTACAAGATAGGACAGACTTGTATGATTCTCATCAGCTGCTCATGGCTGTCTGTATGTAGTAATAACTTTGAACAGCCTTTGAATGATGTTATAAATTTCCAAATGGCTTTTTTTTTGGGGGGGGGAATGTTCATTCTCACCTTTTCTTGAGTCTCCCCTCCTTTGTTCATCATCACCAGACATAGATACCCGCTAATCTTTCTCAATTTCTGTGCTTTTCTCATCTTGAAATTGCTATATAAACCAATCATGTAAAATGTGGCCTTTTGAGACTGGCTTTTTTTTTTTTAATTCAGCCTAATGCCTTTGAGATCCCTCCAAGTTGTTTTGTGAATCAACAGCTTGTTCCTTTCATTGTGATATCTGAGAAGTTTCTGTTTAGTTTTCAGTGAAAAACTATTTCTCCAGGGTGGCTGATCCCACTTACATTCCCACAGCAACGTGTGAGAGACCTGGTTTTTCCCAGTCCCCTCTCGCATTTCGTGTTGCTCAGTGCTGTGACTTTTCCTTGTGACAGGCTTGGTGGGTGGGTAGTGATGCCATCTCGGGGGCAGTGAGAGATGCTGAGCATCTTTCCATGTGTCCAGTTGCCAGTTGTAAGTCTTCGCTGGCAACATGTCTCTTCACCTATTTTCTAATCAGACTGAGGGTTCCTTATGTGGTCTAGAGACTAGTATTCTCCAAACATTTTGGCTCAATTTTATTTATTTTTCCATCCTCTTCCAGGGTCTTTTCACAAAGCAAAATTTGATGATTCTTATATAGTCCAGTTTGTGAGTTTTTCTTTTCTTTTCTTCCTTTCTTTCCTTCTTTTTCTTTCTCTTTTTCCTTTATCTCTCTTTCCTTTTTTCCTCTCTTTCTCTCCCATCCTTTTTTTCTTCTTTCCATCCTTCCTTCCTTCCTTCCTGTCCTGTGACTTGAACTCAGGGCCTAGACTCTGTCCCTGAGCTTTTTTACTCAAGGCTAGTACACTAGCACTTGAGTTACTGCTCTACTTCTGGCTTTTTGGTGGTCAATTGGAGATAAGAATTTCATGGACCTTCCTGCCTGGGCTGGCTTCAAACCTGATCCTCAGACCTCAGCCCCCTGTGTAGCTCGGATTGCAGACATAAGCCACCAGCACTCAGCAGGGTTTTTTTGTTTTTTGGGTTTTTTTTTTCTGAGTGAGGGTGTTTGCAGTCCAGGCTGTCCAAGGGTGGGCTGAAAACCCTGAAGGACCCTTCCTTGTCCCTGAATATTATTAACACAAGAACCGTTTCTGATTTCAGGGCAACCCAATGGAAACAGGCTCTATTTTTTGTGGAGTTCCATAGTCCTAAACTCTTTCTCAGAAGTCTGGCTTGGTTTTCATTCTCTCTCTCTCTCTCTCTCTCTCTCTCTCTCTCTCTCTCTCTCTCTCTCTCTCTCTCTCTCTCTCTCTCTCTCTCTCTCTCTCTCTCTCTCTCTCTCTCTCTCTCTCTCTCTCTCTCTGTTAGTCATGGGACCTGGGCACTGTCCTTCAGCTCTTCAGCTTAAGGCTAGTGCTCTATCACTTGAGCCACAGTGCCACTTCTGGCATTTTCTGCTTATGTGGTGCTGGGGAATTGAACCCAGGGCCTCATGCATGCAAGGCAAGCACTCTACCACTGAGCCACCTTCCCAGTCCTTCATTCTCTTTTTTATCTTGAAGTTGGGGTCTACTAGAAACTCCCCATCTCTCCTCTGTCTTCTAGAATCCACCTTCTCCTTCCGAACTATGGGACCTACTTCTAGTAGGGCCTGAGGACTTTCTCCTCTGAAGACTTCACCTGACTCACCAACACAGTGAGAATACATTTAATACCTATGGCTGCCTTCTGGTCTCTGTGTCCTTTAAAAAATGTCTTCTTAGGCTATTTTGAGGAAAGGAGAAAAATCCAGGTGTTTGTTCAGAATACTAGCACACAGAGCATAACATCCCTGGGTCAGCCTCCTGGGTTTAGTGAGCCAGGCAGCCACTTGCACGAGAGAATGTGGGAGAATGGAACATCAGCTGCATGCTGTTGTTAGTGCTACACACACAAAGTCGAGTAAAAACTCAGCTCTGCCCTGCTCTGGGGATTTACCATTTGACATGGGAGACAAACTTGTGCATACTTCAGTAAGTGAATGCCACAATGTGGTAGCACAGTGGAGCCTGATTCTTCACACTTGCCTCCAAGGATTCTCCTCCTCCTCCTCCTCCTCCCAAATTGTTTAGTGTATGACTAGGTTCCACCCAGAGATATATAAGGGCTTCCCATCCATATTACCTTTCTATATATCATCATCCATGTTAGTTTTTCTTCATTGGGGTAAATAGGAAGAACCACAATGCTAGTCCAGAGGAGGGCAGAGTCATGACAGAAGGGGGTCTGAGTCGCTGATTGAGCGGGGCCTCTGCCCACCAACTTGGACTTTCTGTGAACATTGAGATTCTGGAGTTAGCTTACCTTGACCAAGTACAGAAGGCACAGAATTCACAAAGCAGTTCTCCCTTCAATAGAGAAAGGTCTCATTGGGAAAGTGACTGATTTCCTTGTGGTTCATCCCATATTACACCTAAGATACTCTTAAGTACTATTTATTTCTGTAATTCATGCTGCCATATATATGAGATCAAACCCAAGGCCTCTTGCATGCATGCTAGGCTAGTACTCTGCCAGCCCACTTCACTGCTTTTGATGTTTGTCCTCATTCACTAATTTCCCTCCATTGAAATATCATTTTACCTTTATTTGCTAATAATAGTAGCTATACAAAAGCACTAAAGTTACATGCTATCAAATTTCAAATAGCTTATTGCTTTTAGAAACCACCCTCTCTTCAGCAAATCCTTCTAGCCCTTTGATAACTTAATTCACATCCTTTCCACATATTTATCCAGCAAGGCAGCTTCTTAATTCTGGCCTGGTCACCCACTTTTTCTCTGGAGCTTTGATATGACCAGATGCTCGAGGGAAAACATTCACAATATGCCTACAATCTATTTCAACACATAATTCTATCCAGTTGAATGTCAGGCATTTCTCAAGAATGCTGTTGGTTGATAGCATGTCACTCACTCAAACTAGGGTTTCGGTGGCCTTGCATTACATTTTTGCTCAAATTTCTACAGCAATCACAGATACCCTTTTCCATCAGTCTTGCCTCCTTAACAACAGTAACCATCCAGAATAGAATTTAACGTGATACGTTTAGAGAGCAAAAGAAGAGAAATATTCTGCTTTTGAAAGGGAATGTACCCTCAGGCAAAAAAAAATCCTGTCTTAATATGAGATATGAATTGCCAGTTGTCATGCATGTGGCTTAAGATGGATTAGGATTCCATCACTGGCCACCACATAAATTCTTACACGTATAACCTCACATCTTCATTTGCAGCCGAAAATTAGAGAGAAAAAAAACATTTCTATATATTAGATTCTGCCACATCTTATAGCCCTACTAGTTTCTTGAAACAACTTAGAGGAACGTTTTACGGAAACATTTGACAGACTTGAACCATATCCCTCAAAATAGTCTGTTTATTCTCATTTGATGCTGGTGTAGGTGAGCAGATCATTTATGGCCATATTATTCTAATACAGAGTCTGATTGTATTGCCTTATGAATGTGTTCTGATAAAACAAAAAAAATCTTTAAGGTAGTATTTAATTACAAAATTTAAAAATCACATTTAGTGAAAATTCTAAAAGTTATTAAACCACATGTGGTGTTTTAGTGATATACTTTTCTTCCCATTGTAACTAGAAAAAAATAGATGATAGATAGATAGATTGATAGGACCAGTCTTATGTTTTATTCTCCCCAGTGACTTTGCATTTGTATTCATTAAAAAAAAAAAAAAAAGGACCGTTCTGGCCCTGGCAGTGTACACCAGTGGTCAATGCAGAGGATGAGGGAAGAATATTGCAAGTTTGAAGCCAGCCTGGGCTACAACTTACCAGGCACCATGGGCTCATGGCTGTAATCCTAGCTACTCAAGGTGCTGAGATTTGAGAATTGCAGTTTAAAATTGGCCTGGGCAGGAAAATCCATGAGATTCTTATTTTCAATTAACCAGCAAAAAGCTGGAAGTGGAGGTGTGGCTCAAGTAGTAGAACACTAACCTTGAGTTCAGGAACAGCGCCCAGAACCTGAGCTCAAGCCCCAGGACCAGCATTAAAAATGGCAACAACAGCAACAACAATAACAACAAAAAAACACTTCTTGAAAAGATTATACTTAATTCCAATAAAGCTTTTTTTATTTTTTCAAAGTTGCAGTAATATAATTGCCATAAAATAAGTTTACAACTGCCAGGCACCGGTGGCTCATGCCTGTAATCCTAGCTACTCAAGAGGCTGAGATCTGAGGATCATGGTTCAAAGCCAGCCCAGGCAGGAAAGTCCATGAGACTCTTATCTCCAATAAACCAGCAGAAAACTGGAAGTGGTGCTGTGGCTCAAGTGATAGCACACTAGCCTTGAGCTGAAGAGCTGAGGGACAGCGCCCAGGCCCAGAGTTCAAGCTCTATGACCTACCAAAAAAAAAAAAAAATTACAACAATGAGAACTCCCATTGAAGACCTAACTAGTGCACTGCATTTGAAAAACCAGTGTTTAGCCATACTTAAGCTGAATGGTCAGTTCCATATAAATGGGGAATAATCTGCTCCCTGATTCTTATTCATTCTAAGAATGAATAAGACTGTATATAAGAGATGGTTTGAGTCTGGTGCCGTGGCTCACACCTGTAATTCTAGCTACTTACAAGGCTGAGATCTGAGGATCTTGGTTCAAAGCCAGCCCAGGCAGGAAAGTACATGAGACAACACCCAGGCCCAGAGTTCAAAGCCCTGCACTGACAGAGAGAGAGAGAGAGAGAGAGAGAGAGAGAGAGAGAGAGAGAGAGAGAGAGAGAGAGAGAGAAATGGTTTATGTGGTAGATTTTTTTAATGTAGGTACTACTTTAACCATTCATTCACTCATTCTCTGAGTCATTCAACCAGCAATTATTGGTTGAAGACCTGCAGTTCTGTGTAAACAGAATTCAGAAGTGAACACCCAGTAGCCAAAATTGTTCCTCCATGGAAATTAGGTTCCAATGGAAGACCCAGGTAATAAATACATAAAATGGTTGAAGATATAATAAAATTTTAGAGATAATAAAATTGTACTGAAAATAATTCGTGTGTGGAGATGTGAGACCATCAGGCAGAAGTGGGCTGGTGTGACTTCTGCAGATGCTTAGGCACAGGGGGTGACAGCAGAGTGCTAAATGAAGCATGCGGGTAAGGCCTGTAATGACTTGGAGAAGGGCATCCAACCTCAAGGAAAAGCATAAGACTGCCCTTGAGCCAGGAATGAACTCCCAACCAAGAGGCTCTGTTCTGGGGATCCATTGGCTTCGGGAGCTTGTAGGAGCTACATCTGAAGCTGCAGGTAGATGCACTCATATGGGCTTCAGAAATATAGGTAGTAGTCAGGGTTTATTCTAAGGGAAATGAGAAGTCCTAGAGGGTTTTGAGCATTGCAGTGATGGGTTTTCCGTTATGTTTTAAAAGGCTGGGCTGTAGGTAGGCAGTGACAAACACAGGGAAGAGAATTAAGAAGGTGTGGCCTGACTCTGAGTGATGGTGGATTGAGCTAGGATCATGGTAACAAGTATATTCTGGATGCATTTCACAGAACCAACAGAATGAATTCAGATGTGGGAACTGAGGAAGAAGTGAGGGTTTTGCCCACGCATCTATTTGAGTGGGGATACTACCTCCTGGAAAAGGAATAATTTGAGGATGAGAATCAAACTTCTGTTTTAGGCAGGATTGAAATATCGATTAGACACCTAAGGAGAAAGAGCTACCAGGAAGTCAGCTATATGAACTTTAGGGCAGAAGGCTAAAGCTGCAGACGGAAGTTTGGGGCCATTACCATCGAAAAGGAATTAAGCTATTGCGTCCAGAATCAGAAGGAAGTCGCAGCACAGGAGGTTGAGATGAGACAAAGAAAGGTGCTTTGTACTCATAAACTGACAAACTGAATTGAAACCCCTTTGTAAAACTACTTGAAGATAATTTAAAAATTATATTAGCAAGTTAAAAATAGAGACAAAGAAGACAGAGGTCCCTAGAAGCTAAGCAAAATCTAGCCTATAGACATTAGGAAAAATTGGAAGTTGTTCTATCCAGCCAACCCCAGCAGCTTTGGAGGCCAGCTCTGCCCCTTCTCAAGGGTGAATAAAGAGGGAAACCTATGATCTCAGATCCAGCACCCCTTGCTGGACCTCTGCTGCTATGCCAGTAGTACACTCAGTAATACAGTCTGTCACTGGCTGGAAAGATGTATACAATGTAGTCATCAATAATTCCCACTCCAGGTCTGGTGCCAGTGGTTAACACCTATAATCCTAGCTACACAAGAGGCTGAGATCTGAGGATCACAGTTCAAAGCCAGCCCTGGCAGGAAAGGCCATGAGACTCTTAACTCCAATTAACCACCTAAAAACTGGAAGTGACTCTGTGGCTCAATGTGGTAGAGCACTGGCCTTGAGCAAAATGCTCAGGGACTGACCCAGAACAGGAGCTCAAGCCCTATGATGGGTGTGGAGGGTGGGGAGTCCACTCTGGAGCCAGGCTATTTAGGTCCCAAGTTCCACCAGAACACGCCAGGGAGCTGAAAAACGGCATGCTTTTCACATCACCTGCCTCCTATCTGACAGAGGAGCATCACTCAGATCCCCTCAGTATCCTCTGCCTTCCTTCCTGTTCTGAGCCCACATTTCCAGCAGCCTTTCCCACAGTAAGGCACCTCCTTTTACTACATGAGAGCTTTAAACCTGTTCTTAGGGCTTCCCATGCTCCCCAAACTCCACTCGCCCTCCCAGCACCACTTGGGCTGAAGGGCTTTGTACAGTCCTCTCAGTCTGAGAGTCCTCTCACCTTAAATCTCACCCCATGTGCTGCTGGAAACCAGCTTAATAAGTAAATTTAGGTGGATATTGGATTCAAGAGAGAGCAAAGGAAAGAAAATACATAAGACAAATCTTCATTAAATATCACTAGACTCTAGGCACTAACTTCTAAAATAATCAAATGCAGCAGAAATTATAGTCCGTAATTCACGGAAAATGAGCAGGAGGCTCAGAGAAGTAAAGTAACTCATATAAGAACACTCAGATGGCCGGGCGCTGGTGGCTCACGCCTGTAATCCTAGCTACTCAGGAGGCTGAGATCTGAGGATCACGGTTCAAAGCCAGCCCGGGCAGGAGAGACCGTGAGACTCCTATCTCCAATAAAACCACCAGAAAACCGGAAGTGGTGCTGTAGCTCAAGTGGTAGAGCACTCGCCTTGAGCTGAAGAGCTAAGGGACAACGCCCAGGCCCAGAGTTCAAGCCCCACGACCGACAAAAAAAAAAAAGAACACTCAGATGGTTTGCAATAGAGCTGGAATTGTAAACCAAACCTGATATACTCTATCTAGTCAGCTTTTCGTTTCTATTAACAAAATATGTGAAATAACCAGCTTGTTAAAAGAAAAGGTATGTTCTGGCTCGCAGTCTGGGAATTTTCAGGTTGTGATACTTTGTCCCTGCTGTTTGAAGCCTATGTTGAGGTAGCATATTGTGGCCAGGAAGCAAACGAGAAGTGGAAAGTTGGGATCTCCCAACTTCGGGCATGCCCCCAATAACCTGAAGATCTCTCAGAAGACCACACCTCCTAACATCTCCACATTTCCCATAGCACTACCTTGGAAACTAAGTCTTTAAATCATGGGCCTCTGAAGGACATTCGAAATACAGTGTATAGCATTCTCCTCCTAGCCCCTCAAAGGCTCATGTCCATCGCACAGGGCAAACAGCATTTAATCTTAATTGATCCCAGCATTACTGAAAATCCAAGTCCAAAAACCCCCTCAAGTTTCAAGACAAAACTCTTGGCTGTGAACCCCTATAAAAGTCAAAACTAAAGTTCCATATTTCCAAGATACAATGGTGGAACTGACAAGGGTAATCTAGTCTAAAAGGAAGGAATGTAGAAATAGAAAGAAGGGATCAGCCCAATCAAAACCAAAACCCAAGTTCAAGGTGTGGTGTCCAGGGCACACTGTGGTTGGGAGGTGGTTTCTGAAGGGCTTGGGCACCTCTGCCCTTGCAGGTTGCAGCACACATGGCTACTGCCTGCGGCTAGCTTTGCTCACTGCTTACCGCATCCCTCAGCAGGCATTGCACATTGCTGGTACTTTTCTCTTTCAGAGGCTCGCTTGCAGCTTAGGCTCCACTCTCACAGCTGTACACATTGCCCTGTTACAGGATGCCAGGAAAGCCTCCAATCACGAAACATACCGCTCCCAGGCTTTCCTTTGCAATCCTAATGGACGCTTCCCACATCTCCCATTGTTTGCCTGATAAACCAGCAGCACATGGTGTCAAGGCTGGCCACTAGGAAAGCTCTTCTTGGACCCCCTTGAACCATAGCTGCGGTGGACTCTGAGTGTCCTGATGCCTGTACACGGGGAAATTAATACTGGGAAAATGAGTCCATAGATGGTCTTGGGCAAGCAAGGCACCTTGGGTTCTTTTACTGAAATACATTTGAATTTCTGTTGCTCCAAAAGGTAGGATGGCTTGCAAATTCTTGACATATGTTTGCAATTGATCCAGTACAAAGCACTTACCTTTTCCTTTAGCAGTAGCATCTGCACTTTCATTAGTCCCACCTTTATATGTGCTCCTTTTTGACCAAGCAGCAAAAAATTTCATATCTTTCTACTCTAGTCTCTTTGCTCTTGATCCTCACTATAAAATAGTTAGTAGAAACCATGCTTAGCCTACAGCTTGAGTGCTTTTCTGCCTTGATAAACTACTCTGTCATCTTTAAGCTTGATCTCTCCCACAAAGGCTCAGGGCCTAGACCAAATACATACAAATTTTCTGAAACAAATAGCTAAGATAGCCTCTTGTCTAATTCTCAATAGAATTTTCATTTTCACATGAATCCCAGTCAACACTACCTTTCCTGTCTACCTTTCTATTAGCATTCTGGTCTCCTGAGCCCACATCAGAATCACCCAATAGCCTTTCTTTAGCTTGCTTTCCCAAACTTCTCCACTCCTTCAATAAGCCACTTTCAAAAGCTGTAGTTAGAACAATAGCGCTACACTTTCTTTTTTTTTTTTTTTAGCAACACAGTGTTTATTAGTGAAAACTTAGAAACCTAAAAATTCCTCAGCAGTTTAATGAAATTTGGCACTCATGAAACAACCATGTAGCCATTTAAAAAGATGTGGAAATACGTATGTCACAGCAATGAGTCAAGATACTGTTGAGTGAAAAAGTTACAAAACAGCTTATACAATTGATCCCATTAAAAAAAAACTATAAATACACAGAAAGTCTAGAAGGCTTTCTATTGAAATAGCAGTGCTTGTCCCTGGATGATGGTTGTAGCTGATTTTATCTTTAGCTAGGACTCATAAAAAATCTAAACAAAACTGACACTTCGAAACAAAAAAGTCTCAAGTAGGAACAACAGCTGAATGTAGCATCCTGAAGCACATGAACATACACACAGTTGTCTGCTGCTTCAGTTGTTAGTCAAGGTGTTCCTCAGCTAAAAGGCACTGTACAGAGTGAAAATATAGGTGGTAGTCTTTTTCCCTATTATTTTTTTTTTTAAATTCAGCACTGGGGCTTTGAACTTAGTGCCTTTTGCTTGCTTGCCTTCTTTACTTACCACATCCCCAGCCCTGTTTTTGCTGGGTATTTTAGATGGAATCTCTCGGATGTTCCCAAGTAGGCTAGCAGTGAGCCTCTGGATCTCAGACTCCCAAGCATATAGGATTCCAGGCACTGGCCCAACTTCACTTCTTGGAACCAGTTTCCCATGTTTGTTTTCTGCTCCTACAACAAAATACCTGAGATAATTTACTTACAAAGGGAAAGGGCACACAGTTTTGGAGGCTTCAGTTCATGATCAACTGGACCTGTAGAGAGGCGGCATTTTTTTAATAAGTTTTTTATTGTGAAAATACTGTACAGAGGGGTTACAATCACATGAGCAAGGTAATGAGTACATTTCTTATCAAGCGTTGTTGTCTCCTCCTTTGTTTTTCCCCTACCATACCTTCCCTCCCATCTCCACAACTACATTTCCCCCTCCCCCAGCCCCACCCCTGCAGGCAGCATATCTTTTAAGGAGCCTGTGGTAGAGAAAAACTGTTCCCCTCATGGCCAGGAAGCAAAACATGAGAAAAGAGCAAAGGGCTCTGGTCCCACAGTCTTCCTTGCGGATGCATCCTCCACAATGACCTAAAGGCCTCCCACAAGAACCCACTTCTCAAAGTTTCCATCTCCTCCCAATAATGCCACCCTCGCAACCAAGCCTTTAACATGAGGGCTTTGGGGGAACACTTACAATCCAAACTGTAGCAGATTCCAATATTGACTCTTTTCTCTTCCTTGTGTGAATGGCAGGGAATGTGTTAATTTTCTTGTGCTGCCTTAACAAGTTATTTGAAACAATATAGATGTATTAGGTTAGAGTTCCACAGCTGAGAAGTCAAACTGGTATCTCAGTTGGAAAAATAAGGGGTCCATAGATCTTTCTGGAGTCCCAAGGGGAAAATCCATTTCCTTCTCCTTTTAAGTTTCTAGAAGCCACCCATATTCCTGGACTCATAGTTCCCCTCCTTGATTCAAAACCACCAATGTTGTGCATCCATTCTGCTCAGACTAAAGCCAGAAAAGATTCTCTGCCTTTAAGGATTTGTGTGATTATAGAGTGGCCCCACCTGGATAATGGGGCTGATCTTCCCCTCTCAGGGTTCATATGAAAATCCCTGTTGTTGGCCAAGGTGACACTCAGATTATGAGGATGAGGATGTGGTCATCTCTGGGGGCCACTGTTCTCCCTACCACAGAGAGTGATGCTGCTGTCACACACGCTCGTCTTACACAGGGTGTGAGGATCCAAACACCCTGTGTGGTAAAGGCCCATTACAAAGGGGACTTGGTGTCCAATCAAAAAACATCTAAAATAGAAGGGCGAACAGATGCAGTCATGGTATTCAATATATACTGCATTAAAAAATGGACTATGCAATTTGTGGGCAGAGATGGGAGGGGGAACTAGGGGAAGTGAAGGACGAGGTGGCATTGTATAAAAGAATTGTACTCATTATCTGACTTATGGATGGTAACCCCTCTGTACAACACCTGAATAATAACAATGAAAATTATATTAAAAATAACTTGAAACAGTTTTTAACAGTTTCATTATTTCCAAGGCAATAATGAAAAAACAGAAAGCACATATAATTGAAGCGTGTTCTAAGCACACTGAAAACATTTCTCAGCACAGATAATCCTGCTTCAACTCAGCTCTGGTTGTTGTCCAGGCTGGCTGAGGCATGGATCACCTACTCTAATAGCCTGCCCACATAAGCAGAAGTGGCAGCTAAATCTGTAGCTTTAATGCTCAATTTTTGTATAAAGTCTCCAGAATCTAAAGTCAAATCACCTGTATCCAGGAGACTATTGAAAATTTGCATGTGTTAGCGACCATTTACGCTTATTATTATTATTATTATTATTATTATTGTTATTATTATTATATTTTAAACAACTGGTAACCTTCACTCCAGCAGGCAGGCATTCCTTTATTTGAAGGGCAAGCCATTATATAAGTGCCAATTTTACGGAAATGACCAGAACTAACAGGATTGTTGAAGCCTGAATGAAAAGAGCAGACTATGAGGAAATTGTCAGTAGCCCGTCAGTGAATGGGTTAATGAAAGCTCACTGCAATCCTGTTTTCATATCATTGATTCATCTAAAATGGAATAGACTGAGTAGCTTAACATAATGTGGTAAGTTTAGAAATAAAACTCTCTTTTAGTTTCTCTAGTTTTATATAAAGACAGACATAACATTCGATGCTAGCCCTTACAAAGCAAGGAAGAAATAAGAAACATTGAAATTCTCCCTCTTTGGGCAATCAGCCTTCAAGCTTCCTGGAGACCTTTCTGGTTTTCAAGTGTTTAAATGATTTGATACAGAGTTAGCCGCAAAGATTCTTGGGATGAGAAGTTAGGAGAACCCTTTGCTGCACTGGAAACCTATCATTTCCTAGGACAGGAGCTGATTAAATGAACTGCACACATGATCACTGTGTTCCAGGAATTGTTCAATCAACATGAGCAAGCACTTCAGGGGGAAAAGACAAAGCCAAACAAACCCTGAACACTTACTTAAATAAAAAAAAAAAGTGAAGGCCACATCCAGACAAGTATGGTTACCACTGACTGAATAGCCTGTTTCTGGGAATCAGGAAGAGAAGCTGGTGGGAAAAGGGTGACATAGACTCAGAGTTGTTACTAGGACTCATTGGGCATCTTGCTCAAAGCCTTCACAAAGAACTGCCAGTCATAAGATGGCTTCAAATTCATATTTTGTTAATGAAGACTGTTGTGGTCTCAAAGAGTGACCTAGTGCTGCTTTGTTGTCATTACAAACTAATCCTTGGAGAAGGAAGCAGGAAGAACAGGCGAATTGCTAATTGACAGAGTCAGAGATAGCAGCAATGACTGGGAAGATACACTGCCACCACACACACACACACACACACACACACACACACACACACACACACACAGAGACACACACACACACACACTCATTCAAGTGAACCAAGACCAACAAGTAGGCATGGAAAGTATCTCACCGGCATCATGTTTCGGCATTGCTATAACTACACACAAAACAAGCAACACATGAATTGGTGGCGACATCTGTTGTACAACCTGTGTGGCTTTACTCACAAAACAGTTGTAAAAGCTTTTGGGGACAAAAATATTTCTATGTATCTATGCAGATGCTTTCCTGAAAAGGAAACACATCCATGGGGTTGGGAGGCTGGGGGAATGAATTTAGAGTGGAAATGACAGTAATAAAAACTTTAAAATGTACTTTAAAATGTACACTTTTTCTCCATTTCAGTTAAGCCAAATTTATCATTTTGGATGTGCCTTCATTTTTTTTTTAAGTCCCACAGTACAGGTTCATTGTCCTAAAGTGAAAGTTTAAGATTGCAGTGGGCAGGCTGTGGTAACCGACAAATGTGTGTTTGTTTTGACTTGCTAGGAAAACATGTTTAGACCTTGGAAATGAAATCATTGAGTTGTCTATTTGATTATGGCCAAAGACTTATGGAGGGTCTGGGCACTTATGTTAGTATATCTTTGAAATTCTCAAATCCACAGTGAGTGGGAAGTCACCCAACTTGCATTTAGTTAGCAAGATGTTCCTCATTAAGAAACCCAGATTTGCTTCTTCCCACGACTCCCCAAGATTCATTTCCATTTATCACACAGCAAATCGTCCATGCTGGAGGGGTAAAGTGCAGACAGTGGGAACTGAACATCTTGTTATCTATTTACCTTCTCAGTAAATAGAAAACTTGAACTTGCTTCTTAATCAGGCTTTGAGTATATCTTCCCAAGTGAGAGCTAGTTAATTTTTTCCCTCATTCCAGAGCATCTTTATAACAGCTTGTAGAATATTTATAATATGCTTGGTATTTTTAAAGTAGCTGGCTTCTAGAAAGTTCACAATTTATTCAGTCCCAGTAGCTTCAACATGAAGATTTTGTTGATCTTGCTATCTTCTAGACAATTTGGAAACATGTAGTAAAGCATCCTTGTGGACCATTTAATGTTCTTATTTGTTCATAGAGTCACTGCATTATCCAGTGTTCTTTCAGATAATCAATCTGATAGCAAAGGTTCATTCTGCTTGTTGACCTCAGTGTGTAATTGATTCTTGCTAAATGCAGTGTTGCTTTTTCAGGCATTGTACGTAATCTTATTGTGTTGGATATTTTGCTATAGAAAGAGAAGCCAATCTATCTCCTTCCATGGAATTCTTTAATCAGTATAAACGTCGGTTCTTGGAAAAGAGTGGGTGATGAATTGAGGGTCACTGTGGGAAGAGAGCCCTGAGCCCATGGAGGAACTCATGGCAAGCACAGAAAGAAACAGCTTTGAGAGTGCTCTGTTAGTATAATTGGAGTTCCGGGACAAAGGCCCAACTCAGGGGTTCAACATGTGAGGTCCAGCCACTTACCCCAACGCACCCAAGAAAGAGATTGAGTAGCAGTGAGGGATGGAAAGAGATGGTTTACTATTTGGCATGGACAGCCTATGGAAAGAGACAATGTCAACACTTCAACCCATCTTTATGATGCAAGATGTGAGCAGTAGGTTTAAACAGAAGATGAACTGGTGTAGAAGAGAGGTGCACATAATTAAACAGAGCCAGGCAAAGTGTGGTCTGATTGATCATTATCTCTAGGGATTCAGAGAAGTTAGCACTTATCACTCAAGGGAAGCAATCAGATTCCCATGAGATGATTACTCCTGATACAACCTTAGGATTACAGGCATTGTCCTTACTTGGGGGGTGATCTGTCTCCTGAAGTTCTGGGGCTCTTTTTTACTGAAGCAAGTTCTGGGTCCTCCTCATAAAGATGTTATAATCAGCCCTCTCTTTCCCGCACCCATGGTACTTGCAGGGGAAAGAGATTCAGAGTGAAAGAGGCAGATGTAAAAATGGTTTCAGTTAATTCATGGATCCAGATAAGGAGTCAGTGCTTTTTAGCAAAAGCTGTTTCTGTGTACCTATTACATTATGGCCTATAAGAAGACACACCTAGTCAGCAGCTCCTTACTAAAGGCCTCTGCCTTCCTAGGCAGCCCGTGGCTGTCTGTCCATCAGAGGACTGTCAAACCCTTTGCTCATGTGTTCCCCTGTAGCTAATTCACCTCTGCAGGCCCAGGCCTCTTCTCACTGCCGTGTCCTGCATCCCACAGCCTGGCAAAACCCCAGCTCCTTTCTTTCCCTCCTGCTGGCAAACACAGGAAAGTAGGAAATGAAAGTCTTTAGAATAAAAAAATGTAAAGAGAACAATATTCATTACCCTAAGGATGTTAAGAAATGGAGAATCAAGTCAACTCATCTGTGGTCAGTCAGTAACTCCAACTGACAAAATAATGACTGTAATCATTTGGTGTTAACCAAAATTGCAAGTGTTACAGAAGTGCTGAGTGAAGCCATGGAGGCCAACCCGGGCCCTGAGAAGGGGCTGTGTGACCCTACAAGATAATAATAAATGTCTTGTCTGGAAAGTGGTGGGAATTCAAGTAATTCTTGTGGAAGTGCTGAATAGGGTGAGCATGGAAGGAGCCCAGGGGTGATTTTGGATTATCTGTATCATAAGAAGCCACACTGATTAGGGCTGGGCTGAAAGTGATCATGTGTGAGGAGAATAAAGTAGTAAGACCAACAGTGTAGTTCAAGTTCAGATCTTTGCCACTTTCTAGCTGTGTGATCTTAAGTAGGTTATGGCATGCTCTGGGCCTCTGTGACAACAGCTGAGGCCATGCAGGTAAAGGGCCGAGTCCCATGACTGTGGCAGAATGATGTGCATCAAATGGTAGCTCTTATTGTTTACAGAGGTGAATTAGAACGAAGTCCTTTCATAGTTGTAAGCTATTGTCTTCAGGATTATCACTACAATGTGGGTTGAGTGACCTCATCAGATAGATAAAGGCATGTTACTTGGAACATGTAAGCATACCTTTGGAGGGAAGCAGTCACGCAAGTATTCCAAAAGTCCGTTCAAGGCATGGAGAGAGAGAGACAGACAGACAGACAGACAGAGACAGACAGACAGAGACAAAGAGACAGAGACAGACAGAGACAGAGACAGAGACAGAGAGAAAGAGACAGAGACAGAGACAGAGACAGAGAGAGAGAGAGAGAGAGAGAGAGAGAGAGAGAGAGAGAGAGCGCACACTGCCATTCCTGCCTGCAGGACATTCTTTGGCTAATGATAGTCATTTAGACAGTATACCAAGGATCTGAATGACATGATGATAAAATCATCCAGGAGGTTTTGCAAGAGCTAAAACCCTGGACCTCCTCCCTAAGAGCTGGCCTTCCGCTCTTCTGTGCATCCTTTCCTGTGGAAGAGAGCAGGCTCAGCGCTCAGAGATGCAGGTCTTTTAATTACTGGTATTCAGACCACACTAGAAACCAAGGGTTCCCACCACAGTGAATAGAAATGGCCTACAATGAGCTGATGTTATTTTTTTAAGTTTTTAAATGTTGGAACTGGGGCTGTAGCACTGGGCTAGCATGCCTGAGGCTCTGGATTTGAGTCCTAGTGCTGCCAAAAAAAAAAAAAGTATAAAATTTTGGCTAGGGTTGTGTGTTGAACTTGGTGGGAATAAAGCTGAACCAAGAAGTCCTGGAGTTTTCAATCGCATCATTCAGCAGAGGCACACGGACTATTTAAATTTCCTGGCACCCAATGGATGTTCAGTAGACCATTTGTGAAGAAATTGACCCTGAAAGTGGCATTTGTTCTAATAATGGATCACAGCTTCACGGATCAGAAGAAAATAGCTGATCACTTGCTTTAAAACCGTTGAATCTCCAAAGTATTGTGAGTTCATTAGCCCATGTCATAAAGTTGGAGATATTTAGGAAGAAGGTCAGCATGGATTGGTTTGGGGGCCTAAACCAAGTGAATATACCTGGCATTTTGCACCCCATATCCACAGGGGAGGTGGGGTGCTGGGCCTAGTCCAATGGAACAAGACCACATGAGGGTGCACATCCACAGGACTGCTCTTAACACAGTCAACCTGAGCACTCAGGACCCAACCAGATCTAAATGAGAGGGGTGGAGACGGTTATTCAATTCAGGGTCTTTATGGGGGTAAATTTCATTTCTTTTGACTTTTTATTGTGATAAAGATGATGTACCAAGGGGTTACCGTTACATAAGTCAGATAATGAGTGCCTTTCTTTTTTGACTATATCACCTCCTCCCTAGCTCTCTTCCAGTTTTTCAAAACTTCACTATAGCAAAGTCTAATGAATAAGATTAATGTGCAGAATGAACAAATTAAAAAAAAAATGACAACCCTGGTTTGCTTATCTGACCTACAAGTGGTTTGGAAAGGTAAATTCCAGAAGCACAAAAGAAACTCCCCTCCTCCCACTGATGGTGGTAGGGACATAGCCTCTCCCAGGGAAAGCCAAGATCATGATCTTAAAAAAAAAAAAAAAAATGAGTGCCATGTGCCAGGTACAGTGGCTCAAGCCTGGAATCCTAGCTACTTGGGAGGCAGAGATCTTGAGGAGTGCAGCTCCAGACCATCCGAAAAACTCAACCAATATTTGGCATCTATTATCCCAGCAACAAAAGGAATCACAAACGGGAGTGTCAGTGCAGTCTGACCCAGGAAGAAGTGAGCCTTTATCTTGAAAATAACCAATGCAAAAAAAAAAAAAAAAAGGCTGGCAGAGTGATTCATGTAGCAGAGTGTGTGCTTAGCATGCATGAAGCCTTTAATTCAGACCTCAATACCCCCCCCCCACACACACAAATTAGCATCATCTTTGGCTGAGAAATTAATTTCTAAGGATTTATCATACAGGAATACCTCAATAATTTCATTAGCAGATTGCTTGATATAGGGCTAATAACACTTTAAAACAAACTGGCTTAAGTGTCCAGCAGTATGGACTAGCTGAATACAGAAGGGCATGTAAAGCCCAGGGCACTGTACTGCTATAAAAATGATGCTCCTGAAATGTTTGAGGAAGGAAGGAAGAAGGGAAGGAGGGGAAGAGGGAGGGAGGGAGGGAGGAAAGAGAAGAATCTTAAATGCAGGTTGTAAGTGAAAGGCTGTATAGTGTATCCTTCCAACTATGACATTCTGGAAAAGATGAAACTATTACAGCAGCAAAAGGGCCACTGTCTACCAGGTATTTGGTGGGAATGTGGAAGAGATAAACAGAGCTCAAGAATTTTTATTGCCTTGATTTTTTATTATTGTTGTTGTTGTTGCTATTAATATTGGTTCTGGAGTTTGAACTCAGGGCCTTGAATTTGTAAGACAGACCATCACACAAGCCGTGGCTCCAGACTTTTTGGCTTTAGTTATTTTTTTCAGATAGGGTCTTGTTCTTCTGTCAAGAGCTGGCCACAGACTTTGATCTTTCTACCACCATGCGCCACCATATCCAGCCAGATCACTTCATTTTTAAAGCAGCAAAACTACTCTACATAGTACTGTAATATAGGAGTCTACATATCATTGTGTATTTATTACCTCTATAGACTATAAAACAGAAACAAGAATCTGAATGTGGATTTTAATATACCAGTATTTGCTAATCAGTTTCAACAAATATACTATATGCAAGCTATAATAGTAATAGGAGTGACTTTGTTTAGTCTCCATAGTATGTTACCTGCTAATTTCCTTATAAACCTAAAACTGCAAAACTAATGCAATGAAACAATAATAAAGCTTATTAAGTGAAATGCAACCCCTCAAATATGTTCTGCATAAAGTATAAGAAATCATACACCTACTCAGCTACTCCAAAGGGGGTCCCTGGAAGATAAAAGTTGGGGAAACTGCAAGAACACTTTTTTTTTTAAGGCAGCTGAGAAGAGCCAGATGCCCACAGTGTGAACCAGCAGGACTACCAGATTCAGACACCCCTGACTGCTGACACCTAGCTCAGACTCAACAAAGCCCTTCTAATGGGGTTCAGGAGGTGGGGCAGCGGATGGGGAAAAAGGAACCAAATTCTTATTCAAAGAAATAACAATTTGGACCAAGCACAAGAGTGTCAACAAGCTATGTAGATCTTATCGGCGTGCATTTTTTGGTGCCTCCCAGCTACCCAGCCAGGCTCCACCAGCCTGTCAACACCCCTGCATCCCACGCCTCCTGGCCTATCAACACCTTGGGAGGCTCTGCCACGGCCAGGCCTGTCTCCTCAGGGCCTCAAGGACCCTGGATTCTCTTTCCTTCTCTTAGGATGCCATCAGACCTAGCACTTACTATGCATGCCTACCTCCTGCCCATTTTTCCACTAATATTTTGGGTCTTGCCTGGGGCTCACTGTCCATAAAACTGAACAATACCTTTATGCTAACTGTGGAAAGTACTCAGGTGGAAACATTGGATGTGCTTGCATCTGAAGAAAGAGAATGTATAGCTTCAGCCATGTGAGGAAAAATTATACAAAGTCGCTGACAAAGTATTTTCAGTTATACAAAGCGCCTCTCTGTGTTGTAGGTGAAACATGATTTTTCAAAAGTATGACTAAAGGGAAGGTGTAATAAAACCATTGGAGATTCCTTTCCCAACCCCCTCCCCACAAAATGATGCCTCTTTATGTTTTGCTAACAGATGCAAAAAGCATTGGTTCAAACTAATGAAACGGATAGTCTTCCTATTTCAGCTTTTTTTAATAATCACCAGTTCATTATAAAGACAGCAAATGACTCTGTTTTCTTTCCTTTTTAGGCAGCTTTAAGTGCCTTGAAGCAGTTTTCTGAACAAGGACTGGATCCAGTTGATGGAGCAGTGAATATTGAGAAAGGTTCTCTTGAAAAGTGAGTAAATCTTTTATTAGTACCTTTCAATTTATAATTTTGTTAACTGTTCAAAAAATGAGACAGAGGGCTGACATGTAGCTCAGTGGCAAAGCACTTGCCTAGCAAGGGCAACGTCCTGGGTTTGATCCCAGTACCAAAAAAGAAAAGACAAAAAAAACAGTTATAAAAAAATGAGACAGATAATTATTTCTTTCACCTGTTTTTTAGTTTTGTAATCAGATTTAGATTTTATTTATATAATTTTAAAAATACTCTTTAAAAATGCCAGCGGCTCATGCCTGTAATCCTAGCAACTCAGGAGGCTGAGATCTGAGGATCGCCATTCAAAGCCAGTCTGGGCAGGAAAGTCCAAGAGACTCTTATCTCCAATAAACCATCAGAAAACTGGAAGTGGCGCTGTGGCTCAAGTGGTAGAGCACTCTCCTTGAGCTGAAAAGCTGAGGGACAGCGCCTAGGCCCAGAGTTCAAGCCCCATGACTGACAAAACAAAAACAAACAAACACAGATATTCTGCTCCTATAGTTAAATGAGCAGAAAAAAACCAAATTAACAGTATGGGAAGGGATGGGAAGGGGAAACAACGAGGAGGCAACAATGCTTGATAAGAAATGTACTCGTTATCTTGCCCATGTAATTGTAACTCCTCTGTACGGTATTCTCACAATAAAAAAAATACAAAAAAAATTAACAAACCACCTAGACAACAAAACAGTAAAACAAAGCATAACCCAATTAACAAAAGGATTTCAATTTAACATGTCAGTTTGAGCACAATATGCATCTTTACCCATTCACCCCTTCCATCACTCTCTTCACTTCTCCCAAACCCGTCCATCCCCTCAAGTTACCTGTTCCCATTTTCACATATGTGCATTGAATTTCGTGACTGTTTTCGCCCACACTTCTGCTCTCTCTTTGTCTGTTCTCCTCCCCTTGACCTTCACCTTTTGGTAACACAGAGGCATAGATAATTATAAGGCAATCATGACTAAATCTCACAAAATTATTAAATGTAGATAAGTGAGGAACAATAACTATGGTCCTACTCATCTCCATCACCTATGGATTGGTTATTTTAATGACTTTGCTGGAAATATTTATGAGTTTTATTGACTTGCAGATTTGCAAAGCATACAAAAGATTGCTTATTTTCACTTTGGTCTGTTGAGCATTCTCTGGTCAACCCATGTCTGAGGTAAAAAAAAAAAAATGTCATCTATGTTCCTTCTAAGTTGTGGGAACAACTGAGAGAAAAGGAAGCGATGGAGATGGGAGAGGGGGTGCCCCTCGTGCCCCCCGTTTGTATTTGGCTTTTCACATTGCTGTGTGTGTGAAACACAAGCTCAGATTGCCACAGAAGTGGGCTTCCCAAAGGCTGCGAAGGCAAAAACACAACCATCACAATCATTTATCACATCTAGCCCAGAGAGGTTTTTTTGAGATTTGAACATAAGGTCCTATCTAAGAGACTAAATTTTGTCCACATACCCAATTTATATACTAAAGAAATGGAAAGCATATTATATTTACATAGTAGAATCCAAGTGTTTTCAAAGCAGTAATAATAGCAGTGGGATCTCAGAACACACAGAGAAGATAACATTTTTAGAATTAAAAAAAAAAAAACAGGAAGAGTCAGACATACTATTCCTATAGTTACACGAGCAGATAAAACAAATTAACAAACCCTCTAGAACACAAAACAAAACAAATAGTAACCCAGCATTTGGTCATTAATATTTTAAAGGTAAGAACGTGAGAAGAACACATTTGGTAAACAGACATGGCATTTTAAGTTGTCTATGGATTGGCAACCATTTATAAGCTAATTTAATCAAAACCATTTCCACATGATCTCATCAGCCGACTATCTGAACATAAATATTGTTGTTTCACTTTAAAATGTCATTTTTGTGGTGACCTTTGAATCCGGTGTGCCATCTGCTAATAAACATGTCTGAAGATGTACAACCCCAGACCTCAGCTCTTGTTAATGTATTAATCTTTCAGACAAGCCAAGCATCTGAGAGAGAAAGCGGATGATAACCAGGCGAACTCGGGCTCCACTGCCCAAGACTGCAAGAAATCAAAGCCGGCCATCTAGCAGCTCCCAGAACCCACGCTGCCACCGCATCCTTATAAACCTGTCAGCACGCATGGGGGTGTCTGTGTTCAAGGAAATGAGTGACTATTACCATTATTCGAGTCTCATGTGAAGACAACACTATTCTAACACAAGAGATAATATACATGGTACTGTTTATTCAACTGGGGGAAAATAAAACTTAGAGCATTTCCTTTGGAACTTGAGATCAGATCATAACTCATTTGCCCAGAGGCAGCAGAAATCTGATCCTGCTACTGGAGCTTATAATAACAATTAATGAAAAGTGTTAGAAACAGAGCTAAAGCTTGAAAAAAAAGATTAATCAAGAAGTTGGGTTTGGTTCTGTTGTTATGATTGTTTTGTCGTGGCGCTTGTGTTCGGTTATATTCTCTCTTATTTGAGATAATGCTTGACGATTCCAAAATTAACCAATGATGTGCTGTGGAATGTGATGGTTGCTGTGTTCCTATAGAGTCGCACCATTCTCTTTTTATGCAGGTATTTGTAATTGTCGTATAGCCACATCAACTACTATAAGGTGCACTACTCAGAGATGTATGCAAACAAATATGAATCAGGTCAGATATCTGATTTTAAAAAATGAATACTAGGATTTAAAAAAAATACTCCAGGATTAAAAGAGAAAGAAAAAGAAAACCAAGCTGTTGTGGGTTTTGAATTCCATGATGCCATTACCCTCTGGAGGGGGGAGGGGCGTCTTGCCCCTGTGCACCCTTTTCTGGATTCCACTCTCTGTCCCCACCCCCATCTGTGTGTTGTGGCCACTTACTGCTTGAATCGAGTGTCTTTGTTAACTGCCTCTGGGATTGGGACAGTGAGTAGGGTCGAGACAAATACTGTACTGGAGAAGTTTTCAGCCAGCCACGCTCTGGACCAGCATGTTGGAATCCAGTGTGGAAAAAATGCAGTAAAAGAAGAAAAACTCAATTGGTTGCTGTGTGTGAAGTGTTGTTCTTGCTTTTTCCATCGTTCACTCTCCTCTCCTAAGTATCACCTCAGTGAAACCCATCTGGAAGGCCCCACCTGGCCTTGTCACCCTGCTCTCATCCTGCCTGATGGTTGTATCTGTGAAACTGCAGAGCCGCCTCCTGGGTGACTTGGGGCTGACGGGGACTGGGCAGCTAACGTCATCTCATTGTTCAGGCTTTCTCCGTATGGATTTGCACACGTTGTGCAATGAGAAAACACGATAGGGTCTAACTGCTCGATGCAACCTGACAATGGGAATATAATTATGTAAGATTTCACAAGCAAAACCACCACAAATCATGATCTGGCTGACTCACACACGATGGGAGAATAAACAAACAGCACCATAAGGAAATAACTGCAGGGTTGTTGTTAATGACTCCCATGTGGGCAAGTCCGGCAGCATGGGGAGGGCTGGGTGCCCTTGGAGGAAATAGGTTTTGTTACATAAAGTTGGGTTCTTGTGAAAAAGAACAGCACGTTGTAAAGTTGGGATTCACAAAGGGAAGCTGCTTTTGAAATGTAGTTCTGCTGCCTAACCCAAGGTCACAGAGGGCCCTAAATCATTCCTTAGGAGGAGGCAGGCCCTTTCTTCTGATAGACCCTGGCCACCTGACACTTCCACCCACAGATGAGGTGGGGTGCCCCCCCCCACCCCGCACCCTCAGGAGTGGCTCTTGAGTTTATCAGGCACAATCAACCATCACTACTCTCTGGCCAGCAGGTCTGTGGGAGAGTGATGAGCTCAGGACACAGGCAGAGCTAACCAGTTCTCAGCACCCAAGGATCCAAAGCATTTAACTACAACCATGACACACAGTCCCTCTCAGAGCCGAGAGATCACTGAACTCACATAGAATCTAACTTTAGTACCACACTCCTTTTTTTTTTTTTCCTTTTCTTTTTTGTATTTATACTGGGACTTGAATTCAGGGCCTGGATGCTGCTCTTTAGCTTTATTCAAGGGTCGTACTCAATCACTTGAACCACAGTCTACTTCTGGCTTTTTGCGGGTAAACTAGAGATAAGAGTCTCATGGACTATCCTGCCCAGACTGGCTTTGAAGATGAATCCTTAGATCTCAGCCTCCTGAGCAGCTAGGATTAGGTGGGCAGGGTGGAGGGCCCAACTGGGGTTACATTGTTTCCTGAACACTTTATGCCCTACCTTCTGGAAGGGCCCAGCAAGACTTCTGGCATTTCCCCTGCAACAAGGACACTTCCTAGGAATCACTGGATACATTACCAATGCAAATGATGGGTGGGCTGCAGTCCTGGCAAAGGCCTGCTGCAGTGCCCGGCCCCAAAGTGAAATGTTATATATCATTTGAGGGAAAACCATTAAGTAGATTTATTGAAAGAATGTTTCTTCAGCACAAGGAGATCTTTTTGATGAAAAATGGAACTCATTATTCTTTAAAGGACACAGATTGACTTATCTCCTTTACACAGTGTCTGCTTTCAGCTTGTCTCAATCAGCATGGACTTTGTAGTCACTTCCTAGTGCCGAGGCCAATGTACTTTATGAAAAAGGTTTGTTTTTACCTTTTAATTGGAAATATAATATTGCACTTTGGAGCTCAGACCATCTTTTCCAGTACCACTTGCCAGCGATCAATGGTGAGACACCACCCAGCGGCTTGTGACCGATACACCTCCCCTTTCCTGGCATGACCCCTCTGAGAAATTGCTCTCGCCTCCTCTCCCTAGGCAAACATTCTCAGTTGTGATTTTCTTTTCTATACTTTTGTTTTATGTATCATAAAATAAAAGTCAATGGCTGAAACACCCACTGTCCTATACAGAGGCCTTCAGAGATTCGGGTGACTTTGGAACTGTGATCCAGACCAACTGACTGGCATTTAAATCAGATAGGAAGCACTCCCCCTCCCCCCCAACTGTCGAGTTTGCTTTGGGCCTTTTAATTTCCAAAGGCAACATGTTATCATTATGGCTCAATATTATGACCCAATATATCATGAATGACCCAATGAATTATGAATGACAAAATCAGGAGTGGCATTGCCTTTGCATCTTCTATAGCCTAACCCATCATAAGGAAGGGCTACTTATCCCAGGGGACTTGTGGGTTTTTCTTAAAAAATCAAGAACATGGCAAGTCCCCAAACCCCTCACTCATTTTAGTGGATCTTAGACCCCTAGAAATCATCCTGCTCTTATATTCCTTCCCTAGGCTGTAATCCCATCCCAGACCCATTCTTCTCTTTCTACAATCTCATGTGCATGTTTTCATGAGGAAAGACTCGTGTGTGTGTGTGTGTGTGTGTGTGTGTGTGTGTGTGTGTGTGTGTGTATGTGTGTGTGGGGGGGGGTACTGGGGCTTGAACTTGAGGCCTGGGTGTGTCCCTTAGCTTTTATTCCGCTCAAGGCTGGCACTCTACCATTTGATCTCCACTTCCAGCACTTTTCTGGTTACTTGGAGTTACGAGACTCATGGACTTTCCTGCCCAGTCTGGCTTTGAACTGCGATCCACAGCTCTCAGCATCTTGAGTAACTAGGATTACAGGCGTGAGCCACTGGGAAGCCCTGCAAGGAAAGACTAAAAAAACAAAAAACCTAGTTCAAAGCAAAGACTTTCTTAAACCTGGTCAAACCCGTCTGTTTCTGGCAGACTACCTGGATTTCCTATCACCTTTCAAGACTCATTAAAAGTTCCCTCACTGGGAAAGCTTTTTCCTCACTTCTTATCTCTCTGCCTCCTCCCTTTCTCCTCTCAATATCTCCCTCTCGATAGTACTACTTTTTGAACTGAGGTCCCCACACTTGCTAGGCAGGTGCCCTTTTTGCTTTAGTCATTCTTTTTGCAGATTTTGCATGGGCCAGAGCCTCAGACCTCAATCCTGCTAGGCATCCTTCCTGCATAACTAGGACTATGAAGGTGAAACAAAGCACCCAACCTCCCTGGTGAGATGTGGTCTTGTTCACGTTTTGCATGGGCTGACCTCAAATGGCAGTCCTTCCATTCTCTATCTCCACAGGCACGAGCCGTCCATCACATGTAGCTGCTTGGGTTCTAATCTCAAGTGGGTGGTTTTTCTGACTGTATTCCTTCCTAATATGCTGTAATGTAGCGTGTGAATTCAGAATGCAAAAAACAAAAACTGCACTTGAAAGAATTTCCATTCTACCTAGTTGGAAAGTCTGATGAGGAAATGAGCCTGGAGAACTGACTATGCTTACTCAAAAGTGTGACGGTTAGTGGGTCACCTTTGTGTCACTCACTTGTTCACTCCCTCATTCCCTCACTCACCTCCCTATGCCTTGGGCATCATTCTATATTTTCTGTGACTTTGCCAAGCTGTGTCCACTTTCAAGGTGCTGTCACCCTAATAGTGACTCTTAGTTTATCTCCCCACACCACCCCAAACATTCCCTGCTCTGACACCATGTGCCCATCCACTAGGATAAGGCTTTCTTCTCACTAACATTTAGGAAGCCAATTAACCCAACTGGCTCCTCATTGTATCTACTGATCTAGAGCAGTGCCCAGGATACAGTGAGCAGCCACTGAAGTTTGTGGATGAACAAAGTGAGAAACTGCCATGATGGTTCCCCCATCTCATTCTCTCAGTGGTATCCTGGACAGATAAGTTCAATGTATTCAAGGGAGCCTCAGGCCTACAAATAAGCTTCCCGTTCTTGCTCAATCTGTATGGAGCCTTGTAGAAATCACCAATGTCTTCAAGTTTCAGGTTTTGTCTAAAACCTGAGGAATCAGGTATCGACAAGAGTACACAGGGTTTTTTTTAAATGTGTATATATTATGAAAGTAAGTATACTATTTCAGTACATTAGTGGATAGATAGCAGGAAAAGAACAATGGCTTCGGAGTCTGGTGTGGGAAGCTGGTTCAGGCACAGATGTGGCCTTGACAAGAGATGGACCTTTTCTGGGCCTTAGCTTTCACAGGTATAAAATGATAACCAGAGAGTACTGAGTTCAAATTTTGCCTCTAATGGATGTGAACTTTTAATCAAATGCCTAAAGAGAAAATATCCCTCTTAAATTAAGATCTTTCCTAACATGACACAACAAGGTATGTTATTTTTCTATAGCCACCAGGATATTTCATAGAAGCAAAAGGCAGAAATGCAGAAAGAAACAAGAAGTAGGAAGTGGAAGGATGGGGAAACCCGGAAGTTCTTCCTCTCTTTCAATTCCCTGTTCTCATTTCTTTCCTTCCCCAGACTACCTCTGACTTACATCAGAGAACGGGGGTACACATAGAAACCAAGTTTACACACACCTAAAGAAACGCTGACTTTCTCTTTGGATTTTATATTCAAAGTCTTAAGAAGCTATGCCTATTGGCTGGTCATGGACCAGGTATTCACTCCTGACCCACATTGTACAAATACAGCTGCTCCTAATTTGCCCATAGGAGCAGGGTGAACTAAGAACCTAAGAAGAATCTAAAAAGGCTGATCCCTGTTCAGGGACATAATGCAACTCTTGCCTCAGCTGCTTTCCAGTCTTCAGGAGAAGGGCTCACTGTAATCAGATGCTAGTCCATTCTTTCCACGTAGTAAAACAGCAAAGTTTAAATGACTGAAAAATGTTCTTCCAAATGTCATAGTTTGGGTTCTAGTTTGTAAAGGCTGTAACATTTTGTTTGACTTTGTTTAATCCTTCCAGTTTTGAGTTTCAAGGATCTGATAAACCACAAAACTCTCCTGAATGAGTCATAAAACTACCTAAAATAAAAAATACAAACTTGCCTGTGATCTCAAATTAGTATATTTTATGTAAGCCTCATTCCTCCCTTCAGCATGTGTAAATAATGAAAACAACCTTTTTTAGGCAGTAGGGCAGTTCATCCACTGCCTGGTTTTTACAGATCAGAAAACCAAAGGACATTGCCCCTGCTTTTGTGAGCCTGAGAGATGCTAGCCAGCAGGGAATTCTGAATGTTGCAACAGAGGTTAGGAGAAACTAAGCTTACTTGGTCTAATTTCCTTTTGAATTTCAAAAGTAGGGAAGAGGTCTCACAGGTGTGGGAAAACACAGTTATTTGTGTGGGAGGGAGGAGGCAGACAATAGAAAGAATCAGAAGTTTGGACAACTAAAAGTGCCTGAGGAAGCCAAGCTGTGTTGGAGAAGAAAGAGGGAACAGGAAGTTTTAGAGGACCTTGTGATGGGAGCAGATCACGTGGTCCCTAAATTAAGCCTTCTTAGCTTTGAACATGAGAGTCCAAATCTTCCAACTCCCCTTGAGCTTGTCCCCAAACCATATATATAGTATATTTTCCATAATGGTGTTTGGCCACTGGTTCTTCGTCATTCTCTGAGGGCAGAGGAAGGAATGAGATCTCTCTTCACCAACTCAAAGTGGTTAATAAATGGCTTCATTGGCCAAGATCAGGACTTGGATGTGAACTCTAAGGAAAATGGAGAAAGTAGGCCGTCTGAATTTCTGCTATCAGAGAAGCTCAGAACATTTTTGGTAGTGGTAGTTGTTTGGCCGGAAATCAGAGTTGCTCCTACAACTGCCCCAATATAACACACAGCAGCTCCTCATGCGTTCAGTTTCACTACAGCTACTGCCTCTGTTAGGAGTGGAGGAGAGCTTGAAAATATCTGACAAACATATCATGCCGTCTAGTTTTTGACCTTAATCAAATTCTAGTCAAATATGGACTGCATCTCCATTCTTGAGTTAGTCAATAGAGAAATCCAAAGAAGCGTAAAGTGTCTACAAAGCTTTCCAGTCCAAAAGAGATGTAATGGGGCGGGGGCGGGGGAAGGAGGAAGAGGAGGAAGAAAACAGAAGAAAAAAATAAAAACTGATTCCACCTCTTCCACACCCACAATGCTTATGAGAATCATCATGACCGAGGTTTAGTATGACTACCTGGATTCTTGCTCTTCTTAATCTAGTAACTTGGGCTGGCCAGCTATAACCAACTTGCAACAGGAATCCAATTTGCATGTTTCTATTTTTTCCTGGAGTAAATTCCTTGTAATAGCTGAGTCTTTCTGAGCAATGTCTCCTCTCAGCTCTCCACCCCCACATCATCAGCCTTCCTAATTGCAGACATGTGCTCCAATCCACTCGTCACCAAGGAAGCACCATTGGTGGTTGGAATTTGGATTTTGGAGTTGCCAATGTTCGACTCTTGAACCTCCTCATGCTCTCCTTGTATGTGTTATGTGATTTTAACTGCTTCTAGCCTCATTCTCTCAGCCACAAAGTAAGTCTGGCAGTGTGGTTATGGAGATTACATAAATTAATTCTATGAGTTAGTACATCGAAAGTGTTTTGAACTGCAGATGGCACAGAGTAAGCACTCATAAACATGAGTAATGATTGACCAAAAGACATCCAGGAATTCATCTATAAGTATTGATCAACTACTGTATGTCAGAAACTACAACTAGGAGCTGAGAAAGAAGAGATAGGGGCATGAATGAGTAAAGCACAACTCTTATTTTTGTATCTCAGATTTTTGTTGTTGCTGTTCTGGCTCTGGCTCTGAGTTTTTGTGCTTAAAGCTAGTGCTCAACCACTTGAGCCACAGCTCCATTCTGGCTTTGTGGGTGGTTGATTAGAGATAAGAATCTTCTGGACCTTTCTGCTCAGGCCGGCTTTGCTCGGAGATCCTCAGATCTCAGTCTCCTAAGTAACTAGGATTACAGGCATGAGCCACCAGCACCCTGCCAGAATTTTGATTTCTTAAAGATAATTATAAAACACGGATACAAATATTATCTCTGAATGTTCTCCAAGATCTAGGGCTGGGAACATATGCAGAAAGCTCCAATGGGTCTTCTGGATCACTTTGAGATGCCTTTTCCACAAATCTAAATATCTGTGGCTCCTAGTGCCTCCCAGGCACTGTGTTCTGAGAATGGATCACAAAAGGATCCCACTTTCTACCCAGGCCTGTGCATGCCTCCTGCTGTACCTCTTCATCTCGTGGCTCCCTGAGGGAGCCAAGGAAAGGTGTTCTCGGTCCCAGAAGTCAGGGAAAGCTGATGAGGTAGCTCTGAAATATCAGGCCCAAGCTGGGCTTGCTATTTGTTGCTGTAGGTTTCCTAGAGGAAAGGAGAAGGAAATATAAATAGCCTAGTCTCTCCTGGCCACTATGGAAAAGACAGCTTATTTCTCTTTTCTGTCCTATCTTGTTATAAAATATGCTACCACGAACTACTATGGTCCTTTTACATGGTCAGTACACTACTCTGAGAAAGAGAAGTAGAGACACAGGAGATCCTACCTAGTGGTTAATAGAAGATGATTTTCAGTGAAGCTGAAGTGATCTGGGTGTGAATGAAGGTACTAGAAGTAGGGAGGAGGAACAGGAAGCACTTGATATATAAAGAAGGCAGATTAGACAGAGCCTAAACCGCACAGATGTAGGGAAAGCATGGGAAGCCCATCTAGGCCACCTCAGAGCACTAACTTAAGAGAGTTGAGCATGTGGCAATGTTATCCATTCATGCAGGGAATAAGAGCAAGAGTGAATTGAGTACAATTCTGAGCTTGTTGAGTCTAACAGGTGAAAAGGACATCCAAAGAAAGATCTTCAGTTGCTTACAGAGGAAGTGTGGCAGTTGAAGGATTTGAGCTTCTGAGTGGTAATCAGTGACATTTGAGACAGGCCTGTGTGAGCATACACTGAAAAACATGGAAAAATTCATAATTAAGTTATTGTGAATTAGGGATGGCTGTTAATAATCACTCTCTCTATGCAGAAGTGGACTTTTTTTTCTCCTTCCCTTGAATCTGGACTGGCCTTGTAATTGCTAAATCAATAGAATCTTGTTGAAGCAACACTGGGCCGGTTGCAGACCTAGCCTACTGGATCTAGCCTCCTGCTTCCTCCTTCTGTGGCCACTGCCTTCTGGCTCTCTCTTGGAACTGAGCCAGCGTACTGTGAGAAACCCAGACCACACAAAGAGGCCTCAACAACTTCAACTGTGTTCTAGATCCATAGCTAGTGTCACCTGTCACTTGTGAGTGGCCATCTTGGATACTCTGCCCAGTGAAGCCTCGGATGTTCTCACCCCCAAGCAACATCATGATGAGCAGAAATAATCACCCAGCTGAGCCCACCCAACCCCCCGACCTGCGAGAAGTGAAGCACAAGAGTTACCTTAAGTTTGTGTGGATTGTTATTAACAGTAGGTAACTGGAACCGTTTGCCTTCACTATTTTCTACTTAATCTTAATTTAGCTGCTGGAATGATTGACACAGGTAAACCTTAAGTGACCAATTAGCTTCCACTTCAGCTGAGAGGTTCTTCCTATGATTCCTTTCAGCTACAATAGAGAGCTGGAATCCTTTCTGCTTCTCTCTCTCCTTACAGATCCATACAGAGAAACAAATGCCTCAAGTATTGGGTAGAGGCAGAGACTGGTGAGTAGTCCTTCTCCAAAAGAGTTGTCAGAGCCACTGGAAGCTGGTTCCATGATTTCAGAGATGTACTCTAAGTCATTTGTTTTGTTCAGTCTTCACAGGAGGAGACCAAATGGCTATGTTTCTTGCATTGAGTAGCAGTTTGAGTGACAAGATGTGACAATCACAGTAACTGTGTGGTTGTGGTATTATTCATTGTCTCGGATTCAAATCTCTCAGCCTGCTCCAAACCCCTGCCATTCAAGATCTCAAAAGATTCACTTGGTCAGGGTAGGTCATCCCTCATTATGTATTGCCGACCCTGCCTGGTGGATCAGGGTGAATGGAGAAAAGCCTGCAACCATTTTGTTTTGTCTCATGTAAGCCCAGAGAAAATGCTAGTTCACTTGGAGAGTTTGGTTCTAGGGCTGGAGCTTTGAGTGAGAAATAAGAGTTCCTCAGAAAGTTCTGGTTCACCTACCTTGGCTTAAAGTCTACTTGCCGTGCTGGGAATTCAAGTCAATTCATTTCAACATGAAATTTGCATCATTGTTGTAGCTCTTTGTATCTTGATTTCAGGGACTTTCTAGCACCATGCTTGTATTGTGTTTATACTATTTGGAACATAAATGATCATAGGTAGACCCTAGTACTAGGAAATAGAAAATTCAACGAGGTGGTCCACAGTAAGTTATCTTGTTATGGAATTAGTTTCACATCCAGGTTTGGATGATCTCATCGATTGTTCTTTGAGTTGGCAATCTTACCCTAGCCACTAGACTGAGTTATTTCCTTGTAATCAAGACTCACCCCCCTCCCCCCCCGCCCCCACACTCTGTAGTCTATAATGAAGAACACCTTGTATGTCTTGGCTGGCCTGGGCAGTAGAAGATACCCACAATTGTGGAACAGCTGTGGGCACTGGACTCAGGATGTGTCTGTCCCTGAGGGACAATCGGTGATTTTCATGGTGTATTGCTGAAATATCAGGTGTGGAAGAGAGGTGGGAGGGAGCTTGTAGAACTCTACAACTAACAAGGGTCTAATGAGCCTATGGATCTGGGTCAGACTATCGGCCCTCAGACCACAGATCAATGAGAGCTGCAACCTTCTGTGACATCTCTGATAAGGAGGTGGCCCAAGAGACAGATCATACTGAGCTTCAACCTGCTGCACTGCAGCAGAGAAGGCCTCCTCTGGAGCAGGACTTATGTAGGTGGGGGACAAATGTCTTCCCTGGAGGCGAGGGTCTGAGATCCTTCAGATCTGATGGAGATCAGGCCTACAAGAGAATGACTTAGAACTAGAAACCACATGGTAAGACAGCTCCTTTTGACCCTGCAGGGTATGGATTGTTCTCCAAAGCCATTTCCTCTTTTCTTTTTTTTAATAGATGGGAGAAGGGGATAAATTCCCCTCTTTGACACAGAGCCAAACCCTCCAAAGGTTTATAAGAACCTAAACTCCAACCCAGAGAGTGAGGCTTGCTGAGTGTACATCATTTGCTCCCTCTGAAATCTACAAATGAAACAGCTTGTGGAAAAGATCTATTGCCTCATCAAAGGCTGTAGCAAGTGACCCAGAGACTGTCTTTGCTACTGCAAATGTCACAGTTTCTTCTAACCACCAGCCACCTCTGCCAGCACTAAGCACTCATATGACCAAGAGCCTGGCTGGAAGAGAAACATTTTCCACACTCCTCACAGCCACCCTTCCTGGGTGCTGATGGCTCCGGATTTGAGTTTGTTGCTGTCGGCACATGTCTCTAAAAACTCTTCTTTTGACTAGAACTTTAGAAAACCAAATATTATTTAGAGGAAAATATTTCACAGGGCCAGCTATAGTTTTTCCCAAACCAAGGGGTTTCCTGGGTCATAAGACTTTCAGTGGGGAAGCTGGAAGGTCCAGCCATGTAGTCCCTGCTACAGAAGCAGAAGACATAACAAAGGTCCTGTGCTTCTACATAATCAAGTCCTCTAGTTATGAGCTGCACGCTCCAGGAAATGTAGACCAATATTCTCCCCACTATCCAACACAATTTAGTCAGAAATGCAGACCCCAGAAATATACAAGTCCTTTCAGTAAGCTGTGGCTTCAAATGCCAAAGAAAAAGCAACCATGTGGAAAGGCCACAGGAGCCCAGAATATTCACACCCCGGACCTCCATTTCTTCTTAAAACGTGTCCTGGGAAATCTCATCAAAGGGCCAGTTTGGCGCCTTGGCAACCTTAGTGTGTTGTAAGAGCTTCAAGAACTGGTCAACAGATTTTCTCCTCCCTCAGGCCATCTGCATATCTTTACAGGATTCTGAGTCAGAGATCTAGGCTTAGTTGAGAAGAGTTCCCTTGTTAAGTCTGGAGGAAATACACAGATTTTAAGGAGTGGAGACTTTTGGCGTTGCCCAGAGATGGATTGTCCTACTAGAAAATGATGTAGAAAGCATGAAAGCAGCTTTGTCTTGGTCACATGGTAGCCTCAAGATGTTGCCAGCCATTTGGAACACTTTTTGTTGTTGTTTGTTTATGCCAGTCCTGGGCTTGAACTCAGGACCTGATTACTGTCCCTGAATTTTTGTGCTCAAGGCTAGTAGTGCTCTTCCACTTTCAGCTTTTTGGGGGGTAGATAATGGAGGTAAGAGTCTCACGGACTTCTTTACCCAAGTTGGCCTCCAACTGCAATCCTCTGATCTGAGCCTCCTGAACAGTTAGGATTACAGGCGTGAGCTACCAGTGCCCCCCTATATCACATTGTTTTGTGGATCTGCTTATTGAAGATACAAAATGAACATTGGAGACTTTCTAATTTAATTACCTTTGCCAGACTCCTACTGTTCTAGCTTTCAGAAGTGTCCTCAGCACAGGGAAGAACTAGAGCAGTAAATCACACACAAATTGGAGAAGTTTAAGAAACACCAGTGATAATCACTGGACCGTAAGATGTTCTCCACCCTCATGACACTTAGCCACTTACCAGAGCAACTAGATCATAAAGGAGAAATGTCCCTGGGGCAGTGTTGGAGTGACAAGTTCAATTTTCTTCTTCCAGAAATTCTAAGGTACTTTAAAATTCTGTATGTATCTGGATTTTTTTTTTAGAGTATTGCTTTCAGGCTACTGATAACCAAGTTTACTGTGCCCCAGAAGCGGAAGGAAAATCTGTCAAAACCTTAAACTCTTTTCCCTGATTGTTCACAGATCTGGGCCCTGAGTCTTCCCTTAGTGTCCCAATTTTATTCTGCCTTGTGGGCCTTTCTGAGCCCAGAAGTCTTTAGTCTTCAGAGCGTCCTAGTTCTGTCATATGTCCACATTTTCCTCCCACCACTCCAACACATCTTCTCCACCCAACTCCCATCCTCAGGTGTAGCTCAGGTCTCATTCCAGGAAGAAGTCCTCCTGGATGCTTGGACCCTTCTCCATTTGGAGCACGGGTGCTTTACTAATTCTCTTCTTAGCAGAGGAAGGGCCCTGTGTTCTATGTGTTGCCATTTTAGTGGTCTCATGAGCTCATTTGTCCTCCTCCCTGGACTTGAAACTTCTGGAGGGCAATTCCTGTCTTGCATTTTCTGGATATATCCAACCAAGTCCAGCACATAGAAGAAACTTAGTTGTGGATTGCTGATATCAGTTGCTCAAACAGAAACTCTGACTTAAGCCAAGCCATATCTGCATCTACATATTCTGAGACCCAGCAATTTCATACCCAAGTAGTTACCCCAGAGGAAGGAACACAAAACGCCTGTACAAGAAGGCTTAGCTTTATTTATAGTAGTCCCAAACTGGAAACAGCCCACGTGCTCATAAATAAGAAGGAAGATAAATATTTCAGGGAAAACTATTGGGCAATAAGCAGAGTAGACCTGTCAATTAATTCAGGTCTGTGTGTGTATTTGAAATGTGTTATACTGAATGAAGCCTTACATAAAATCACATTCACTGCATGTTTAAAAATATATCATATTTTGGGATAGGCAAAACTCTCTTATTTAAGGATTAAAACAATAATTAGACCTGTGCTGGCTTCTCAGATGGGTAGGGCCAATGTCTGGGAGAAGGGTGCAGGAAACTCACTCAGGAGATGACAATGTTCTTCACATTTGCCACATCTGGGTTACTTAGGAGTATGCATTCACCAGCACTCAGCAACCCCTCACTTAAGATTTGTGCATTGAACCAGGGGCCGGTGGCTCACACCTGTAATCCTAGTCACTCAGGAGGCTGAGATCTTAGGATCATGGTTCAAAACCAGCCTGGGCAGAAAAGTCTGTGAGACTCTTATCTCCAATTAACCACCTGAAAGCCAGAAGTGGCATTGTGGCTCAAGTGGTAGAGCACTAGCCTTGAGCTGAAGAGTTCAGGGCAGTGCCTAGGCCCAGAGTTCAAGCACCATGACCAGAAAAAAAAAAGATTTGTGCATTAAAAAAATATATATCTCAATAGAAAAATTACAAACATCAAAAGCCAACAAAGTGAATGTTGCAGAGTTCTAATGTTTGCATTTTTTTATCAGTTGTGAGGCTTGAACTCAGGGCCTGGACATTGTCCCTGAGCTCTTTGGCTCAAGGCTAGCACCCTTCTACTTTGAGCCACAGCTCCACTTCTGGTTTTTGAGTGGTTAATTGGAGATAAGAGTCTTATGGGGACTTTTCTGCCTGGGCTGGCTTCATGCCTGATCCTCAGATCTCAGCCTCCTGAGTAGCTAGGATTACAGGTGTGAGCTGCTGGTACCTGGCTGCAATTTGTTTTGAAATGCAACAGAAAAAAATGTATCAAGAGAAGAAGAGATAGATAAATGATGAAGGATTATAGTAAAACAAAACAAAGGAAATAACAGCTGGTGTTGACCACTCCTAGCCTCTTCCCTTCCCCTCAGGACTGCCACTTTGGGCAAAGGGGAGCTGGAGAGATGAGCAGCTCCTCTGGCAGGGCCATAGCAAAGGGCCTGGTGTTCCTCGGGGGTGAGCAGGTGCCCAGAAAGCTAGGAGGGAAATAGCAGAGTGGGAGCTTTGTTCTGGTGGGAAGGTGAAGTTGGATCAGCAAGGAGGCTGGGTAGGGAGGGACAGAAGGAGGCTGGGGCAGGCTGGAAGACTGGCTGCTGGCTTTGATCTTCAGCAACTGCCCAAAGGGCTGCCCCATTCTTGGCACATGCCAGGTATTAAGGAATGCTAACTGAATGGCAGACTGGCTGAGCTAGTTCCATCCCTAAAGCCCTTGGAAGTCCAGAGCGGCATTCATGGTTCAAAGGACTATCTTTTCTTAGGAAACATTGATAATCCAAACCACATCTAACCTCATTCCTCCTTTGATAGGGTAACTGGGCTGATAGATCAGAGGAGAGCCTGAGATTTAGTCCATCTGGATTTCAGCAGAGGTTGCAAACTGGCAGCCCTCAGGCAGGATCCAGGACACAGATGTGTTATGTGTTTTGTTTGGCTCCTCAAAGGGATATATTTTTTTTTTAGTTCAGTTTAGTTGCCAAGATGTTAAAAATCTGGATCATCTGCATCTCTCAAGACATTGGAAGGTCTGGCAGCCATAGGCCTATGTGATGATACTGGCAGAAGTGAGAGGCAGCCACCCCACCCCTCCAAGTCCTGGCCTCCATCCCCTCCAGTCCCCTGGCTGGCTGTACAGCCAGAGGCGTCCCATTCTTGCATGCCATGTCACTTATATGACAAGAGGGAGAAGTCAGGGTTGCCTGATAATTAATGCTAAACTAACCTTAATGCAATAAACAGTGACAGAAGCCAGTGTTTGGATGAAGGACTGCATGGAAAACAAAATGACTTGGTCTTTTTGGTTTTTTTTTCCAAAGGAATTTAGATTCCAGAAGTGTAGATGGATGAAAAAGGAAGAAAATGGGAGAGGAAAAAAAGATGAAAAGAATAAAAACAATAAGGTCATTATGAATTGTGCTGGCTGTTATAAAGGGGCAAGATGTAAACTGGGTGGGGAATGTCTGTCTTAGATACGGTCATGGAAAGGCATACTGGGCTGGCATCTTCTGGCTGAGTTCTAAAGGATGAGATTTGGGGATGAGTGCTGAAGTGAGGGAAGGCCTTGAATAGGGAAGCACTTAGGTCCTTCCCAGGAGTTAAGAAAAAGTCCTAATGCAATGGCATTTCAAAAACAGTGCAACAAGACCAGGGTGGAGGGGTGGTAGGGGGCAGCTTGTAGTCTGGGTAGGTGTAGAGTTTGTTCTGGATGTGGTAGGGAGGCACTCATGGTTTGGGACAAGACAAACGCAAGATCAACTCTACCTTTAATAAAACGAAGGGGAAGGGGTGACATTGTCTAAAAAGAAATGTACTTTTGTGCAGGGAAGGTGGCTCAGTGGTAGAGCACTTGCCTTGCATGCCTGAAGCCCTGGGTTCGATTCCTCAGCACCACCTAAGCAAAAAGAAAAAAAGCCGGAAGTGGTGCTGTGGCTCAAATGGTAGAGCGCTAGCCTTGAGCTGAAGAGCTGAGGGACAGTGCCCAGGCCCAGAGTTCAGGCCCCAGGACTGGGCCCAAAAAATAAAAAATAAAAAAATAATAAATGTACTTTTTAACTTGACTTATGTAACTGTAGCCCCTCTGTCCATTACATGTATAATAGCAGTAAAAAAAATAAATAAATAAAATAAAAGCATCAAATTTGTCAGGATCACAGAACAGTGTGGCCAAAAGTCTCTTCTTGTACATACAGATAAGGGAGGCAGCTTCACTGGTAGAGAAGGGGAAGTAAGCAATGCACGAGAAGGTAGCCAGGAAAATCCCATCAGTGATTATATTGGATGTAAGTTCTTGGAGGGAGTTGAAGATTGCCTGTAATAATAATACAGATAGACTTCAGCTTTTTCAAATGCAAGATGGTTCACCTAAGCAATGGCTTCCTTTCATAGCACAATGAAATCTAAAGCCATTCATTTCAAACAAACAAACCAAAGCTTGAAACATACACAGATTTTGCATTCTGTTCCATAATATATCTTTATTTTATCTGATTTAAAACAAAACAAATCTTGCTGAGTGCTGGTGGCTCACACCTGTAATCTTAGCTATTTAGGACACCAAGAAAGAAAGTCCAGGAGATTCTTATCTTCAATTAACCACTAAAAAGCCAGAAATGGAGGTGTGGTTCAAGTGGTAGAGCATTAGCCTTGAGTGAAAAATGCTAAGGGATAGGTCCTGAGTTCAATCCCTAGCAGTGGCACCAAAAAACAAACAAACAAACAAAAAACCCAACCAAACAAACAAAAACACCCAAAAAACAAAACAAAAAAAAACCAAAATAAAACCCATAAGTAGCATAACATTGAGCAAGAAAGAACCTCTCTAAGAGTTCCCCAAAGTCACTGGCTAGCACTGGCTGCAGTGGGCTGCAAGCACACATTTTCAGCAGATGCATGAGGCGGGCCCCTCTCAGAGCCTCCAATTTAATAGTTCTGGACTTGACTCAGGAGTCTGGAGTTTCGAAGCTCCCCAGTGACACTAATGTGCAGGCATGGTGAAAAATCACTCTCTAGAGAAGAGGTTCTCAAAGTGTAGAAGCCAGACTAACAGCAGGGGCTACACAATCTGGAAACTTGTAAGAAATGTGATTTCCACTCTGATCTCCTGAATGCCCAGTTCGAGGGAGGGCCCAGACATCTGCTTCTGACAAGATCTCCCAGTGATCCGGATGCCTGCTGCAGCCAAGAGTCCTGCTCCAGGCGCTGTGCTTTTATTTCATCTGATCCTTATATGAAAGGTAGAGTGAGCAAGCAGAGATCCTTTCTGTCTGCCAGATGGGTGGATGGAGGCTGAGGTGAATTTACTTATCTGCATCCAATGGAAGACTAAAGACCCAAACCTAGATTTTTAAAAGGTTAAAGCAATGGCTGGTATCCATAGCACCCCCACCCCATGCCAACTTTTGCCTCTTGTCACCTGACAGTTCTGATAATGAGGAGGTGTTCTCTCAGCAGGGCAGAGGAAGCATCTTAGGCACTGGGAATAGGCTTGGTTTAGGTGATAGGGAGGTTTAGCATGGTGCCCTCCTAAAAGTTAGGATGAAGCAACTTAGGCATGATATAGAGGCCCAGCAAACTGAGTCTGCAAAGGACTGGCTAGTAAATGGCTTTCTGTCATTGTAGCACGAATGTAGCACATGTAGCACAGGAGATAGATGACTAAACTACTGAGGAAATCTCATAGTGGCTGTGTTCTAACAAAACTTTGGTTACAAAAGTAGGTGAAGGGCCGGATTTGGTGAGATTTGGTCCTGCTTATGGTAGGGTTGTAGAACATAGGTCCAGGTCAAGTCTGCTAAAGATCCCTTCTTCAGCTCTTATAGACATGTATGAGGTACCCAGGAGGCTCTGATGTATTATTATTAGTTAGAGTTTAGATCTGAAATGTCCCCTAAAGACAAATATGAAGAAAGCTTGGTCTCTAGCCAGTTGCACTGCTGGGAGATGGTCGAACCTTTAGGATACAAGAATAATGGAAGGAAGTTAGGTTATTTGGGAGGGGGACTTGAAGGGGATATCAGGACCTAGGTCCTCTCCTTTCTAGCCACTGTGAGGTTTCTTTGTTACAGACTTCCACCATGATGCACTATTTCATCACAGGCCTAAGAGCAACAAGGCCAAGTAACTATGCACAGAAACCTCTGAAATCATGAGCCAGAAGAGATCTTTACTCCCTTAAGTTGATTTTCTCAGGTATTTGATCATAGATATGGAAAGCAAACACATTGTCCAAGAGTAGAAAGTGGTGAGGCCAGAGACCTAGCTATAGTTGATGAAGGTAGCTTTTTTTTTTTTTTTTTTTTTTTTTTTGGTATGATCGTGGGGCCTGAACTCTGGGCCTGGGCACTGTCCCTCAGCTCTTCAGCTCAAGGCTAGTGCTCTACCACTTGAGCCACAGCGCCACTTCCGGCTTTCTTCTTTTTTGCTTATGTGGTACTGAGGAATTGAACCCAGGGCCTAATGCATGCAAGGCAAGCACTCTACCACTGAGCCACTTTACCAGCCCAAACATAGCTTTCTTTATTCAAACCCAGTAGCTCATTCTTCTGGAAATTATCTTTATGGAAAACTTGGGAACATTACAAAGGCCCTGAATATGGCAAAGCAAAAATAACAACTGAGATGAGTAATGAGAAGGAGCCATCCAAAGTACAAGAGGAAAGGTGTTTGGCTGTGCAAAATATACTCTTGTTTCAAATCCACAGAATAATTTCAGGAGTCAAAATCCTGTGCACATTTAATTCATGTTTACTAAGAAGTGAAACACAGCATGTTTACTAAGAAGTGAAACACAGCACAGCAGAGAGGGAATGCATCTCCACATAGAGAAGAGAATCATGACAACACATTTTAATTTACTTTTAAAATTATCTTAAATACTTGTTTTAACATAGACCTATACATCAGATGTATACATAATGAAGTTTAAACTCTGATGAAAATCTGTGGTTCCATCAGCCAAAGGAATAGGGCATTGCCAATAATTCAGTAATTCAATGTCTGATATGACATTACCAATATATGCATAATTCTTTCTCTAGTGGTTGCCATAGAAGTAATTATCTGAATATCCTGAGGATATTATATATATATATATATATATATATATATATATATATATATATATATATCCATGCACAGCATATTTTCTAATTTTGTTTGTTTTTTTGTTTTTGTTTTTGTTTTTTTGCCAGTCCTGGGGACTGAACTCAGGGCCTGGGCACTGTTCCTGAGCTTCTTTGGCTCAAGGCTAGCACTCTACCACTTGAGCCACAGCACCACTGCTGGCCTTTTCTGTTTATTTGGTACTGAGGAATTGAACCCAGGACTTCATGCATGCTAGGCAAGCACTCTACCACCAAGCTACATTCCCAGCCCCTTTTGCTTGTTTTGCGTTTTATAAAAATGCCACCACATGGAAGTGGCACTGTGGTTCAAGTGGTAGAGTGGTAGCCGTGAGCTGAAAAGCTGAGGGACAGCGTCTAGACCCAGAGTTCAAACCCCATGACCGACCAAAAAAAAAAAAAAGGAAGAAAGAAAGAGAAAGATCCCCAAATGCCACCACACTATTTAATGTAGTCTTCTTGTCCTCACTTTTTTTCTCAATATTTTTATATTCCTCTTTGTTGGATGTAACTATGGCATACTTATTCTCAGTTGTAAATTACTCCATTGCATGACTACCTAAAAATTTTTTTTATTCTTTTGTCATTAGATATTTGTGCAAAAAGTAAAATAGCTGGTTACTGAGACTTGCAAATGTTTAAATTCTCAAAATTTCCAAATAAATAAAAAAAAATTGGCCCACTTTAATAGTTTCTCATTATGCCACATTTTCTCCAATACCAGATATCTGTGAATACATGCACATATATGAAAGTTAAGAGTATGGGTTATTTTAAAATATTTTAATCATATAATAATTATAGGGGATATAACATTAAACCCCATATCTCCCCATCTTCAGTAATGATTAACTATTCAGCAATCTTTTTCATTATTTCTTCCAAGTCCCTCCCTGCTAAGTTATGTTGAAGCACAACCAGATATCATATTATTTCATTGACAAGCATTTCTAAGTGTCTAAAGACACTTAAAATATAACCAAAAAAACCCCACCAAAGATATGAAAATCAAGCACTCAAACCAATCCCTCCCTCAAAACTTAAGCCATGGTTTGAGAAACAGGAAGCCAATCACAAGGTCCCACAAAACAGAGAATAGCCAATTAAAAGTAGCCTAACCAAAGACAAAAATACCACTCCTGACCCTGTCTGTACACTACTGTACTTCTTTGGTTGGCTAGCTGCCTGCCATATTTCTCTTATATCAATATTCTAATAAATCTTTGTTTCTCCTAAAAAGAACCGAAACAACAAAAGAACATACCAAAATGTTATTATTCTAACAAAAATAGCAATAATTTCACACCATCAAATATCCAGTCAATTCCAAATTCCTTAAATAGCTATAATTTCTTTTACAGTTGTATTGTTTATATCAAGGCTCAAAGAAAACTAGGCCTGGTGGCACATATATGTAAACACAACACTTGGGACACAGACACAGGAGGATCAAAAGTTGAAGTCTAGCCTGGGCTCCATAGAGAGACAGTCTCACAGAAACAAAATGAAGCAAAACAATTGGAATTAGGTTGCTTAGTTAAATCTCTATCTATATAGTCTGTCTCTTCTTCTCTCTTAGAGTTTATTGGCTGATAAAACCAAATATGGCAAAGTTTTAGCTATTGATTTAATTCCTATATGGGTGTTAGGATCCATCATATTTTCTAAGTTTTCTTTTGTCATTACTTTTGGTTTTGATCATTTGACCATTTCTCCTGGTTTCAATGTATTTCCAGCAAGTTGACCATAGATAGTGTTTTCTAATGTCAGGGTGGGTTGGGGAGTTGGGTGCTGTCCCTTAGCTTTTTTGCTCAAAGTTAATACTTTACCACTTGATCCACAGCTCTGATTCCAGCTTTTGGTGGTTAATTGGAGATAAGAGTCTTAATGGGCTTTCCTGTTCAAGCTGGGTTTGAACTTTGATCCTCAGATCTCAGCCTTTTGATTAGCTAGAATTACAGGCATGAGCCACTGGTGCTCTGCTTTCTGAATCACTCTTTTTTTTTTTGGTATGCTGTTCTTGGGGCTTGAACCCAAGGTCTAGTCACTGAACTTTTTTTGTTCAAGACTATCATTCTACCACTTGAGCCATAGTTCCACTTCTGACTTTTTCTGAACAGTTTATTGGAGATAAGAGTCTCACAGACTTTTCTGCCTGGGTTGACTTCAAACACTAATCCTCAGATCTTAGCCTCCTGAGCAGGTGTTTGTAGGTATTGTTACTAGGATTGTAGATGTGAACCACCAGCACCTGGCTGTGAATGACTTTTTATTTGCACAAGTTGTTCACTTTTGCTCTTCTAGGAGGAGCAGCAAATATGGTAGCAGGGACCCGGCCCAGGTATACTGACCTGGCTCCCTGCAGCTTTTAGAAAGGTTATATCCACATTCTTAATGATCTGTCACTGGCTGGTAGGGGAGGAAGGCCTGCTCTCTTTACCTTCCCAATGGGCCATTTTGTAAACCATACCTTGGGCTATTATTCCTGCCTTTTAATTTTATTTTAATTTGTTTGTTCTCCTAACTAGAACTATAAATGAGCAGAAACTATATAAAAGGGCAAACATGTTTGGAATCTTAAGGAGAATCTATGATGTCAGATGTTTTTCCTGCTCGTGGTGAGGTTGAGGAAATGCAGCCTAGGATGGTTAGTGGTGAGGCTGGTATAGTCTTGGAGATATTGATTGTGTTCTGGCTGTTTGGCATTTGTTTACACACGTCATCAGATTTCAAGGAAAGAAAGTTATGTTTTATAAATAACTTGGAATTTGCCTTGCCATGAGATGTTTTAAGAATAAAATTTGTAAAAGCATGTATGATAGAAGCCTATTTTCCTTGAAGCTAAGGTCTTCTAAGATTATAGGTCACTGTGAGAGGTGCCATTCCCTTGTTACCATGGATCTAGAAGCAATTAAAAAAAAAGACCCTCCCCACAATACTAGGTTTAAACCCAGGGCTTTGTACATATTAGGCAAGAGCTCTACCACTGAGCCACAACCCAAGGCCAACTTCAATTTAAAAAAACACATAAACAACAAATGTGATCTAGCTGTGGTTGATGCAATGGTACACACGTATAATCCCAGCATACAGGAGGACTGAAAGTTTGAGGCCAACCTAGACTGCATAGAGACCCTGTCTCTAAACAAAACAACCCTATTTAAAGAACACACTGGCTCTATACCTAGGAGTCATTCCATACCTTGTCCCTGCTTTCCCTCCTTTATATCGGAGAGCTACTGCAAGAAATAAGGAGTGGCATATGTACAGTGCTTGGTGTCTGGCACGTACATTGGAAGTCTCACCAGCAAGAAATAGAGATGCAGCCAGGCAGTGGAGGCTCGTGCCTATATCCCAGCTACTAAGGAGGTTGAGATTTGAGGATCACAGTTTGAAGCCAGCCCAGGAAGAAAAGTCAGGGAGACTCTTCTCCCCAATTAACCAGAAGTGCACCTGGCTCAAGTGGCAGAGCACTAGCCTTGAGCAAAACAAGCTCAAGGACAGCACCCAGCCCCTGAGTTCAAGCCACAGGACTGCAAACACACACACACACACATACACACACACCATACCACACCCCACACCCCAAACAAATACTATGTATCTGTTTGTCTACATAGATTCCTAAGGTATCTATCTCTCTATATATAGATCTATAGATCTAAGATACCTATATATCTAAGATATCTATATATCTATATAGCTAGATGTCTCTTGTTTTATATATATATATATATATATATATTCAGACTTATGCAAGTTGAATTGTGTAAATCTTGAAGTCAGAAGCATTCCTAAGGATATAAACCACTTCTTTCATGCTACACATTTCCTCTGGTAGATTATGTCTCACTACAACTACCAGAACTCAGCTACAACTTCTTCTGTTTTGAGGATTATAAGCACTCACTCCCTTGCATTTGCAGTGCTTAGCATAGATCTGGTTTATTCATTTTATTATATACATATATTTCAAACCCTACACTTAAGTTGTGAAAAATAGTATAATTAACTCCCATATACTTTCACTGAAACTCATTAGTTGTTAATGCTTGGCTGCCTTCCTCCTGGTCTCAGGAGATTGTCCGCTTGAGTTGAGAAGTACTTAGCTTGGTAAAGCACACCTGTGGGTATCTGTCAGCTTTCTCTGGAGAGATTAGCTTTAAGGGAGAAGATCTTCCAAAACATGGATTGCACAACCCATAAGTGGGGGTGGGGGTTGTGACAGATGGAATAAAATGGGGACAGGACAAGGCTTGGAATGCAAACATTCCTGGTCTGCATCTATAACCTGCACTGCCCCTGCCACGCCCTCTCCTGCGAGACGGGCTAAGGCCGCTAAACATACGAGCCCAGATAAGTCCTTCCTCGCTGAAGTGTATCTGGCAGATATTTTGCCAACAGCAGCAGCAGCAACAACAACAATCTGAAAAAACAATTCTGAACATTTTTTGTTTGTTTGTTGTGGAACTTGAACTCAGGGTTTGTGGGCTGTCCCTGAGCCTCTTTGTTTGTGTTCAAGACTAGCACTCTACCACTTGAGCCACAGCGCCACTTCCTGAACATTTTACCTTTAACCACCAACTACTTCCATGTGTATTTCTTAGAAACAAGAACAATCTCTCACATAACTACTGTGCAGTTATAAAATGCAGGATAGTTCTTGCTGATACGGACTATTAGGTAAAACATGGGGCACATGCTGTTTCTAGCAGTACTTCTAACTAGATAAGAATCTAATCCAGACAGATGCAGGGCACTCAGTTGATATATCTTGCTAGTCTCCTTCCAGCCATAATGATTATGCAGATGTTCTTTGTCTTTCATAAGACTGGCTTTTTGTTTGTTTAAATTTTGTGTTTGTTTTAGTGTCTGTATTAGAGCTTGAACTCAGGTCCTGAGTTCTGACCTTGAGCTTCTTTGTTCAAGGCTAAATCTCTATCACCTGAGCTCTACTTCTGGCTCTACTTCTGGCTATTTGAAAGCAAATTGGTGATAAGAGGTCATAGACTTAAATAAATAAATAAATAAATAAATAAATAAATAAATGAGTGTCATAGACTTTCCTGCTCAGGAAAACTTTGAATTATGACTCTCAAATTCTAGTATCCTGAGTAGCTAGGATTATAGACTACGTGCTGCTGGTGCCTGGCTTCTTTTATTTATTTATTTTATTGTTATTAGAAAGGTGCTGTAAAGAGGAGTTACAGTTACACAAATCAGGTAAAAAGTAAATTTCTTTTTGGACAATGTCCGCCCTTCCTTCACTCTCTCCCAGTTTTTTCCTTCCCATCTCCACCTACACGTTATATAGTTTATTTCCAACACAATGTCTAGGCTTTGAACTTGTGATTCTTTTGTCTTTACCTCCTGGGTAATTCACCTGTTGTAATTACAGGCATGTACCACCACACCTGACTTGAGACTGACACATTTAAAAAGGAGAATAGACCTATCGTTTAGTGGAAGTTATCATAATTTGGGCTTCTATGCCATTTTCCTCTTGATTGGATTTGGATACATAGTTTGGGCAGACTCATCCTCAGAGCATCAAATCGGGAGGGTGGGACACCAGCCACTCCTGAGAGAGTGAACTTGATTCTCTGGCTGTTCTTTTGAGTCTGATGTCTAAACTGTCATCTTTCTTACTGGTTCTGTGAGCTACATGTAGTTATTGCTTGAATTTCTAGATAGACTTTGAGTCCCAGGACCCTTTTGGGTAAGCAATTGGATCATAATGGACTTTGCTGGCTCCATTTGGACGAGATAGGGTCTGGTGCCTCAAACCTTCCATAAGCCAATTGCCGGGCATCTGGAAGCCAGTGGGAAAGGGTTAATAAGGATGCAGGACATCTGCTTTTCCTTAAGGATTGCACAGCCTTCCTAAAGGGCCCCCTTTACACCTGAAGATGCCAAGCACTCCTGTTCCCATGGACTCCACAGCCAATGGAGCCCTGACCTGTGATTTATATAAAAAGTAGCTGTTCCTTAATTTCCCCCACAATGGCTTCATTCTTACCTTATGAACCTGCATTGTCAGTGTTCCCTTTGATTTATGGACGATTTCAAACTCCCCAAATAACTATCCCTTTTCTTTTCATTAAAGTTAATCCCCACAAAGACACTTTCATCCGCTGATTAGTCATGCCCCAGTGAGCCCTGCTAACCAGAGGCGAAGTTATTGATGTGTTAAAGATGTAATCTCTGAGTCTTGGGACCACTGAAGAAACCCCAACATGTTATTTGACAGTCAGCCCCACACAATGGATGGTCTCCTTTGAGCAGCCTTGGTCGCACATGTTCCTTGGGGGCCATAAATCTCTCCGGCCCAACTGCCTGTGAGGGCTGAGATTTTTGTGGGACTACCTGCACACACTGCCCAGCACCCTAGGATAAAGCAGTAAGCCTTCTCCAGATTCCCAATAACCAGACAACAGCAGTGATTCTCTGGCCCCATCAGCCACAGCCAATTGTTTAGTCCCTGCCTGTGGCGGTTCTCATAAATATGCACCAACCCACAAGTCAGCAGGGCTATAATTTGAGTGTGCTGTGGGCCACCAGTGGCCCTACTCCTTCCTTCACCCTACTGATTCAGAGCATGTGTCAACTGCAGCCAGCCATTGTTGAGTCCATTGGATGGTGTGCTGAGGCCCTGACTGCACAGAAGAGAAGCTTTGTGCAAAGGTGTAAAGTTCACACTAGCCAATTACAATCTGTACATTTAAAAGGAGCTGGGGGCCTGGTGGCTCAGACCTGTGATCCTAGCTACTTGGGAGGCTGAGATTTGGGGTTCACAGTTTGAAGCCAGTCTGGGAAGACAAGTCTGTAAGATTCTTATCTCCAATGAGCCAGCAAAAAATCAGAAGTGGAACTGTGACTCCAGTGGTAGAGCACTAATCTTGAGCAGAAAAGGCCAGGTCAAAGTGTGGGGCCCTGATTTCAAATGCCAATACCAACACACACACACACACACACACACACACACACACACACACACACACACACACACACACACACACACACACACACACACCCCAAACAAACAATAAACAAAATCCCCTAGACCTTTTCTCTGTGTGACATCCATGTGGCCAAACTAGTGGGACAGCTCCTGGCAGCATCTTCCTGCGTTGTCATAAGATGCTCAGAGAATAAATGATAAGAGACACGGCCGTCATTGTGACACTCTCAAATGCCAACAAATATTTGCTTTGCCTGCATATGATTTTTAAAATAAATTCATATTTATCATCTTTAAATACCTATACAGATAAGTTTCAATTCAGCATGTCACTATATGAGTACAATGTATCTTGATCAGTGTTACCCCTTCCATCCTTCCCTCCCCATCGAAACCAACCCCACCCATCCCCTCAAGTTTCTTAATTCCATATTCACACATGTGCATTGAACATTATGACCGAAATTGTCTATCATTTCACTCTTCTCAAACCCTATGGGTCTCAGACAAGATGCCCATAGAAGATAATGTGCGGGGAAGGCAGCACATTCCTCCAATAGGCACACTTTGCAACAGGCATGAGTTAAAAGCAACACATTGGCTCTCACAGCCCATAGGGCCTTGAGCTGACTCTTCTTGTTTCCTCAACAGAATGTTCCCTGTTCCTGAGTCTCCACTGCAACTTTGGCTTCACCTCACATCCTTGGGCTTCATCCTCTTATGGGCAACCCTGCTACACGTTGTTTGCCCTCCCATGCTGGGTGGCAGCTTCTAGAACCCTGTAATTCCTGCATTCTACATGCCTGGAAAAGCACCAGCTCATGAATACCGTAACTTTTAGAACATGATAAATCATACAGGACTCTAGGTATCCACACACAGTGAGACCGAGGGAGGATACTCTTAGGAGAGGGACACAAAGGAGCAATGTCTGTCTGCCTTTGATCATATAAAATAACAGTTCTCAAAAATGAACTCCAGGAAATGCAAACAAGAGGGATGTTGTTGTTGCTGTTTTCATTTTCTTTTTTTCTTGTTTGTTTGCTTATCTGTCTTTGGGAGGGTAAGGAGAGGGCTAAAGAAATGGAGGAACAAAGGGTGGACAATGCAGCAGTGGCCCTCACTAGACAACTTTTGGGTGGGGTTGGGATGGAAAAACTAGGAGAGTGCAAGGGATGAGGTAACATTGTACAAAAAGAAATGTGCTCTTAGTTGGGTGCCGGTGGCTCACAATCTGTAATCCTAGCTATTCAGGAGGCTGAGATCTGAGGATCATGGTTTGAAGCCAGCCTGGGCAAAAGTCCACGAGACTCTTATCTACAATTAAGCACAGAAAAATCCAGAAGTAGTGCTATGGCTCAAGTGGTAGAGCACTAGCCTTGAGTGAAATGGAGCTCAAGGACAGCCCAAGCCCAGAGTTCAAGCCCCAGGACCAGAAAAAGAAAAGAAAAGAAATGTACTCGTTACCTACCTTATATAGCTGTAACCCCTTTGTATATCACCTTTATAATCACAATCAAACAATTTTTTAAAAACCCAGTAACTTTAGGTTTGGAGGTTTAGCTCAGTGGAAGAGCATTTGCTTAGCAAATGCAAGGTCTTGAGTTCGGTTCTGGGCACTAAAAAAAAAATAAAGCTAAAAACCACAGCTTGGGGCTGGGAAGGTGGCTCAGTGGTAGAGCTCTTGCCTTGCATGCCTGAGGCCCTGGGTTCGATTCCTCAGCACCACATAAGCAAAAAGAAAAAAGCCGGAAGTGGCGCTGTGGCTCAAGTGGTAGAGTGCTAGCCTTGAGCTGAAGAGCTGGGGGACAGCACCCAGGCCCAGAGTTCAGGCCCCACGACCGACAAAAAAAAACAAAACACAGCTTGAAGTAAAAAAAACTAAAACCTGGTGGGCAAAACAACTCCTTAACAGGAGAGCAGAACCATCCCAAGAAAACATAGCCTTGACCCAGGCATTTTACCTAAGTTTTGTGTGTGTGTGTGTGTGTGTGTGTGTGTGTGTGTGTGTGTGTGTGTGTGTGTGTGTGTGTGTGTGTGTGTGTGTGTGTGTGTGTGTGTGTGTGTGTGTGTGTGTGTGTGTGTGTATGTATTGTTTTTTGTTGTTGTTGTTCATTTTCTGCCCACAATTCTTTGGGCCTGAAGGCCAGGGAGTCTATACTGACTGGGTATCACAGGCTGGAATGGAAAGGTTGGTTGGCTTAGGCTAAATTCAAAAAAAGCCCTATTCTAGGTGCAGCCAAGCCATGGCAGAAGGCACTCCTAGTGGTCCTAGGACTGGAGTCCCCTTTTCTCACTGTTGTCTGTTCCTAAGGCCCTTCACCTCCTGCCTACTGAATCCTTCTTTTTTGGAATTTCTCCTACTTTGACGTTTGTTCCCAGCAGCAGAAAACTCTTGTTGAACTGAGCAAATGGCCTACATTCTGTTTACTGAGTTGAGACCACTGACCAGGACTTGGGTACTAGGATAATGAGAAATTATTGTAACATATTCTAAGGGCTTCCTCTCAAGTTATGGATCCAACTCATTGAAAACTAGTTTTTTTTCTTTCTTTTCTTTTCTTTTTGTTGGTCATGGGGCTTGAACTCTGGGCCTGAGCACTGTCCCTGCGCTCTTCAGCTCAAGACTAGTGCTCTACCACTTTAAGCCACAGCACCACTTCCAGTTTTCTGGTGGTTAATTGGAGATAAGAGTCTCATGGATCTTCTTGTCTGGGTTGGCCTTGAACCACAATCTTCAGATCTCATCCTCCTGAATAACTAGAATTACTGGCATGAGCCACTGACACTTGACTTAGTTTATTTTCTTAAATGATGATTCTTTTAAAGTAATTCACTTAAATTACAAAGAAATACATGCAGAGCTCCTTAGATAGCCACCTTGCCACCATCTTGCCACACTGATCTCACCAGGAGGAAACGTAGTGATGAAGCGGGGATATACCTACTGCTTTAGGATCTGTATTACATATGCATGTGCTGCCCCAGAAGACACGTGGCGGCGTGGTTTCACATGTTTCCCTGTAAATGATCACAATAGTGTACATGTTGAAAATTACTCTTCTCACCTGGCAATGCATTTGACCATGATGACACCAACCTATACCTCTGATTCATTACTTTTGTTGTTGGTGGTGGCTGTGGGGCTTGAACTCAAGGCCTGGATGCTGTCCCTGAGCTTTTTTGCTAGTGCTCGTGCTCTACCAGTTTGAGCCACAGCTCCACTTCCGGTTTTCTGGTGATTCATTGGAGATGAGAGTCTCACAGGGACTTTTCTGTCTGGGCTGGCTTTGAGCCACGATCCTCAGATCTCAGACTCCTGATAGCTAGGACTACAGGCGTGAGTCACCAGCGCCCAGCTGATTAATTTCTCTTAATGTGCTGTGTGTTACTTTATGCCTCTCCCCTCCTGATAGATATTTGTGATTCTCACATTTACAAGCAAAGCTGTATAGACAGTCTAGCAGTGCTCAGGTTTCTTTAAAAAAGATGGAGAAATGTGTAATTGCCAGGTCATAGTTGGAAACTCTACAATGAAAACAGATGCAGTCATTGTTGCCCGCTAAGGGTCAGATTGTGCTGATTTACCCTCAGTCCACCCCCAGGACTCAGTTTGTCCCCATCTTCACCAGCACTGAACATTATCACACTCAAATGTTGTCATAGGGCTGGGAAGGTGGCTCAGTGGTAGAGTGCTTGCCTTGCATGCTTGAGGCCCTGGGTTCGATTCCTCAGCACCACATAAACAGAAAAAGCCAGAAGTGGTGTGGTGGCTCAAGTGGTAGAGTGCTAGCCTTGAGCTGAAGAGCTGAGGGACAGCGCCCAGGCCCAGAGTTCAGGCCCCATGACTGACAAAATAAAAAAGTCATACTTTAGGTGTGAGCTAAGATTTCATTGTTTTCATTTGCATTTCCTCTGTTCACTGGGGAGATTCAGTAACTTTTGTGGTTGTTGATATTGTTTGAGATAGGCTAACTTCAAACACACGATCTTCCTGCCTCAGTGTCCTGTGTGCTGAGACTACAAGTATTCACCACCTCAACCAACTGAGACTGAGTAATTTGACTCTCTTTTTAAAACTACCTGGGAATAGTTTTGACCACTTCAAAATTAGATTATTTGTCTCTTACGAATTCATAAACATTCTTTATGTGTGTGTGTGTATGTGTATATATATATATATATATATATATATATATATATATATATATATATATATATGCATGCATGTATATATAGCCAGTCCTGGGGCTTGAGGCTTGGACACTATCCCTGAGCTTCTTTTTGCTGAAGGATAGCATTTTACCACTTGAGCCACAGCACCACTTCTGGTCTTTTCTGTTTATGTGGCACTGAGGAATTAAACCCAGGGTTTCATGCATGCTAGACAAGCACTCTACCACTAAGCCACATTCCCAGCCCACATTCTTTATATTTTTAACCAATCCTTTGCTCCATGAAATATAAGATTTTTTTCTCACCAGGCATTAGTGGCTCATGCCTATAATCCTAGCTACTTGGGAGGCTGAGATTGAAGGATCATGTATCAAAATAGGGAAGACACAGCTGAAAATCCCTCCAGTTAATCAGGGAAAAATCCAGAAGTGGATGCATGACTCTTGCATCAACACCAGCCATGAGCAAAAATGCTAAGGAAGATTGTGAGGCTCTGAGTTCAAGCCCTAGTACTGACACAAAATTATTTTTTTCTCACTACACTGATAAATTGAAAAATTATTTATGGTGTCTTTTGTTGGCGAGGAAACTTAATTTTGATGTAGCAAAGATTATCCTTTTTTTCTTCTCTATAGTTTACATTTTGAAGACCTCAAGTTTCTACATTTTCTTTTTAATTGTAATGTTTTGTTTTTATTTGTTTGGATCATAAGACATCTGAGGTGTGTATATTTGTGTGTATGTGTCTGTGTGTCTGTGTGTATGATTTCAGGGTTTTTTGTGTGCAGCAAGATTGTCCCAATCCATATATTAGATAATCTGTTCTTTCCCCATCGATTAAAAATACCAACTATAACAATTATTCTTCTGTGTGGATTTTATAGTTTGTTAAATACTAAGGAAAACCACATTGGGATTTTGGTTTAAATTACTTTAAATTTATAGATTAATTTGGAGAACCTCACACAGTCATTTTCAAAGACTTACAAAAATGAGACAATTAAAATGTAAGTACAAAGATGTAAAATTTCAAACTAAAAAAGACTCACTGTAACACTTAAAAAAGGAGCCAGGAACTATATAATTAACAAACAAACAAACAACAACAACAATAAATAATTCCCCAAACAGAGTGAAACCAGGCACTGGTGGCTCACACCTATAATTCTAGCTACTCAGGAGGCTGAGATCTGAGGATAGCCCACGTGGGAAACTCTTATCTCAAATTAACCACAACAAAACCAGAAACGGAGCTGTCGTTCAAGTGGTAGAGTGCTAGCCTTGAGCAAAAATCTAACCTCAGGGACAACATCGAGGCCCTGAGTTCAAGTGCGAGACCCACACAAACAACAACAACAACAACAACAAGGCAAAATAACCTTTGTCATTCATTCAGCCATTCAAGGTCCAACTGTGCATCCAGCACTTTGCTAACTAACTTAGCAGTGAAAAGGCCAACACAGTTCTAGTTTGAGGGACTTGACATTCTACCTACTGGGCAGACAAAAGAGGGACAATTTAACAAATACATACACGAGAGTACAGTTGTCCCTTGTGTCTGTGAGGGATTGGTTCTGCAATCTTCATGCATACCAAAATCTGAGGCTGCTCAAGTCATTTGTGTAAAATAGCATAGTATTGGCATAAAACCTAGGTTCATCCTGCTCTATACTTTAAATCATCTCCAGACATGTTAGAATACCTTATACAATGCACATGCCATGTACTTCATTGCTATTCATTTTGCTAAGGAATAACGCTAAGAAAGTGTTGCTCAGTAGAGGTGCATTTTTTTTTCCTTTTTTGGCAATACTGAGGACTGAACCCAAGGTCTCTAATATTTGAGCCATTCCCACAATCATTGTTTTGCTATAGTTTTTCAGATAGGATCTTGCTTTTTGCCCCAGCCAATCTAGACTTCAATCCTCCTATCTCTACCTCCCAAGAAGCTAGAATTACAGGCCTGTACTACTACATCTAGTCCAAGGTGAATTTTCCCCCCACATATGTTAAAACTGCACTGGCAATACTATTTAGCAAAGGAGGAAAAAAATAGTGACGGAGTAAATATAATTTTATCATTCCTTCTGTTTGTGAAATAAACAAATAAAATAAAATTAATGTAAGGAACGATCCTCAATTTATTTAAATTGTTTTCAAACTATGGGGAGGGGAGCATTGTGGGCTAGGTCTTACTTGTAGAATATTAGATTCCTCCACGATTTGATCACCTACTTCAGCTCAGAAGGTATCACTCAGCATGAATAAATTGCCAACAGATGCAATTTATTTCATTTAGCTTATCAAGACACTTGGCCAGGCTCCAGAAGAACTGGTAATAAAAATATTCAGTTACCATAGATGGGATTAAGGGTGATGTTTTGTTAAGGATCAAGAAGTGACTTCAAAACTGGAAGCCATGAGGAACATGAGAAACTGGTAGGAACACAAAAACATACTCTAAAAGTCTCTGGGAATGGTTCTTTGAAAATCCCTTTTGTAAGCCATAGAAAGTACACAGTAAGCTGCAGCTCACACCTGCAATCCTACCTACTCAGGAGGCTGAGATCTGAAGATCGTGGGTGAAAGCCAGCCTGGGCAGGAAAACCTATGAGATCCTTACTACCAAATAACTACCCCAATAGCCAGAACTGGAGCTGTGGCTCAACTAGTAGAGCACTACTCTTTGAGCACGAAAACCTTAGGACCAAAAAGAAAAAGAAAAAAAAAAAAACAGAAGAAAAAAAGAAAAATAGTACACAGCAGATTTTTGTATTTGCCAAAGATAGTGTTGAGAATTGAGCCTGGTGGATCTGTCCTTGGGTGAATTATTAAACCTCTTTTTTCCCATCTGTGAAACGGAAATAATTCCACCTTCTTGGTGAGTGATGTAAATAAATGAGATAATGTCTTTAGAGTGTCTGGGCTGCTTGTGCTACAGCTGTTAGTCTTATTTCTGAGAGGAAACAGCAGCTTGAAGGGGACATACTACAGGAAACCTCAGTGGATCTGAGTGCTAAACTTGGAGGAGAGGGGGAACTTGTCCACAGACATCTTTTTGATCCTCGCTGGACTGCCCAGCTGGTTTCTCTCAGTGTGTGCCCCACCTGCTGATGAGTGAGTACATTCTCAGGAGTTCAGCTCTCCCTCCCCATCATATTACCCCACGCCTCTCTGGTCTTAGCCCTAAATATCGATCTCTTTTCCTCCTTGCCTTCCAGTCCTTCATGTAGTCAGCAAACTTTTTCTAAAAAGCATCATATAGTAAATCTATTTCATCCCTTGATCTTGGGAAGAGGATTAATGCCAGGATCCACTCACCCCCTCCCATCCCATAGAAAGTGGGATATTCAAGTCCCCTATATAAAATGGTGCAGAATTTGCACATCATTTCATATATCACCCAAATACCTTGAATGATGATGTTTAATAGCTAATGTTCATGCTATGCAACGGTATTGTTTGGGGGAATAATGACAATGAAAAACAGTACAAACAGAAGCTTTTTTTTTTCTTCCATTTTTGAAAAAGTCTGAAGCGCTGGGACTTAAACTCAGGGCCTTACACTGACCAGGCGGATGCTTTAACACTTGAACCATGCCCTCAACCCCATGTAATTTTTTATCTGAAAGCAAATGAATCTGTGGATGTTGATCCTATTGATCAGAAGGCTGACTGTCCTCAATTCTGCAATTCTAGTATCAACCAATGTACACTATTACGCAAAGGAGGAATGGAGGCATGGCTCAAGTGGTAGAGTGCTTACTTAGCAAATAGGGAGTTCTGAGTTCAAACCCCAGCACCACCAAAAAATAAAATTACACAGCTGGAATATGGGTCTAGGTCTTTCTCTCCAAGGTAGAGTGCTTGCCTAGTACATCTGAGGCTCTAGGTTCTATAAGCAGTATCCTCATGGTGTGTATTAGGGGAGCAGGTGGGAAGTATGACCATGTGCCCCGAAAATATCATTTACTAAAACTACGATCTCTCTGATACTGATTGGTCTCTTATGGTTTTGTTCTTGCCACATTTCATGTTGGGTGGATAGCGGGGGCAGATTCTGGGGGACCAAACCTAGTGCCTTGCCAAGCAAATGGTCTACTACTAATTTTGTCACTTTTTTTTTTTTTTTTTTTTTTTTTTTGGTGTTTGTGAGCTGATACTGGGGCTTGAATTCAGGGCTTAGGTGGCATCCCTTAGCTTTTTCACTCAAGGCTGGCACCTACCACTTGAGCCACACATTCACTTTTGGCTTTTTGGTGACAACTTTGAGATAAGTGTTTCCTAGACCTTCCTGCCTAAGCTAACTTCAAACTGTAGTCCTCAGATCTCAGTCTCCTGAATAGCTAAGATTATATGAGTAAGCCAACCACTGCCTGGCTTTGGTCACTTTTTATTTATAGCCTTTCACTGACTTTCCATTATTTTTCAACAGTGTGCTTAGATGGTATTAGAATGTCAACAATGTGTTTTTTAAATATAGAGTTACAGGGCTGGGACTTAATCAGCAAGCACAAAGTCTGAATTCAAATTCCAGTACTGCCAAAAAAACCAAACAACAACAACAACAAAAAAAAACCCCATGAAACACAGAGTTTTAGATGCCTCTCCAGAGCTATTGTAGTAGAATTCCTTGCGTTGGACTCAGAGCTAGACTTAACAAACCAGCCTCTCGGGGAATTCTAATGTGGCAGTGCTCAGAGTAGGATCTCTGGACTTTCTGGGTGATCTCTATAGAACCTTTGGGGAGATTTATGAAGCAGAAAGAGTAATGGGTGCGTATGGCAGGTGGACATGTGGGAAGGGGTTGGGAGAGACTCTCAGAGAAGTTGGCATCTCAACAGGGGATGGAAGGTGGGGAAGAAGCATCCTGAGCAGGTCAGAAGGCCAATGTGGCTGGAGGGAGAGCAGAAAGAAAGGAGGGAGGGTGGGAGGGAGGAAGAGATGGAAGAAAAGGAAGGAGAGAAGGGAGGGAAGAGAGCAAGCAGCAGAGGAGGCATTGAGGCCAGGGAGGAAAGAGACCACGCAGATGGAGCAGGGCCTCATAGGTTCTTGGCTTGGATCAAGATGGGAGCCACTGGTGCCTTCTGGCAGGTTGGGCTGAACTGTCGAATTTAGCCTCTCTTCCTTCTTTCTGACCCCATCTTCCTTTCTCCCTCAGTGAGTATCGCTCCTCACCCTGTGACTGTGCTCTTCTTGAGGGCCAGGTCTGTCTCTTTCATCTCAGTACCTTCAGTAAACACTGGTGAAGGTAAGAAAGCCAATGGCTTCCTTGAGGCTTGAGTCTGACCTGAACTGGTAAACACTTCTTGAGGAAAAGGCAAATGTTGTGGGGAAAACACTAGAACAGTATTTTCCTATAAGTGATACACTGTCTCTTTAGAAAAATCCATCATGGAAGGTACTACACTAAATGAACTCCAAGAAATGGAAACAAGAAGGTTTTTTCCCCATTGTTGCTGTTTCTGTTTTCCTTTCTTTTTGTCTTGTTGGTTTATGTGTCTTTTGGAGGGTAAGAGAGAGACACAGAAAGGGAGAGACACAGAAAGGGAGCGACAAAGGGTGAACACATGCAGCAGTGGTGCTCATCAGACACTCTGCTGAAAATTATACAACTTGTGCATGGGGATAGGAGGGAAGAGCTAGGAGAGAGTGAGGGAAAAGGTGGTATTATTCAAGAAGAAACATACCTGACTTACGTAACTGAAATGCCTCTGATTACTGCATTTATAATAACAATTTTTTAAAAATGTAAAAATACTACACTTTACTAGGGAATCAGAATGCCTTTCCCTAGTGATCATAAATAAATCAAAATAATCCCCCCCTCAAAAAAGAAAAGAAATAAATAAATCAAAATAAGATCATTAGAACCCAGTGCTGGTGGCACACACTTGTAAGACAAGCAACTCAGGAGGATGAGATCTGAGGAGCATAGTTCAAAGCCAGCCCAGGCAAGAAAGTCGGTGAGACTCTTACAATACACTACCCAGAAGAAGCCAGAAGTGGTGCTGTGGCTCAAGTGGTAGAGTGCTAGCCTTGAGCACAGAGAAGCCCGGGGACAGTGCCTGGGCCCTGATTTTAAGCTCCAGGACTGCCCCTCCCCCCCCCAAAAAAGATAATTCATGTGTTCTGGATGTGATTCTGTGGCATTGGAGAAGAAAATCTCTTTTCTGCACTGGGTCGTAAAAAGCAATTTCACAGTTCTCTTTCCTGCTTTTCTTGGGGCGCAGGGCCTCCAGTGCTGGTGTGGGTGCACCTCCCAGAGGGGATCTTTCTAGTCAGTGTTTTCTCACCCATCCTGACTAGGCACCCCAAGACCATACGCTGGGTGTTGTAAAACATTCTTCTTTCTGCTTCAACTTATCTTCCTCACAGAGTTGACTTTGTCACCTTCCTGACTGTCCACAAGACTGAGAGACTCTGGAACCAAAGCATGCTTGCCTATGGGAGGTTATTGGACCCAGCTTTTCTCTCTCTTTAGTTTAGAAGGGAATAAAGGAAGCCAAAGAGTGCTCATTCCTTTTCACATTCGGAAGTGTTGGAAACTCTAGGGGAAGAGGGTCATAGTCCATTTTGTATTGTTATAATAGAATGCTACAGACTGGGGGATTTATAAAGAATAAAAATGCCTTTTGTTCATGAACCTTGGAGACTAGCAAGTACAGGAATGAGAAGCCACATCTGGTGTAGGCTTTCCTGCTACATCTTCCCCTGGGAGATCTTTCCTGCCATATCCTTCCCCAGCATAGTGAGAGAAAGGTAGAATCCATACCTCGGGTGAAGCCCTTAGGCCTAAATGCCTCCCATTAGGCCCCACCTCCTCACACTGTAGTTCTGGGAATAAGTTTCCAACATATGCTTTTGAGAGGACACATTCAAACCATATCAAGGAAAATTTAAGAATGTCACTGCCTAAACAAATTAGTATCTTATTTACTACATATTTGGGCCCATCCTATAATTTCATTTTCCTATCTTTTTGGGTGTATTATATTCCTAAAGTATAGTGGTTCATTGTTCTATACACTGAAATGGCTGACTAAGGGGTTCCGCAATGCAGGAGGAATCTATGGCTCCTCCCCTCTAGTCTGGACACTCCTGTGCTATCAACTCCACCTAGCAGTGTTGCCACCATTTTTGTTTCCATGGTTGATCCAGTGACAGAACAGTTGGTCCTATGACAGGTCCTGTCAGGGAAGAAGTGTTCAAAGGATGAGTGTGAGACATTTTGCAGGCCGAGGTATGTCATACGGGTAGAATCATATGATGCTTGTCTTTTTACAATTGGTTTGTTTCACTTTGATCATGAGTCCATCTTTATGGTAGCATGTGTCAGAATTTAATCCCTCTTGAAAAGCTGACTAATAATAATCCATTGTGTGTACATTTTGTTTATCCATTCTTCCATTGATGAACATTTGGATTGTTTCCATGCCTGGCTGTTGTGAATTAATACTGCTATGCACATGGCTGTTCAAATACCTTGAGTGCCTATTTTCAATCCTTGGGGATGTATACCCAGAAGAGAGATTGCTAGATCACACAGGAATTTTATGTTTAACTTTTGAGAAACTGCCATATTTCTTTCTCAACACTGCTTTACATTCCCCCCCGCAAAGCACAATAGTTCTACTTTCTCCACACCTTGAACAATAGTTGTTATTATTTTCTGTTTTAAATAATAGCCATCTTAATGGGTATGAAGTCATACATTACTGTGGTTCACCATCTTTTTATGTGCTCATTGGTCAGTAGTGATTATTCCATAAAGAAATGTCTACTCAAGCTCTTTGTCCAGTTTCCCTGCCTGTTTGTCTTTTGTGTTGGGGATCAAACTCAGGGCCAGGTACATGATGGGAAAGTATTCTTTGCCACTGAGCTTCACACCTATTCCCCTTTGTCTATTTTTGAATTGAGATGGCCTTTGTTTTGGGGTTATTGGATTTTGTCTTACATTCTGAATATTGATCCTTATTAGAAGTACAATTTACAAGTATTTTCTCCTATTTTGTAAGTTGTCTTTTCCTTCTGTTGATAATATCCTTTTGTGCACAAAAGTTTTTCATTTTGAAGGAGTCTATTTTTTATATTTTTTTCTTTTGTTACCTTAGCTTTGGGTGCCATTATTTCCATTTTCTTACATGCCACAGAGAAGTTAAATAACTTGTACAAGACCACACCACCATTAAGTGGTAGAGCTGGAACTGTGACCCCGAGAATGCGGCTGTGGATCCATTTCTACATTACCACTCTCTCGATTGTCTCTCTACTGCTTAAGGTGAAGCAGTGCCTAGCATCAAATAGACATTCAGTAAACACTTCATTAAGTCAAAGAAGTACACAATGACTACTTTCAGTTCTCTATATTTGCCTGAATAAATTTGAACCTATGTTGTGTGTATTAGTCACTTCTCACTGGGAGACACTGTAATACCCTCACTAGAGACAGGAGAGAATTAGCTGATCAGTTGTTAATCCGTCCTGTACCCTGAAAGGAACTGTAGGATGATGTTGATATAGAAAGGCATGTTCCTTACCCAAATCCAAATATTTATCCATGGGAAGGTCAAGACTCAGTTAGTAAAAGGAGACTTAATAGAAAAATACATGTGAAAGTGTAGCTGTGGCTCAAAGTGATAGCGAAAAGAGCTCAGGGACAGTGCCCAGGCCCCATGTTCAAGCCCCATGATTGATAAAAAGAAAGGAAAAGAAGCAGAAAGAAAAGAAAGAAAAGTGAAGTAAAGTAAAATGTAAGCCCGGCAACAGGGACTCACATCTGTAATACGAAATTCTCAGGAAGCTCAGCTCTGAGGATCGCAATTTAAAACCAACCGGGGGGGGGGGGGGGGGGCTGGGAAGGTGGCTCAGTGGTAGAGTGCTTGCCTTGCATGCATGAGGCCCTGGGTTCAATTTCTCAGCACCACATAAGCAAAAAGAAAAAAGCCGGAAGTGGCACTGTGGCTCAAGTGGTAGAGCACTAGCCTTGAGCAGAAGAGCTGAGGGACAGCGCCCAGGCCCAGAGTTCAGGCCCCACGCCAGGACCCAAAAAAATAAAAAATAAAACCAACCTGGACTGGAAAGTCTCTCAGACACTTATCTCCAATTACTTACCAAAAAAGCTGGAAATAGAGCTATGGCTCAAGTGGTAGAGCACTAACTTTGAACAAAAAGCTCAAGGACAGCACTCAGACCTTGAGTTCAAGCTCTAGGACTGGCACCAAAAGAAAATAGGAAGGAAGAAGAGGAGGAAGAAGAGGAAGAAGGGAAGGCAAGACAAGGCAAGAGCAAGAAATTGGGGGACCAAAGAACTGGAAGTAGGAGTGTATATGGCATATTCCAGTTACCATGAATGCTCCCTGTGAATGAGCAGAGTTGGAGTGATGAGAAACAGGAAGAGCCTAAGTCCCAATACCCCTTTCAAGACACACATCCAGTGACAAAACTTCCTTCTATGTGGCCCCACTTCTTAAAGGTTCCACCACCAAAGCCACAGGTTTGACTTAAACCTTCAACACCTGGTCCTTAGGGGACATTGAAGGATCTTCAATGTCCATGAGGTTCACTTTATGAGTGTTAAGAATGCATTGGAGGGCTGGGAAGGTGGCTCAGTGGTAGAGTGCTTGCCTTGCATGCATGAGGCCCTGGGTTTGATTCCTCAGCACCACATTAGCAAAAAAAAGCCAGAAGTGGTGCTGTGGCTCAAGTGGCAGAGCACTAACCTTGAGCTGAAGAGCTGAGGGACAGCACCCAGGCCCAGAGTTCAGGCCCCACAACCCACAAAAAAAAAAAAAAAAAAAAAAAGAATGCATTGGACAAGCTGGAAGGTTGTGGATCATACCCATAAGTCTAGCTACTCAAGAAGCTGAGATCTAAAGATCCTGATTTGAAGCCAGTTTGGATAGAAATAAGTCAATGAGACTCATCTCCAAGTAGCCAGCAAAAAGCCAGAAGTGGAAGCCGGGCGCTGGTGGCTCACGCCTGTAATCCTAGCTACTCAGGAGGCTGAGATCTGAGGATCGCGGTTCAAAGCCAGCCCGGGCAGGAGAGACTGTGAGACTCCTATCTCCAATAAACCACCAGAAAACCGGAAGTGGCGCTGTAGCTCAAGTGGTAGAGCGCTCGCCTTGAGCTGAAGAGCTGAGGGACAACGCCCAGGCCCAGAGTTCAAGCCCCACGACCGACAAAAAAAAAAAAAAAAAAAAAAAAAAAAAAAAAAAAAAGCCAGAAGTGGAGATGTGACTCAAATGGCAGAACACCAGCATTGAGCAAAAAAAGCTAAAGTGAAAGAGTCTTATCCCTTAGATAAAGTGCCAGTACTGGCTTAAAAAGAGAAAAGAAAAGAAAAAGAATGCATTGAACAGATTTACTGTTGCATACCTTTCTGGAAACAGGAAGTGGAAGAGGGAGAACTCTCAGGAAATCACTTGTCAAGCATGTCGTCAAAATGTTGATGGTTAGAAGAACAAGTGATAGATTGGATCACTGTCTCTGTGGACTGGGAAGTGAAACAGCTTAGTCCCTCAAAGCAACCTTTTGAGCCTGGGTCATCAATGACAGAAAGAGAAAGTGTGGAGAATGGAGCTGTCTTGGGGAAGCTAACCAGCCTTAGTCATGCTGAATGGAAATAAGATGTGCTTCCAAGAAGAAATATTCAGCTAGCGGCTGGCGATGAAGAAGAACACTCTGGTTTGGAAATGTAGATGTGACAGATAATGGTGTCATCTTCTGAGACTGTGAGACCATGTGTAATTTCTTAGGAATTAACAGGATAGATAAATAGGTGCTAAAAAAACAAAACAGATGAGGATTTTAAAAATATTTTCTACCAACACTGAAAGATATTGGACATTTTACCATGTGTGATCCCTTAGGCTGATGAAAAGCTCTTCCACAATCTGCAAGGTGGTTGTACAGAACAAATCTGTTGTGATCCTTTGGAGCTGAAATAGAGTTTTGAAAAACAAACCCCACTAGAATACTGGTTTAAAACAACTTACCAGCATTAACTGTCAAATGGGCCTTATAGCAGATTCCTTAGCTCCTCCTTCCCCACTTTTCCTCACTTTTTAATGATCCATTTATTTCTCAGGCAATTCTTTCAGGAATTTGAAAGTTTAAGCAGGGGTTACATGGAGAACTAACAGGAAATGTCTCATCTTTCCAAGTTTATTGTTGAGAGTGGCCAGATGTCATTTGTTTGTGAGTGGGAAATGGGAAGTTAGATCACAGAATGTGAAATTTAAAACTCCATGGGTTTTTTTTCTTTTCTTTTTTCTAAAGGGGAGTGGAGAGGAGAAACACACGTTAACTCCTAGGACTGGGTTAAGAGTATAGGGCAGCACTTGTGAGAAAAGATTCTAATATGAGAACATGTTTACTGTCTGCAGACTCTGCTCTTTCTGAGGTCTGTATGCAAACAGCTGGTCTTTGCTGGGCCTGGCCAGGGTGTCTGGGAGCTCTCTGTGGATCTGCTGTAATTATAAACCCCAAGAAGGGCCAGGAATGGAGGCCAACATCTTATTGGTCATCACGCCCCAGAATAAAGAATCAGAGAGCAACTTATGAAGATTCTTGAACATTGAGCCCTTATAAAAGCAATGATATTGATGTTTTCAAAATGATATTTGCAGCCTCTGTGTCTTTTTATTTTATTTTTTACAATTTGAAATTGTTATTATAAAAGTGATGTACAGGTAAATTGTATATTTCTTTTTCGACAATGTCACCCCTTCCCTCACTCTCTCCCAGTTTTCCCAGCCTGTGTTTTAAATGCTAAGTCAGACATTTGATCTGACTGGCTCAGATCAGGCCTTGTCTTGTGTGTTTGTTTGTTTGTATGTGTGTGTACCTGCCTGCATGCATTTTATAAGCCAGTACTGAGCCTTGAACCCAGGGCCTCATACTCTTGCTCTTGTAAGCATTTTTACTCAACGTTAGCGCTCCACCACTTTGAGCCACACCTCTACTTCCAGCTTTTTGCTGGTTAATTGGAGATAAGAGTTTCTCAGATTTGTCTGCCTGGGCTTGATCTGAACTGTGATTTTCAGATTTTAGCCTCCTAAGTAGCTAGGACTACAGGCATGAGGCAATGGTGCCCAGTTTCCCTTGGCTTTGAATGATCACCAAATGTCCTGGAAATACACTCTTTTTCCCTTGTTTTGCTAAGGTGAGCTTGGCAGGCCCCTGCTTGCTAGGCCAGGTGTCCCCAGATGTCACCATAGCGGCAATGTACAACAAAGATTCTGAGGGGCGTGGAATCGATGGGCTAGGAGGTGGGACCTGAATTCCTGTCTCCAGCCCACAATTTGCTGACCCATTGGCACCTCTTGGAAGATTATAGCCTCCAGGCTACACAGATAAAAAACTTGGAATGGTTCTCAGATGATTGAGCCAAACATGGGACACTTAGCTGAATGGGAGGACACAGAGCAAAGTGGGATTCCAGAGGGGTAACAAAGTTCAGAATACATTGGCCAGTTTTGTAAATGAAAAGAAAGAAGAAAATCCCCATTACCTGCTAAACTTTCAAGGGTAAAAGGAGGATTCTTTCCAACTCAAGCCCCTTTTCTGTTCAATGTTATTGAGCAGCTTTGTCTTCTCTGGGCTCTGCCCAGATTCCTGAAATCCCCTTGGAGTCAAATCTGTACAGCTCCATTTATGCCAATGCTGAGCTGGAGCAGCCAGCCCTTGGCAAGACTCATCTGCCATATTGGTTTCCAGGACATCTACTGCCACAGTGCCCCACCCCCAACCCTGGGAATGGAAAAACAGCAGACACACTTTTGTATTTCATTGTTATTGTGGTAAAATATAAAATGTTCAAATGATAAATTTTTACTATTTTAAACATTCTACATGACATAGTGAGTACATGCTTTGGGTCATGCTGCCATTCCTACTATCCATTTTCAGTACTTTTACATTTTCCCCAGTACTTTCTACCTATTAAATGATAACTTCCTTTTTCTTCCTCTCTCACCCCTTGCTATTCTGCGTTCTACTGTAAGTTTCTTTTTTTGGGGGGGGATACCAGTCATGGGGCCTGAACTCTGGGCCTGGGCGCTGTCCCTCAGCTCTTCAGCTCAAGGCTAGTGCTCTACCACTTGAGCCACAGCGCCACTTCCAGCTTTTTTCTTTTTGCTTATGTGGTGCTGAGGAATCGAACCCAGGGCCTCAGGCATGCAAGGCAAGTGCTCTACCACTGAGCCACCTTCCCAGCCCCTCTACTGTAAGTTTCTATAAGTTTTCCCTATTCTATTTTCTTTCTAAGTTTTGCTTATACTAGATATCAACAGGTATGTTCTAAATGTCATTATTTTAATGAAAATAACAACTGCAATTTTTTATATGCTCAAGGAACATAGAACAGTACAAAGAAAATATAGGAAAAGTATATCCTAGCTTGTTGTTGTCAACATTTGTGAATGTTCTCACAAATGCCTTTCTATGAATTTTGAGATACATAGCCATCTGAAGAAAAATGCATAGCTAGAGAGACAAAATCTACAAAAATGAGATTATGCAATACATATTTTTTATGTTATACTTCTAATTTGGGGGGGATTTAACAGAAGAAAATATGGTTGAAAGGATTGCTGAATTTTAGATAAATGAATCTTCATAGTAAGTCATATTAACTCTGAAAAGTCCCTCTTCATTAGTAAAACAATGAAGATGCTGGACTCTTTCATTTATTGTTGTTTTTTTCTTTGTTGACGGTATTTTTCAACTTTGGTTGTAGCAGATGAATCAATGCAATGAGTAATGGCAAAACCCCAGCACTCAGTTTAGGAGGCCTGAGATTGAGGCTGGGACCTCCTACTTTGGTCTTTCCTTATCACGAGCCAATCATGATGTTAATAAAGATAGGTAACTTAAGAGCTTCCTGTGGGATAAGTTTTATGTGAACCTATAGCTTTGAATGTATTAAGTTCTTTGCTTCTTACAACCTGTGATCAGAACTATTGCTAGGATGTACTACTATCATTATTTTACAGAGCCTAAGCAAAGGAACTAGCCCATGTCATACCTGTCAAACATGGAACTTAAGCAGGCTGACTAAAGTTCACACTGCCTCTAAAAGTAAGCAGCAGCCTGGAGTCCTAGCTACTCAAGAGGCTGAGATCAGAGGATCGTGGTCCAAAGCCAGCCCAGGCAGGAAAGTCTGTGAGACTTTTATCTCCAATTAACTACCACAAGGCCAGGAATGGAGCTGTGGGTCAAGTAGTAAAGTGCCAGCCCTGAGCAAAAACGCTAATGGACAATGCCCCGGCCCTGAGGTCACGCCCTAGTACTGACACCAAAATAAATAAATAAAATAATAAATAAATATATAATATAATGATAATCACAGCAAAATGAATGAAATAAAAGTGAGCAGCCAAGGTATCTCTTCAACAAAGGGGCTTTTCTCACTGAAAGTTAAGAGCGACAGTGGTCAGATACACTAGGACCACCACAAGGGAACACTAGGCAAATCAACCTGTTATCTATTAAAATTGTGGCATATGTTTTCTACTGTTTCCATTTCTGTGCCCTTGTACTTTCTCAATAGCTTTGTCACAAAACTCCAGATTTGGCCTCGGGTCCAGAATGTGTATAGACTTATGTGATTGCAATCAAGCTCCCTCATCTTTGGAATTTACTTCCCTTTAGTTAAAAATCAGTAATTGGGGCTGGGGATGTGGCTTAGTAGTAGAGTGCTTGCCTACCATGCATGAAATCCTGGGTTTGAGTCCTCAGTACCACATAATCAGAAAAAGCCAGAAGTGGCTCTATGGCTCAAGTGGTAAATAGCCTTGAGCAAAAGAAGTTTAAGGGGCTGGGAAGGTGGCTCAGTGGTAGAGCGCTTGCCTTGCATGCATGAGGCCCTGGGTTTGATTCCTCAGCACCACATAAGCAAAAAGAAAAAAGCCGGAAGTGGCACTGTGGCTCAAATGGTAGAGTGCTAGCCTTGAGCTGAAGAGCTGAGGGACAGCGCCCAGGCCCAGAGTTCAGGCCCACGACTGGACCCAAAAAAAAAAAAAAAAAAGAAGTTTAAGGACAGGGCCCAGGCCCTGAGGTCACACCCCAGGACTGGCAAAAAAAAAAAAAAATAATAATAAATAAATAAAAATCAGTAATTTTGGATATAGCACAGCCAAACAATACTTTTTTGAGCTGCTCACTAGTTTGCTGCATGACAGCACTTCTGACATAGGGATTGTGGTGCCCCAATGATTAGGTTATTTTGCAGAAGCTTGAAAACTGCTTTTTGCTAAAATCACTCTTTTTTTGGTCGCTCATGGGGCTTGAACTCTGGGTCTGAGCGCTGTCCCACAGCGCTTCAGCTCAAGGTGAGTGCTCTATCATTTTAGCCACAGTGCCACTTCCGATTTTCCAATGGTTTATTGGAGATAAGAGCCTCACAGACTTTCCTGCCTGGACTGGTTTTGAACTGCGATCCTTCGATCTCAGACTCCTGACTAGCTAGGCTTACAGGTGTGAGCTACCAGCACTGGGCAAATCACTGACTCTTTCCCAGAGCCTAGATGTCTGATGGATGACTAAAATGAGATATACACTTTAGCACTTCTGTCCTCATGTCATCCCTTTCGCTGTCTCAACCTTCAAGTCAGACTACTCAGCTTTGCATGTAGACAGGTTGATTCCTTTCTAATTCAAGACAATAACATAGGGTTAGCCTGGCTTATTGCCCATCAGAATGGCTATGAGTTTCTTCTACACCAGATTGGTGTAGCAAACTCAACTCATCCCCAGGCCATAAGCTTTATGCAAGCAATGATGAGGGTACCAGCTCTGATTCAGCAGCTTCTGAATGAAAGAAACTCACTGCCTATTAACCCACCAAATACAAGGCCACTATGCTCATGTATATAAGAAGGACGTCTTTCAAAGTCATATCCACGATGAATGGACAATTGCCAAACTTCAGTTCATCCCCTGAAAGAATCAATACAAGCTTGCTGCTCCCTGGCCAGGTCACCTCTCACTAGTGCTAGCTCCTTTTAGCTTGAGTTGCTGGCTCCAAATGAGGTCTTAGTCAAGGAGCATTGCCTGTCTTGTTATGATTTGTGACTGGTTTCATTTCTACTGTTTCCATGCCACAAGCCCCAGCTTTCTGGTATTTGTGGGGCCCAAGCAATGCTATGTGTTGACATGGTACATTTCCTGAGTTATCTTGTTTGCTCCATTAGTTCCTGTCTGACAGATGAGCCAGCAAAAACATGACGCTCCCCGCACATGGTTCCAACTCAGCTTTGGCCTCTGGCTTGTTCAGAACCACCTTTGTCTGCTCTGCCCCACTCCTGACCCTGATGATACTATTTGGAAAATTTAAATGGGGGAGGAGAGCTTCCATTAAGATAAAAAAACAAAACCAAAAACAAAGAACAAAAACCCAGGGCTGGAGGCATGGCTCAAGGAGCAAAGTGGTTGCCTAGCAAGTAAAAGGTCCTGAATTTGAACCTCATTACCACCAAAAAAAAGAAAGAAGGAGGAGGAGAAGAAGAAGAAGAAGAAGAAGAAGAAGAAGAAGAAGAAGAAGAAGAAGAAGAAGAAGAAGAAGAAGAAGAAGAAGAAGAAGAAGAAGAAGAAGAAGAAGAAGAAGAAAAGAAGATTGTTTTGTCAGTCATGGGGCTTAAACTCAGTCTGAGTGCTATCCCTGAGCTTTTTTTTGCTCAAGGCTAGTGTGCTACCACTTTGAGTCACAACACCACTTCTGATGTTCAAGTGGTTAATTGGAGATAAGAGTCTTACACAGACGTTCCTGCCTGGGGTGGCTTCAGACGTCAATCCTCAGATCTTAGCCTCCTGAGTTGCTAGGATTCCAGGCCGGTAATCTTTTATTGGTCACTCTATTGACAAAGAAAAATCAAGGAAACAATAATAAACTTCCACAAACTTGGTGGTTTAAAACAAATGTACAGTCACACCTGGGTTGGGGATATGTGTGGAGGAGTGTATTGTTAGGCAACTTCATCATTTTGTGACCATCGCGAAGTATACTTAGACAAAGTGAGATGCTCTATGGCATCACTAGGTAATATGTTATGGGGCCACTGTCATGTAGGTATTCAATTGTTGAGTGAAATAACTGGAATGCACACATAACTGTACTATACTGACAGTTCTGGAAGGTAGGTGTCCAAAATCTGGTATTAGAGAGCCTCATTCCCTTTGGAGTCTCTAGGGGAGAACCTTTTCTTGCCTCTCCCAGCGGCCGGTGGCTCACGGCACGGCATCATTAGGCTTGTCGATGCATCATTCCCTTCTCGATGTCCTTCTCCATGTCATCTTCTCTCTTACAAGGACATGTGGCACTGGATTTAGGGGCCACTTAATTTAGGATGATCTCATCTCAAAATGCTTAACTTAATTATATCTATAAATGTATACCTATTTCCAAGTAAAGTCACATTTACAGGTTCTGAACAGACATATATCTTAGGAAGGGGGGCATTCGACACTAGGATTCATGGTGTGTGACTGAATGGAAGTGTTCCAAGGCATGAAAGTCAGCCATGGATTAAATTTTAGTTCTGACTTGGACAGGGAGCCATTGGGGGTACGTGGGAATTGTGTTTAGCTTCTCAGGCATAGCTACACCTGAACTTGAAAGTGTTTCTACATGTTGCTATTGTATAGAAGTTCTCTTTGGGGGCTAGAAATGCACATCCACACTTTATACATAGAAGGAGGTGGGGGAGAGAGAGAGAGAGAGAGAGAGAGAGAGAGAGAGAGAGAGAGAGAGAGAGAGATTGCACGCAGTGGGAATATGGTAGAAGGGTGAATTGGTTCAAAATGCACTATATGAATGTATGGAAAATCACAATGAACCCCCCTGGTAATACAAATATCTGTTAACTCAAAAAGGAAAAAGAAGAAAGAGAGAAAGAAAAAGAGCAAAACCAAGCCCCATGAGGCTTTGTCATAGGAAAACATATAATGTTTTCCTGTGCATCACAAAAGAACACCTCATGAAGATGTTTTGCTGAAAATGTTTTCATTGCAAATGTCAATTCTTACCTCCCTTCCTCCTCATTGGTGTCTAGGACCACTTGGATGGTCCTGGAAGCCTTCAGTGTTCCTGGAACTTCTCAATCTTTCCACCCCAGGTTAGTGGCAAGACACTATCACAGAAGTCAGCAGTAACTTCATACTCACTCATCTGAGGATAGTTATCTTCCATTGCTTTTTATGTATCCTGAAAAGTGACTGTTGAAGTCATTAGCTGATGGGCCCGGCACTGGTGGTTCACATCTATAATTCTCAGGAGGCTCAGATCTGAGGATAGCAGTTTGAAGCCAGCCCAGGCAGGACAGTTTGTGAGACTCTTATCTCCAATTAACCACCAGAAAAGTGGAAGTGAAGTATGGTTCAAAGTAGTAGACTTGAAAAAGAAAAAAAAGCTCAGGGACAGTACTAGCCCTGAGTTCAAATCCTGTGACTGACCAAAAGCAGAAACAAACACAAAAACCAACTAGCTGGAGGTTAGGTTGTTTTTTTTTTTTTAATTTGCATACCATTCTTATTTCTCAGGGTGGGAGGAGGTCACAAACAGAAATCTGACCATTTTTATCTATGAGTAATGCTGTCATCAGAGTCAATATGATAGGGACTACCAGCCTCCATGGTGCCTTCCCTCGAGAAAGAGTCTGGGAACTTGGCTCTTGTTGAATGCAAGACACTGGTAGAGCAGGACGCTTCTGCCCCTCCCTCAGCAGCTCCTGCCAACAGCACCACCAGAGTTGGGCCCCTGAATTTGCTTTTTACATATTTCTCAATTATTTTTAAAAATATTTTTGAGAAAAAGATTTACTTACAATGTAACTGATCACACTTCTCAGTCAAAATATAAAGAAGGGTTAGTGAATTAAAAATAAGAAATTTAATTATACCCTGCCTACTAGATACTCACTTTTTCCTAAAGGTCAAATAGGGAAAAGGGCACAAGAAGATACTCAGGCAAGTAACAACCAAAAGAAAAACATGATTTGCTATATTTATACTGCATGAAATAAACTACATGTCAAAATTTAAAAAAATATTTTTTGAGAGATTGACTATGGGCATTCAATTTTATAAATATTGAATCTCTCAAAAGGCCTATGTACAGGGTTCTATTACTGTAAAATTGGGGTTCCAAGAGATTAAGGAACCTACTCTTAGTGCCCCAGCTGCCTGGCCTCAGAACCTGTGCCCTGACCGCTGAGCCAATCTGCGGTGCCATGGAGCTGGTCCTTTAAGGCAGGAGTGGCATGAGCCAGCAACCCCCATTCTGCCTTCAGTTTGTAAGACATTGGGGAGGGAGATCTAAGGTTTGACTCAAGGCCTTACATTTGCTAAGAAGATGCTCTACATTTGAGTCATATTCCTAGTCCTTTTGCTTTAGTTATTTTTCAAATAGGGTTTTATTTTTTGTTCAGGCCAGCCTGGGTTGCAATCCTTCTAGTTGTTTCTGTGCATGTGAAATGACACATACCATTGTGACCAGCTTCTTATTGGTTGAGATGGAATCTCAAGAATATTTTTGCCTAGACTAACCTTAGACTATGATTTCCTCAACTTCCAGAGTAGCAAGGATTACCGGAATAAGCTATCATATCTAGTTACAATGTCTTAGTAACATTTACCTGATATAGAAGTAAATTACAGCACATTCACATGGTTAAAAATTCTGTGAATGAGGAAGAAGCCACGATTTTAATCCCCAATTTACATATAAGGAAACCAGTGGTTTGATGGTTTGACCAAGTTCACCCAATAGTTGGAGGAAACAAGATTTGAGTCCATCTCTTCTGTCCCTTGCTAATTCCCAGAAACACACCTTCCCTCAAATGTGGAGGTCACACCTGTTCATTCTGCTTTGATCCTATTGAGGTAACTCACTTCCCCCAAGACATCTTCTGCACTAGACTGAGCCTTTGTCTGATCCCAGCCCTTCAGGATGTCCTCCATCCCAGCACTTGGCCTGTATGAGGTGTTCACAGATTATATAGTGACAGAATGACTGGATTTGTTCCTAGTAAGTTTCCCCAGAAAAATCCCAGTTAAAACGTAAATATGTTGCCCAACAGAGAAGCCTGGAATTTGTTTATCAGTTCCCTCCCAGGGATCAAGATTTGGAGGGCAAGACTTGATAGAGGAAAAGGGGAAGCCCAGGAAGAAAGTGTGGGCCCAGGGGAATTCAGATGCAGAGCAGGAATCCTAGAACACAGTGGTAGAAGATGCAGTCCCAGTCCTGCCCAGGGTCAGGATGGAATGGGCTCTGCCTTGCTGGGCTGTCTGGCCTGTGGAGAGCAGTGAGCCTGACTCAGCCCCGAGAGTGGCCCATTGGTAGGCCCAATTCTACATTCCTCCCAGTCCTAGGAAAATGCCCCAAATCAGGTTTCTCCAAGAGAGTTCAACTACTCGCATCTCTATCCTATTCTCAGGTCCAAGTTCATCAAGCAGTCTTGCTCCCCTTTCTGAAGGCAAGTTTCCTCCCAGACATTTCTGTAGTCATTGACACACATCTGTACGTAGGGAGCACAGTAATGGGATCTTACTCTTCAGGTCTTTCTGCGGCTTCTCTTTGCCATTTAAATATATCAGGCATCTCATTGCCAACTCACACGGATGAGCTGTAATTTGACAAGAGCTGCACTGTATTTCATCAACCACATACCAGACATACCGCGACCTCTGAGCCAGGCTCTCCCTCCTGAACAAGGTCCATGCCTCCAGGTTGGTTTTGTTTTTCTGTTGTAAACTGCCATAAGCCACCTCGGTGTACCAGTATCTTAGATACAGGCAGCAACTTGGATCTTTCAGAGATGTCACAGGCAACCGTACTTTCTCTCCAAGATCTTTGCTTAGGAAGGGAGAGAGCTGAGTATCTCTCTCCTGAATTCAGCTCTCAAAACCCATTTCTAAGCTGCCCTCTAATCTGTGCTGGAGCATCCAGTGAGTCATTCCACCCAGCTTCTGAACCCACATCTGCCCAATTGACTGTGAGTGAGAATCCTGGCCCCACAGGCAGCATGCAGGTGGCCTCTGGCCTCCCATTCCGGGGAACGGAGGCTCGCCCGCATCATTTTCTGTAATAGCAGAGGAAATCCCCAGAGAAGGCGGCCTCCCTCTTGCCTCCCAGAAGGCACTCCCACGGAGATAACCGGATGAGTGCGTACTTCATCACAGTTCACGGTTCTCAATGGCTTTCTCCACTGCCAAAAATCTGCTCTTAGCTCATTGCCACTGCAGCCGCAGCCAGACCGACACTTCCTAGAAAATCGTCATTCCATTGACTGTTTACTCTTAGGGCGGATCTCAGTTTCCCATAAGCTCTTGAAGCTGGCTGTAAGGTAGGGTTTGGATAAATCCTATCAATCAGGTGTTTATACAAAAGAGGAAAAGTTGCTCTGTGTTTTGCATTCTTGATGTTTCATGGGCTGGACACAAGGAAAACAATGTTCTGTTTTTAAGTTGGTGACCATGGCAGGCAGTGGAGAATTCTAAGTAAGGAACCCAATTCGGTTTTCTAGCTTCTCATTTCTTTTCTACAAAGCTGATGCACTGCCTAGGTATAAAAAGGAAAGGTGGACTGTTTATTTATTACGCATTGGAATTCATAGATTTCTCAACTGTTCATTGATGGTCTTGATTTTGGCCAGTCTATGAACATTAGCTTCTTAGCTAATGTAACTTTATCCTAATCAATATCTTATATAATAGGCTTAGTATGCTAACCACATCATTGTGTGTGTGTGTGTGTGTGTGTGTGTGTGTGTGTGTGTGTGTGTTAGTACCAAGGTTTGAGCTCTTTTGGTTTTCTTGCTCATGGCTGGCACTCTATCATGTGAACCATGCTCCCAGTCTGGCATTTTACTGATTAATTGGAGATGGAGTCTGGAGGATTCTTTTCTTTTTGAAAATCAGGATTGGCTCCAAATCTCCATCCTCCAGGTCTCATCCTCCTGAGTAGCTTGGATTATAGGCATGAGCCACCACTGCTGGGCTAATCATATCTTTTAATGTGTATTAAATTCTAAAATATTGCCTGTTACCTAAACCCTGAGGCATAGTGAATCCTAGACTTGAGTCAACTATGGGGGAGTTGTCTAACAAGGCTTGATTACTATGGAGACACAGAGATACTGCCTTTTAAAAGATATCTTTGCATATTTATGCATTTAATGTACCACAGAGCCAGTGACTAGGAATTGGGAGGAGTGGAGAAATTATCTACTTTTTGAAAAGCAGAGTAACTTAATGGAAGGTACAAAGGCTTGTGCATCAAGTGTAGGCACACATTCTAGTGACAAGCTTACTCAGTTGTAAATGGACTATAGTAAGAGTCTATAAAGTAAACAAAGGTTTAATGTGATAATAGCTGCAAAGGGACTGGTTGAGAGGAAATATCCACACCCTAGCTCAGCCAGCATGGTCTTCAGCTCACATAGAGATTCATAGTCACCCACATGGCACCTGTTTCTGTAGGACCATCAGAAAATGAAATGAAAGCTTAGCTGGGCATGGGCTTGTAATTCTGGCCTTCAGGAGTTTCACATCTATAATTCTCACTAACCACATAGAGGGGGGAACACTGAAAAGCTCAAGGTCAGCCAGGCAAAAAGGTCATGAGCCCTCCATCTCAGGTCATAGCTGGTACTGTAGGCATAGACCTGCCATCCCAATGACTTGGACTTTGAGATGTGGAGGATGGAGGTTCCAGATCATCCTGGGGTGGGGAGGGAGGGAAGTTCTTGAGACCAGAAAAAGTTAAGCATGGTAGTGTGCAAATTATTCAGGAACAATCACTAGAAGGATGTTGCTGCAGCGTAGCCCAGCCAAAAAGTGAGACACCGTTAAAAAATAATAATAATAAAGCCAAAAGGACTAGGGGTGTGGCTCAAGACAACTATTCATCAGCAGTCTTTAAAAAAAGTTTCAAGTAATGGGAAAGTCAAGGTGACTAAAGTTTAAGATAAGAAGCTAGTTCACAAATAAGCCATCTGCAGTCCTTCGGGAAGATTCCACCTGTGAGAGCTTCCGTGGATCAGTGGCGAAGCAGCAGATAGGGATTCCTGGAGTTTCACCTCAAGCTGAAACTGAGTGTTAGAGCTAGAATATAAGCTGAACTCTTGGGTACCATTTCTGAAAAGGGAAAAGGCAAAGTTGAATGTGAAAACCTCCTTGGGAGTGGGACAAGGCAGCTCATATAATAAAGGTGAAGGGTGTGGGTCTCACCCCTGTTTTTGCTTCGGTTTGAATCCCTCTTCCATGGTCTACCAGGGCTGAACCAGCACACACAAAGGCTCTTGGGAGGAGGGCAGTGTGGCAGAGGAGTCAGGGGACAGCACAGAGGTGTGGCAACGGTGGGTAGAACATGGGAGGCTACAACATCTTGTACCCTGAGGAAAACTAGGAAGTAGTACTCACGGGGACCTCAATGGGGTGGATGATCCTCAAAGCTGATTTGAGCTGAGTCAGGCAGATGAGGGCAGAAAGAGGGAACCGCAAGCATTTGTTGTTGTTGTTGTTGTTGTTGTTTTTGGAGACAGGGTCTTGCTCTCTAACCCAAGGCTGGATCAAACCTGTGATCATCTGCCTGTGTGCTGGGATTATAGGCATGCACTATCACACCTGGCTCCTAAAAACAATTCTAAGAAACTTGTCTAGTGTGTACATAGAGACGAGAAGATATTTGAGGGTCAATGAGCAGAAAGATGTTATTTGACTCACTTCATTTTGCTTGGTTTCTATTAGCCATATTACAGAGCTAATACCTATCTCCCTAGGTCTGAAGCAGAAGCTGGGGTATGTGATGTCTGTGATCCAATTTCTTAGCCCTAAAAAGAAAAGAAACTCCCACATTACAGACATCTTTCACGCCAAGTTAGAGGCCCAGCAGATCTGTGCAACCTTGGAGGGTGACAATGAAGGCTGGCCTCAAAGATGGCCACATGTGACCCTCGAGTCTTGGTTCTGCCTCTTACCAGCCATGTAATCGTGGGCCAATGATCTGGCCTACATGGATTTTCAGTGGATACATGGATACACAGTGGTCCAATGGGGGCAACAGGCTCTATATGCAAAACATATGGGCAAGGAGCCCAGGCTTTTGGTAGGGCCCAGGACTGAGGTAACTATACTTTGAGCTAAATGCCAGGGTGGGCAGACATGTTGGTGCTGGCAAACTGGGTTTCTTCTTTCCTTATCTCTTGGAAGTAGGAGTCATAGAGAATTGTGAGGATAAACAATTCTTCCAAATGGCAGTTCTGGGGATAGAAATAGTCATTCTCGATTTATGGTCACACAGATTATAATTGGAACTTGGGGTGATGGGGGAGGTTGGGGTCTCCTAAGCTGATCTCAGTTTAATTATGGTGAGACATGTTGCCCTTAGGAGTAGGGGATAAGAGAAACAAATGGAAATACTTATCAGGAACCCACCTCCCTTACCTGCTTCTGTCCTGCGCCTCATTTTCCTGAGCAGTCCCGTGGTGTGGGGCCTGTCCCTCTCCAGCTGGTCAGGCAGGGCGGCGGAGGGGGGGATGGAGAGGCTCACGCCAGCTGAGTTTCTGCAGCTCTCACACAGTCGGCCCCCCTGAGAAGATGCTCTCAGATGTGGTGCTGAGAAAACAACTCTGCTTCCTGAGGAGACTTCAAAAGCCCACGCCCGGTCTACCGCTGCACATTTTTTGTGTGTGTGCAGCTGAAGGAAAAACGGCTGGAAATAGGAGTTGCCCTGATGTCGTTGGGACAAGGCCGACTGAGTTCTCCCAGAGATGTGAGGGAGTTGGCTCAGGAAGGGCTGGGTGGGAAGTGAACAGCACTGAGATCTTCACACAGGGAGGGAAGGCCCTGGATGGCCATAGTAGCTCTTGGGCCTAGAGGTCAGGAGAAAGAGACTTGCAGGAAAGGAGAGAAAGCAGGTAGGACTAGAACCTCTGAACTCATCCTTCCCCTCTCCTCCTTCCTGTTTCCTCCTCAAAGAGGAAAGCTTTGTCCTATGGACTTTACTGTCTCCAATTCCTTCTTGCAGTTCTGCTGGTACAGGATGTCATTTTGAGATGATTTGAAAAAGGCACCTGACTCCCAATCAGGACAGGAAACGTCCAAGATGATCCTGGGGCTCATGGCTGTGCAAGGAGTCAGGGAAGCTGTTAACACCTAGCCAGCTGAACTGTCCTATTGGCCAAAGATGATGACCTTTTAACATCTAAACATGATTATGAGTGCAGTACATATACAGCAAGCCCAGAAATCCATCAGTTTGTCCTGGTAAGAAGCCTTCTCATTGGTAACCACTAAAAGTAGTAACTCATGTCTGAAAATTGACAGAAGGAAAATCAAGGTTATATTCTACCATTTCTGGGTGACCTATTAGAGTGGAGTTCATCTTTATGTAAGAATTCCACTTTGCTTGGTTTCTATTCAAACTAATGGTTTTACCCTTGTCTGTCTACACAGATAATATCCTTCTATGTTCTGCTTCTCCAGTGTTCCTCGAGTTCTCCCTTAACCAAGGCCAGCTAGGTTGACCTGGAAAGTGCTTTGTAAGTCCTTGGCTTACCCATGGAAGACCTAGGATCTTTGAAGCTGATTGAGAAAGGATTAAGACTTGACTCTAGGGCATCTGGGGCTCTGTATGAATGCTGTTTTAAAGGCAGTATTATCCTATTTCTTGTCTCTAAAAGGACAAGAAAATCCCGTGTTACAGAAAAAGAGGCATTGGATCTATGTAACTTCTGGGAGTCGGGCAATAAAGGCTGGTTTCAGAGACAGTCACACCTGACCCCTGAGTCTTGGCTCTGACGTATAAAATACCTCAGACAAGGTTGTATGTACGTGCCCAGCAGTCTCAGCACTTGTAAAGCTGAGGCAGGAGGATCTAGGGTTTAAGGCCAGCCTGGGCTACATAGTGAGAACTTGTCTCAAAAAAGAAAGAAGAAGAAGAATGAAGAGGAGGAGAAAAACAGCAGCAGCAACAACAACAAAAGACCCAACCAATCAACTAAACATTTTTTTAAAAATGTGATTCTGCAATCTCTAATAAATAATGGAATTGGAAGTCATCATCAATGGATGATAAAAGCATTTGGTGAAAGGTTGACAGGAAAGTTGAAAACAGGAAAAATTGGCAAGGAGTTTTGTTTTTTGTTTGTTTTTGAGATAGTTTCAGTATGTTGCGCAAGCTGGTCTGGAACTTGCAGTCCTCCCTTGTACCTCAGCCTCCTGAGTAGGTAGCATTATAGGAGTGTGCCACCATGCCCGACAACAGGGAACTTTTTTTTTTTGCCAGTCTTGGGGCTTGATCTCAGGGCCTGGGCCCTGTCCCTAAGCTTCTTTGGCTCAAGGCTAGCACTCTACCACTTGAGCCACAGCACCACTTCTGTCCTTTTCTGTTTATGTGCTACTGAGAAATCGAACCCAGGGCTTCATGCATGCTAGGCAAGCACTCTACCACTAAGCCACCTTCCCAGCCTGAAAGCCAAACTTTAAATGTGAGGTTCTGAACAAAGCTGTGCTTTAAGTATACAAAGTCATATCTGGTTTTTAAAGACTATAAAAATAAATATAAAATATTTCAGTTATTAGTTTTATAGTAATCATTTTGAGACAATATTTTGGCTACTTTACATGAAATAAAATTTATTATGAAAATAATATGACAAATGACAGATAAATGACTTTCTACAACAAATATATTGCTTTAGAACAAATGGAGAAGAAAGTGGTTTTAGGTTAAATAGATGTAAAACCAGGTGCACTGTATGAAGCATGTTTGCTTCCTAAATAAGCAGTTATAAAAAGAGACTTTTGAGACCAAGAAACTTAAACATTTGGACTGGGGATTAGATCATATTAAGGGTTTATTGCTTATTTTGTTGGGGGTAATAATGACATTGTGGTTATATTTTAAAAATGTGCTTATCCATTCGGGACGTATAATCTAGTATTTGTGGGTGAAGTTACATGTGCTCTGGGATGTGTTTTAAAAATCCTTTTGGAGTGTGGTGGATGGATAGAAGCAGGTTGGTAAAATGTTGGCTCTGATTAAAATGAAGTGATAAGGCTGTCTAGAAGTTCATAATATTCTTCTATCTACTTATTTGTTGAAAATTTGTAGAATTTATTTCTACAATTTATTTCCATCAACAACATATATATAACACATGTTATATTTCGTAAGAGTAGATTTATTTTACATAGTAACAATAAATTATAATGAATTTTGATGCCTCTGAAACTATTTTTCTTTTATTTATTTGGCGCTGGCTAGTGAACACAGGGCACCACGCGTGCTCTGTGTGGGCTCTACCCTCTGAGCTGCATCCTTAGTCCTGATACTTTCATCTTTCATTCCTGGGAAAGGAAACCTGTGATTAGTTTGTCCTGTCAATTTGTATAAAACCTTGAAAGTGAGGATCCACAGAGAATGGAGGTGAGTCCTGCAGTGCCTCACACTGGAGTCCAGCCTGTGGTCACAGATTATACCAATGATTCCGTGAAATACAGCTGACCAGAGGCCAGCTCAAAGGCTCTGGACTCTTCGGACAGGAAACCAGTTGATCATCTAAAGAAGTCCTGAAAGAAACTTGAGGGTCAGCTTGAGACAGGTCAGTTCAGACACATGAGAGGGCATTGTGCATATTCTATCTGTGGGGCTTGAACTCAGGGCTTCGATCTCCTACTTATCTTTTTTGTTCAAGCTGGTCCTTTACCACTTGAGCCATACCTTCAATTCTGGCTTTTTGCTGGTTAATTGGAGACAAGAGTCTCATGGACTTTCCTGCACAGGCTAGCTTTGAACTGGGATCCTTAGATCTCAGCCTCCTGAGTAGCAAGGATTCCAGACATGAGCCACTGGCACCCAGCTTTTGTACTCAGTATAAAGTCTGCTCAAAAATCCCAAACTTGTAAGGATTCTTGTCTATTTCCAAGTGCCTTGCACCTAGTAGGTGCTCAATAAATATTAAGTAATAATAGTAGGGACTTTGGGTACTGCAGCAAATCACTGAGGGATATTTTTAGGCCTGCTGACTTTCCTGGGACCATTCCAGTCACCCCCACAGAGGGTAGTTTCTTGTTCCCCTCATTTGGTTGGTCATCCTGGAGAAAGGGCCCCAGACCAGCATGTATTTTGTTTTGTTGTTGTTGTTGCTTAAGAACTGAAGAAGCCAGATGCTGGTGGCTCATGCCTATAATCCTAGCTACTCAGAAGGCTGAGATCTAAGGATCATGGTTCAAAGCCAGCCCAGGCAGGAAAGTTTGTAAGACTCTTATCTCCAATAAACCACTCAGAAAACTGGAAGTGGCACTGTGGCTCAGGTAGTAGAGTGATAGCCTTGAGCTGAAGAGCACAGGGACAGCGCCCAGGCCCAGAGTTCAAGCCCCACAACTGACAAAAAAAAAAAAAAGAATTGAAGATAATTATAGTAGGAGCTATAGGTGCTTTTGCTTCACTGTGCTTCAAGATCCATTAAAGCTCTGCTTCAGTGGGATAGCTCTGGGGGGGCAGTGATAGAGCTCATCACTTAAATCATTTATGCTTTGGCTGCCCTGGTCTCAAAAAAAAATGCCCTTGGGAGCTATCCTAAAGTGCAGGAGGATAAGTTAAATGGCTTAATAGATCCTGGCAGCTTCAGACAGGACTAATGGCTCAACATTAATTGGGCCCAGTGAGCGCAGATGAATCTCTGAAGAGGTATTTCAGATTCACCCATTCAGCTAACACTCACTTTGAAGCATCATCAGTCAACTTCCAAACTGATGCTGGTTATGAAAGAAATATGAACTCCGGATACTGGCCTTGACCTTTACACTCCGGACACGCTCACTGTCTCCTTAGCAGCACGCTCAGTACCTCCACTCAGGCATTGTGCCAGGGGACCAGAGACAGATAGAGTCACAGAATCTACTTCCTGGGAACCTGTATCCCGGAGGGCAGAAGACAAGAAGTACCACCTTAGGAAGGCGCAAAGGAGAGGAGGGCTGTGGTGCTGCCCCAGGTAGGAGGCTCCTGGGTTGGCTGGAGACTGCAGGCATGTGCCAGGCCTCTGAGGTAGGCGAAGTAGGGCTCTTAGCCACGGACAGCAGCAGCGTGTGACTCATGCAAGGAACCCACAGGAGCCAGAGGGAAGAAGAGAGTGTAGGCCGGCAAGGTAGGCAGGAGCCAGACCCTGAAGCACCCATGAGTCCACAGAGGAGTGCACGCTTGCATTCTGATGTGCCACTGAGTCACAGAGGATTGGAGCACAGGCATGCCATGCCCAGCTTTGGGCTGTAGAAAACCGCTGAGATGGCAGAAAACACACATGAACCAGGACCAGACCAGAAGCAGGGGAACCTCTTTTAAGGCTTCAGGATGTAAGCCAAGAGCTGAAGCAGTAACGCAATACTGGTTGAGCGTTCTGTAGCAGTGGGCTAGCTGCCCTCTCAGCCCAGGGGCTCTTAGCTTCTGCCTCAAGCTGAGGAACAAATGGAAAGATCTCTAAAAAAGAGTATCTTATGACTCTACGTTCTTGACCCCACATATGGTATATGCATGTGCCCATCTGAGGAAAGCTAGGAGGAGGGCACAGAATCAGAGGGAAACAGATTTAAAAAAATACAACAGAGGGGCCCATCAGCTGCACTCAACATTGATGAAAGTGAACTAAGCAACTCAAGGGCAGCGATGGGAGGGAGGGAATGAAAGGGAAAGAGGGAACAGCTGACACCAAGGAAAAGGAAAGAAATACATATCACCCTATTTGGAAGAAGTAGTTGTATTGTCAAAGTCTGTAGAGTTCACAAGTCTTATGCCATGATAATGACAATTCACCTTGTGAAGGTTAAAATGTGTTTGTGACTTTAGCTGAGTATCACTATTCCACAATACTGTAAAGTTTATGTAATCACTTAATCTCAATAAAGAAATTAAAAAAAAAAGAAGTTCAGGGACAGTGCTCAGGCCCTGAGTTCAAGCCTCAGGGCTGGCAAAAAAAAAGTTTGAACAAGACTATTTATAAACAAACAGGAGAGGATTAACCTTAATCCAACTTAATAAATATGTGTATAAATACTATGGATATAAATGGAGTTGTTGTTAGAGGTTGTTTTACGGGACAGAAGTTAAGGGTTACTCTCTGTACATCACTTTTATAATCATAAACAAAAAAGAAAAAAGTAGGAGTTATTAATATGAAAACCACAAAGAGAAATCATCAGTGGTATTGTGAATGGCGAAAACAGACTTGGGGACACTGAGGGAGAGGTAATTTTGTTTTTCCAAATAGTTCATGGACACTTCTAGTTTTTGTAATTGCTGGGGAATGAGCATTTATTGGGTATCTATCCAGCCGGGAACTTTACACCAATGCTTATACATCATCTTGGTAAAGATGCAGAACAATCATCTTTTGACTTCAGGTTTTACTCCCTCTGGGTATTTCAAGTCTTCACCATCCCTTGGAATGTAAGTTTAATAAATATAAACCTATTTAACTAGTTTAACAAAGAGTATCTTAGGCACTTCTGTTACAAGGGATAGGAAGACACTTGAACCAGCTTCGGAAAGCAGAATTTGTAGGAAATCTTCTATCGCGTGGGGGAAAGATAGGAGCCTCTGGTCCTCAGGGTGCAGGGGAGTTGTCAGGAAGTTCTCTCTGTTGTCTCTCCCATTTCTCTTCTCATCTGAGCACCGGTGCCAGATTTCTTCTTAGAGACACGGTTAGATCTCAACGCTTCAGCATCAAGAGTCTTTAGTACTGTTTCAGTTTCTGTTTGTTCTGGTTTGGACATGATTTGAGTACCACTTCTGTGACGGTTAATCTTGATTGTCAACTTGATTGGATTGAGAAAGGCTCAGCAGATTCATGAAGCAAACTTCTGGGTGTGTCTGTGAGGGAGGCTGTGGAGGTGATTAACTGAGGGTGGTGGGGGGAGGGAGAGGATCTATCCTGATTGTGGGAGACACCATCCATTCAGCCAGGGTCCCCCCGAAAGCAAAAGGGGAAGAAGGAAACTTGTTAATGTGGGCATACTCTCTCTGTCTACATCCCGAAGTAGCCAGGTGACCCTAACAACAATGCCAGCACTGTCCCATTTAGACCTTACAGCCACCAGAATCAGGAGTAAAATAAACCTCTTCATAAAGTACCTACCCTCAAAAAGTACCTACCTACTTGGACAAATCCTGAAGAATAATTTGATTAACCAACTTGGGGCAGAGTACCTTTCCATCAACAGATCGATATGAACCAGGGTTGAGTGACATGAGTGACTCAGACAGGATAGTTGGCAGTCCCTTTTTAAATACAACCAGGGGAGCAGAAACTGGAGCAATGATGGTGGTTCCTACCCCAAACACAAAGTTATAGCATGAGCAAAAGCATTTCCTATGACTCCAGGTTCAGGGCGTTTATTATAAGCCAAATGGTTTTGTTCCTGTCTCTCAATTCGTGGGCTGAATCCCTAACCTTACTGTGATGTTACTTGGGGCAATGCCTTTCAAGGGTCAATCCAGTTGGATGAGTTCATGAAGATTAGACCCTCATGAGGAGATTTGCACCACATGAGAGGAAGAAGACAGATTGCAAAAACAAAATAAGAAAATTTCATAGGAAGACAAGGCTAAAAAAGATTGTCTACATGCAAAGAAGAGAATTCCTCAAGAACCAGCATTTCCAGTCCCTTGAATTTGGACTATTTTTTTTTGGTTGGTCGTGGGGCCTGAACTCTGGGCACTCGCTGTCTCTCAGCTCTTCAGCTCAAGTCTAGCGCTCTACCACTTGAGCTATAGTGCCACTTCTGGCTTTTTCTGCATATGTGGTGCTGAGATGCATGCAAGGCAAGCACTTTTACCACTGAGCCACCTTCCCAGCCCTTGAACTTGAACTCTTTCTTATATTTTCAGAATTCCTATTATTTAAACCACTCAATCTACAGAACTACTGTTTTTTTTTATTACAGCAGCCCAAAATAGCATGGGGTTCCATCCCCCCCCCCAAATTGCTATATAAATGAAACTGGATCATCATTATACAACCTTTATGGCATATACTCATTATAGCATTATATCTTGGAATTTTCAGATACATCGCTCCAATTCCAGTGCAAGGAAAAGCTACTGAGATCAAATAAGGGCTTCTGACATGTGATGTTGAGTTAGTGAACGCCATAATCCTGAGCTTGTGTATCATATAACACACAAGGGAGGCAGTCCAACAGTGTGGAAATCACAAGTAATTAATATAACCCTCGAGTCCTCCCCAGAGAGGTGCCGTGTGGAAAAACCACTTACCATCACTTAGTATATTTGACAGAACTATATTTTTGCCAACTTAGAACACATCACTGTTTTCTTTGGTTGGACACCAGATAAAGCAGCGATGCTATCCAGCCCAGTGAGATGCTTAAGAGGAAATTGCAGCTTCCTTTTTCCTATAGAAGGCTCTCTCTTCCTGGATGTATGTGGGCTCACAGGGTAGACTGGTAGGTAGAATTGATTGCCTTTATTTACCTCACTGAACAAATGCAGTTGAAGTTGTGTAAACCAAATGGACATTTCGCGTCACTTTTTCCTATTTATTTACTTGCCTATGTTTGGTGTTCATCTTCTAGAATGCATATTCAGTGAGTTAGGAGTCTGGTGTGTTCCATTGACTAGAACTTTTGTATGACTGTGACATTGCCTGGCACATAGTAGGTTCTCAACTATTTTTTTCTTCTTGTTGGGGGCTTGAACTCAGGACGTGAGCAGTGTCCCTGAGCTTTTCTGCTCAAGACTAGATAAGAGTCTCATGGACTTTCCTGCCTAGGCTGGCTTTGAACCATGATCCTCAGATCTCAGCCTACTGAGTAGCTAGAATTACAAGCATAAGCACCAGCACCTGAATATCAATGTTTTTTGTCAGTCCTAGGGCTTGAACTCAGGGCCTGGGTACTGTCTCGGAACTGTGGCTCATCACTAGCACTCTACCACTTGAGCCACAGCACCGCTCCCAGGTTTTTCTGTTTATGTGGTACATGCATGAACCCAGGGCTTACAAATCACAGCTACTGAGGACAGCACCCAACTTTGTCCTCACAAACTCATCTACTGAAGAAGCAGCGTCTCCCTGCTCTGCAGTCACAGCAAGAAAAAAGGCCACCTCTCCTGTTACATCTTCTCTGCTTTTGGAAGTTCCTCTGCAAGAGCTTTAGACTTGAATCTTGATGGGGGCAGTCTACCTGGGATCTCAGACCCTGGACAAGACAGAAAGACGTTCATGGGTGGCAGCCACCTGGTCTTCCAACTGCAAAAGTACTGACATCCCCTGGAGAAGACAATGTTTGTTTCATTTTTCTACTGAAAATTATAATCTCATTTACATTCTTTATGTGTATCTAGATTACATGTGACTTGGTCCTTTAAGATTCTTACATAAAAATACCAGAGACAAGCCGGGAGCTGGTGGCTCAAGCCTGTAATCCTAGCTACTCAGGCGGCCAAGATCTGAGTATCACGGTTCAAAGCCAGCCGGGGCTGGAAAGTCCGTGAGACTCTTTTATTTTATTTTATTTTTTTTATTGTGAAAATACTGTACAATTACATGGGCAAGATATGTCCGTGAGACTCTTATCTCCAATAAACCACTAGAAAACCAGAAGTGGTACTGTGGCTTAAGCGGTACAGCACTCACCTTGAGCTGAAGAGCACCGGGACAACGCCCAAGCCCAGAGTTCAAGCCCCACGACTGACAAAAAAAAACAAACAACAACATAATAAAAACCACCAGAGACTTGGGTGCCTTATACTCAACAGAAACTTATTTCTCACCATTCAGGAGAAGATTCAGTGTCTAGTCAGGGAACATTTCCTCATAGACTGTGTGTTAGTCAGCTTTCTGCCACTGTGACAAAAGACCTGAATAAACAACTTGTTATGAAGAAAGGTTGATGGTCTGTGGTTTTAGAGGTTTCATTTCATAGTAACTTGTTTTGGTCGTCTTTAAGCCTGTGAGGTCTCAGTACATCATGGCAGGAGTGTGAAACAAAGGAAGCTGTTTTCTTAATAACAACTGAGGACTGGAACAGACAAAAAAAAAAAAAGAGGAATAGCCAGCCAGGGGCCAGTGTCTCATGCTATAATCCTAGCTACTAAGGAGGCTGAGATCTGAGCATCAGGATTCAAAGCCAGCTCAGGCAGAAAAGTCCCCAAGAGACTCTTATCTCCAATTAACCATTCTAAAACTGGAGTGGAGCTAAGAGCACAAAGAGACTCAGGGACAGTGCCCAGGCCCTGAGTTGAAGCCCCACAACAGACAAGAAGGAGGAGGAGGAGGAGGAGGAGGAGGAGGAGGAGGAGGAGGAGGAGGAGGAGGAGGAGGAGGAGGAGGAGGAGGAGGAGGAGGAGGAGGAGGAGGAGGAGGAGGAGGAGGAGGAGGAGGAGGAGGGGGAGGAGGGGGAGGAAGCGGAGGAGGAGGAGGAGGGGAGAGGAGGAGGAGGAGGTGAAATAGGAGGAGGAGGAGAAGGAGCAGGAGGAGGAGGAGGAGGAGGAGGAGGAGGAGGAGGGGGAGGAGGAGGGGGAGGAGGTGAAATAGGAGGAAGAGGAGAAGGAGCAGGAGGAGGAGGAGGAGGAGGAGGAGGGGGAGGAGGAGGAGGAGGAAAGACTGTCACAGGGATCTAACCCTCCACCAGGTCCTGTCTCCTAAAGGTTCTACCACCTCCCAGGCTGGTGACAAAGCCTTCAACACATGGGCTTTTGAGTGACAATCAAGAGTTAAAACTATTACAGTCATCTTCTCATTGGAACTCACAAGGCAGAAGGGCACACTAATTCCATTCATGAGGGCATCAGTTCCAAGACCTAATCACCTCTTCAAGGCCTAAGAAAGCTTCTTACCACTTAAGCAGGTTAGGATTTCAACAGGTGAAGACTGAAATTTCAACACATGAAAACTAAAAGATAGGAATATATATTTTGTAATTGATGGTGAGTGTCTTTTTTTCTCTTACTGTATCACAAATTCCTTTTGGTACTAAGCGATAAAGTTATCACATTATTATTTATGGCTACAGAATATTCCATTATACAGATGTGCCATAATTTAATTAGGAGCATCCTATCATCGGACATAGTGAGTTGTTTGTGATTATTTGCAATTATTATAGATAAATGTTTGGTTTGCATACTAGCATGTATTTCTTTGATAATTCCTGTAAAGAATTTCCTTGTAGGTCATAAAATTGAAGTATAAGAATTTTGATTGGGGTTGGGAAGGTGGCTCAGTGGTAGAGCGCTTGCCTTGCATGCCTGAGGCCCTGGGTTCGATTCCTCAGCACCACATAAGCAAAAAGTAAAAAGCTGGAAGTGGTGCTGTGGCTCAAGTGGTAGAGCGCTAGCCTTGAGCTGAAGAGCTTAGAGCTGAGGGACAGTGCCCAGGCCCAGAGTTCAGGCCCCAGGACCGGACCCCCCCCCAAAAAAAAAAAGAATTTTGATTGTCCTATTGTAGCTATTTATGTGTAGCCAGCAGGGGGTAGAGACTTACCAAATGGAACCTATAACATTGTTCTTTGTCTTTACTGATTGGAGATCCTATATTTTCTTCCAGTTTTAAAATTTAACTCCTAGTGAGTTTGGAGGGTTCTTCTTTTTCTTTCTTTTTATCGGTCATAGGACTTGAACTCAAGACTTGGTGCTGTCCCTGAAATTTTCTGCTTTGCTCAAGGCTAGTGCTCTACCACCTTGAGCCACAGCTCCACTTCCCGTTTTCTCACAGACTTTCCTGCCTGGGCTGGCTTTGAACTGTGATCCTCAGATCTCAGACTTCAGTAGCTAGGATTACAGGTGTGAGCCACTAGAACCTGGCTGGGTTCTTTTTTTCACATGTTTAACATCACTTTACATTTCTTCTTTTGGGGGTCATCTATGTGTGGGAGCATTTTGAATGAGAAGTGACATGACTCCATGGTGCGTGGTTAGACTGTGAAGGACTGTGGGGCGCTTCCATTTCCACCTGCTCCTCCCTTTCTGGATCTGACTTTGGTCACTGCCTTTTGCTGCGCCCACTTAGCCACTGAGTCCTGATCACTGTGGTGACCTGGCTTGTATCTGGTGTGGACCAGAAATTAGGATAAAAATGTTTCCTCCATTTTTTCTGCAACCCATTCCTCAGGCTGTAATCTAATTGTATTTATCTTTTTGAGAAAAGGTCACACTATGTGACCCTGTCTTGCATTGAACTCACAGTCTTCCTGCCTCAGCCTTCTGAGTTTGGGGGTTATAAGTGTATACCACCATGCCCAGCAACATTTCAAGCTTGTAAATACTGGAGAAGAACCTCAGTGAGCCAAGGTGAGAGCTGTAAGAACAATACAAGCGCTGTTCTCAGGAGCTGAGCATCTTGGTGGCAAATTCAGAGATGCCCAAATCCCTGATTCAAAGCTCACTCAAATGTGCGCTACTAGACAGGAGGTGCAGTGAGGGAGGAGAGGATAGAAATGATGACTCTTGGTTTGCAGATGTTTCTGGGGGAGGGGTACCTTTTTTTTTTTCTTCCAGTACCGGGTATTTGAACTCAGGGCCTTGAACTAACTAACCTGGCAGGATACTGCTAAGCCACACCTCTAGCCCTGCTTTTCACTGGTTATTTTTGGGATAGGAGATCCTTTCCCACTCAGGGGTGGGGATCTGAATGGGGATCCACCTCCCTAGGCTTATTCACTATTGTCCCTTTTCCTTTTGTGGAGACTCCAGTGCTAACCTGGAACCATAATCCTCCAATCTCCGTCCCCAGAGTAGCTTAAAATGACAGGTACATACCCCTGAGTCCAGCTATGGGCTGATATAAGGATCTTGTAAACTTTTCTGCCTGGAATGGCCTTGAAATGTGATCCTCTCTTTCTCAGCATCCTGAGTAGCTAGGATTACAGATATGAACCATTGATGCCCAGCTTTGGAATTTTATTCTTGTTATTGCTGTTATTATTATTATTATTATTGTCAGTTGTGGGGCTTGAGCTTAGGGCTTGGGTACTGTCTATAAGTGCTTTTTGCACAAGGCTAATGCTCTACCACTTTGAGCCACAGCTCCACTTCCAGTTTTCTGGTGGTTAGTTGGAGACAAGAATCTCATAGACTTTCCTGCCTGGACTGGCTTTGAACAATGATCCTCAGTTCTCAGGCCCTTGAGTAGCTAGGATTACAGGTGTGAGCCACCAGTGCCCAGGTCTTCAGAAGCTTACTAATTGGGTTTTGTTATGATAGTTCCAACATGTATGTAATGTACTTGGGTCATATTCACTCTCATTACCCTCTCTTGTCCCTCCTAAAGTGACTTCTTAAAGAAATGAAAATTTGCAGGGAGAGAGAACAAGGCAATTCTATCATGTGCCAGGTTAACATATATAGTAACTAACTGTCCCAGTGTGTACATGTGTTAGGTGTTATCCTCACTATTTCAGAGGAAAGTTAAGTTTAGCTGGCCTAAGACTGCTAAACTAGTGTTAGGATGGATATAGGACCCTAAATCTGGCAAAACACAAAGCACTATGGTTTGGACGAGTATCCTTCTACGGCCCATGGGTTAGACTGGTCTTCAGGGAGGCACAAATGGGAGATGGGATCCTAAGGGGTCCTTAAGTCACTGGGGACATGTCCTTGAAGAAGATTATGGGTCCCTGGGTCCCACTCATTCCCTTTTGCCTCCTGGCTGTGAGCTGAGTGGTTTATTCAACCAGCTCACTCTCCAGAGGCCCAAACACAGGTCTTGGCCTGGAACCTCCAGAACTGAGCCAAAGTAAACTTTTTCCCTTCACAAGTTAATTATTTCAGGTATTTCATTATAACAACAGATAGCTGACTAATACAAGAAATCATTTGCCTCATGCTTTTCCAATGACTACTTGAACAAAAACTTCTTGTAAGGGAAGTGTAACTGGTATCAAGCATCAGAAAGCTGGGAGTTAGCTGTTAGAGCCCTCTGTCTCTAGCTTAAGTGTCCCCTCCCCTCCTTCTTGCAGATGGATGATGCTCATCTACAAGTTTGCACTAGAGTTGGTGAGTGAGAGAGAAGGAAAATGTGGATGGGACCCTAGATGTGGAGAAAAGCCAATGAACAGGTACTAGAGACTGACAGAATTTGGCCAGAGGCAAAGGTCCATCTTTCCATCTTGGCTTCAGCCAGATGGAAAGAAACCTCTGAGGCTTTGGTCTGATATGGGAGGAAGGGAACCTTGGGCAGCTAGACAGCCAGACCCAGAAAATAAAGGCTATGTGGTCCTGGGAATAAACATCCTGCTCACACCTGGGTTTGTCTGAGTCCAAATTCTAGCACTGCCCCCTTGACATGCCTGCCCACTGGAACAGCTATCTATGCCTCCATTCTTCTCATTGGTAGAGAGAGTTATCAATCACACCAGCTCCCAGGTGGTTCTGAGGAGTAAGCTGAGTTTCCATAGGTCTTGGGACTGCTAAGATCACTGTCATCTTCTTTCACTAGGCACCCCTTGATATCTGGAGACTGAAAATATGGGGTGTAAACAGCGTGGGAGGACTTTTGCTGGGAGCTTGGAGTGCCCCAGCCTGACAGCTGAGGAGACTTGGGTAAGAGATTGGTACAGTGTCTGGGTGGTTGTTTAACGTAATCCATAAGGATGCAAGACGCTAGGACATGCCCCACCTCAAACCTGGAGAATCTTGAATTCTTGCCAAACCTTGCTCTCTCTGAGCTCCCAGTTTAGAAGACAATGAAACATAAAAACAGTATGTGCCTCAAGGGCTTGTTTGTGAGACTCGAGATAGCACATGGGCCTGTCATCAGACATCACCATCTTTATATTCCTCATGGGGTCCCATGGTCCCCATGGGCTCTGGACCCTGCACCATGCTGTGCTCCCTGGCCACAACCCACGCCATCCTCCCTAGCCACAAACAACTTCACTGCTCCTGTAAGTCCCTCTCTCCTTCCCCTTTCCTCTCCCTCTCATCCCTGTCCCCTGTATTTGCATTTTCTGTTCCTCAGCTGTTCCTGTGCTAGGCTTTCCCAAATCATTCTCCCTCCCTTCGATAAGGTCTCTGCTCAATGTCACCTCCGTGGAGCAGCCTTGCTGGCTCTCCCTTCTAAACTAGCTGCTCTGGCCTCAGGCCCTTCCACTCCCTGCCCCTTCCCTGCTCCTCAGTGGAGGCCTGGCACATACCTGGAGCAGAGTCATAATGACTCAGGCATGGCCTCCTCCTTGTGAAGAGAAAGCTTCCTGAGTACAGACACCCGCTCTGTCTCCTTTACTTTTTTCTAAACCCACAGCACCTAGAAAAGCAACAAGCACATAGTAGGGACTCAGTGAACATTGGTGCAATGAGTGTGTGGATACTCTGCTTAGTGCCTCCTGCTATATAGACAGTATGCATGGCGTATATTGGATGTGACTGTGAGTATGATTGTTGTTGCCAGAGCTAGGCAGGTAGTGTTGGGGCTATGGACTCCGGAACGAGGTATTGAAGGTTAGTGTTCCACCACTTCAGCCCTAGCTCCACTTTCAGCTTTTTTGCTGGGTAATTGGAGGTAAGAGTCTCATGGACTTTCATATTCTAGCTGGTTTGTATAGGTCTGGGGGTGGCTAAGATCACTATCGTCTTCTGAGATCCTTAGCTCTCAGCATCCCGAGTAGCTTGGATTAGAGGCGTGAGTCACCAGCACCTGGCACAAAATTTAATTTGCAACTGGAGCATGGTACGAGAGTAATAACAATGATGAATAACAAAATAGAACAACTGTAACAACATGTTGTGATAGAAGGTACGGGAGTGGATGTGTCAAAAAACTTGCTGTACCATTCTCACCTTTCCTCTCCCTGAGCCTAGGGGAAGAGGTGGAGCCAGCGAGTGACTCAGGCGTGTCAGGCCACCGCGTGAGGGTCATTTGAACAAGGCTCTGGAATGCTTTGACAAGCTGATCTGATAACTCAAGGGCAGGGTGTGTATACAGTGAAGATACGCTGCAAGAATAAATAATTTACATTTAAGATGTCTAAAAGTATAACTGAGATCTGCTAAACTATCCACATCTGGAATTTTCCCTTCAATATATATTTTATGCACATGTGTGCCAGTGCTGGGGCTTTTTCACTCAAGCTGGGCACTCTACCCCTTGAGACTCAGCTCCACTTCTAGCTTTCTGGTGGTTAATTGGAGATAAGAATGTCATGAACTTTCCTTCCAGGGCTAGCTTCGAACTGTGATCCTCATATCTCAGCCTCCTGAGGAGATAGGACTATAGGTGTGAATCCCATCTCTCAGTACTTTGGACTGAGGTTGACCTTGAGCAACTAAAATCATGGGAAGTAGCAACACAAATGTATGTTTTGTGTAAATATCATTTTTTTCAAATTCTTTTGGATAATATCAGAGTACAACTGCCGGGCCACATGGCAAGTTCACATTTGACTGTTTTTATATAGAAGTACTTGGGTTTGAACTCAAGGCTTCATGCTTCCTAGGCTGGCATTGTGCCACTTGAGTTACATCTGTAGCCCTTTTTGCTCTGGTTATTTTTGAGATAGGGCCTCAGGTTTTATCCATGACCATCTGGCCCTCGGCTTTCTACTTCCTGAATAGCTGGGATGACAGATGTGAACCACTGCACCTAGCTATTGATTAAGATGGGTGTTTTGCTCTCTGCTTCCCAAGGATTACAGATATAAGCTGCCACACCTGTCTACATCTAACTTTTTGAGGTGCTGCCAGATTGCTTTTCAATGTGCCTGTCTCATTTTGTATTCTACCAACATAGCAAGAGAATTCCAATTTCTCCAAACTAATAACACTTGTTATTTTGTTGCTGCTATTTTTTAAATTACAGCTAACTAATGGGTGAGAAAAGATTATTTCATTGTGGTTTTGCTTTGCATTTCCCTATGACTAATGAATGGAACATCTTTTTATGTACTGTGTGTTGTTGACTCAGAAGCAGTTCTTGGTTGGATGGCCTTTTCCCAGGCTGTACTAGACAGAAAATTGCATTTGAAGATTCATTGCTCCAGGTGCTGCTGGCTCATGCCTGTGATCCTAGCTACTTAGGAAGTTAAAAACTGAGGATTTGGGTTCAAAACCAGCTAGGGCAGAAAAGTCCATGAGACTTTTTTTTTTTGTCAGTCATGGGGCTTGAACTCTGGGCTTGGACACTGTCCTTGCACTCTTCAGCTCAAGGCGAGCTCTCTACTGCTTGAGCCACAGCGCCACTTCCATTCTTCTAGTGGTTTGTTGGAGATAAGAGTCTCCTGGAGGGCTGGGAAGGTGGCTCAGTGGTAGAGTGCTTGCCTTGCATGCATGAGGCCCTGGGTTCGATTCCCCAGAACCACATAAGCAAAAAGAAAAAACCGGAAGTGGCGCTGTGGCTCAAATGGTAGAGTGCTAGCCTTGAGCTGAAGAGCTGAGGGACAGCACCCAGGCCCAGAGTTTAGGCCCCACAACCAGACCCTCCCCCCGTGCCCCCCCAAAAAAGAGTCTCCTGGACTTTCCTGCTCAGGCTGGCTTTGAACTGTGATCCTCAGATCTCAGCCTCCTGAGTAACTAGGATTACAGGAATGAGCCATCGGCCCAGCTTCCAGGAGACCCTTATCTCCAGTTGATCAGCAAAGAGCCAGAAGTGAAGGTGTGGTTCAAGTGGTTGAAAGTCTAGCCTTGAGTGAAAAAGCCAAGCATGAGAGTAAAGCCCTGAGTTCGAGTCCCAGTATTGACAAGGAAAAAGAATGACTTCGGTATTTTCCTGGTTCTGTTGGACCTCCAGGTATGGCACAGGAATTGGTGGCCACCTCCTCTTCTAAACAGTACACTAGGCCCAGGGACAGGAGTAGCTAAGACCAGTGCTGGCTCTGAGGTCAGATCCAGGCTCCCTCAAGCTCTTGACCTTGGGCTGCATGAGTCAAGTTCTCTGCTTTGGTTGCTGAGGGTAATAATAGTAACTGTTGCACAGGGCTGTTGTAAAGATTAGATGAGTTAGTATCTAAAAGCCAGCACTCTGTAAGAGTCAACTATTATTATCTTCTGGCTCCAGCAGACACATGCTCTCAAGTTCATGTTTATTCTCCTGCTCTGCTTACCAGCCAGCTTCCTCCGAACTCTGTATGGCCAGTCTTCCATTTGAACTACATAAGATCTCTGATCTGCTATTGGCCAGTCTTCAAAACCAATGGAGTTTGGCCTCATGCAACAGCTTGTCTGTGTCCAAGCAAGACTTTTGATGAAACTCTCTAAATATGGAACACCTCTGATGATCAGACATAAGGCCAGGAACACAGCATGGAAGAGGTAGAATTTGAAAAGACAGAATAGTCTGCTGCCACCACTGCCTGAGGACAGCAGAGCAGAGAGCAAGCCTGAGTCTCCTGCTTGGCTTCCCTCTCCACTCTGACCCTGAGCCCTACCTCAGTCCTTTTGGCTTGGGGGTTGGCCAGACTAACAAATTGAACACGCTAGAAAGTTCTTCTAGAAAATCTACCTCTTTCCCAAGGATGGTTTTCTCTTCCCTATCTGTGATTGTTCTCTCCTGTTCTTCCTTCCTCCCTTAAAAATCTTGAACAAGGAAGCTCTTACTTAGGAAAAGACAAGAAAGTCATTAAACTTCTATGTGAATTATCTCTTGGAAGCCTTTTGATTAAGCTTTTTTAAGCATAAACCCATTTTGGATGCTAGAATGCATGTATCTCTTTTTCTCTTGTAATCCTGGGATTGGAACCCAGGGCCACATGCATACGAGGCAAGTGCTCTACCACTGAGCTACACCATCAGCATGAGGAGGGCATTCTTGCTACAAAGAAGCAGGCACTAGATAGAGTGTGAGGAGGAGGAGGGCAGAGTAAACCACCCCCTGCTGGGTCCCCAATTCTGGGGTAAGAGGGCTTTGGCTGCTCACAACAGGACAGGCTAACACTCAGGGACCCTGGGGAGCTCTAGGCAACTGTAGTGTTCTGTTTATTCCCAGGACAGTCTTGGGGTGCATTCTGTGGTGGAGACAGTGCCATGTCAGCGTTGTTGTCTTTAAGCAGACTCTTAAAATGGTCCCACAACAGTCCAGTCTGCTGATGATTGCACGGATTCCTGTGGAAATCCAGCCTGCAGAACCCAAGGCTGTGGCAGGAAGAATCCCGGACCCTTCTGGGGTAGGCTCAAGATAGACTTGGGCTCCCTTCTGTTGTTCCAGAATGAACTCCTGAATGTTCAGCTATGTCTCCCAGGCTCCGAGGCTGTGAAACTTCAATGACAGCAAACTCAAGCCTCCTGTAGTTTTGAATTGCCAGGCCCCAATTCTGCTGGCTCATTGCTGAAGTCTCATGGATTGTTCAGCCTGCTCATTACTAGAAACAACACTAACGTATAAGATCAGTTCAGCAGATTATAAACATGTATATAACGTAGTGATTATGCAGCTATAGAACGGAATGTACTGCATTACATGATATAAAGGAATCCCAAAAATGTAATGTGATTGTTGGGTGCAGGTGACTCACGCCTGTAATCCTAGCTACTCAGGAGGCTGAGATCTGAGGATTGTGGTTCGAAGCCTGCCTGGGCTTTGAGACACTTATCTACAATAAACTACTAAAAAAAAAAAAAAAAAAGTTACAAATGGAGCTGCACCTGAAGTGGTAGTACTAGTAGTCTTAAGCAAAAGCAGCTCAGGGATAGTATCTAGGCCTGAGTTCAAGCTTAGTGTGTGTGTGAGTGTGTGTGCACACTCACATAATGCATTAAAAAATCCTCACTTTCTTTAAACTTTTAACATCAACTGACAACTTCATTTTATGTGCAAATCTACTAAATTTTAACGATCACTTTTTAAGGGGACTTTTTACATCTTACTTAATTAAATCAACTTATATATTTTAAACTGCATTTCTAAATTGTAGCATATTTGAGTTTATAAGCACTTCAAATGCCTAACAATCAGAACATTCCCAAACACTTAAACAATTCTAATAGGTAAAATAAATTACACTTAAAATATCATGCATCTCAAGTTCTCATAAACATTCCAATATTGTTTACAAACCTAGTAAAATCGCAAATCTAAACAATTACTCAATTACACAATCTAAAGTGGAATCATGAGGCTAATATATTAGATTCTTTCATATTGACTCCCCTTAAGCATTACAAACACTCAAAATACCCAATATCCACAGACTGCTGTTAAATCTAGTAGAAAGAAGGTTTCATTCATTATTAGAATGATTCTCGAGGTCAACAGAAAACAGGAAACAATCATGCAATCAGCAGTTTTGTCTTGGCTATGGACTGAAGTGATAGTGAAGATTTTGCTGTGGACATGAGTTCTAGTTTTCCTCTTGACAATCCCAGACAAGCAGAACCATCCTAACAGAAACTCAGCACCTGAGGAGAGCTTGAAATCTCTAGGGTTCTATCACCAAAGTCTCTCATTTGGACTCGTTCCCAGATTGCCTCATTTTTATTTATTGCTTAATTCTATTTACAACTACCCCTCCCCACCCCCACCTCTATATCCTGCTATATCAGCTCAGCAACTTAATGACTGGATGGGTTCTGCTTCTTTCTAATAGTCTTGTGTAGCTCCCTAGTCAGAACACCAAGTCATGGTGAAAGTTGCCCTGGAACCCAACACTCATTGACTTGCCTTAGTGCTGTGCTAAGCGGTAGGGATTACTATTCTATCCCCAACCGTACTCACCTGTTCTATCTTGGTTGTTGTTATGTCCCTAGGTTCTGCAAGGGTTCATTACCCAGAAACCATGAGGTCCTTCTGACTCTCTTCCATCTTTTTCTCCAAGTGCCTTCCCTCCCCAAGTGTTTTCCTGTGGTAGAGGTAACTGTCTTACTTAAACCTCAAGGACCAAAGAATATTGTCTATGATTTTCCTCTCCATGAAGGACTTCTGTAAGATTTAGTGATTTAGGAAACAAACACAAGAAGAGATTCCCACCTCATACTTTTCCTTCCCCTCCCTCCTTTTCCTTCTCTTCTCTTCCTCCACCATCCCTGTTTTTTCTTTCCTTTACTCCCTCCTTTCTTTATTTCTCTCTCCCTTCTTATCTCCTTCTCTTCTTTTCTTTCCTTCTTCATTTCCATGTCTCTTTTCTCTTTTATCCATCCACCTTTTTAACTTTTATACAACTATGACATATTTCAAGCATGTAAGAAAAAATAATAAATGACAAGACAAAGAACACCCAGTTATGTCCAGTGAGTATGCTTAGAATTTTTCCATATTTATCCCAAAGCACTTTACAGTGGACGCTCTGTGCAATTATCCTTCATCTGACTCTATTCTTTTCTTTCCATGAAAGTAAGCACTTCTTGGATGGGCTGGGAATATGACTTGGTGGTAGAGTGCTTGCCTAGCATGCAAGAAGCCCTGGGTTTGATTCCTCAATACCATATGGGCAGAAAAAGCTGGAAGTGGCATTGTGGCTCAAATGATAGAGTGCAAGTCTTGAGCAAAAGAAGCTCAGGGGCAGTGCCCAGACCCTGCCCCAGGACCAGCAAACAACGACAACAGTAAAAGTAAGCACTGCTTAGAAGTTAATGCTTAACATTTTATGTGTGCATTTACTATTTTATTTAATATGTGTCTCCACAGTAAATAAAATAGTTTTGTACCTTCTTGGTTGTAAATAAATGGCATCATGTGCTGAATCCTTTAGTAATTTACTTGTTGTATTCATCTTGGTGTGTATAGCAATAGCTCAATTCCTTTTTTTATTGCTTTGTAATAATCCATTGAATAAACATACCACAATGAACCCATTCTCCTCTTGATGCACAGGCAGTTCCAATTTATCTAGCCAAACATACTAGGAAGACGTTCTTGGTCACAGCCTCTGGTGTGCACATGTGAGCATTTCCCTGGGCACTCTTTGGTGGAGTGGGGGTGTTCTATCTTTAACTTTCCAGGCTGTGGATGCTGTCAACTCCTACCAGGAATTATGAGAATTCCTTTGTTCTCCACACCTGGGCAGCCATTCATATTATATTTTTTTCACTTTTGCTTATCTGATAGGCATGACATGGTATCTCTCCTTGTGATTTGAAATTGCATTTCTCTCATTACTAGTGACCTTGGTCATTTATATACTGACCCTTTATCACAAGTTTTTCTAATCTGTGTCCTCCTTCTCCCTCCATCAGGAGTAAGCAAGGGTAGCCCAATTGTTTTAAAGGCTTGAGCAGGTGGTAACACAGAGAAAGGAACCATTAGCTCCATCAACCATACAAAGAAGGAACACTCATTTTCTGTGGATTTTGTTCTGTAGGGCTGGGTATTAACCGAGGATAAAACACTGGCTAAGCAAGTGCTCTACCACTGAGTCACAACTCTGCCCCCAGAATGCTTGCTTTATTATTTCATAATAAAGGCATGGGCTGCCTATAGTGACGTCACTCTTGTTAGCCAGGTACTTTACCGCAGACCCACACCTCTAGTTCTTTTTTGGATTGGTTATTTGAAATGAGGTTTTATTTACTTTTGCTGTACTCATACTTGGACCTCAATCCCCCATTCTACACTTCCACCAAAGTGGAACTGCTGGTTCCTATGGTAATGCTGTTTTTTGCGATTTTGTTGTTGTTGTTGTTTTGTTTTTGTCATAGGCTTGTCTGGAAATTCCTTGTCTCAGACTCCGAAATTGTGGAGATGCAGGCATTCATCACCACATTGAGGCTGATTTTAATTATTTTAATTTTGTTTGTCTGCTAGTCCCAGATCTCAGCCTCTTAAGTAGGTAGGATTACAGCTGGAGCCACAGGTGCCTGGCTGATTTCCTTTTCTTTTCTTCTTCTTCTTCTTTTTTTTTTATTGTGAAAATACCATATAGAAGGGTTACAATTACATGGGCAAGATAATATGTACATTTTTTATTTTTTATTTTCTTTTTTTATTGTGAAAATACTGTACAGAGGGGTTACAATTACATGGGCAAGATAATGAGTACATTTCTTATCAAGCATTGTAGCCTCCTCCTTTGTTTCCCCTTCCCATCCCTTCCCATCTTCGCTCCCCACCCGCCCCTCCAACAAATCCTCACCCCCCCCTGCACCAAAGTTGTCAAGTTCATTTTCAACATAACGACTTGTACATATCATTGTTACAATGTGTCCACCTGTATCCCTATTTAAACGATTTGTTTTTTCCCTTCCCCTCCACAAATTATACCAACATCAAATACAGTGAAAGCAGGGGTTATACTGTGGGGGAGGGACATACAAAGCAACAAAGAAATAATCTTATAAATGTGTTAGAAACAATTGCATGAAAGAAAAAAAAGACATTTGAATAAATATCTTAGGGTTCATTTCCCTAAAATCACCTTATCTGACCTTTTCTGCTTTACTCAGATATATACTAGATATTGCAAAATAAGGGAAACCATGGGACCTATGTTTGTTTGGGCCTGGCTTACTTCACTTCATAGAATTTTTTCCAAGTCTTTCCATTTCCTAACAAATGGGGCAATGTCATTCTTTCTGATGGAGGCATAGAATTCCATTGTGTATATATACCACATTTTCTTGATCCATTCATCTGCTGAGGGGCATCTGGGTTGGTTCCATATCTTAGCTATGGTGAATAATGCTGCAATAAACATGATCGTGTTGGTAGGTTTAGTATGGTCTTGTTTGTGAATATTTGGGTAAATGCCCAAAAGTGGGATTGCTGGGTCATAGGGGAGCTCTATGTGGAGTCTTTTGAGGAACCTCCATACTGCTTTCCAAAGTGGTTGAACAAATTTACACTCCCACCAACAATGCAGTAAGGTTCCCTTTTGTCCACATCCCCTCCAGCATCTGTTATTAGAGTTCTTGATTATAGCCGTTCTAAATGAGGTGAGGTGGTATCTCAATGTTGTTTTGATTTGCATTTCTTTTATGGCTGGAGAGGTTGAGCATTTCTTCATGTGTCTATTGGCCATCCTTCTTTCCTCTTCAGAGGAGTTTCTCTTCAAGTCTTTAGCCCACTTATTTATTAGACAGTTGTTTCTTTGAGGATTTGTTGTTGGGGGATTTAATTTTTTGAGTTCCAGGTATATTTTAGATATGAGACCCTTGTCCATTGTATGGCTAGTGAAGATCTTCTCCCAATCCGTGGGCTTTCTATTGATCTTGCTAGCTATGTCCTTTGCCATGCAGAAGCTCTGCAATTTCATGCAATCCCATTTGTCCAACCTTTCTTTGATTTGTTGTGTTTCTGGGTCTTTATTAAGAAAATTTCAGCCTGTGCCAAGGAGACTTAGGGTTTCTCCTATTCCATCCTGTAATGTTTTCAGAGTGTCTGCTTTGACTCCGAGGTCTTTGATCCATTTGGAATTGATTCTGGTGCAGGTTGATATATAAGGATCTAGCTTTAGTTTTCTACAAGTAGTTAACCAATTTTGCTAGCACCATTTACTGAAGAGGCTGTCTTTCTTCCATTCTATTTTTTTTTAGCTCCCTTATTGAAGATTAGATGGCTATAGGTCTGTAGGTTCCTTTTTAGGTTTTCAATTCTATTCCATTGGTCCTGAGGTCTGTTCTTATACCAGTACCAAGCTGTTTTGATTACTATGGCTTTGTAATAGAGTTTGAAATTTGGTATTGATATTTCTCCAGCACTGTTCTTTCTGTTAAGGATCGTTTTTGCTATTCAGGATCTTTTATTATTTCATAGGAATTTTTGGATTGCCTCTTCTATTTCCTTGAAGAATGAGGTTGGAATATTGATAGGTATTACATTGAATTTGTAGATAACCTTGGGAAGTATTGCCATTTTCATGATGTTGATCTTTCCAATCCAGGAGCATGGGAGGTTTTTCCACTTTCTAAGTTCTGTTTTGATTTCCTTTTTCAAGTTTTTAAAGTTTTCATCATAGAGGTCTTTCACTTCTTTGGTTAAGTTAATTCCTAGGTATTTTATTTTTTGTGGGGCTATTACGAATGGAGTTGCTTTCCTGATTTCAGCCATGCTTTTCTCATTGTTGGCATACAGAAGAGCCATTGATTTTTGAGGGTTAATTTTATACCCTGCTACTTTGCCAAAGTTTTGAATCAGCTTGAGTAATTTGGGAGTGGAGTCGGTGGGATTCTTTAAATACAAGATCATGTCATCTGCAAAGAGGGAGAGTTTTACTTTATCTTTCCCCTGATTTTCTTTTCTTTTCTTTTTATTTTTTTGTGCAGGTCCAGGGACTCAGGTCCTAGGTACTCCCCCTGAGCCTTTTTTTTTTTGCTCAAAGCTAATGCTTTAACACTTGAACCACAGCTCTACTTCCAGCATTTTGGTGATAAACTGGACATAAAAGTCTCATGGAGGGGCTGGGAAGGTGGCTCAATGGTAGAGCGCTTGCCTTGCATGCCTGAGGCCCTGGGTTCGATTCCTCAGCACCACATAAGCAAAAAGAAAAAAGCTGGAAGTGGCGCTGTGGCTCAAGTGGTAGAGTGCTAGCCTTGAGCTGAAGAGCTGAGGGACAGTGCCCAGGCCCAGAGTTCAGGCCCCATGAACAGACCCCCCCCCAAAAAAAAAGAAAAAAAGAAAAAGTCTCATGGATTTTTCTGCATGGGTTGGCTTCAAATCATGATCTTCAGATATCAGCCTCCTGAGTATCTTGGATTAGAGATGTGAGCCACTAGCACCTGGCTGATTTTAATTAATTAATTAATTTTTTGTCAGTCATGGGGCCTGAACTCTGAGTCTGGGTGCTGTCCCTCAGCTCTTCAGCTCAAGGCTAGCACTTGACCACTTGAGCCACAGCATCACTTCCAGTTTTCTGGTGGTTTATTGGAGATAAGAGTCTGGCGGTCTTTCCTGGCTGGGCTGGCTTTGAACCAGGATCCTCAGATCTCAGCCTCCTGGCTATCTCTAGGATTACAGGCGTGAGCCACTGGTGCTGATGGTTTTAATTAATTAATTAATTAATTAATTAATTAATTTTGCAGTTGTGGGGTCTGAACTCTGGGCCTGGGCACTGTCCTTCAGCTCTTCAGCTCAAGTCTAGCGCTCTACCACTTGAGCCACAGTGCCACTTCTGGCTTTTTCTGTTTATGTGGTGCTGAGGAATCAAACCCATGTGGTAGCACTGAGCCACCTTCCCAGCCCATTGATTTTAATTTCTTTAAGGAATCATTTTCCACTGGAGCTGTACCATGTTCCTTCCCTAACAACAAGGAAGAAGTGTTCTAATGTTTTAAGTAGCTCTTCTGTTAAGACTGTATTATGTTCCTTAAATCACTACAGCCCTAGGTTTTGTTTGAAGTTGAAAATACAAGTCATTTTCATGTCTTTATTCATCATCCTACTTCCCACATTGCTGTTCCCTCCCACAGTTCTGGGGCTTGAACTCAGGGCCTGGGCACTATCCCTGGGCTTCTTTTGCTCAAGACTAGCACCCTACCACTAGAGCCACAGTGCTACTTCTGGCTCTTTGTGTTTATGTGGTACTGAGGAATCAAGCTCAAGGCTTCATGCATGCTAGGCAAGCACTCTACCACTAAGCTACATTCTCAGCCCCCACATTGCTTATTTTGTAACTGGGTTTGCTTTCAAATGAATCTGATTTCAGGGGCCTGTCACAAGAAGAAAATACTAAAAACCCTAAGGCTGATGATGGGATCTCCTTGGGCCTGAGCTTCCACTTCTGGGAGCACATACTAGGCTGGCATGGTGAATTTCAAGGCTGCTACTTTTTTGCAACTTTTCATGGTCCACCTCATCTTTCTCTTTCCTTCCCTCCTTCCTACCTTCCTTCCTTCCTACCTTCCTTCCTTCCTTCCTTCCCTCCTTCCTTCCTTCCTACCTTCCTTCCTTCCTTCCTTCCTTCCTTCCTTCCTTCCTTCCTTCCTTCCTTTCTTTCTTTCTCTTCCTTCCCTCCTTCCTACCTTCTGTCCTTCCTACCTTCTGTCCTTCCTTCCTTCCTTTCTTTCTTTCTTTCCTTTCTTTCTTTCTTTCTTCCTTCCTTCCTTCCTTCCTTCCTTTCTTTCTTTCTTTCTTTCTTTCTTTCTTTCTTTCTTTCTTTCTTTCTTTCTTTCTTTCTTTCTTTCCTTCCTTCCTTCCTTCCTTCCTTTCCTTTCTTTCTTTCTTTCTTTCTTTCTTTCTTTCTTTCTTTCTTTCTTTCTTTCTTTCTTTCTTTCCTTTCTTTCTTTCTTTCTTCCTTCCTTCCTTCCTTCCTTCCTTCCTTCCTTCCTTCCTTCCTTCCTTCCTTCCTTTCTTTCTTCCTTCCTTCCTTCCTTCCTTCCTTTCTTCCTTCCTTTCTTTCTTTCTTTCTTTCTTTCTTTCTTTCTTTCTTTCTTTCTTTCTTTCTTTCTTTCTTTCTTTCTTTCTTTCTTTCTTTCTTTCTTTCTTTCTTTCTTTCTTTCTGTTGACATTTAACCTAATGCAGAGTTACTTAGTTTCTCCCCCTTCTCCACATAAAATATGACTTCTTCTCTTCTAAGATAAATAATTCAAAGTGACATTTCCTTGTGGAAAATAGACCAGATCAAACAAGAAGTTGGGGAGGGGGGGAGTCTTATTCTGTGACTCAGTGAGCTAACGAACACCTAGGGGCTTGATGGAAGGTTGTTCTCAAGAGCTTGGTTCCAGAGAGGAAAATCTGGGAGACCCCCTTCCTCTGCAGAAGGTGCTGGTGTTCTCTGCAGGTAAGAAGCAATGGTTCCTGGCCTTTCAGCTGGCTGAGGAAGGTCTTCAGGGATATACTCCAGGCGGTGGAGGAGCAGGAAGTCAGAACAGCTGGAGGAACTGTGTTAGGGAATCTCCCTTGGGGCAGGCAGCTTTTGCTCCGTTGAGCTCCTTCCATGACAGCCATCCTCATTTCTCCACTCTCGGGCCAGGTTATGTGATTCCCAGCTCTCAGGCCTCCAAGGCCTGTGCTTCAGGAATGTGGAACCAGTCATCATGAGTGAAGCATCTCAGGTCCACTTCCAGGGGCCTCCCAAGACCCTTCAGCATCCTGCTGTCCATCCCCCTAATCTGACAATGCCTATCCATTGCGAAAGTCAGAGAAAAAGGGAAGAAAATAAAGGACAACCTGTGGACAACACAGAATTCTTCTCTTGTTTCCTTCTTTCCCTCCCTCCCTCCCTTTCTTCTTTCTTCCCCCTTTCCTTCCTTTTTTCTTTTCCCCTTCCTTTCTGCATTCCTTTCCTTCCTTCCTTCTTTCTTTTCTCCCTCCCACTCTTTCTTCTTTCTTTCTTCTTTCTCTTTCTTTCTTTCTTTCTTTCTTTCTTTCTTTTCTTTCCTTCTCTCTCTCTCTCTCTCTCTCTCTCTCTCTCTCTCTCTCTCTTTCTTTCTTTTTCTCTCTTTCTCTCTTTCTTTTTTTGTCGGTCATGGGGCCTGAACTCTAGGCCTGGGCACTGTCCTTCAGCTCTTCAGTTCAAGGCCAGCGCTCTACCATTTGAGCCACAGCACCACTTCCAGCTTTTCCTGTTTATGTGGTACTGAGGAATCGAACCCAGGGCCTCATGCATGTGAGGCAAGCACTCTACCACTGGCCACCTTCCTAGCCCTTTTCTTTCTTTAGCTTTACATTGTTTCTTTGAGTCAGGAGAAAATGTTTGTCTGTAGAGGTCAGATTAAGGTATTGCTGCCTGTGCCTCAGTGTTTGTCTTTTACAAAACGTGGACAATTTCTATTTTGCTACTGGAACTTTTCAAGAGTGGCCAGTGGTTTGAGGACTTCGGAGCATATACCCTGTTTGATTTAGGTCATAGAAGCATTGGAGCTGCCTGACAACTTTTCTGGCTCTTTCACCTTTACACAAAGATGATGTTGGAAGAGAGCCAAGGCTTATGATCAGGTAAATAATAAGCACCAATATCCTCATGGCTTTTTAGAAGTGATAGAGCAGGCACAAATAAATAAGTAAATATACATATTAGTGTATGGGAGAAAGAAGGAATGGGTAGGGAATTTGAGTGGTCAGTAGTTTAACCAATCATGTCTAAGTAATAAAATGCAGGTAAGAGTTCAAGACAGCAAAGTTTGGAGAACTGGACTGATAAACTCATGGAGGCTTCCAGAGAGGACATAGAGTCCATCATGGCCTTTTGCAAACACCTTGCTCTGTGCTCTAACTGGGGGCTGACTGCTCTCTTTCCACAGTAAATGATAACTGTTACTACTGCAGTTTTTTCCTGAGTTCTGTGTAATTCTAGGGAATTGTCAAACCAGTGAGATTATAGGAACCTCTGATTTGCAGTCAGCGAGGCAGAGCAACGGGCAGTTTGGGGACTCCATTTGGGGCTGGCATGTGAAGCAGGGACAAGCTTTGTGGGGTTGAGGCTCTTCCCCTTTGAGGTCTGTGCTAATTGTGAGAAGTGTGGAATTGTAGGATACTCTGCTGGCATCAGAGAACTGAGAAGTGTGGTGGAAGTATGAAACAGCACTAGAAAAGAGGCTGTGGTTGGGTACTGTCACCACCTTGATCCATCAATTAAGATGAACTATGAAATTGCCTTTTCGTAGATCAAAACAGTTGAGTAAAAGCAATTTCATGAATCAGCCTAGTGTGATCTTATGCTGTAGGAGGTAAAGTTCAGATGCTGTCCATGAATCCTCTCCTATTTTTGATATACAATACTATATGTAATTATATGTAATTTATTATGTTATATACAATATATTTCCTTTTCTTGTGCTAGTACTGGAGTTTGAACTCAGGGCCTAGCACTGCCCCTTAGCTTCTTCCCTTCAAGGCTGGTACTCTACCACTTGAATCACAGTTTCATTCTGGCTTTTTGGTTGTTGTTGTTGGTCACAGGGCTTGAACTCAGGGCCTGGGCACTGTCTCTTAGCTTTTCTGCTCAAGGTTAGTGCTCTACCACTTTGAGCTGCAGTTACATTTCTGGTTTTCTGATGGTTAATTGGAGATAATAATCTCATGGACTTTTCTGCCTGGTCTGGTTTCCAACCTCAATCCTCAGGTCTCAGCCTTCTGAAAAGCTAAGATTACAGGTATGAGCCATGAGAATCCACGTTTACTACAATACTCTTGATGTAGGAAGTGATGTGAACGCCCCATCATACATGATGAGACTATGATGGCTGAAGACAGAGAGACCCAGGATGGTACAGCCAGTGAGAGGCAGAGCTAGATTTAAGCTCCAGCTATGTGATGGCAGACCTTGGGGGTATTAGTTTGCTAGGTAGGGCTGAAGTAACAAAGTAGCACATACTGGGTGGCTTAAAATAACAGAAATCTTTCTCTCTTTTAAATTTCACAGTTGTAGAGACTGAAAATCTGAAATTGAGGTGTCAGCAGGGTCAGTTCTGGAAGCTCTGTGGAAAAGTTTATTCCATTTCTCTCCCCTAGCCCTGGGCCTGGATACAATTCCTAGGGCATTCTGTGGCTTAGCGCTGAGGCCACTCTAATCTTTGCCTCTGTTGTTACATGGGATTTTCCTCTGTGTGTGTTTACACGTTTCCTTGTCTATAGATGCCAGTGCTTGCATTTAGTACTCACTGTGTTCCAATATGACCTCATTGGGACTACATCTGTGAAGACCCCATTTCCAAATGAAGACACATTTATTGGCCTTGGGGATTTGGAATTCAGCATGTCTTTTGGGAGGATGTGATGCAATATTTATAATGCTGAGCTCTTAAATAACTCCACAGAGTGCTGTGCTATTGACATACACATATGTGTGCAGTGTCTGAGTCAGGAGCCCCACCTGCCCAGGGGCCATCTGGACCACTGAGGCCCCAGATGAACCAGGATGGCTGGAGTTGGTGTACATGCAGACAGAGCACTGGGATGGAGGAACTAGTCTTGGCCTCCTCTCTAGGGGGAGGTGAGGCCTGCTGAGTGGTACCCAGGTGGACCACCCAGGATGTGTGGGCAAGGCAAAGGGGCATTTTTTTTCAAGGCTGCTATGCTCACACACATTTCTCCCTGCAGTATGGTTTCAATCACCTTGACAGCAAAGACCTCAAACTTCCAATCTGGCTTGAAGATGCTTTGTTTTTCTTGCCAATCAAGTCTCTGGCCTTTTGATTAGTAAGAAGAAAAGTTTTAACAGGGCCGGCTGACAAGTTTGTTAGGAGCTCCTAGAAGAGAATTGTGCAAATTTTTGATGAAAATGGAATAAGTTAAATGAGAATTCATTTATTTCTGCTAATAGGATTCTCTGCACAGTTGTGGCTCTATTTAAGTCCACAGAACTTTCCAAAAGAGAAAGGCAGGTCATGAAAAGTGAATAGTGATTGTAACATAGGGCCCGAAAGCCCTGGGAAGTGTCATAATAAGTAGTAGCTATACTGGAGCTGGCTCAATGTTCTACCTTGACATTTTCAGGGACCTAGGGCATGTCTATCTTGACCTGGCCCCAATGAGTTCAGTACTCCAGGGACCAGATAAGAGCCCCTCTCTTTGAGTAGACTGATAAGAATTAGTCCTGTCTCATGGTTTTGGCACATGAAAAAGAATTCATTTGAACTAACATGTATCCATTTGGTGATACTTGAAATGTATTTTGTTTTCCCCCAGGGTTCTCATGAAATGTTGCCTTCCCATTTAAGCAATTCATGCTTCTGAGGCCAAGCAAACAAAATTGCCAAAGAAACAACAGTTTCCAGGTTTCACTTAGGAAGAAAATTTCCTTTGGTCGTTTTAACAATGGTTTCAGTTACTAGAAACCCAAGTGCAAGGTTAAAGACTTCATGTGCTATCTATTAACACTACCCTTCACCTTTTGGGCTTCTGCCCTAGGCTGGACAGACAGACTCTTTTTCTTGGGCCAGACGGAGGTTTCTTTACTGTGAGTCAGCCCAGGGATTAGATCCAGGCAGAGATCATTGTTCCTGGTCTGCTTTCTCCCCAGGAGGAGGAAGTTCCTCTCCTAAGTCTACTCTGTCATCTTTCATGACTTCGGCAGCGGCTCCCTGACAGTCTTCAAAATGGGTCCCTGGATCTTACCTCACTCTCTCTGCCTCCCCACAGCTGGCTTTATTCAACTTGCAGCTTCTATGAAGTGATTCCAGAATCCAAGCACCCACCTCCTTCCTGAGGACAAAGCTCAATGTCAGGCAGCCATTTCTAAACTGGAGTTACTCTTTGTGGATTCTGTTTTCCTGCTTAACCACCATGGGCCCCCTCTCAGGTTGATAAGCTGTCTCCATTTGCCTGAGTTTGTAAGTTCAACCTGTGCAGTTAGCTGTTTAGTCTGCATTCTCCCTTCATTCTCATTATTTTTCCTCTTGAAGGCTCTCATCACTAATTAGCCAAAAGACTCATGCAGTATCTGCCCTCTTTCCTGAATCTTGAAATCTCCACACACCCCCACCCCCTTTTTTTGGTGGTTAATGGAAGGTAAGAGTCTCACAGACTTTCCTGACCAGGTTGGCTTTAGACTGTATCCTCAGATCTCAGCCTCCTGAGTAACTAGAATTACAGGCATGAGCCACCAGCACCTAGCTGCACTGGTTATTTTTTATAGTCTTGTTTCATATGCAAGCCTATGCCTAAATTATGATCCTGTTGTAGCTTGGATGATAGGTACCCCATTAAATGGAGTCTTGTGGACTTTTCTGCTTGGGCTTTCCTGTTACCACAAGCCTCCCAATTTCAGTCTGACATTTGTCAGCTGTGTACCACAGTACCCACATATTGGTTGAAAGGAGTTCTTGTGAAGTTATTTTTATTGTCTAGTCTGGCCTTTCTTGTGTGTGTGTGTGTGTGTGTGTGTGTGTGTGTGTGTGTGTTGGTGGGGAGGGGAGGCTTGAACTCAGCCTGGATGCTGTCCCTCAGCTCTTCAGCTCAAGGCTAAACTCTACGTCTTGAGCCAGAGGGCCATTTCTGGTCTCAGACTTTCCTGCCTGGGCTGGCTTTGAACCGCGATCCTCAGATCTCAGCTACATGAGTAGCTAGGATGACAGGCATGAGTCACCAGCTAGTCTGGCCTTGTATTACCATTCTTCTCATCTCAGCCTCTCAAGTAGCTAGGACAGGTGTGTGTCACCAGTGCCCGGCTGGAATTCTTTATAGCAGCTTTGTGGATCCCATTAACAACTCTGATCAAGTTGCTTTCTTGCCAAAAAAAAAAAGCCCAAACAAACAAACAAAAAAATCCCCAACAAACCAGCAAAGTTTCATTGTAATAAATGAAGGACCCATTCCTCATCCTGTGTGTCAGGTCTGTTCTGAAGACAGTACCTTAGGCAAGGGATGACATTGTCTCTCCATCTTCCCATGTGCTTTGCCTCACCCGCCATGACTTAAAAAAATAATAATAATTTTAACCCCGATGGTTCCTGAAAACCCATTCCTTGCAATGGCCAAACTCTCATTCTGATCTGGACCAGTTATACTGCCAACCTTTCAGGCTTACCTCAGCAGCTATTTCTCTCTCCTCCCCCCCCCACCTCCCCCTAGGATTTCTCTTGCCACACTCTAAGGCATGTGCTGTGTGTACACAAAGGCTCACATTATTTGCACCTGAGTTATCTGCAAACTACTTGAGACTATTTGGTGCTTTGGTCTAGCATATGCATGGTGTATCTGCTAACCTGTGTATGAAGGCAGACTCGATGCCCCTAGCCTGAGTCTGAGCCTCTCTGAGTCTATGTCAGCCTGCTCTCCTTTACTCTCAGATACAGGCAATAAACTGAGTGTGGAATGAATTACCCGACTCCTCCAACCCTCGCTGATTTTGAATTTTGTTGAAGGCAAAAGCAAATTTCCAAGATTCAAGTCAACATCAATTTAGAACTATTTCTGTGAGTTAGAAGAAGTTTGAAAAACATACTTAACTTGCTGCTTAAAAACAAACAAACAAAAAAAGTCAGAAAAATTTGAAAGCTAGTGCCTTCCAAGATACAGGGACACAGATACACAGCCACAGCCACAGACACACAGACAATCAGCTTGTTATGTAGTTCAATCCTGTCAAGCTAGTCTAATCTTCTGTGACAGAGCAGCAGCAAACCTGGTAGATCAAGGGGGAAACCAATAGTTGGAATTCATCTCTGCTGGCTTTGACACTTGATTTCTGGGACCCACTCAATATGATTACCATTAAATTGGTTGAAAGTTTAGAGAGGCAGGGCCAGTGCTGGCTGGGGATGGAGGTGGTGCTCTCCAAGGGGTCACCTTGATTCCAGTGGCCTCCAGCATTCACATGAATGGGCCAGATGACAATAAAGAGAACAAATTCAAAGTCATCATTAGTGTTAAGTTTGTATGTGTGTGTGCGTGGTGAGGATAGGTTCAGATAAACCATCAGCCAGAGAAGTAACCATACAATTAGATAAGTGTCCAACAAAGTATGTGGGCTTGACTAGAAGATATTTCATGTTTAGAAAAAAACAACACCTACACTAATTAGCTAAGCTGTATATGGGAGTAAAGCATGTAGGAGTCCCACAATTCTAAGCTTGCATGGACTGTGTCCCTTTTCAAACTCCATAGCCAAAGATGCCAAGAAGAACATTGAAAGGCAAGCCCCCAGAAGACATTAACTGGGCTGGGCCATAGGAATGAAAAGTTTATATAAAAAACTTGATCTGGGTCCTGGCGGCTCATGTCATAATCATAGTTTGAAGTCAGCCTGAGAAGGTCTGTGAGACTTATTTCCAATTAACTAACCAGAAGCTAGCCTTGAGTAAAAAAGCCTTGAGAAAAAAATAAGCCTTGAGCAAAAAAGTGAGAATGCAAGGCCCATAGTTCAAGTAATCAGTACCAGCACAAAAACGAAAACCAAAAAAAGCCCCAAATGCTATGAATTAGGTTTATTGAACTTGAGCTTGGAAATGGACAACCTTATAGGCAATAACAAACAACAACAGAAATAGGTTTAGATTCTAACACATGAGAATAAAATTAAATATCAAGAGGTCTTTCCTTAGTTTTAAGGTTGATAAGTGGTCCTTAAATTAGGATGGTTTGTGTGCTTTCAGCTAGCTGGGAGGCAGATCTGGATAACTTGGGCATTGCTGTCCCCAGTCTACATTGCTGAGAATGCTTCAAAGTGCTTGCCGCAATCCATTATTGAACATTAAGAGGCAGCCAGTGCCTCTGTGGTTATAAGGCTACCTTCAAGGTATTGTTATCATTTATAGAGATCTGAACATAACAAAGGAGCGCTTTTTTAAGAGCCAGTGTTAGAACCAAATGCTGTTGGCTCATGTCTGTAATCTCAGCTACTTAGAAGCTGAGATCTGAGTATCTGGGTTCAAAACCAGCCAGGCAGAAAAGTCTGTCAGACTCTTATATCCAATTAACCAGCAAAAAGCTGGAAGTGGAGGTGTAACTCAAGTGGTAGAGTGGCAGCCTTCAGTGAAAAAGCTAAAGGAAAGTTTTCTTGCTCTGAGATCAAGACTCAGTATTGTGATGGTAGGTGTGTGTGTGTGTGTGTGTGTGTGTGTGTGTGTGTGTGTGTGTGTGTGTGTGTGTGTGTGTGTGTGTGTGTGTGTGTGTGTGTGTGTGTGTGTGTGTGTGTGTGTGTGTGTGTGTGTGTGTGTGTGTGTGTGTGTGTGTGTGTGTGTGTAGAGGGGAGGGGTGGAGACCAGTGTTGGAAACTTTAGCAGCCAGCTAGGATCTTTCCCAAAGGTGGATTCAATGCAAACTTACACAGGTAATGAAGATTCTGTTCCCCAGTTGTAACATAACCAAGCCCTTGATGAAGTATTAGTCTAGGTAGATGGTAACATTGGAGATTGGAGTGTTTGGTACCCCACCCTGACTGTTACGTCTGTTCCTAAATGCTACTTTCTTTTTTTTTTTTTTTTTTTTTTTTTTGTTGGTCATGGGGCTTGAACTCTGGGCCTGGGCGCTGTCCCTCAGCTCTTCAGCTCAAGGCGAGTGCTCTACCACTTGAGCTACAGCGCCACTTCCGGTTTTCTGGTGGTTTATTGGAGATAGGAGTCTCACAGTCTTTCCTGCCCGGGCTGGCTTTGAACCGCGATCCTCAGATCTCAGCCTCCTGAGTAGCTAGGATTACAGGCGTGAGCCACCAGCGCCCGGCTTAAATGCTACTTTCTTAAATAAAGATATGGCATGAAAAAAAAAAAAAAACAAGCAAACAATGCTTTTCCCTTCCAACACCGTGGATAACTACTAAGCACACAATCAGTGTTACGTAAGTTAATTCTTTAAGTTTAATCAGCCCTTTATAAAACTTCCCAATTAGTAAAAGTTGGCTTATTTTACTAGCCTTAAACATTGGTCACAATGAAAACAAGACATTCTAAAAAAAAAAGCAATCACATAAGAGTTCATAGTAATTTACAAGTGGATGGTATACATAGACACAGAGGTAGAAGTTCACTTTTACAATGTTCCACTAATACACATATACCAAATTCAAGGCACAAAAGTTTGCTTTACAAAAAAATACTGTAAAAAATGCCATTTGCTGTTCCAGAATGTGAATGTTCCAAAGAAATCTTTACACCCTTTTGTAAATACTCCCATGGAATATGATTTTCCCCCTCACTAATCATAGTTGGCACAAAAATGGGGACTTTTTAATGAAGTTCCTGTTTTTAGAGACTGTTCTTTGCAGAGCTGCTATGTATTCTAGGTAAGAGTCAACCCCAAACGCGACCCATAGCAACTCCCTGAGGAAAGGGCACTTTCTAGGTGCATCAGAAGTCACAGGTAGAAATTGTATGATCTTTTAGATATGTAGGTCTTCAGATGCTTAATGAAGTGTTTCAGAGATATGAATTTAAAAGTCAGCAATACTTCAGTCATTATAAGGTTAAGAAAGAGACCTTTACTATAATGCTCAGACATTATTTACTTCAAACTGATGGAGATTTAAAAATGTCTTTTTAAAAGATACAAATACCAGGAAAAAGCTCTGTAAAACTTTAGAAAACATGACAAAATATAGTGCTATCAGTCCTTGAAGTTGCAAGGATGTCAGTGGGTTAGAGTTTAACAATGAGAAAAATTCAGAAAAATCATATACAGGAAACGTACTGTAGTTATCATTTCTAGACCTTTTGTTCATCAAAGAAAAAAAATAACAATGGCCCAAAGATTTCATACAGTGCTTGTCAAAGATTGAAATGGTTTTAGGGTCCTATCTTAAATGACCCTGTTGGCAACAAGTTACGCTCACTTATTTTACTGATCACATTTCCCAAGTATTCTATCAGTTAATTTATACTTTATTATTTTTTTTAAAAAAGGTTGATTAAGAAAAGTCAACATGGATTAGACCCCAGAGAATGTCATTAACGCTGATGTGCACTGGACTGAAATATCTTGGTCATCTTCTGATAGAAATGATATTCCATACAAAAAGATTCTTAGATTCCATTTTTTGCTTCATTATTGTTTGTGGCTTGTTTCCTTTGAGCAATAAAGGGGTACATACACTTGTCTGCTCCTAGGAACCGATACATGCACACAACTGCTTCAAAAGGTAGGATGCTGAAAAGGAAAGTCACAATTAGCAAACCCCAAATCTTATATTAATAAAAACCCTTAGTCATAAAGAGTGAAATCATGTCATTTGCAGGAAAATGGATGGAAGTAACTACATACTAAGTAAAGTAAGCCAGACTGAGAAATCTGTCACATGTTCTTCCTTACATGAAGAATCCAGTCCTTGAAAACCAAAGACAAGCCAGGCGCCAGTGGCTCATACCTGTAATTCTAGCTACTCAGGAGGCTGAGATCTGAGGATCACGGTTCAAAACCAGCCTGGGCAGGAAAAGTCAGTGAAACTCTTATCTCTAATAAACCACTCAGAAAACCAGAAGTGGTGCTGTGGCTTAAGTGTTAGAGTGCTAGGCTTGAGCTGAAGAGCTCAGGGACAGCGTCCAGGCCCAGAGTTCAAGCCCCATAACTGACAAAAAAAACCAAAACCAAAAACAAAAACAAAAAGAAATCAAAGACAGAAGATTGGGTTGTAACTCAACGGGTACAGTGCCTGCTTAGCAAGCACCAAGGATCCTCAAGTTCAAATCCCAATGCCATAAAACAAAATGAACAGTAAATGAATGTAAAACGAAATGAATGTAAAACAGGTTCTGTTTAGGGGAGGGTACTAGCTGGAGGGCAAAAGAAAAGGGCATAGGACTGTGAATATGGCTGAAATATTTTATAAACATATGAAAATAGAATAATGAAATCTGTTGAAAGTATTCCTAGAAGGGCCAGGGAGGTCAGGGGGAGTGTTAGAGATGGGTTTGATTAAAATACATGATGTTTATCCATAGAAACATTACAGCAAAAGCACTGTTAAATGCTAGTTGTATAAAGATCTCAGGCAAGAAGTATCTGGTCAATGAGGAAAGCCCTCATACTTACCTCTTCATGAAGGTCACGATGTACATGAGGCGCGGGGTGCAGATCATGGGCTGGTCGGTCAGAATGGCCTTCATGGCCTGCTTCACACAGTAATCAGGCTTCAGAGGGGGCAAAAAAGGCTCGATTTCTTTCCTAAAAGATGTTCAAATAATATATGTATTATATATCATGTATATATAAAATATATATAATATATACCTTGAGAATGTTGAAAATACATTAAAATAATAAGTGTGACATTATCTGAGTGGAAGGACTTGGAGAATATTGTTTTCTTTATGGTGCTAATTTTCCTACTATGAACACATTTTATTTGCATCATCTGGAAAGGAAGTAAGGAAAAAATAAAATTGGCTTGCTTTTGTGTAAAGTGAGAAAATCATGTTTTTAAAATGCTTCAAGAGGTATGTTTTCTAACAAACCTTAAGTGAAGTTTTTAGTATTGGGTATAGTTCACTAGCCATAACCTTTTCCAGGGTTGTTAACAATTCCAATTATTTAGGATGGCTTATTAGGGAAACCTAAAGTAAATTTTTAGGACCCTCTAAGACGAAGGGCACACAAAGACAAGCTGCCATCAACTGGTCCATTAACTTCCATGTTAAATAATAAAACTACAGCCTACTCCTCACTCTTCATTATCCCACCACAGCTTTGGATGCCTGCATCTGCCATTTTGTTAAATAGGAAGCAGAGCTCCTCAGGAACCCTAGCAAGTGGTTCCAACACACATTGAGAGGAGTTAAAAAAATGGAGCTAACACATTCCCAGGGACCCATGGAACCTACAGGTGCATGTCAAGAGGCAGAACTAGACGTCATTTCTCTGGGGATCAAAACCATGGCCTCACACAGGCTAACTCTAAGTCTGTGCTCCACACTTGAGCTACCTCCTCAGCCTTGAGACTTGATGTCTCAATCCAGACTTGGTGCTGGCTTACGGTTGGAATGCCTTAAATTACCCTCTCCCTCCTTGACCATTTGCCTGGTTCCGTTTGTGTTAAGTATGGTCACAGTCATCAGAGAACTGGTTGGTTACCTTCCTTTGCCTTGCAAAGGAAGTCAGCATGGCTTCAACACTTATCTTCTTAATGATTCATGGCTGTGTTTATTATGTGAGCTCAAGTGAGATGTCACTTGGCAGTTATATTCCCATATGCCTCCTTTCTAAGTGTGTGGGTATTTCATTTCATTTTTAGTAAATCTAAATGGTTCCTCTCATTCTGTCAGAATGAATCTAGTTATATACACTTACTGCAACAAAAGTAGTTTCCAAATCTGGAGTAGGATATTTAAATTCTTTTTAGAAAAAGGCATATTGCTTGCTCATCTGTGACAATGACATTGTTTCATATCCAAACTAAAATCACATCAAGGACTTTTCTTTTCGAGTCCTTACTTAAAACATGAATACTAAGAAACAAAAGGATGCAGCTTCTTTTATTTTTTTCAAAGCCACTTCCTACCTGATCTTTCTGAATTAGTTTTTGCAAGTTATTATGAGTGTGTTACTACTTTGGTAGATATATATATATACACACACATATATATACATATATATATATATACACATATAAATGTTACATTTCAGTTTTATGAGTCTTGAACAATAAAAACCACAAGTTAATTGACAAATGCTAGTTAAAATGAAAGACCAACAGATGGTCCACTTGCACACCTTCTACCAATATTACTTGATCAAACACAAGATAGGTTCCCACTCACCTGATTCGGCAGCCTCTGAACATGCCAGTGTCTACAAGGTAAGGGCAAACCAAGGTGGTTTTAATTCCATCCTTTTCTGCAGCTTTTAGCTCATGGCTCAGCGATTCATGAAAACCCACAACTCCAAATTTACTGGCACAGTAATCCTGAATGAGTGGGGAGAGAGAACAGAAATGCTAAATGTATGTACAAATCCCCAAACCACCTGAAGCCTTTCCTGGTTCAAATGGGTAGATATGAGCAATAAAAGGTTACAGGTAACAAGTGAAGAAAAAGAAGCCATTTTAAAAGACATATATCTGATGGGGTTCAGTGCAGAAAGAACAGCAGAAACAGATGAACATTTTTTTTTTTTGCCACATCAACTAAGTATCACATTACTTTAGGAAGTTACCACAAAGGACTCTATGAAAGCTAACAGGCTGAAGTTAAAAATACAGAGAAGTTCACTTTGATGTGCCTGGAAAATTTACAAATAGGCTCTTGTTTAGTAAAGGAGACTGAAAAAACCTGTTTGCTTAAATTAGTGCAAGAAGAACAAAGACAATTCTACCTCAGATTATAAGTTATTATGATCTGACTTTCTTTTTAGAGCAAAGCTAAAATGAAAAAAAAAAATAACCATACCATGTAAACTAAACTACAGCTAAATCTAAGGACACATGAAATCGAGAAAAAAAATTGCCTATGACTCAATTTAAAGTTTGGGAATAGAAATATAAATCCATTTATTCAGTGTCCTTTTATACATATGTTTTCAATTTTATATGCATCCACAGGGCTCACAGCAAGAACAATATATGCATACACACATCACATGAATATGGCTAAGAAAGGGTTCGATGAAACCCAGTTTTACAAAATTACAGTGCGGGGCACCTGACATTGGCCATAAGGACCTTATCTGATGAATTAATAAAAGGGAGCTCATTTTCTGGCAGGTTAAGCAAAACAAAATGTGAATCTCATCCTAGCTACTCAGGAGGCTGAGATCTGAGGATCATTGTTCAAAACCAGCGCAGGCAGCAAAGTCTGTGAGACTCTTATCTCTAATTAACCACCAGAAAGCTGGAAGTGGCTCTATGGCTCAAGTGGTAGAGCACTGAAGAGTCTGGGGACAATGCCTAGGGCCAGAGTTCAAGCCTCCTGACTGATTAAAAAAAAAATAATAAATCTCTGGCCTTAGTTCATGTCCCTCCATGGTTGTATTCATGACCCTGCATCTTCACCATCATCGTGTGAGGCTGCATGGTGCACACTGGCCCTTCTCTTGCGTTGCTGTTTTGCTTAACTAGCATAGGTGATTTTAAGAGGTAGAGTCATTTCATTTTACCAGCAATTCCTGAGTTACTAGGAAATGTCATCCACGTACCATGCCAGCAGAGAACTTTTTCAAGTGTGTGATATTTCTGTGATGTATCCATAACAAGTTAAACATAGTGAGGAAATGCTTAATATGTGACAAACCTCAACGCCGGCAGTACTGAACAATCCCAAGGAACTTGCAACTGTCACAATGTGACCATGATTAATCTCCAGCATTGTTGGAAGAAAGGCTTTCGTGGTCTGAAAGAAAAGTTTAGATTCAAGTTTTAGAAGTGACATCATGTGTATCCTTTAGACTCCAAGATCACAGCACAAACTCTGACCCATACATAATGTTACATTTCCTAATTCATTTAAAAATATTTTCCATGATCAAAAAGAGAAGATCCTTTAAGTGTCTGGTTAACCTAGTACCATGTCATTGGCATGACACGCCTATTATAAGCCATGACCAACAAGAGTGCAACACAAGAGCTCTGGGGATGATGTCCAGAGATGAAAAGAAAGCCATTAGTAGATGGCTCCTTATCACCTTTCAAGTGATAGTTATCTGCTAATCTGAACTACTTCCAGGCCAGAGATCTTTCTATGATCCTGACACTTCAGAGCAGTCATTTGTTCTGCGCAGACCTCCAGCCTACCTGATGCCTAACATCTTCCTTACAACTGGGTCTCAAAGGTGGCAGACTCATAAATGACAACCCCTTCTAGCCTTGTCCTGCAGCATCTGAAGTTTACCGTCAACTGTACTAGCAGGACATGAAATATTTTAGAACGTAAAAACCAATAAAAGCACAGAACTGTTTTGGTCTGTTTGTTTGGTTTGCCGGTCCTGGGACTTGAACTCAGGGCCTGGGTACTGCCTCTGTGCCTCTTTGTGCTCAAGGCAAGCACTCTACCACTGAGCCACCTTCCCAGTCCTCACCTGGATAGTTTTATTGCAGAAAAGAGTCTCATGGACTTTCCTGCCTGGGCTGGGTTTGAGCCCCTATCCTCAGATTTCAGCCACAGGAGTACCTAGGATTACAGGCATGTGCCACTGGCTCCCGGCTGCACAGAACTGCTTTAATGAAAAGAAGTATTACAATGTTGTACTGATGAGTACTTTGTACCATTCTGAAGCATCACCCTCCACTGTGGGGGCCAGAAGGGGACTCTCCCACACAGGCAGGAAACTGGCCACCGAGGGTACAGAGTACATGACAGGCCTATATAGGTGGAAAATCAGAGGCGGTACTGATTTGTAACTCACTTAATTCTTTCCCCTCCTGTCTCTTGCCTTAAAAATACAAGGCAGTATTAAAAAAAAAGATCCTTCAAATTGTTTAAGATCTATTAACTATTCAACCAGGCTTCCAACAGTTTTATTATCTGCTTCTTAAAAGAAAGCAATGAAGAGAAATCTGTCTACTATTGAGTTATAGTCTACAGACAACACAGCTTCCCATGATTTATGAAGTTAAAAAAACAAAACACAACAGACTTAAAGAAGAGCTGCCTTCTCTTCTTAGAGAACTTCCTGGCTAAGGTATCACTGAGTTTGTACATGCATTTCTCATTTGTTATGATAACTTCTTGTCCAAGATCTAAAATAGTGATCCCATTAATTCTGAAGCATTTCCATGCTTTAATCCATAGGAACAGTTGCCAGAAGAATCTCTGGAAAGTGTTTCAAGGTCTTGCCCAGTCTGGAGTGATCACACAGCATCTGTTATCCCAATTCATACTACTTTTTTCCTGAGCTTCCTAACTTGAATCAATAATTCTTTTTTTTTTTCTGCCAGTTCTGGGGCTTGAGCTCAGGGCCTAGGCACTGTCCTTGAGCTTCCGTTACTCAAGGCTAGCATGCTACCATTTGGTTCACAGTGCCACTTCTGGCTTTTTCTGTTTAAATAGTACTGAGGAATCGAACCCAAGTCTTCATGCATGCTAGGCAAGCACTCTACCACTAAGCCACATTCCTAGCCTCCATAATTCTTATCTGTGTACTTTTATCCATAAACACTTCTCGGATAGTCTACTCTTACTTCCATTTAAATAGTTTCACGCATTTTAAGTGTTTTATATTAATTATATCACAAGAGTCTCCCAATAATCCTTTATTGAAAGTGTTTTGGCTAAAGATTAAACCCAAGGCCTTGTGCATAACAAGCAGATTCTTTGCCACTAAGCTAAAACTCCCAAATGGTTTTTGTTATTGTTGGCCATGGGGCTTGAACTCTGGGCCTGGGCGCTCTCCCTTAGCTCTTCAGCTCCAGGAAAGCGTTCTACCACTTTAGGCACTATGCTACTTCCAGTTTTCTGGTGGCTTATTGGAGATAAGAGTCTCATGGACTTTCCTGCCCAGTCTGGCATTAAACCACAAACCCCAGCTCTCAGCTTCCTAAGTAACTAGGATTACAGGCATGAACCATTGGCACCCAGCCCCAAATGTATTTTTTAACATGATTCTAGACCATCTTGATTTTGTTTATATTTTCCCTAAGATATACAGTCAGTACCATTGACCTGAGCATATAATTATGTTTCCTGTCCAGTCTTCTGTTATAGTGGAGTCTTATGCTGTGACAGGCATGGCAGTAGAAAGCACAGAATTGTTCGATGGGTCCAAGTTTTGTTTTTGATTTTTTTTTAAGTCAGTGCTTCCTGCTTGCCAGGGAGGTATTCTAGTACTTGAGCCATGCCTCCAGCCTTTCTTGCTCTGATCAGTTTTAGATAGGGCCTTGATTTTTTATCCAGGCTAGACACTGCTAACTGGGATGACAATCACACAGCAAATTTTTGTCTGGGCTGCCCTTGAACCAGTGCTCCTAATCTCCATCTCCAAAGTAGTTAGGATTAAAGGCATGTGCTCTGGTGATCAGGTCAACTGTGTCTTTTTGTAGTGGTGAATGGTAAGAGGGATATTATGAGAGTATTATTTTAGTCTGCCTGATACCCAAAAAAGCCAAGAATTGGTCCTTATAGATCATTATGGTCAACTTCAGGTTCTATAATTCACATATGGCAATTATATCAGAGAGTTAAAATAATGTGACACAAGGAACTTACATAATCCAATATAAAAAGAAAATGTATCCTTAATCAACTCTGTAAGTCTTCTTTTATGTATTTAGTCTAGACTAATTGTCCCCAGATGAGATAAAAAGGATAAAATTAATTATTGATGTTACCAGAGATTATTTCTAAGGAGAGATGCTCCTAGACTTACATTAGGTTATGTTCTAATAAGCTCATCATAAACCGAAAAGCTTGAAAGCCCAAAGTGCATTTAATACATCAAAGCTACCAAATACTATGGCTTAGCCTACTTACACATGTTCAGGTCATTTGCATTAGCTATAGTTGGGCACCATGCCACGATCATACCAGCTAGTACCATTAGCCCAAGAAAAGATCAAAATTTAAAGTAGAGTATCCACTGATGTACTGTTGCTTTCAAGCCATCACACACACACACAAACACAAAATCCCAAGTTTGCACCACTGTCACTTGGGAGGACCATCTATATTAAAAGTAAAATTTTGTTAATGCAGAGTTCATCTTATTATTATTTTTAAATCTTTAACAAAGGTTAAATACTAGGACTTAATATTAAATTCTAGCTGGGTGCTGGAGGTTCACCCTTATAATCCTAGCTACTCAGAAGTCTGAGATCTGCCCAAGTGCTGGTGGAGCAAGCCTGTAATTTTAGCTACTCAGGAGGCTGAGATCTGAGGACCACTGTTCAAAGCCAGCCTAGGCAGGAAAGTCCGAGGAACTCTTATCTCCAATTAACCACCAGAAAACCAGAAGTGGCATGTGGCTCAAATGGTAGAGCACTTGCCTTGAGCTGAAAAGCTCAGGGTCGATGTCTAGGCCCAGGGATCAAGCCCCACAACTGACAAAAGAAAAAGAAAAAAAAGTCTGAGATCTGAGAATCGTGGTTTGAGGCCAGCCTGGGCAGGAAAGTTTGTGAGACTTTTATCTTCAATTAACCACCAGATAAACAGAAGTGGCACTATTGTTCAAAGTGGTAGAGCACTAGCCTTGAGCAAAAAAGCTCAAAAGGCCTCAAGTTCAAGCCCCATGACCACTACCACCATCAATAACAACAAAAATAAATAAAAATTAAATCCTAAGAAACTGCATATAATCTAAAATACCAGTAAAAAATGACTTGTTGGCAACCTGACAAATCTGAGTCACAGATGGGCTCGCTTCCACGGACAGCATCCACTCTAACTGCAGCAGTGGCTGCTCACCAGAGTGGGCTAGTTCTAATGAGTTCCCTGCATTCATACGCGATGGTCCTGCTTGTAGGTGTTACATGACTAACCAGATCCCCAACATCACATAAAGGCAGGTGATGGAAGATTAACAAGTTCCTAAGTGTGTTTTAAGTTTAATTTGTTGCAATCTTTTGACACTGATTAATGTTCCCTCTGTTCCTCTGAAATGGGTCTAGGTATATTAACTTAGTCATTTATCCATTCAACAACTACTTCTGGACATTTGTTACATGCCTGGCCATATAGTGATGGGTAAATCAGGAGCTAGTCTCATTTCTTTTTATTTTTTACTTTTTTAATTGGTCATGGGGCCTGAACTCTGGGCCTGGGCACTGTCCTTCAGCTCCACCACTTGAGCCACAGAGCCACTTCCAGCCTTTTCTTCTTATGTGGTACTGAGGAATCAAACCCAGGGCCTCATGCATGCAAGGCAAGCACTCTACCACTGAGCCAACTTCCCAGCCCCTCTCATTTCTATCTTTAAGAAAAATTTATACTCACTGGCATAGATAGCATATATGTATATACGTGAATTGCAGCATCTGGCTGCAATAGATAGCATATAGATGATTGATAGATAGAATGCATACACACATACACACACACACACACACACACTCATATACTTGAATTGCAGCATCTGGCTCTCACTGGCATTTAACTGTCTTAAATCAGTATACATCAAATGCAAACTAGTTGGTTGTACTTTATCTCTCATACAATCAAGTGCTGTGATATCTACCTTAAAAACTTGGGTCTCAGGGCTGGGAAGGTGGCTCAGTGGTAGAGCGCTTGCCTTGCATGCCTGAGGCCCTGGGTTTGATTCTTCAGTACCACATAAGCAAAAAGAAAAAAGCCAGAAGTGGCGCTGTGCCTCAAGTGGTAGAGCACTAGCCTTGAGCTGAAGAGCTGAGGGACAGTGCCCAGGCCCAGAGTTCAGGTCCCACGACCAGACCCCCCCCAAAAAAACAAAAACAACAACAACAAAAAAAAACTTGCGTCTGTTTCTGCTCCTACCCCTCTTTCCCAACACCTAAGGTTGTTTGGAAGGGAGTTAAGCTATAGGTTTTATTGTTAAAACAACAACAAACAAGAAAAACAAATAATCCAATATGGTTATAGAACTGTGCATTAAAAATATTGTTCTGGGAAATACTTTAAGTAGCTAGTAAAAAGCGTAATACAAGCCAGGCACTGATGGCTCACACCTGTAATCCTACCTACTCAGAAGGTTGAGATCTGAGGATTGTGGTTCACTGCCAGCCTGGGCAAGAAAGTCTGTGAGATGCTTATCTCCAACAAACAACCAAAATGCCAGAAGTGGAGCTGTGGCTCATGTGGTAGAGTGCTAACCTTGAGCAAAAAAATACAGGATAGTTCTCAAGTCTGGAGTTTAAGCCCCAGGACCCCCACTCCTGCTCCCCCCCCCAGCACATCACCCCCCCCCGCCCCGCACATACACAGTGTGACACAGGTTGGTTATTTGTTTAAATTAAAACAAAAGAGGGACCTTAAAATATTTACATAAGTAGTGAGTCAATGTTCAATTTAAAATATGTGTTTTCTTGCTGCATCAGAGGTAACTTTGGCCTTCTGTATAAATGAAATCTAACATCTCTTTGCATGTTTTACATTTCAAGACAAAGGCATATGTTCTTTATTTAAAAGGCTCACCAATCATAGGTAATATTACAATTGCTACACCAATTCGTAACAATAGCAACAACATGCTGTTAGAGAAACAAGGGTATAAAATACGTCACTCAAGGCCACACAGTCAGCCTTGGAGCCCAGCCTGAATGTCAATGGTCCTACTGGGTGTTGTGCAAAGGCAAAAAGCAAACTTGGGATGAACATCTCTGCCAAGTCCACCAGGGTCCCTTTTAAGTCAGTGCTCAGGGCTCCTGCTGAAGCCCACGTGACTACGCACTAGGCTGTTAATCATTTCCTTGCTGCCTGAATGGATGTGAGCAATTACTGCCTATGCATTATTTCCAAAGCAAACTCCCGCCTCAGGTCTGGAGTATGTTATTAAATAAACTTTGATCAGCCTCCTTACTTTGCAAGGAAAGTGCTGCAAATGGGTCACTAGAAAGCATCATATTTTTCAGTATTTTCCCCAACTCTCCTCACTAGTTTTCCTTTCTAACTACTCTTGCCCTCAACAGTCTGATAGATGACATCTGCGATAGCACAGCATATTCTGTCCTTGACACAGCTTGACAGCACAAAGAAACCTGGCACTTTGCAATGAATTATTAATGTGCACAAATATTGTAGCACGTATGGGGGGGGACCAGCAAAAGGTGAAGTGCCAGTTGCCATGACACCAGTCAGTTCAAGCTAAGGTTCATGATCTTTAACTCTGTCTCAAAGAGTCGTGAGAAGAACCTTTAGGGCATATCTGTAATGAACACCCCAACCGCTTAAGCACAAATTCATTCGTGTGCTGCTGTGGGGGATGTGGCTCTGAAAGGGACCACTTAGACATGTCACTGACCAACAGGACTGCTGTGTTCAATGATGGATTTTCTAGATCAGGGCTTAGCAACTAGGGATGGGATCTCCACAAGCAGGGCATCTGGTCAGTCTCTAGAATGGTGGTTGGCAAGGTTTACGAGATCCAGACCAAAGTCAGAGAACTGTACTCCATTGCCATCTCCTCTATTCAGACATCTAGAAGACCAAGGAGGAAATGTAGTGCTTTATCAGGAAAAGCGGAGCGATCCCTATTTGTATCAGGAGGCTTTACAGTGTTTAGAGTTAGAACGGAGCCAAGAATTTTGTTTGAAAAAAAAGTCTCTCCTAATAATTGACACTGTACAATGTGAAAGTAGAACGGCTTCGATATAATCTGGCAGCAATTAGCAGATTCTGTGTGACTAACAAGGAGAAAGATACTGACCAGATGAATTGTACTCATAAATTGTTATGTTGAGTTGAAACTTTTGTACAACTGCTTAATTATGGCAAAATGTTTTAGAAAAAAAAAGCAAAAAGGATATTCAAATGGACACTGCCACCCAGGAGGCATGCTGAATAAGTCCAGTATGTGTATGGCATGTCAGGGCTCCTCTCTAGAGCCCTAGGCCTTCTGAGAGGTAACTGTAAAGGTCACTTTCACAAGACGAGCAAGGCCTTCTTCAACAGAAGTGCAAGTGACTGCACATAGGCATGGCATGTCATAGTTGGAAAAATCTTTGAAAGTTAGGTTTACGCCAAATTAACTTCCAACAGTTCCGACCTCCAGATCACTCTTGGTGCTCTTAATGACAGACTGTGTGGGGCAGAGCCTGCAGCTGCAGCGTCAGGACAAATTAGCCGAATGTTAAACAAAAGAGAATGTAAAGATCTGTGGTATCCAGCCAAGTCTGACTTTTGAAATTTTGAGACAGCTGACATCTTAGATGGGTAGGTGTAACACCCACAGTGCATTTCCCATATCTGTAAGCAATCCCAGGTTCACAGACAGTAAGAGAAGGCACAGTTAATTTGTCTCAGGAGGAAAAGGCTTCATTCTATATTTTTTAGTACATTTGCATGAATAACGTGTGACAGATTTAACAAAAGGCATCTTTTTAAAAATTTTTTTTAATTTTTTTTTTTTTTTTTGTCAGTCATGGGACCTGAACTCTGGGGCCTGGGCGCTGTCCCTCAGCTCTTCAGCTCAAGGCTAGTGCTCTACCACTTGAGCCACTTCACAACTTCCAGCTTTTTCTGCTTATGTGGTAATGAGGAACTGAACCCAGGGCCTCATGCATGCAAGGCAAGCACTCTACCACTGAGCCACCTTCCCAGCCCCTTAAAATTGTTTTTTGTTGTTGTTGTTGTTTTTGTTAATTGTTTTTAAGTGTTTGTCTCTTAGGTGAATGTCCAAGAAACAGAGCAGACATTCATCTCCAAAGAAGATGATAAATTATATTGTATTGGGAAATGGGTTATCACCACCAGCATATACAGAATACCATTTCTTTTTCTTTTTTTTTTGGGTCCAGTCGTGGGGCCTGAACTCTGGGCCTGGGCGCTGTCTCTCAGCTCTTCAGCTCAAGGCTAGCGCTCTACCACTTAAGCCACAGTGCCACTTCCGGCTTTTTTTCTTTTTGCTTATGTGGTGCTGAGGAACTGAACCCAGGGCCTCATGCATGCAAGGCAAGCACTCTACCACTGAGCCACCTTCCCAGCCCCTACCATTTCTTTTTGTTTGTGTTGGTCATGGGGCTTGAACTCTGGGCCTGGACACTGTCCCTCAGCTCTTCAGCTCAAGGAGAGTGCTCTACCACTTGAGCCACAGCACCACTTCTGGTTTTCTGGTGATTAATTGACAATAAGACACAGACTTTCCTGCCAGGGCTGACTTTAAACCACAATCCTCAGATCTCAGCCTCCTGAGTAGCTAGGATTATAGGCATGAGCCACCAGCGCCCGGCTTGAGAGTACCATTTCTGCTGGTTTAAGGCTTTTTCAAATCTCCAAATGACAGTATTATATACAACTTGTGAGGGGGGAAAAAAGAATACTATCAAGACTGGCCTGGACCAAGAACTTAAGTAGAAATGTTTACCTATGGGTTCTGCTCCTCTGACAGAAAACAATTTGTTTTTGCTCCTTACTGGTGATACTACCAGAGGAACTTATCTTTATCAGGATCACAAAGGAATATTCTCTTGCTTATTTATAAGGCTAAAATGACATCTGGTGGTACTCTTCTGAGACCTAGAAAATTATGTGTGTGTGTTGATGCTGGTACTGAGGCTTGAATTCAGGGCCTTGTGTTCTTGCTCAGATTGTCTATGCACCCACTGGTGCTCTACCATTTGAGCCATGCTTCTAGTCCGGCTTTTTTGCTGGTTAATTGGATATGGGAATCTTCTGGACTTTTCTGCCTGGGCTGACTTTGAACTTCCATCCTCCAAGTCTCAGCTTCCTAAGTAGCTAGGATTACAGCTGTAAGCCACTGGCACCGAGCAAAAAAATGGTAATATTCTGCCAGGTACTGGTGGCCCAGGCCTATAATCCAAACTACTCAGGAGGTTGAGATCTGAGGATTGAGGTTCAAAGCCAGCCCAGGGAGGAAAGTTTATGAGACATTTATTTCCAATTAACTACCAGAAAGCCAGAAATGGAGCTGTGGCTGGAGTAGCAGAGTGCTAGCCTTGAACAAAAAACTCAGGGACAGTGCACAGGCCCTGAGCTCAAGCCCCAGAACAGGGACAAAAAAGAAAAAAGGAAAGAGTGACATACTACCAGCTGCCCCTGTGTAAGTTCTCTTAATTTTGCAGATTTAAAGGTAGATGCTAAATAAATATAATGACTATATTTTCAAAAGTTTACTTTGCTCACAGATAATACTATTTGCCAAAAGCAGTATTTCCTACAAAATCTTTGAGTGATAAAAGCCTAAATCTGTACTTGCTAGCAATTCTGCCTTTATTTTATCTGCAGTTGACAAAAGAAATTCTAATATTTACAAGGCTACCCAATAGCCTTTGCTCTTTATTTTTTTATTTTTATTTTTATTTTTTTTGGGGGGGTCCAGTTGTGGGGCCTGAACTCTGGGCCTGGGCGCTGTCCCTCAGCTCTTCAGCTCAAGGCTAGTGCTCTACCACTTGAGCCACAGAGCCACTTCTGGCTTTTTTCTTTTTGCTTATGTGGTGCTGAGGAATTGAACCCATGGCCTCATGCATGCAAGGCAAGCGCTCTACCACTGAGCCACCTTCCCAGCCTCTCTTTTTTTTAAATGTGTGTGTGTGTGTGTGTGTGTGTGTGTGTGTGTGTGTGTGTGTGTGTGTGTGCAGACACACACATACACCAGACAGGAGCTTGAAAATTTAGGGCCTAAATGCTGTCCCTGAGCTATTTGCTCAAGGCTAGCATGCTACCATTTGAGCCACAGCTCTATTTCTGGAGTCTCATGTACTTTCTTTCCTGGGCTGGCTTTGAACTGTGATCCTCAGATCTTAGCCTCCTAAGTAGCTATGATTATAGGCATGAGCTACTGGTGCCTGGCTAGTTTTGAAATAACAGGAAAGTTTCCTGACAAGCTGTGCAATAGAAACACAAGATACTGACATCTAGAACTACTCTCTCCAGGTCAAAATGTACATTTTAGTTTAGGTTGAGAAAAAAACATTTTCTTGAGATATATGGGAGACACTAAAGAATATGTCAAGAGTTAATTTTGTACCCATGTTACTTTTACCATCCTTTAACAATTTATTATTGTGAGGCTACAGGGATTAGTTTAACATTTGAACAGCATCAGCAGTTAATACTTAACACACATGCACAAGAATACTCCTACAGTTGCCTTGCAACCAAGAAGCTAATAAAAGAGCTAGGCTTTTCAAATGAACACCTAGATGATGACACCAGTAATTATTCAGCAAAAATAAATGCTTCATTAACTTGTCTTCCCACTGTTAAAGGACGGGGTGAATCTACCCCAGGGCAGAAACTCAGATTCCAATATTCCCTGACATTTTAGGGCTTGCTATGAAGAAATGCCAGAAACGAGAGGACTTAAAAGTCACTGTATCCAAAAAGTACATTGGTCTTTGAAATCTAGAAACCCACAGGTCCTGACTACTAATTACTTAACCTTGTTTTTGTTATTTGACCTCTTTCGATGTAGATTTAATTCATTTGTGAGACAAAACAAAACAACTCTAAGGGGTTGTTTGGTGGGGTTTTTTTTTTAGCTCAAAAAGTTATGAGTTATATTCAAGAATTCTTTAATTCTTTCAATTCCTACCAGGCATTTCAAAATACAAGTCTTAACACCAAGGCATTACTTAAGTGTCTTGTAAATGACTCAATAAGGGATCAACTCCATTAGTGCAGTTGCTAGCATCTGGTGATCAGTTAAAAAAAAAAGTCTACTCATTAAATATTTATATGTTGTCATGGCTGAACATAGGATAACTTGAATTCATGTCTCTTGTCTGTGTGAAAGTCACTGTTTTTCTGTTTTACTTGAGTCTGGCAGCTCAGTGCATTAGAAGAGATGATGACAGGCTGCTTGGAAGGCTGTTTCCCCTCATCGTTTCCTGCATGGACTCTAGATGATCAAAGGAGAGTTCTAGGATCTCCTCTAGGCTCAGGATCTTCCACCAACTTTAATAACTCTTTATGGAATAGTGAAAATAACCTTCAAAATTGCAGCCAAACCACCTGTCCAACAAGAGGTTGTCATTAATCCCTTTGTCTTATCTCAAACTCACATTGCTTTTAAAAACTGTAATAAAGACAGATCTTGTAAAGGGCAGAGGCTTCGGTCCTGCTTTAGAAGTAGAAGCCACTTTTCTGAGGCATAGACATGGGCATACCAGCTTACCACTGCTCAGGCCACTTGAAGCAAGCAGGATATCTCTGCCCTGCCTCAATAGCACAACGTAGCAGTGTTCCCACAAAACATCAGCCCTTGTGATCTATAAATCCTTGTAATTCCTAAGTGCAAACAGTTCAGATTCCTGGCTTTCTAGTTTGTTTACTGGGAATTGTTTCAAAATATTAAGTTATTTATTTAAATGCAGGATAAATACAATCAAGAAGTTACTTCTGGAATTTAACTTTATTCTTAAACAGGCACTATGACACCTTAGGAGTCATTCCATACTTCAGAGGGTTGCCTGTGCCTGTATGTGGTTAGGCATTGCTGAAAAAGAATCAATCTTTGTGACTCTCTAAGAACTTTGAAAATGGTGGAAGCCACTTTTTCTACAAAGCAGTGGTTCTCTACGTCGTTAAGACATTAGAATCATCGGGGAAGTTTTATTCCTTTATGTCTAGGCTATAATCTCAGACTGGCTAGACCTCCAGCTCCATGGGAAAGAATCAGGTATCCAAGGCAACATTTATCTAGGTGATTCAAACTAAGCAGTAAGTTTGAGAACCAGTGTTCTGGAATGGAGTTTCTCCGTCTTGACATCATTATGTTTTTTGCTGGGCGATTTTATGTCATGGGGGCTTGTCTTGGGTTTTGTAGGTTGTTTAAACAGCATCCCTCTTTTTTCTCCACTAGATGCCAGTAGTAGTTCTACCAGTCTGACAAGAAAAATGTCCCCAGATGTGGCTAATGTTCTCCAAGGGCAAAGCTGCCACATAAGAAACTACCCTCTGAGAAACATGGGGCAAAGCCAAGATCCATAATACTTCCTTGATGATCTCTTAAGCTTAAGTTCTCATATTGTAATGACAGTTTTCAGAACTTAAAAAGTCACAACTTAAATAACTTTTAATTTCTATATCTTTATAGCATTACATTACTACTAAATAGGCAATATCTTTGAAGGATAATAATGCTGATGATACAACCAGTCACAGAAAAACAATATTGAGGGATTTTTATATTTTGGTGGTGCTGAGGATCAGTCTCAGAGTTTGTGCATGCTAGACAAGTGCTATATCATTAAGCTACATTCCCATCCCAAGAATATTAAGGGGTAATTAATAACCAAGTGCCAGAGGCTCATGCCTTTAATCCTAGGTACTCAGGAGGCTGAGATCTGAGGTCTGAGGTTCCAAGCCAGACCTGGCCAAAAAAAAAAAAAAAAAAAAAAGTCAGGAGAGATTCTATTGCCAATTAACCAGAAAAGGCTGTATCGGAGGTATAGCTCAAGTGGTAGAATACCAGCCATGAGCACAAAGCCAACTGAGAGGGTGAAGCCCTGAATTCAAGCCCCAGTACCACCAAAGAAAAAGACACAATAATAGAGCACAGAACTAATCACATCGATCACAACTCCTCTGGCTAAAGCACTGCAAATGTTATTACTAAATTATGAGAACTAAAAAAGGAAACTTCCCTTTAAGTATAGCAAGTATTCATGAGACATCATCTCTTCAGTCATATAACAATACTGAATGCCCACAGTGTACTAGGAATTGGATTGGGTGAGAGGTAGCACAGCAATACAAGCAACAAGTTACTTGCATTTTGGTCCTAGGCAGTGAATGACCCCCACTTCCTGCCACATAGTTCATAGCTGTGGGCACAGTGGGCTAAGGTATACCCAGGCTCTTCCTTTAGACACTGGATCTGAATCCAAAGTAAAAATTAAAAAAAGTAAGCCTAGATCAGGTTGGGCCTCTTCAGAGTGTGTGATCTGACCTTTTTTCTAGTCAACAAGATTCCTAAAGGGCTTGTTAATTCAAGAAAATTGGGGGAATAGGTGCATTGGGAAAACAAACAGAGACAAGCGTAGTATTGTTCCTTTTGAAATGTCAGTATGCACAGAAACTGCCTAGGATGCAATCAAATGCAGATTCGGAGACAGGAAGTCTGAAAGGGGGCTTAAACTCTGCCTTTCTAGCAGAATCCAGGCACTGGTGCTGCTCTGAACCACAGGACAAGAACAGGTTTCCAGAGTGAGCTTGTACTTAGTCTATATGCAAACGATAGTAGTTTCAGATGATTCCGACTAGAAATTCAACAAAACAGGGATATCCATTCCTTTCCACAGTTTTCTCAGCTCTCAACCCCCAATATTTATCAGCTAGACCCCAGGGCTTTGTATGGCTGAATTGACTTGGAGGTTTGGGAATGAATGACTTTCATTTGCCTTTGGATCCATTTCTATAATTACTAAGCCCTCATCCTCATTAGGGCAAGCTCTGAAATAGGGACCTTAAAGATTTCAAAATCTTTACCCTTTATCCACTGGGTTTTGCCTAAGCTGTGCACTGCCCATTTCCCTTTGACACTGAACCGTAAGCCTTGAGAGAAATGACCCCTTTACAAGTCAGATGCTTGGGTCATAAGCTTGCACGTGTTATCAATTGGCCAATACTGTACAAGTTTGAAAATCCATGATTAACATTTCAAACAGGCAGCTTGTGGAGCTATCCAGAATTCTGATCCCATAAGATGATTATATAATATAATTAAGGTTTTACATTTTCCAGCAGATAAACTAAACAACAAAAACTAAAACCAAATTGTTACTTAAATTTGGGTACCGAGTACTTAATAGAACTTTGTTCAGCTACCCCATGTAGAAGAACCCTGTATTTCATTTACTTCCTTTTCCTGTTCAGTTTATCACTGCTCATATGTAAACTATGAAGACAAAGAAGAAAGCCAGCTGACCAAAGATATACTGAACAACTAACTCTCAAGAATACCATGGAAAGTTACAGAAAAGACACCAACTTGCCTTGGGATTTGGTCATAAAACTCTAGTGTGACTTTGATTCTTCAAGCTAGAATTTTACATGCTTGTCTAATTTACAGAGCAAACTTCCTGGGGATATTAAGCTAGAGTTAATCAGTTATTGCTAAACTAACCATGCTAATAAAAAATATCAACATTTGAAAATTCTTATATAATGCCACAGGGCAAAAGCCATGAGTGACTCATGGGAAAATCTTCTTTGCCAGGAGCTTTGAACATATAGCCCAAATAACTATTTGTACACGTTGTAACCTGGAGCTCTGGGCTGAGGGTCTCCCTTCTACCTTCTTCCTTCCCTCTAAGAGCCCTCAGGGAAGTCCCATGACCTCTCTTGAGATTGCTGCCTTATCCATAAAAGTAGAAAGAACAGTGAAGCTCAAATGAGAGAAGAGTGTTTATGAAAAGGCTTTGTAAATTTAAGTGTTATATAAAAAGTACAGTAAATGGACACAAGGCTCATTAAGTGTATATTTATAGGCTACAGACTATTTTGGTTGTAAGTGCTATCTATTTTTGGTTAGGTTATTTCTTCCTCCAAGTTCCTGGTTCTTAGTATGTGAAGTTAGCTTCCAGTCCCCCTGCCCTCCATACTTCTGGTTGTAATCCAGAATCTGACCAGGAAAAGAAGCCTTGAAGACATGCTGCTAAGCAGTAGCTTGACCCGTTTTTGTCGGAGTCCTTAATGACACTGGGAAATAACTTTCCAATAACAGCTCTTTTCTCATCTTTTTCAGTCTTTCTGCATTAAAACTAGAAAGCAACTGTTTCAGTATAAACTGAAGTGGTTGAAGCATAGTCCAGCAAATGGAAAACTACTGCAAGTTAATGAAGTTTTGCCTTTTTTTTTTTTTTGCCAGTCCTGAGGCTTGAACTCTGGTCTTAGGTGCTGTTCCTGAGCTTCTTTTGGTCAAGGCTAGGGATTTACCACTTGAGCCACAGCACCACTTCCCCTTATCTGGTAGTTTATTGGAGATAAGAATCTCCTAAGCTTTCCTGCCCAGGCTGGCTTTGAACCTCAATCTTCAGATCTCAGCCCCCTGAGTAACTAGGATTAGGTAATTTTAAATAATTAAAAAAATTAATATACCAATTTCCCTTTGTTTCTTTCCCAAGAGATTGCAGAAAATCCATTTTTAAAAATCTTTCAGAAGTCAGTAGGGGGCAGTATGTTAATTTTACTTTGCAGGTAGGAAAGAAAATTCAGGCTTTGAATTCTAAGTTTCACTTGTCCTCAAAATACCCATGTGTTTACATGAGTTACACTACAAATATTTTCCCAGTTACAGTGATTTGGGAAGTGTAATTTTGAGCCTCTTTGCTTAGAATAATACTATGAAGCTGAAGCTTGTTAATATTCAAAAATTCTAGTAGTAAATATTTGAAGGAAAGGCAGAAATTTCACTATTATGTGAGCAGTAAATAAGAAATACTTGTAGTTTCCCTAAAGCAAAGGACAATGTTTTTATCACACTGTCAACATTCACATCTTTGTGTGATCTATGGAAGTTTTACAGACCAAGTAATGTTTTGTTTCCAAATGTGAATTCATTGTAAGTGGCTTGTCATTATAAGGGGCTAATTTGACAGCACTCAAGGTTTTGCAGTAATTGCCCTCACTTGTTAAGTATTCTCGAAGCATTTGCTTCAGTGTTGAAAGTTTTATTATCAGTACTAGAGGATATTCATTCTCCCCCCTGTGGTTAATTTTAGTTTCAGAGCATTTAGGAAAAATGGGTCCTGACAGGTATGAACTTGAGTTTCAAGAGAATTGACAAATAAAGTAAAGAAGAAAAAAGAATTCACATATTCACATATGGGCCTGAAGTACAAAAGCTCATCAAGTAAAGGATGTTGGCATTCCTGTGGATGAAAAGCCTTCTCTTCTAGAGATGTGTAAGCCTGCCTAAAACCAGGGATCTAGGTGATTGAAACTGGTCAGCCAGGTATGTCCAGGTAATTGTGATTAAATCCTGAGGCCATGCTGGGCTTCATAAACACAGGGTTAAATCACAACACTGGGACATTTTCTAACATACTAACAGCATGTTCTACCCTGTCTCAACCTTAAAGGAACTTTTAGGTCAGTTTAAGTTCGAAGAAGGACATTAGTCCTTTGAAGAGGGAATTTATATAGTAACTTCTGAGGTAAGAAATCACTAATTAAACCAAAAGAGATTAACACATTTTAATCTGATCTCTTGAGTTACAGGCTGCAAACATAGGATTTAATTCACTTAACTGAGGCCAGCAATAGTTCACTATTTTTTAAAGACTATTAAAATTTTGTCATACTCCAAAGATTAGTTACAAAGGGTCCTTTCTCCTGAGAAAATACTGGTTATGTGTGCAGGAAATAGGATACAAATCCACCCTGTCAGTACACCCCCTAGTGGAATTTCAGCATAGTACAGTTTGGGGGGTCCAAAAACACCTTGGTACTGGTATTCAAAATGTTTGGGACAAGTGTTTTTGGATTTTGTAACATTTGCATGTGTGTGTGTGTGTGTGTGTGTGTGTGTGTGTGTGTGTGTGTGTAAAACAAGATTATCTTAGGAAAGGAACTCAAGGCTAAACACAAGAGTCTTTTGTGTTTCACAGATACCTTGTACACATAGCCTGAAGGCAATTTTAAGCAAGTATTTTTAGTGTGCTTGTTTTGACTATGATCCCCTCAACATGAGGTCAGGTGCAAAATTTTTCAAAGTGGAATCATATTGATACTCAAAAGTTTCAGATTTTGGAGTATTTCAGATTTCAGAAATTTGGGTTAGGGATGTTCAACCTGTATTTAGGATTTATATTATAATTTAAATAGCCTTTTTTTTTTTTGTAGACCTAGTAGCTGTGATTGTACCATAAACAGATGCTTTCTACTTACTACTATACTTAAAAGACGCAAACCAATAAACAAAATGTTACTTATACATTTATCTATATAGGCAAATACCAAAATTAGACAGATGCAAGGTGCTACTTATCTTAATTGAAAGAGGCATAATTTTAGCAGAAATTTTAGGTGAATCTACTGATTTTTTTTAATATCTCAAGATCTTAAATAAAAATGGGTTTCCAACTTAAAATTCTAATTCTCAAGAGAAGATATCAAATTGCTTGCAAGTAATTTTCTCTGATTGCCACTAAATCAATTCACTAAAGTCACTAGATCAATCCACTGGGATTTGTCAAAGGTCTTGAAAATCTGAAAATAAAAAAAATTAGAGCAAAAACAAAATCAAGGGAAGAGAATGAACAAAGAATGTGAGCAGTTATGAGTTTACCCACAGGGTTGGTAGGTTTTCTCTAGGCCTCAAGAACCTAATCCTGCAAGAAATGGCCAAAGATTGCCATGTGGGGGGGCAGGGGGAGGGGCACTCTCCATTCAGTCTTTCTGAAAAAGCTATTCAATTAATGTTAACATTAGCACAGGTTAAAGAATGCCTCCACTTTGACATGTCCCATAGATTAATTTCTACTGGGATAATAATGGATAAAGCCCAGATACAATAACAAGGGAGAAAAGAGCATCTTTGCTTCCAGGAATTGAGATAAATAGCACAAGTTACTTCATAATTAAACGCAAAAGGATCTTTTTTTTTTCCCCCTGTTTTATGTCTAGGGCTTGAACTCAAGGCCTGGGCGCTATCTTTGACCTATTTTTTTTTTTTTCTCAAGGCTAGTGCTCTACCACTTTGAGCCATAGCTCCGTTTCTGGGTTTTTTGAGGGTTAATTGGAGATAAGTCTTACAGACTTTCCTACACTAGTTGACTTAGAATCACAATGCTCAGATCTCAGCCTTCTGAGTAACTAGGATTTGAGTAGCTAGGATTACTGATGTGAACCACCAGTGCGCTGCCGAGAAGGGGTATTTCTTTCAACCAAGAATTTATGTCTATTCAACAGACTACTGAACTTGAGAACAATCTAGAAGTCACAGTTGAATCAACTAAAAGAGATCACCCAGTTAGATAGGGGACACAGGGAGGACTGGTCTGAGCACACAATACTAAAGAGCCAACATTTCAAAGGTGGGAGGCTAAGAGGGAGGATCAAAAAGGTAGAAAACAGCACAAGAAAGGTGGTTGAATTTCAAGGAGACAATCAAGAAGGTCACACTCTGGAAAGATGAAGCTGCACACTAGATTTGGCAATAATGATGCACTGCTATTTGTTCATATGGCTTAGAAATTCAGGCATTGGGCCAGGTGTATTGGCAAATGCCTGTAATCTCAGTATTTGGGGGATTGAGAGAATGATTCTGAGTTCTAGTCCAGCCTGGGCTATAGGATGAGACCATGTGAAAGGAAGCAAGGAAGGGAGGGAGGAAAAAAAAAGGAAGGGAGAAGGAAGGAGGGAAGAAGGAAAGAGAGGAAGAATGGAAGGGAGGGAAGGAGAATAGGAAGGGAAAGGATAGGAAGGGAGGAAAGAAAAAGAAGGAAGGAACGAAGGAAGGAAGGAAGGCAGGCAGGCAAGCAAGCAGGCAGGAAGGCAGGCAAGGCTACCTAGCACTGTTTGCTGGGGCTTGAACTCTGGGCCTAGGCGCTGTCGCTGAGCTCTTCAGCTCAAGGCTAGTACTCTAGCACTTGAGCTGTAGCACCACTTCTGGTTTTCTGAGTTTATTAGAGGTAAGAGTCTCACACTTTCCTGCCCCGCTGGCTTTGAACTGTGATCCATCCTCAGATCTCAACCTCCTGCGTAGCTAGGATTACAGGCATGAGCCACCAGTACCTCGCTTGGAAAGTTTTTTATATGAAGTACTGTCTGGCTCCCTGCTTACACCAGTTATGTAAAGTAACATTTTATTTTATAAACTTTGTGTGTGTGCCAGTTCTGGAGCTAGAACTCAGAGCCTGGGGGATGCTGTCTCTGAGTTTTTTATGCTCAAGGTTAGCATTCTATCACTTGAAGATAAGAAGCTCATGGACTTTCCTACCCAGGGAGGCTTTGAACTTTGATCCTCAGATTTCAGCCTCCTGAGTCGTTAGGATTACAGGTATGAGACACCAGTTCCTGGCTCTTATTATAGATTTTTATTTCTACCAACAATGGATTTGGGCCTAGCATGTAATACATATACAGTATAGAAACTAAAAATTCAATGAGCATGTGATTCTATTTTGTGTGTATAGTATATACTCCAAAGTACCAAACAATTGCTGTCAAAAGAGATGTTTTTCTGTTTTTAACTAGCAGCACAAGAATTAATATGGTATAACTGAATTCAAGATTCTAATTCTTTCATGTGTGGGCTGTGTGTGTGTGTGTGTGTGTGTGTGAATGTGCATGCATGCACCTTACATGTCTCCCTTAGCTTTTTCCGCTCAAGGCTGATGTTTAGCCACAGCTCTACTTTTGGCTTTTTGTTGGTTAACTGGAGCTAAGAGTCACATACTGTTTTGTCCAGAGCTGGCTTTGAATCAGAATCCTTAGACCTCAGCTTTCTGAGTAGCTACAATTACAGGTGTGAGCCATTGGTGCGGGGCTTCAAAGTTTTCATTTCTAATGCTCTAATATTTTATACATAGGATCTTTACTTACTAACTGAAACTAGTTCTGGTATAGATTTAAAAATTGGCAGCTGGGTGCCGGTGGCTCATGCCTGTAATCCTAGCTACTGAGGAGGCTGAGATCTGAGGATTGTGGTTCAAAGCCAGCCTGGGCAGAAAAGTCTGTGAGACTCTCCAATAAACCACTAAAAAACCGGGAAGTGGTGCTGTGGCTGAAGCAGTAGATCGCTTGCCTTGAGCTGAAGAGCACAGGGACAGCACCCAGGCCCAGAGTTCAAGCCCCATGACCGACAAAAAAAAAAAAAATTGGCCATAAATTCTATGTTCTAAGTAAAGTAGCTATTCTAAGATAGGGAAGCGGTTTTTTGTTTTGTTTTGGAAGTGTTTTCTTATAAAACATTTAGTCTGGTAATTCTTTTTTTAATTTTTCTTCCCAGTTCTGGGGCTTGAACTCAGGGCCTTGCGGGCAGTCCCTGAGCTTCTTTTTGCTCAAGGCTAGCACACTACCACTTGAGCTTCAGCACTATTTCAGACTTATTCTGTTTATGTGGCCAGGGCATCATGCATGTTAGGTAAGTACTCTACCACTAAGCCACCTTCCCAGCCCCTTAATCTGGTAATTCTTAATATTGTAGTATGGTTCAAAGACATTTTTTTGAACAGCTGGTTTTATCTGAATACTTTGAAATGAGACTTTAAAACTCCTAAACTTAGCAGGGTTTAAATAAAACCAGGTGTTTTTTGTTGGTTGTGGGGCTTGAACTCTAGGCCTGGGGCACTGTCCCTCAGCTCTTCAGCTCATGGCTGTGGCTCTACCACTTGAGCCACAGCCCACTTCCGGTTTTCTGGTGGTTTATTGGAGATAAGAGTTCCACCGAGTTTCCTGCTTAGGATGGCTTTAGCGATCCTCAGATCTCAGCCTCCTAAATAGCTAGGATTACAGGCGTGAGCCACCGGCGCCCACCTAAAACTAGGTTTATCTAAGTACAGAATAAAGGAATATTGTACATAAGATTAAAAACCAATAAATCATGTAAGAATTTAACCATTAATGCTTAGGGACCAGTCAGGAGATAGTAGCTACAACTGTAGCACTAATGTCTTTAAGTGCTACATTACTCAGATCTAGCTGGTAGGCTTTTACTTTTCCTGGATGGATTTTAACTAAATAGACTTTAGACATTTGGATATAGATAAATGCCTAATTCAGTAATTAGTATTTTAAAACTGTGAAACCTTTTAAGTTAAGTGGTCTATTAATTAACTACCAATTATCTTGTCTGACTACCATATCAATAGAGGTAAATTACCAACTAGCTATCTGACAGATTTAGTCCTTTACCATGTAAAATTTCTTCAGCATATAAAAGGCCTATAGTTAAATGCTTTGCTCATTCCCCCCCCTCCCCCCACTCTCCCCCTTTGCACTTTTGGTTAATCAGGGATCAATTGGCTGCTTATTTATAGGGCTAAATGCAGCTGTTTGGTTTAAAAGGATGCTCACCATAAACTTGGTCTTTCAGAAATAACTAAGCTAAGATTCTACTCCCTTGGAAAAATAACAAGTGAAGCAATGTAATATTTGGGGGAAAACAGGGAGTACAGTAGGGAGGCCAGCTTTCTATATTTCAAGTAGAATAGAGAGCTATTTCCAAGATTTTGCACCTCAATGGGCTAGAGTCTTTTTGAATGATTTCTACACTTGCATTAAAGTGCATGGCATTACTTTCATTCTCCACAGCCTTGTCTTGTGCTTTCCACAGCAGATCATGCCGACTAAATATACTCCAAACCCCACTTTTTTTTGGGGGGGGGGTCCAGTCATGGGGCCTGAACTCTGGGCCTGGGCGCTGTCCCTCAGCTCTTCAGCTCAAGGCTAGCGCTCTATCACTTGAGCCACAGCGCCACTTTGGCTTTTTTTTTTTCTTTTTCCTTATGTGGTGCTGGGGAATCAAACCCAGGGCCTCATGCATGCAAGGCAAACGCTCTACCACTGAGCCACCTTCCCAGCCCTAAACCCCACTTTTTAACTGGTGCGTAAGAGAAAGTTACAGGGAGAAGTGCCAGTGGTAGAACACTATAAGGTGTATTATGCCACTTGGAAAACTGTGACAAATAACGTGAGGATTATAAAAGCTTCTAAATGTTGTAGACATGGTATATAGCTAAGAAAGAAAGAAGGATTTATTTTAGGGTGCTCTTCTTGAAATCTTCTTGAGGAATAGGTCATTGGGGAAAATGAATAACCATTCATTCCATTTAAGTTTGATTCAAATTGGTATATCTTTAGCAGTTCTCTTAAAGTCCCTAGCCTCACATCAAAGAGTAGAATATACTCCTACAGGAAAAATGTAAGTTGGGTAAGAAACAAAAGGAGATACAAACAATAATAAAGTCACATTGCAAAGAATCAAACCTTTCTGAACTTGAGTTAGTCTAACATGATGCTAACCTTTTGAAAATTTACAACACAGAGCCATGTAGAGTACTCTGAACAGAATACTTTCTAAATATTTAAGCAGAAGCTACTTACATATTACTAACTAGGCTCTATTCTGTTTTAGGCAAGGAAAGCAAACAGATGTACATAACAAACTGGCTTTGTAGTGAGCTTGCCATCTATGTTGGAGTGAAATAAACAATATGAACAAAGTAATTCCAAAAAGAACATACTCTGCACCAAAGGTTGAGAATGCCACCAGAGGCTGAAAAGAAAAATCATGGAAAACTTTCCACAAGTCTTACACAACTTCAAGTTCATTGGAAAACAAGAGGCTAGATTAGAGGATGGCTTGATGATAGAGTATCCTGTCTACCATATACTTGGCCTTGGGTTCAATCTCTAGCAGAGGAAAAGAACACTTAAAAAAAAGAAGGAGAAGTGGCGCTGTAGCTCAAGTGGTAGAGCGCTCGCCTTGAGCTGAAGAGCTGAGGGACAGCGCCCAGGCCCAGAGTTCAAGCCCCACGACCGACAAAAAAAAAAAAAAAAGAAGGAAAGAAAAGTAGGGGTTTGGATGAGATAGTTGCTAGGAAACTTTGACACTCTAGTGGTACCCAAGAATGTCAGCAGGAGAGAAAGATTACATAAAGAATTTGAACTAGGTCTTAAAAGCTACAGGAGTGGAGAAACAGCAAGTTGTAGGCAAGGGGAGTAGTATCAGGAATGGCTTGAAAGTGGGGGCATCCATGGCTTTTCAGTGGAAGTCCCACGGTTTCCTATTTCGCATGAAAATGACTTTCACTCTGAGTCAGGATCAACATACTACTTGTTCATCTATGAAAACAAACATTAACTGCTACTTAAAAATCTCAAGATGACCTGTTCAAATAACTGAATGAGCTCTTTGCCCAAATGATCTAGTTTTAAAATTCTATGGAGCAACTTGTTTTCCATACCCAGACACTCATTAATTTTTCTGGAAGGAAAATGGCACAAATCAAGGCCCATACATCTTGAAGAAGAAAAAAATATCACTACCTACTTATTCACCTAAAAGGACTACTGGAAGGGAAACAATTTATGTGGCTTTCAATGATACTATGTTGCCCTCCCATCCCATCATTGTAAGAATGATAAATTTAGTTGCCAAATTTCAGCTTCTCCAAAAGTTTGTCTCAGCAAGAAGTCACAAATGCCAACACTAAAATGAATTTTCTGACTCAATATTGAAAATAAATTCTTAAGTTTAGATGTTTAGGGGAAAAACAGCTGGAGAATTCAGGAGCCTCCCATATTTTAATATGAAGTGACGTCATTACTGCCAAAGCATCCAAGAACTCCCTAAGCGGTGTGTTAAGCAACATCCCAAGGCACAGAGAAGACGCTAGGAAGGTGGGTGTTCTTGCTTCTTGTAAAGAGTCAGTTCCAGAATGACTTTTCTGTTAGCAATTTGAGTCCATTTCTTCTTAATGTTAGAAAGTAGCCCGATGTTAGTAGTAGAGTATATCGATTTATGTGTATTTCAAAATTGAGGCTATGGATTTTCTGCACTTAGCACAGTCTAAATTAGCACTTAAGAGTATATATAGAACGGGTAGGAAAGATATGCTGCTCTCCTATTATAAATATTTTAAATGAAGATTGTATGGAATTTCTTTAAAATCTAGTTTATTTGAAATTTCACAAGTTAGCAAAATATTCATGCAGAGAGAATAGTCAAGATGGTGAAACTTCAGAGTATGCCAGAGGTAAAAGTTTATAGTTAGGAAACATTTCATCATTTCAGTCAAAGGTTATTTGGAAAAAAAAAAACAAAAACCCAAACCAGTTCCTGTGCTTAACCCAAACCAGTTCCTGTGCTTCACCCTAACCTAGGAAGGACTCTGTATCTTTTTAAGGTTGGTGAGTTCACTGAAATCAACAGTTCTGTGGTAGCTCCATGCCTTCATCCTTACCTTCCTGCAACTTCGGAAACGACATTCCACCTGCAATTTGTTTGCCTTTTCTTCAAATGGAGGCTCTTGGTTTTACTCAGAATTATGAATGGCCCAAATTCTTGATAAATGATATTGTCAAGTGTATTTATTTGGCCTTTACCCACCTAACCCACGTTTGGCTACTTGCTACGTGTTCTTGTGAACATGACAACAGCGAGGGAAAAAAAAGTGGGTTTTCCACACCCACTGTACCCAAGGGACATGCACATACACTAACATGCATACGCTCAGACAGGACATTTACATTCCCTCAGCTGTGCTTGGTGAGCTCCTGACCCATTTAAAACACAGACACGAATTAGCCCAGGTTATTTATATTTCATTTGTAGAGGTTTAAAAATGAGTTCAATAAAGCTAATGTTTTAAACTAAAACACTAAAATTAGCTTCTTCCAGGATCACATAAAAAACATTATACTGGATAAGCAAAATTTGAATAAGGACTTCTAAGTTTTCAAGCTGTTGCTAGAAAATTAATAAGATTTAATGTGACCTATTTAGGAGAAATGGTTCTTTGTTGTGGTCAATTAGAAGAGTAATTTACATATGGAAAAATTAAATAAAACTGTATCTTCTTAAATTTTCTTTCTTCTTTTCCCCTGGTTGCTGACAATTAAACTCAGATCTTGTGTATGCCAAGCAAGCACTCTTTCCCTGACCTGCACCTTGGCCATCCACTCTTTCTCACCTCTACTTTATTGGATCCTACTTGTCTATAGAAGTAAATGGAAATTATTATAGGGATAAAAGCTTATAGGAACCCAACAGTGTTCATTTATAAGAAAATACCTATTTATCTTTATTGAAGTTAATTAAGCTAATAAGTTGGAGTTATTTTGCACCTCCTAAGCAGAAGTCCTCTGCTCTCATTCCTAGATACTCCTGACTAGATGCTAACATCACTGAAGTGCCTGACTTACCTTTTCTCACAAACTCCCTTCCCCTCTATGTGGTCCTAACAAAGTGACTTCTACTCTCATGAGAGGTTCGTTTATAAGCTGAGTAAGTCCTGAGATATCCTCAATCAGGAAGATGCCATGCACCCTGTGGACCGTCAGTGGATGTGAAGTAACTGCTGGGGTGGCCTGGCCACTCCCAGTGGACCACAAATGCTGATCTCAGAATCTTTGGCACTTTCTAAAATGTGGCTGAATAGTAATTTGGAAGCCTAAACCCTGGCTTTAGGAATTCATAAGAACAACCAATGTTTTATAAACTCAACAAAAAGTAAAATAAACAAACCCAGGGGTTTATACTCCCTCTTGTTATTTTTATGGCAATCTTTCAAACTACTTTACAATGTTCACTCTTCTAGTCTCTCAAGAAATACTGAATTGGGGGAAGGGGAAGAAAGCCACGTTTTAATAGTAACCGACATACGATGTAATTCACCATGAGGGAATAGCTCATTAGTAGACTATGGTGAGAGAGTGCAGGTGGCTTTCAGGCTGGCACTGAGGTCTTTCTCCTTCCCAACCTTCTCATAGAGGAGGGCCCAAGAATGAAAAACAAGGATGTTTATATTTACCCAGAAGTGAGCGTGGCAATTGACCATCATGGTTCTCTCAATGAGCTCATCAGGACATTCCAGAAGGTGATGTCCAGAGACCACACCAGCATTATTGACCAGGACTGAGACCTCACCAACCTCCTTGCGGACCCTTTCAGCCGTCAGGTAGACATTCTCCCTCTTGCCCACATCACAGGTGTAGGTAAAAACCTGCAGGTTACAGTGGGGCAGAATTTCTTCCTCACCATTCCCAGCTGTCCTCAGAAGTCCAGATGAGGCGAAAATGGAACAGAGAAGGGGTACAGAAAGTGAGTCCCATGGCAATCAGTAGGACAAAGATCACACAAAACAAAAACTCAACAGTGAGCTTCAAATTTCTAACACCATAATGCTTGCCAATAACTGCACTTACAGCTGCCTTCCTCCCCCCAAAAGTCTTTGGGAATTACAGCAATTTACTGGAGAACTTTGCTTAGGGGAAAGCCATGTCATTGTGACAAGCCCAAATACAAGTAGACCACATGGGATCAGCTTGCTGCAGCTAAAGACACCTGCACAGAGCTGACCTCAGCCCAGAGAATAACACACATTACACATTCCTGTTTTGGAGGAGAGGCCAGAAACATCCCTTAATAGAAACAGAAAATCACTTTAAGGCTCACAAATCAAAACTGTAAATAATAATTGGAATTCATCCAGGCCAATTAATGAATCTAAAGTTTCTTGTGAAAAAGTGGAGGTTGCTAGTATGTGCTTACTGGGTAGCCTTAAAAAGTATCATCACAAATCAACTTCACTTTTACCATGCAAGAACTCAAACAGCTTAAAACCCCATATCTCTTCCCTGGAAAATGAACAGTGTTGTCTTTTAGGCGTTTTGGCTTTTGGGGGTTTGTTTTGTTTTGTTTTGTTTTGCTATTTTTGCCTCTTCATGCTAGCAGTGTAACATTTTTTCACCTTAAATCAAAAGGACAAGTGCCAATAAGTTTAGTAACAAATGATGGCTGTGGGGAGGCGTGATGTCCAAGGCAATCCTCACCTAGAGTTCAATATTTTCCCTGGAAATAAAAAAATGCAGCCTCAAAGCAAGAGCCATCGTCAAATTTCCTGGACCAATATTGGTGACTGGTTAGTCTCTACTTGGGCTTAAGAAAAAGTCTCAGATTCCTGCTAGTTAATAAGTATACAAAAAATGCAGATAGGAGGGACCAAAACCAAGGAAGAAGTTTACAATGGAGTTGAAATTCTCCAAGTTCTTTCTCAAGGGGCAGTTGCATCTCTCAGGGTGTGTAAGTCTAAAACACTATGGCTGGTGAAACAAGGTAATTATATACCCCTGGCTAAAGTTATAGCTAAATTACCAACACTACACTAGTCCAAGGGGATGCGGACTAGACTAGAACAGACACACATTCAGTCCATCCTGGGACAAACTTCCCAGCGATTCTTTACTTTCCTATCTCCCACTGCAGGTCAGAGCTAGATAATTTCTTTAGAACCCAAGTCTGTGGTCACAATAACCTCAGGATTTAGGAAACCCAGAGATGTCCCCAGAGTGATAGGATCTCCGTTGGAGCTGGGTCTAATACCGGGGAGATCGTGTTCTTTAATCAAGGGGCAAATTCCACTCGCCTTCCAGGAGACCAGCGGGGCGTTCTTTTCCTCGAGAGCTGAGGTGCCTGTGACAGTGGGGTGTGAAAGCCCTCCCCGGGTGGAGGGACAGGAGGCGAGGAGAGAGGTTTGACCCAACAATGCTCGGGCGCGGGATCGCGAGTTACCTTGCAGCGCGGCGGCATCGGCCGCCTCCAGGTCGCGGTAGATGTGGCGCACCATGCCCGCCGTCTCCTCGTTGCTCTGCGTGTTAATGTCCCAGAGCACCAGCAGCGCCCGGCGCCGGGCGAACTCCAGAGCAAAGAGGCGGCCCAGGCCGCTGCCCGCGCCGGTGATGAGGCACACCTGGCCGGCCACGCTCTTCTCCTTGGGCCGCACCAGCCAGCGCGCCGCGGCCAGCACGAACGCCCAGAGAACTTTGAAAGTGACCACGAAGAACTCCACCACGATGTTCATCGCGACGCCGGGGGCCCCGCACGAGCCCTGAGCCCGGGTCTGCACCCACCCTGCGCCGAAGCAGCCCTGTGGCGAGTCCTGGGACGCTTGTCAAAGCGGCTGGGACCAGAAGGTTGCACCCCGCGCCCGCTTCCGAGGTGCCCGTGGGGCTGGAGTGCGCGGCGCAGCTCCCGGTTGCGCGCGGGGCCACTCCCGCCCCGAGCTCCGTGCGGTGGCCCCCGGGCTGTGCTCGCCGAGGCAGCCACCCGGCTCGGCGCCTCCTGCCGGCGGTCGCCCGCCTGTCCCGGAGCGCCCCGCTGGCCGGTTGCACTGCAGCGGCGGTGACAGCCGCGAGTTAGGCGACGCGCGCTGCCCTCATGGCCGAGCCGTCGCTGCTGCCCGAGTGTCCCCTCCCAAAACCGGCTGCAGCGGTTTCCTCTCACCCCCGGGGAGAGATGCGTGGAGGACACCGCACCGGCCGGTCGGCAGCCGCTGGAGTTGTCAACTTGACCCAAGTTGAGACAGGGTGGGAGAAGGGGGTGCAGGGCAGCGGAACACCAGGAAGGGGCGACTCGCACCGTGCAGGCGAGCGCTGCCCCACCACTCGCAGCTGCTCCCGCGGTCTCGGCTTCCCCGGCCGTGCGCTCCCTGCGGCTGTCACTCCGGCACCGGGCTCCGGAGTGCAGCGCCGCCTGCAAGCCGGAGCGCTCCTGGCCAGGTCTGAGCGGGCTCCACAATCGGCGCTATATAAACGGCGATCGGGAAGAGCCGGCGGCGGCATCGGCATCGGCCCTCCCTCCGCTCGGCCCTCCCCGCCCCCGGAGCACCCCGCCCCCGGCCCGGCCCCCCGCCCGCCAGGCCGCCGTCCACACAGCCCTGGCGGGGCAAGCCCCTCGCTCCCGGCCGCGGCCGCAGCCTCCCCCCCCCCCCCCATCGTCACACCTCCCACCTCGGCTCACGCCCCCTGCCGTGGGTTGCCCCGGCCTGCGCCGGCCGGGCCCCGCGGCCCGCGGCGCACCAGCCATCCTCCTCGGGTCGTCTAGTCCTCACTTTCCCCAGTCTCACCACTCGTGTTAGCTAGGGGACTCCGGACGGCCCCGCCTGCGATCAGGCGCTGCGGTAGACAGCCCTGCAGTCTAGGGAGATGACTAGAAGGACCTCGGCCGCGCGGCCAAGGGGGGGCGTGGTTGTCTGTAACTACGGGTGGCGGGGAGCTGCGGAGATCTCCAGTCCACAGTGACTTGGAATAGCACGAGCCGCTCGGGACGGGGCCTCACATGCTCTCGTTTCCCCTTCTGGATTCATGATCACTGTGGCTACCTAGAACCCGGGTCAGGCGTCGCCCTCCCTCCGGGCAGGCCATGGAGTGGTGCATGCCGGGACTCGTAGTTCTCATCTGTGAGGCGTGTTATTTGGGTCAAGTGAAGAGTGAAGTTTAAACCTGAGGCAGTCAAAAGCAACAGATGAGGACCCCGAACGGAAAGCCGCAGCGCTCTTTGGTCTCGAGTTGGTCAAAGGGCGTGATCGCTGCAGTTACCTTTCCTTATGCAAACCTGAAAGTTGGTTGGAAGAGATTAAACCAGGTAGTTCTTAATTTTACGCCTGCGGAGTGGGCGCTTAGTTCAGGGTTTTGTCGGGGTTTTTTTCTGGCATAACCTAAGACACCTATAAGTCATGGGGCTTCATTCTCGCAGTCTTTAAGTGGACAGTGCGCATGCGCTAACTTCCTCTTTTCCGGCTGGAACCATGGAGGGTGCCGAGTAAGTTCCATCTCATCTTCCCCAGAATCCTTCTCCATCCCCGAAACCCGAGGCCTTTATCCTCATTTTTCCCCAAATTGTCTGTAGCTTGTGCCTTTGTCCACGTGTTTGTGACGCCTTGTGACAGCTGTGGGACTCCAGGCTAGGATGCGAAGAGGCGGCCTTGGTGCTGTGGTTTGGGATCTTCCAGTAGTGAGATGTGAGGGCAGAAAAGCGTGTGGAACCCAACAGTCAGATGGAGTTGAGCCTTCCGTGGAAGGTCTTTGCAGAGACTAGCGAGATGTCTGGGTCGAATTTGGCTGGCTAGCAGTGGGCCTTAATGTTTTTCCCGTCAGGCCAGTGCGTTGGGCATGTGCAGCTTAAGACCTAAACCAGGGTGGTGACTACTAGACGACAAACGGTCGCCTTTCCGCAAGAAGCGTCATGTACGAATTGTTAGTGTATCTTGATATTTTGGGCTAGTCTAAGGGCGAGACTTGTGGCTTGAATGGGTGTAAGCTTATTAATGTGCGGGATGGCTAAGGGTCTGTTAAAGTGACGGTTACTGCCAGATTATATCTGATCAGAGCAAATAAGTTTCAAATAGAGCCAGTGATCCTAGGTATGCTAAACAATAACTGCTGAAAGTACTCAGTACAAACACTGGGAGGTTTTTGAGTAACATGCTTGGTTTGCTAATGACAGAGAGAAGAAAAAGAAGGTTCCTGCTGTGCCAGAAACCCTTAAGAAAAAGCGAAGGAATTTCGCAGAGCTGAAAATAAAGCGTCTGAGAAAGAAATGTGCTCAGAAGATGGTAGGTAAACTTTGGAAGGACAGGGCATTGTGTTTGGTACAGCTGTGGAAGTGAATGTTCTCTGAGATTCTTTACGTCAGTATTTGTCAAACAAGTGGGAGGTGCTTCCTAACATAGCATTCTCAAGCTAACATAGGTTGTTACTGCTTGGGGCTGGGAAGGTGGCTCAATGGTAGAGTGCTTGCCTTGCATGCATAAGGCCCTGGGTTCGATTCCACCAGAAGTGGTAGAGTGCTAGCTTTGAGCTGAAGAGCTGAGGGACAGCACCCACAGGCCCAGAGTTCAGGCCCCAAGACCAAAAAAAAAATAAAATTTTACTGCAGAATGGAGAGAATTACAGGGGAATTACTGCTTTTTTCTCTTTTTTTTGGAACTGGTATGAGTTGTGTTTGGAACTAGAAAATCATGTATAACTGGTGCTTGGTTTTCAGCTTCGAAAGGCAAGGAGGAAGCTCATCTATGAGAAAGCTAAGCACTACCACAAAGAATACAGGCAAATGTACAGAACTGAGATCCGAATGGCTAGAATGGCCAGAAAAGCGGGCAACTTCTATGTACCTGCAGAACCTAAATTGGCATTTGTCATCAGAATCAGAGGGTACGTTGTGACTGTTTTTTGCTTTTTTTTTTAAAGGGAAAGCTATAAATCCCTAGAGAAACTTCCTTCTGGGAGTACTGAGTGGAGTAGCAATGCTTTAGATGTAGCTAGAAAGGGTTGGGGGTGCTTTTAAATGTGCTTAGTTGGCAGTCTCTAGTCCCATAACTGTCCACTCTTAACTGAGAGGATGGGTCTAAGATTTTTGCTCAGGCCTAAGCCTGCTGCTTAGCTTTGTTGATAGATGCACATTTAACCATTCATGGGTAAGGAGCTAAGATTGCAAGCCTGGTGTCCTTTTTCTAAAGGTTTGGTTTTAAGCTGCATCCACAGCTACCCACTCCTAAATATCCTGGGAGTTGATTTCAGAAATGGTTATAACAAATATTTCATAAATGTGAGTGATGGTAAGGAAGTCAGGACCTTTTATGTATTCAGCAGACTGAAGGAAAAATAGTGGTTTTAGGTCTTTGCAACATACTTCCTATCTAAAAATTGATAAAGGCCAGAATAATATTTTTGTTCCCTTTTCAATGCAGTATCAATGGTGTGAGCCCAAAAGTCCGTAAGGTGTTGCAGCTTCTTCGCCTTCGCCAGATCTTCAATGGTACCTTTGTTAAGCTCAATAAGGCTTCAATTAATATGCTGAGGATTGTGGAGCCATATATTGCATGGGGGTGAGTCTCCTTTTTTTCTTTTGGTTCTGTTTATTAAATTATGTAGCAAGATGAATTTCAGGTGCTCTTGACACAATGACTATGTCTGTTTTTCGTATTTAAGGTACCCAAACCTGAAGTCAGTAAATGAGCTCATCTACAAGCGTGGTTATGGCAAAATTAATAAGAAGCGAATTGCCTTAACAGATAATGCTTTGATTGCTCGATCTCTTGGTAAGTTGTTTGAGAGTGAGTGATAATTCCTGACTTTTTGAGGTCCTTTGTTTTGCCATTAGGAATCTTTATGTATTCCTTAAGCTCCTTGAGGAAAATACCTTAAAATTCAGTGACAAACCTTTTAAAAGACATTTTGAGACTGTAATCTTGTATTTTACAGGTAAATATGGCATCATCTGCATGGAGGATCTGATTCATGAGATCTATACTGTTGGGAAACGCTTCAAGGAAGCAAATAACTTCCTGTGGCCCTTCAAGTTATCTTCTCCCCGAGGTGGCATGAAGAAGAAGACCACCCACTTTGTAGAAGGTGGAGATGCTGGCAACAGGGAGGATCAGATCAATAGGCTTATTAGAAGGATGAACTGAGGTGAGGCTGCATGCTAGATAAGTACTAGTAACAGTGTGGTCTTGAATATTTTTTCCATTAGTTAATTGGGGATTTCAGTGCCTTTTAATCAGTTTTCATTGGGGAAAAAATCTGTCATACATGATGAGTTTAGTTATTTCCTTTTGAGGACTTTTTGGTTTGGAAGAAACCTCTGTTTATTTAAATGGAAAGTGTGTCCTTCGAATTGCTAGCAATTGGGAAATATGGCTTAGTGGTAGAGTGTTTGCCTGTCATGCATGAAGCCCTGGGTTCAATTTCCTCAGTGCCACATGAAAAAGGTAGGAAGTGGCACTGTGGCCGGGCCTTGAGCAAAAGAAGCTCAGGAACAGTGCTTAGGCCCTGAGTTCAAGCCCCAGGACTGGCAAAAAAAATTGCTTGCATTTTATAATTGACTTATGTTCATTTAGGCTGCTAGAATTTTTCTTTTAATAAATTTTTTTTCCCTTTCAGGTGTCTGCCATGCTATTTTTGTAATTGGGTCTGTTAATAAACAAGTGATGATGGCAAATTAAGATGTATTGGTGATTCTTTTATTAGCCTGCCTCTACTTCTCCTAACTACTGGTAAATCTTAATGTCCAGATAATTTAAGTTGTTGGAAATTCCATATCTCAGACTTTGACTTTGCCTGCAAATTATCATGGATTATGTTATTTTTGTCTATGCTATGGATGTAAGGCAGTAAGAAATGAAAGTTATACCTGTGAATGAAAGTTATTTCAGAGTATCTTACTCATTTGTGAACTTACTAAAAAGTGGATATTGTTGCAAGTAATATGAAGTACATGGAATAAAAGTAGGCATTTTTACAGTCTTCGTTGATAATGCCAAGGATCTGATGAAATGGGAAATAAATACCTTGTTAGATTTCTTTTTGGTACTGTTTTATCATAGTTGCTCCATAAATTGGGTGTTTCTACTTAGAGGTATTGGAAATTTCTTGAAATTCTGTTTTCAGAAAGCTATTTCTCTTTAAGTTTCTTTAGGGTCAGTGAGTTCTTGAGAGAAGTCAAGATAACTGTAAAATCATTCATCTATGAGCAAGCCCATATTTGGCCAGAAATTTATTATCTTGGTGAGCTGTTGGTCAGTTTTTGTCTTTTTTAAGTTCTAGGTGTAGCCAGAGTTCTACTTGTGAACCTGTGTATATCCAGTGTTGGAAGATAGCTGTGTACCTAGTTGGCTTCAAGGATGTATGTGTGTGTTGTACTATAAACTGAATTTAGTACCTAGGCAAATAGTACCATTTGAGTCATACCCTTAATTCTTAGGGTTCACAGCAATAGTATAGGGTTTTCATATATCCATGTCCACACGACTCTTAATGCTGTCAACTCCCTGCCAATAGCAAAGTAATAGTTTGTTAGTGAGTTAACATTAACATTGAAAGTATAGTTTTTTGAGCTGAGGTATAGAGAGGTTTAAGGAATGCTGGGATGCAGAAATGGCTATTCGGGGGCTGGGAAGGTGGCTCAGTGGTAGAGTGCTTGCCTTGCATGCATGAGGCCCTGGGTTTGATTCCTCAGCACCACATAAACAGAAAAAGCTGAAAGTGGCGCTTTGGCTCAAGTGGTAGGGCGCTAGCCTTAAGCTGAAGAGCTGAGAGACAGTGCTCAGGCCCAGAGTTCAGGCCCCATGATCGACAAAAAAAAATGCTATTCATTGTGTCTGTATGCAGACATATCTGCTTTTAGTTCTGGAGATAAGTACTTTGTATGGGAGTGGGGCAAAGGATCAGATGTGGGAGGAATCTGGTCATGGAGAGCTGAAGCTCTTACAGGCACATTTCAGAGTGGAAGTAAGTAGGGGGAAACAGCTGAAGCCATTAGTTGACTGACTGCAGAGGAAAATGAGGCCATCTTGTATACAAGGGTGGAAGTGGTATGAATGTTCTACCTGGTAACTTTAGATCCAATGCAAGTTGACACCTGTTTAACTTAATGCCAAACTCTTAACTATGCCATTACTTTGAAACCAAGTTCCACCAGAAGACTCAACTGGTACATAAACTAGGGATCTCTAATAGGTTCAACAATAGTTCATTAAAATAATTTCCATACTTTTGGCAGTTCTAGGTTTGGAACCCAGGGCCTTGTAGTTGCTAGGCAAACCCTCTACCAGACTTGGTCCCCTGCCTCTTGACCTTATTTCTACTTGTGCCCTTTCAGAATTCTAACATTCTAATTCTTTCCCTGCCTATTATGTTACCTAGTGTTTGAGAGTTCATTAGTGGGTTGAGTGCTAGTTTTGAGAGTTCATTAGTGGGTTGAGTGCTAGTTTTAGACTGATTGTAACCTGTTACCTGTGAGGTTGGGGCTAAGTCATCAGACATACCCAGTTATAGAACCAGAAGTGGAGTTGTGGCTCAAAATGGTAGAATACTAACCTTAAGCAGAAGAACTTAGGCCATGAGTTCAAGCTCCATAACCAACAAAATTGAAAATAATAAATCTTCTATTAACATTTCTAAAAGATATGAGTGAGGAATTTTCACTGGTTTCAAATCAAGGTGTCAGCAGCAGTACTATTTCTAAAATAACTTGGCTCATATCCTGGTCTTCAAAATTCAATCTGTATTTGGATGCTTACAGTAGTGACCTTTTGGTGACATTGAGCTTCCATGATAATCTCATTAGAATCCTTAGTTTAAGTACATCTACAAAGTTTCTTTTATTTCTCCATGTATAACACCATGTTTACAGAATTTAGGGAATGGAAGAACTGTTTGACCTGGAAAAAGGTCTTCCTGACACCTCTTCGTATAATATAATTTTGTTTTTATAGCCTAAGTGATTTTTTTTTCCCTACTGCTTTTCCCAGCTACTCCCCAATATGACTTGATTTTGAACTTTTCCAAACTCTTAACTCTGTGGGAGCTGGGTACCAGTGGCTCCCAACTAATAACTACTCAGGCTAATCATAGTTGGGAGCCAGCTCAGGTAGACAAATCTATGTGATTCTTAACCTCCATTTAACCAGCAAAAGTGTGGACGTGTGACTCAAGTAGTAGAACACCAGCCTTGAGCAGAAAAAACCTGGTAAGATTTCAAGGCCCTAACTTAAAGCCCCAGTACTGGTACCAGAATGCTTGGTGCATTATAGCACTTTACACTTGATTAGCATTTAGTCTTCATTTGCTGGCATGTTGTCATTGGGTATTTGGTGATGGAGGACAGTATGAGTAGTAGTGGGGCATGAGTAGGTTTATGGGTCCGTGTAAGAGTAACAGGTTGGGGATTTAGCTAAGTGAAAGAAAAGAACACTTGCCTAGCAAGTGCAAGGCCCTGAGCTGTCCTCAGCTCTGCCAAAAATAAGATTGGAGCACTGAGTTTTAAACCTGCACGCTAGGGCTGGGAAGTTGACTCAGTGGTAGAGCGCTTGCTTTGCATGCCTGAGGCCCTGGGTTCGATTCCTCAGCACCACATAAGCAAAAAGAATAAAAGCTGGAAGTGGCGCTGTGGCTCAAGTGGTAGAGTACTAGCCTTAAGCTGAAGAGCTGAGGGACAGTGCTCAGGCCCAGAGTTCAGGCCCCACGACCGGACCCCCCCCCCAAAAAAAAATAAACCTGAGGTTTAATGACATAGTAGGATATGTTATGAATACAGTTTATGCTGTGTAGATGGAGATTCCACAAAGGAAAGCTGTGATTACTACTTTTAAAGATTATCAGCAGGCACCACCACCACCATGTATTTTTGGTTAAATTGCTTAAATAATCTACCTGCCTCTTATTGGAGGTACTGCATATCCTTTACCTTTCATGTACAATCCACTTTTTTTATGAGGTAAAACTTTTGGCCAGGAGAACAAAATTCACAGAGCCACATCTTTTTTTCTGAATTGTTTATTGGAAATAGAAGTTGCATGGCCTTTCCTGGCCAGCCAGGAACTGCAAGTGTCAGATCTCAGATTCCTGAGTATCTAGGATTACAGGTGTGAGCCACCAGAGCCTGATTAAAAATTTCTATTATTTGAGGTTGAAATTAAGACAGTGTTTCTTTTGAATTAGTTCACTGTCATTTCTTCTGGGATTTGTGTAATAAATTTTAAGAAAACATTAGGCCCACTCTTGAATTTCATTGTGTCAGAGGCAGATATTATGGACTAGATTTTCTATGGTCTGTTCCCTTGGTTTTGCTCTGGTTTGAAAGTTTGCGATAATGTTCAAACTTAATTCCCAATGCAATGATAGTGAAGGGTGATTAGGTTAAGAAATTATCCTTGTGGAGAGAATCAGTGCCTACATAGGTTTGCAGGTAAATAGGCCCCTTTGCCCTTCTGCCAAGTAACAACACAAGATTGGGGCTCTCACCAAACACTTGCCTTTACCTTTATTGTGGACTTTACAGAAAGTGTAGCTGTAAATCAGTTTGTTTCTTAAAAACAGGTGCATGCCGGGGGGGGGGGGGGGGGAGAGGACAAATGGAGGGACAGAGGTTGAACAAATGTGGTAGTGGTACTAGACACTGTTGAAAATGAACTATGCCACTTGTGGGTTGGGAGGGAAGGGAAAAGCTGGGAGAGCCAAGAAAGGGGTGACATTGTCCAAAAAAAATTGTACTCATCTGACAATGTAACTAATCTATATTTTGAAAAAAGTAGCTTGGATACCTAGTAACAATAATTTGAGAAAATACAGCATAAAAAGTATCAAGGTAGGGTGGGCTAATAGCTTCCATAATGTAATGTTAGCTACTCTGGAAGCTGCGATCTGAGGGTTTCCATTCAGAACCAGCCTAGGCACTGTCCCTGAGCTCTTTGGCTCAAGGCAAGCACTCTACTACTTGAGCTACAGTACCACTTCCGAGATTCTTTTATCTCCAAATAACCACGGACACACACAAAGCAAAATGTAGAGATGTGGCTCAAGTGGTAGAATATCAGCAAAAAGGCTCAGTACCCAGGCCTTGAGTTCAAACTCCAGAACCTGGTTGACACCCCCCCACACTACTCACACACTGAGCTCTGCTGGTGGCTCAAGCCTATAATCCTAGCTACTTAGGAAGCTGTGACAGGATTGTGGTTTCTAGCCAGCCTGAGCAGAAAAATCCCTGTGGGCCCTTTTTCCCCCTGGGGGTGGGGTGGGGAGGGAGGCATCTGTTTTGGGACTTCATTTCCGCCTGGGCACTCTGCCTGAGCTCTTTTGCTCAAAGCTAGCCCTCTACCACTGTAAGCCACTGTTCTTCCTGTTTTCTGGAGCTGGATTGGAGATAAGGGTCTCCTTGATTTTTCTGTCCAGGCTGGCTTTGAACTGTGAGCCTCAGATCTCTGCCTTCTGAATGGCTAGGATTATAGGAATGAGCCACCAGCATGCAGCCTTAGAGACTATCCTCAATTAACCACTCAAAAGCTAGAAAAGGAGCTGTGGCTAAAGTGATAAACACTAGCCTTGAACAAAAGAGCTAAGGGACAGCACCCAGGAGTCATGACTGGGTTCAAGCCCCCAACTGACAAAAAGTATCAATAGGAGTATTGTAGTAAAGAGGATATGAAAGATTTAAGAGGGGCTACAAATGTGGATTAATGGCAGAGTGCTTGTTTAGCATGCACAAAGCCCTGAGTTCGATTCCCTGAGTATCACATAAACAGAAAAGGCCAGAAGTGGTGTGTTGGCTCAGGTGGTAGAGTGCTTTGAGCAAAAAGAAGCTCAGGGATGGTGCTCAGGCCCTGAGTTCAAGCCCCAGGACTGGCAAAGAAAAAAAGATTTAATAAATATTTGATCGCTTGTATTGTTTAATTCACACAATTCTGTGTCGAGTGGTTCTTTCCTTTTGGTTCCTGAAATTGGGTGTATGTGTGTGCATGTGTGCATGTGTGTGCGCGTGCACGTATGTGCATGCACGTGCACATGTACTAGCACTCGTCAATTGAGCCACCGTTCCGCTTCTGGTTTATTGGTGGTTGGTTAAGGGAATAAGGCCTTTCCTGCCTGGGCTGGCTTCAAACTGCAGTCCTCCAGATCTTAGCCTCCTGCAGTTATGACTACTGGTATGAGCCACCAGTTCCTGGCCCCTGGAACTGAATTTGTAATTGGTTTGTGGATGGGCCCCAGGTTTTTGGCTTTGTTTTGTTTTTTTTTTTACTCTGGTTGTGATTAATATGTAGCCTAATCCTTTCAGGTACCACTCCCCTCTTCCCCTTTCCCCCTTGGATTGCATAGAAACTTCAGTAGTAGGCTGGCCGTCTCCCCAGTGCTAGAATAGTGCGTACCACTTAAGGTTTCCCTACCTCAGTATTTCACGACAAAGCTATTACATCCTACGTTCTAGTTTCATTTTCACCAGCTGATATCGTAGAAGATGAGAAGTATGTTCATAGCAGTTTTAGTTTGAGGAGGATCTGAAAACAAGGCTCCTGGTGCTAAAAGCGTTGCCAGTCTTAATGGGGGCTGAGAGCCACTAGTTTGTCCAGTACTGATGCGGAGATCCTACTGTGCAGATCAGTGCTAGACCTCCAGGGTAGACAGAGGACGCAGCTAACTTCACAGAGGGACTGGGGTGGGCTGAGTGAAGGAGGTTGATCTTGCCACCTAGGTTGAGGTCGCTGGAGTAAATACTTGAAAATTCCAGATTCAAGAGTACTTAAAACTTGGTAACTGAGTCTGTAGATGGGACAGAAGCGGAGGTCCAGACCAGAAAGCTGGAATGCACATTACCGGACTGCCCTACCCGGGGGGAGGGACCCAGTTGGCCGACCAACCGTTGTCCACTCAGCCCTGTTCAGCACGCACCCCCTCCTCGGCTCCCCGCCGCGTCCCGAGGACGCGGGAGAGAGCCCTACCAACCCAAGTCGGAGCCGCAGGAGCCGCAAGGGCACCGGCATCCACCTTGGCTTCGGACCCTAACTCCGGGTCCCTTTCCCTGCAGGACTGGCCCACTTCTGGGCCGACGCGTTTCCACCGGCCCCACGCTTCGGGTGCCTAGCAACCAGCCGCGTTGGCCCGAGGGCTGCAGCTGCGGGACCGGTGCCGCTGGCCAGGCGGGACCGGGCTAGACGGAGCGGCGGGCGCGCCGGGCCGCCGGCCGCCGAGCATGCTCGCCCCGAGGGCAGTGCCAGTGCCAGGGCGCCGCCCGCCTTCCCTTCCCGTCGCGGCAGACAGCTCTGCGAGGACGCCGCCGGCCTGGGCCGTGGACCCCCATCGCCGCCCAGCCGCCGCCGGTTCCCGCACTGCGCGCTGCCCGCGCTGCCCGCGCTGCCCGAGGAGCCGCCGCAGCCGCCGTGCCCGCCGCCTGGGGCGCCGCTGGGCAGGCACGCGAAGAAGCCCCTCCGCTGGGTGGAGCAGCAGGGACAGTGAGTGCGGGCGGAGGGCCGGAGGGCCGGAGGGCCGGGGCAGCCCAGGGCCGGGGCAGCCCAGGGCCGGGGCACAGGCTGGGAGCAGGTTGCAGGCGCGCCCGGTCACGAAGGCATTCCGGGCCCTGCGCCTGCGGAGAAAAGCTGGCGGTGAGTAAGCGGGAGCTGTTTCCGCATGGGAGGGTCGCACGTGAGGCGGCCAACCGGGAATCGACCGGCCGGGAGCGATGGAAAACAGGTCCGTGAAGATAACCACTTCAGCTGAGCGGAGAGAAAGCGGGCCAGAAGTGGGGAAGCCTGGAGGACCGAGGGAGTGAGCTGTGCGGGTACTGGTGGGCCACAGTCAGTGTAGTGAGGGCGGGACCTAACTTGCTTGTGTCGTGTGTCCACAGCCTGGCATGAGCCGTTACGCGCTACAGTGTTTAGTAAATGCCTATTAAATGGCTGGCCGTATTCTGGCATGATTGCTTAGATAAATGGGGTGCCATTTTCGGATTCAGCTAACAGGCAGACTCATTGCGAGGGGAGCGATGATTTTGTTTGGAATATATCTACTGCAAGATGCTTATTGTAGCTACACAGGAGATTGAAGTTTGAGAATTGTGGTTTGCAGCAACTGTGAGCAGACAAATCCAAGATACTTAGCTCCAACTAACCAGCAAAAAAGCCAGAAGTGGAGATGCGGCTCAAATGGTAGCACTCCTTCCATGACTGAAAAAGCTAAGCCAGAGTGTAAGGAGGCCCTAAGTTCTAGCTAAGTATCAGCAAACCCTACCAAACTGAAAAACGTTTGTGATTCAGACTAAAACATGACAATCAGATGAATAATTCTGAAACTCAAAAGGTCTGCTTGTATACTTCAAAAAAAAAATAAAAGTTTGGTGACTAAGAATGTAGCTTAATGGTAGAGTGCTTGTCCAGCATGAATGAAGCCCTGGGTTCAATTCCTCAGTACCACATAAACAGAAAAAGCCGGAAATGGCACTGTGGCTCAAGTGGTAGACTATTAGCCTTGTGCAAAAGAAGCTCAGGTTCTGAGTTCAAGCTTCAAGACAGGCTAATAATAATAATAATAATGAAAATAAAAAATAAAAGTTTATATTACATTGAAAAAACTAGATCCCAGGTTTATTTTGCTCCCATGTTTATGTTCTTTGGAGGATTTGAATTCCTGTCAAATCATTGACAGGGAAACTTTGTCACTGGGTATTTTGAGGATTAAATGAAGTCATATGTTTAGCGTTAATCTTTTTCCACTAACTCCTACATAGTGGATATGGTCCATGGCCCAGCTCCTTCATGATGCTGGTTCTTTTGGATGATCAGTCTTTCCAGGCACTCCTCCAACTTTTCTTCATCTTCCTACATCGCATATATTTAAGGATATATCTAGCTTTCTCAAATCCCCTTGGTCAATTCTAATGTAGATTCTGGCTTTAATTCTGATAACATTTTAGCTGCTAACCATTGCCCACTGCTGGTCCAGGTTATATGTCCCCAAGGAATGTCCTAAACTTTGTCTAAAACAAAGTTCTTAACTCACTATCCCCAAATCTAGCATGGTCAACAGCACCAGTATGACTCCATAATTCTTGTACCCCCAATTCACAGTATCAGTTATCTTTGACATATTTTTTCCTTCCACATCCAATCCATTGTCAATCTCTTATTCTCACTGCTGCTACCTTAGTTGAACCACTCCAGGTTATTATTAATAGCTTCCCAACTCTTCTCCTTAACCCCAGGCTCTGTTACATTAATCTTCCAAATGTATAATATTTACTATAGACCACACCCCTCTTCCAAAACCTTCATGGGCTTCCCATTGCCTAAAGAAGAAAGCATAAACCACCTGATTCTGTGTTCAGATTTGTCTGTAATCTGATTTCCAGTCTATCCTTTCATTTGATTAGCCTCTCAAAATGCCCTTATCTGAATCCTTCAGGCAAACTAAAATCTTTACATTCTATTTTCCATGCTGGAATGCCCCTATACATACTTCTGCCCATCTAAATCCTACTTAAATTTCCTTTCTTCCATTTATTTATTTGTTTATTTTCATTTTCATTTTTTCCAGTCCTGGGACTTGAACTCGGAGCCTGGTCACTGTCCCTGAGCTTCTTTTGCTCAAGGCTAGCACTCTACCACTTGATCCATAGCTTTTTCTGTTTATATGGTACTAAGGAATTGAACCCAGGGCTCCATGCATCATGCTAGACAAGTACCCTACCACGAAGACACATTCTCAGCTCACTTACTTATTTTTGTTAATAATCTTTAAACAGTTGTACAAAGGAATTGCCATGTAACAAAGCAGTTTATTAATACAATGTAACCCCTTTCAACATTCTAACCCCTCTCCCCACCTTCTTGCCTGCCTTTTTAAAATTTGTAGTATTCACATTGAATTCTTGACTACATTTGCCCACTTCTTTTCATTCATCTACCCCTCTCCCCTTGACAAGTACCCACCAAGTCTTTTTTAAATCTTAAGATGTTATCTTTCTAATGCCTATAACAATTTCTGGTTGCTTTTTTTTTGTTGTTGTTGTTTTGTTTTGTTGCTGCTGTTGTTGTTGTTGGTCATGGGCCTTAACTCTGGGCCTGGGCACCGTCCCTCAGCTCTTCAGCTCAAGGCTAACGCTCTACCACAGGACTTCTTCCATTTTTCTGAGTGGTTTATTGGAGATAAGAGTCTCATGGCCTTCCCTGCTGGGCTGGCTTTGAACCTGATCATCAGATCTCAGCCTCCTGAGTAGCTAGGATTACAGGCGTGAGCCACTGGTGTCCCACGGTTTTTTGTTTGTTTTTAGGTGTTTTTTTTTTGCCAGTCCTAGGCTTGAACTTGAACTCAGGGCCTGGGCACTGTCCCTGAGCTTCTTTTGCTCAAGGCTAGCACTCTACCACTTGAGCCACAGCGCCACTTCCAGCTTTTTCTCTTTATGTGGTACTGAGGAATTGAACCAAGGGCTTTGTGCATGCTAGGTAAGCACTTTACCAGTAAGCCACATTCCCAGCCCTCCCATGCTACCTTTTACTACTAGTAAGCAGGGAAACTGACAGCCATTTCAAACTAGCTACAGACCTAAATCACTTCTATTCACCAATGGGTGAGCAACATATACAAAAAGGAAGGAGTGGATATCCCTAGCCTTTGCTCTCTCCAAAGGGTGCATAGTTCAAGAAAACCCAGAAGTTCAGATTAGCAGAGGTAGTGAATATCTACCCTTGCCTGTACAACCAGTCTAGCAGAGAAAATACACATTTTTTTAACTTTTTTTTGTTTTGGGTCCAATTGTGGGGCCTGAACTCTGGGCCTGGGCGCTGTCCCTCAGCTCTTCAGCTCAAGGCTAGTGCTCTACCACTTGAGCCACAGCGCCACTTCCGGCTTTTTTCTTTTTGCTTATGTGGTGCTGAGGAATCGAACCCAGGGCCTCATGCATGCAAGGCAAGCGCTCTACCACTGAGCCACCTTCCCAGCCCTATTTTTTAACTTTTTAAGACTTAAAAAATTGCTGATTGGTTTCTTGATTCATGTACAAGTTTTTCTCTCCTATTAAAATTATTTTCTTCTGTTCTCTCTGTCTCATGATGATGGCCTTCACTTTTCACTTTTCTACTCTTCACATTTTAGATATTCTAACTAATTTTGTTTCTCACTTCCCATTTTCTTCTCTCTTATTTTTTCTTTTCTATCACTTGTAAAACCTATGCTTTGTATTATTTCTGACCTTGCCATTCCTGTGATTATTAGAGTTAAGCGTAGTCAGTCCATAACTTTTTACCTTATTTCTGTATCTGTTTCACTGCTATTAGTTGTCATTGCTGTTTTTGTTTCTCCTTCCTTTGGAATAGCTGGGATTAAGTATAACATAAATTATATTGTGTAGGTAATCAATCTAGTATTGAGCTATAAGCTTGAGTGCTAGAATAGGTACATTCGCATTTGTGCAAATCACCCCTGATCAAATTTCAGGGAATATTTTAACTCAAAGAACAGGGAAGATTAGAAGGAAAAAAAATAAAACAAAGTTGATGACCATACTACAAGTAGACACAGCTGGGGGTTGGGTGAAGATCTGTTCCTGGACATATACTTTGATAGCAACAGCAGAGAGAAACAGAAAAAATAAACACAAAACAGAAAGGTAATCAAACATAGAAACAAACTGTGGCCATGGTACTGATGAGTGAACACAAACTAGGTTGCTCCCGTATCCCTTTAAACTACATATTCTTGACATAAGTAGAGGAGTCATTACAGAGGTTGGACCCTAAGACTTCATGGTCTATAGCTGGATTCACTGCTGATTTTCTACCAGTATTTTTAAAGAATTTTTATTTTTATTTATTTATTTATTTTTTGGTCTGGTCATGGGGCCTAAACTCTGGGCCTGGGCACTGTCCCTCAGCTCTTCAGCTGTAGGCTAGCGCTCTACCACTTGAGCCACAGCGCCACTTCCGGCTTTTTTGTTTTTGCTTATGTGGTGCTGAGGAATCGAACCCAGGGCCTCAGGCATGCAAGGCAAGCGCTTTAACCACTGAGCCACCTTCCCAGCCCTTAAAGAATTTTTAAAGAATTAAAAATACTGCTCCTAGGGGTTGGGAAGGTGGCTCAGTGGTAGAGCACTTGCCTTGCATGCCTGAGGCCCTGGGTTCGATTCCTCAGCACCACATAAGCAAAAAGAAAAAAAAGCCGGAAGTGGCACTGTGGCTCAAGTGGTAGCGCACTAGCCTTGAGCTGAAGAGCTGAGGGACAGTGCCCAGGCCCAGAGTTCAGGCCCCACGACCGGACCCCCCCCCCCCAAAAAAAAAAAGAATTAAAAATACTGCTCCTCAAATAATTCCCTTAAATAGGATTACTTCTAAATTCATTATACTAAGGGCAGTATTAATGACATTGATACCAAAAACTATATAAGGACAGAACAATAAAGAAAACTATAGACCTATATCCTTGAAAGCATATATTAAAAAAATACTGAACAAGACATTTGAAAACAGAATTCATCAACACAGTAAAAAAGTTCATTCACCATAATTGCATTTATTTTACCCCACAGTGGCAAGGGCTAGATCAACATATAGTAGTCAGTTAATGTAATACAGCACATAAAATCAAGGACAAAAATTGTGTCATCATCTCAATAGATGCAGAAAAATATTTTGAGAACAATCCTTTTATGATAAACTCAGTGAAAACCTAGTTGTAGAAGGAAAACACCTAATAAAGGCTATATGCAAACAAGTCATAGTCAATATCATATTGAACTGGGGAGAAGTGGAAGCATTTCCTCTACAATTAGGAATAAGACAAGGATTTGTACTTCCATGCTCTTATTCATTAGATTGACATTGTAGCCAGAGTAATATAAGCCAAGGCAATATGAAGAAATGAAAGGGATACCCTCAAAATGTCAAAGTTCAAAACCTCCTGAGTCTCAAAGTGAACTTGTAAGCTCCTGTAAAATCAAAAGGACAATTGCACACTTTTGGTATGAAATGGCATGGAGTAAACATCACTATTCCAAATGGGAAGAATAGGAGATAGTGATGACAGATCAGAACAAAGTAAGACTGAAATCTAGCAGGGCACACATTAAATCTTGTAGCATGAGGCAACATGATCTAATCTAAGGACTTGGGAAAACCTTTATATATGGCCTTTTCAGTTGCAGTCCATAGGGCCTTGGGCTGACTCTGCTTGTTCCCTGTTCCTGAGTCTCCACTGCAGCTTTGGCTTCAACTCACATCCTTGGCCTTCATCCTCTTACGTGCAGCCCTGCTACACATTGCTTGCCCTCCCAGGTCTAGCTTTGAAATCTGGGTGAAAGCTTCTAGAACCCTGTAATTCTTGCATTCTGCATGCCTGCAAAAACACCACCTCATAGATAATGCCAAGATGTGTTACCAGCTCATGCAATTGATGCCAGACCCACTTGGACTATGGCTGCATGGTTTCTGAGTACCAGGATGGCTGAGCACAGTGAGATGAGTCCTGGAGAAACAATTTCTTAGGTTAACTTTCATGTCCAGGATGCTCCAAAAGTGTTCCATTTTTCAAGGAAATGTCTTTCACATGAGTTTACAATTTACAGCCTTGATTCCTAGCCACTCAGGAGGCTGATAGACTCCACCTTCAAAATATGCAGCAAAAAGCAAGGCTGGAGTGTGTAGTTCAAATGGTAGAACGTAAATTTAACAAGTGAGAGGCCTTGAGTTCAATGTCCAGTACTGCCAAGAAGAAAATTTTAAAAAATTTAAAACCTCAAAACATTAAATACCAAAATAACAATCCAGTCAAAAAAAATAGGCAAATGAGCTGAAAAGACAGTTTTAAAAGAAGTATAAGTAACTAAGAAAATGTGCAATCTCCTTAGCCATCAGGGAAATGTAAATCAAAACTACACGGAGAACCTACCTCATCACAATCAGAATGGCTAGGACACACAACGAAGAATTGGTGCAGATATGGGAATCATTACCATGAGTGGAAATGTAAACCAGTCCAGCCATTATAGAAAAGTCTGGAGGTTCTTCAACAAAAGAAAAAGAAAAAGGGCTGGGAAGGTGGCTCAGTGCTAGAATGCTTGCCTAGCATGCATGAGGCCCTGGGTTCGATTCCTCAGCACCACATAAGCAGAAAAAGTTGGAAGTGGCACTGTGGCTCAAGTAGTAGAGCACTAGCTTTGAGCTGAAGAGCTAAGGGACAGTACCCAGGCCAGAGTTCAGGTCTTACAACTGACAAAAAAAAAAGAAAGGAAGAAAGAAAGAAAGCCAAAAGTGTAATTACCATATAATTCTGCAAACTTTGGAGTAGGTTTCTGAAGGAATCAAGCTCAGCATTCAAAAGAGATACCTAGGGACTGGGAAGGTGGCTCAGTGGTAGAGTGCTTGCCTTGCAATGCATGAGGCCCTGGGTTCGATTCCCCAGCACCACATAAGCAAAAAGAAAAAAGCCGGAAGTGGCGCTGTGGCTCAAGTGGTAGAGCGCTAGCCTTGAGCTGAAGAGCTGAAGGACAGCACCCAGGCCCAGAGTTCAGGCCCCACAACCGGACCCCCCCAAAAAAAGAGATACCTATAATATATTCATATTCATTATGGCATGATTCATATAACCAAGTTATGGAATCAATCTAGGTGTCCATCCATTCATGAGTGGGTATAGAAATGTGTTACAAATGCTCAATGGACTATTATTCAGCTCATATGGATGAAATTGTCATTTGCAGGAAAATAGATGAAACTGAATATCAGCATGTGGTAATTGTGTGGCAAAATGTAAACAATTTAAAGACATACATGTTCTCAAATTGTTTTTACCTGATATTTATTCTTTCTTAGAAAGCTTCATAAAATAAGCTAGTTAAAAAAATCATCTGGGAATATGGCTTAGTGGTAGCGTGCTTGCCTAGCATTCATGAAGCTCTGGGTTTGATTCCCCAGCACCACCAAACAGAAAAAGCTGGAAGTGGCACTGTGGCTCAAATGGTAGAATGCTAGCCTTGAGCAAAAAAGAAGTACAGGGACAGTGCCCAGCCCTAAGTTTAAGTCCCAGGACTGGAAAGAAAAAAGCAGCTTTATACATACATGTCCTGACCATTACTGACATTCTAGTATTTTCACTGCACTTTATCTGAAATAAACTTTGTTTGCTTGCTTACTTGTTATCTGAATCTCCTACTAAGGAGCAGAGAACATACATTATTTAGTTCCTTGTTACACCCTCAGTGCCTGACATAACTGGCATTCAGTACAGTGTTTGTTTGAATGGATGAATAGATGCATGAATAGTGAGTAAGTAAACAAACATTTAACCTTTTCTTCTAGTTCTAAACTAGGCAATAAAATAGCAATCTTAATTTTAAAATACCCGGAATATTTTTAAACCAAAAGAATTTTTTGAAATACATTCATATTTTGAGGTTGTCTTGAAAATTTAGTCATTATTTTATAACTATTAGTTTTAAGCACTTAATTTACCATAACTCTGATTCTCATTCCTATAATCTGAGAACTTTAGTTTTAAATGAGTTCTTTATTGCCCAACCCAGAGCAGACACATGCATATGTACTTTGTTCTTTTTATTATCTCTTCTTAGATGAGTGAAGAGTTTTTAGTGGCCTTTTTATTAGTCCTATAAAGTATTCTTAAATTTTGTTTCCATTAGTAATGGTACTGTTCATGTTTACATGAAACATCAGGTCAAAACCACTTAATTCTTCAATATTTCAGTACTTTCCTGAAATCATATATACTATTAAATGTGGACTTGAGAAAACAACTTTTTATTTTGTAAAATTTCAAACACAACAAAAAATGTAGAAATAGCTGGATAGTGGTAGCTCATCCCTGAAATCCTAGTTACTGAGAAGGCTGAGATCTGAGGATTGAAAAAATTTCTTGAGACTCTCATCTCCAATTAACCATCAAAAAGCCAGAAGGGGAGCTGTGGCTCAAGTGATAGAATGCTAGCCTTTAGCCAAAAAAGCTCAAGGAATGTGCCCAGGCCCTGAGTTTAAGCCCCAGGGCCAACTCTCTCCTCTCTCTCTCTCTCTCTCTCTCTCTCTCTCTCTCTCTCTCTCTCTCTCTCTCTCTCTCTCACACACACACACACACAGTAGGAATATCAGAATAATGGATCTATGCAAAGTGGTATAACTTTCTTTAAAAAAACAAATCAAGGGCTGGGAAGGTGGCTCAGTGGTAGAGCACTTGCCTTGTATGCATGATGCCCTGGGTTCGATTCCTCAGCACCACATAAGAAAAAAGAAAAAAGCCAGAAGTGGCGCTGTGGCTCAAGTGGTAGAGCACTAGCCTTGAGCTGAAGAGCTGAGGGACAGTGCCCAGGCCCAGAGTTCAGGCTCCACGACTAGACCCCCCCAAAAATTTTTTTAAAAAAATTAAAAAACAAAACAAAACAAACTCAAATCCAGTCTGGGATGGTCAAAAATGCAAGTGTGCCCGGGAGGGGAGTAGAACTTACTGTTAGCCTCTAATTGCTTCTGTCCTGGAAGAGGAGCTTCAACAAGGGAGAGGAGTTCTTGGAGTTGAAAGAATGTTGTCTGGCTGTTTCCACCTCTATAAATAAAGAAGTTCCTAAGACAGAATCTGGATTGTGATCCTATGAGGCCTTTTAAGAATTTAGTAATTATAATTTACCGCATATCTCAGGTTTGTTTTGTTGTCATTTTCATCATTGTTGCCCTGTGGTTGTCTTGTTTTCAAATCTTTAGCAACAAATCCTGTGAAATCAAAAGAGCTTAAAGAGCTTGTCTTCAAGAACATCAAAGCATGAGCTACTCTTGTTTCTTTGTTGTTTGGAAAAAGGATCAGCACCAAGAACAGAGAAGGTGGGGGCAGGAGTAGAGAATAAACCTCTGAGACTTAGCCAGGGCCAGGGCTAGATTACTTGGCAGGTCAGGTTGGAGATGCTCAACACACACATGGGCCCCAGCACCATACCTGGTTAGTATTGTCTCTGCCTTTGCTGCGCTTTTTGGGTTTCCCATCTTGGTTTACAGCCTCACCACTATCTTGTCCCCCATTACTCTTCGGCGTCCACCCTTACCTTTAACTGCCAACACTGCCCTTTTAGGCAGATCCAAGATTTCATCACCAAATCCCCTTCCTTCCTTCCTTCCTTCCTTCCTTCCTTCCTTCCTTCCTTCCTTCCTTCCTTCCTTCCTTCCTTCCTTTCTTCCTTTCTTTCTTGTCATGGGACTTGAACTCTGAGCCTGGCACTATCCCTTAGCTTTTCAGCTCAAGGCTAGCGCTCTACCACTTGCGTCACAGCACCACTTCTGGTTTAAAGATAAGTGTCTCACGGACTTTCCTACCCAGGCTGGCTTTGAACCGTGATCCTCAGATCTCAACCTCCTGAGTAGCTAGGATTACAAGCATGGGCCACCTGCACCATGCCAAATCCCTTTTATTTTAAGCTTGTTTTCTCTGGTAACAGTAATAATATCACCAGGGTTTGACCCAGCTTGCTAGTAGGAATAGGCTTTCTTGTAGACAGCGCATCTCTCTCTACTCCTCCATCTCCTGAGGATAGCTTGGTTCCCTTTCCCACTCCAACACTCCTTTTCCTTTCTTTCCTTCCCTTTGTCTTCAGCTGTCTTCCTCTCACTTCTTGCTTTCTTGCCCACATTCTTGCTTCTCTCTTCCTCCCTCCCTGTTGTGCACAGTATCACATGCATGTTCTAGATGCAGTGGACTACATTCCCAAGTTTCAGCCTCTGCCTGGCTGGCATCACACTTTTTAGTTGAATTATTATTATTTTTTGGCCATAATGGGGTTTTACACACACACACACACACACACACACACACACACACACACACATACACACACACACACACACACACACACACACACACACACACCAAATTTCTGTAACTTGGAATTTAAAAGAATTCATTAAAATACTAAGATACATGAGCTGGGAATGTGGCTTAGCGGTAGAGTGCTTGCTTAGCATGCATGAAGCCCTGGGTTCAATTCCTCAGCACCACATAAACAGAAAAGGCCAGAAGTGGCACTGTGGCAGGGATGATAGAGTATTAGCCTTGAGCAAAAGAAGCTCAGGGACAGTACTGAGGCCCTGAGTTCAAACCCCAGGAAGGGAATATATATATATCACACATATATATACACACACATATATATGCAATTAAAAATAATGACTATATTTTTTGCCTTCTTCCTTAATATTTTTTGAACTCAGCTCAAGGCTAGTGCTCTACCACTTAAGCCACAGGGCCACTCCCAGTTTTCTAACAGTTTATTGGATATAAGAGTCTCACAGACTTTCCTGCCCAGACTTGCTTTGAACCACAATCCTTAGATCTCAGTCTCCTGAATAGTGAGGATTACAGGCATGAGCCACTGGTGCCCAGCTTAATTTTTATTTTTTATTGTTATAAAGATGATGTACAGAGCAGTTATATTTACGTAAGTCAGGAAATGAGTACATTTCTTTTTGGGCAATGTTCTCCCTTCCCTTGCTCTCTCCCTCTAGTCCCCACACAAGTTGTATAGATTATTTTCAACATAGTGTCTAGTGAGTACCACTGCTGCAATTCTGCTTTATTCTTTAAAAACCTCTTGCTTTAATACCCCCAGAATATGTTGAGCACTGGTGCCTGCCTCATGCCTGAAATCCTAGCTATTCAAGAGGCCAAGATCAGAGGATGAAGGTTATCTCCACTTGCAAAAAGCAAGAAATAGAGGTGTGGCTCAAGTAGTACGAGCCTAGAGTGAAAAAGCTAAGGGAGATTATTCTGGCCCAGAGTATGTATGTACATGTTATAAGTAAATCCCTGTTAAAATGTAATCTTTATGATCTAAAACAAATGAGAAACTGTAACTACAAGTATTATTTTGTTCTCTCCTTTCCATGTTCTGGGCTTGCTTGGAGCAGTATCTCCTTTTCACCTGCACTGTTGAAAGAAGAAAAGAAAATGTCAGTGTTAACTCCTGAAATAAAATTTGAGACTAATAAAGTCACCAGAAGGTCTCTGGAAAATTGTTTTCTTTTTGAGAGTAATTGGAAGAAAGCAGTTTTAGAAACACAAAAGATGAGGAAAGGTAATATCATTTTAACTGTTAACTTTCTTTAAGAAAACTGAAATGCTGGGCCAATAAGGAGGGTGAATGAGGACGAATATGGCTGAAGTAGATGGCTTGCACATATGACAATAAAACAATGAAACCTTTTGAAATTGTCTTAGGAAGGGGTAGATTGATTGGAATACATTGTATATATTCATGGAAATGTCACAATGGAATCTCCTCTCCTTGCAACTAATGTAAGCTAACAATAAAAAAAATGTGAGCATGAAAGAAAATATAGAAATAGTACCTTTGATTTACATTTTTCTAAATAGTCCAGAGATCTCTTATAATTTACATGACATTTTTTGTTGTTGTTATTGGTCATGGGGCTTGAACTCTGGGCCTGGGCATTGTCCTTTAGCTCTTAAGCTCAAGGCTAGTGCTCTACCGCTTAAGCCACAGCACCATTTCCAGTTTTCTAGTAGTTTATTGGAGATAAGAGTCTCATGGACTTTCCTGTCCTGGCTGGCTTTGAACTGTGATCCTCAGATCTCAGCCTCCTGAGTAGCTAGGATTATAGGCATGAGCCACCGGTGCCCGGCTTACATGACATTTATATTGGGATAGTATATTAAATTTGTAGAAAAGAAAGTAAAGAAATGAAAGTTAATATAACAGAAACAAATTTAAAGAATTACGTTTCCTCACAATCAATGCATTATTATTTCTGTTAGACCACATTTCTTTTTATTTTATTTTTGCTGGTCCTGGGGCTTGAACTCAGGGCTTAGGCACTGTCCCTGAGCTTCTTTGTGTTCAAAGCTAGTGCTCTACCACTTGAGCCACAGTACCACTTCTGGTGTTTTCTGAGTAGTTTATTGAAGATCAGAGTCTCATGGACTTTCCTGTCCAGACTGGCTCTGAACAGTGATCCTCAGATCTCTGACTCGAGTAGCTAGGATTTCAAGCATGAGCCACCGGTGTCCAGCGTGTTTACTTTTTTGTTGTTTTTGCTGGTTGTGGGGCTTGAACTCTGGGCTTGGGTGCTGTCCCTGAGCTCTTCAGCTCAAGGTAAGTGCTCTATCACTTCAGCCACAGTGCCACTTCCAGTTTTCTGAGTGGTTTATTGGAGATAAGAGTCTCTCGGACTTTCCTGCCCAGGCTGGCTTTGAACCTTGATCCTCAGATCTCAGCCTCCTGAGTAGCTAGGATTACAGGTGCAAGCCACCAGCGGGCGGCCAGTGTTTACTTTTAAATACGTTCAGATGATTTGTGTGCATGTGCACACACACATTTGTCAGTCCTGGGTCTTCAACTCAGGACTTGGGCACTGTCTCTGAGCTTTTTCTCAGTTCAAGGCTAACACTCTACCACTTCCAGCTCCACTTCCAGCTTTTTGGTGGTTATTTGGAGATAAGAGCTCATGGACATTTTATGCCTGGGTTGGCTTTGAACTGTGATCCTCAAATCTCAGTCTCCTTAGTTGCTAGGATTGCAAGTGTAACACCAGCCTTGAGTTGAATTTCATTTTTTAGGACATTCATTTTTTTTGCAATTATATTAATAATTCTAGCCAAACTTACATAGAGAACATTTTTATAACTTGTTCAGTAAGTTCTAGTTTGAGAACTTTGGATATGGGTATATTTTGACTTTCCCTATTTTATTTATTTTTGTCATTTGAACTTGTGTTCACGTGGCTTGCTTGCTCAGCTGGTGATCTACCACTTGAACTATACTTGCAGCCAGCTTTTTGCTGATTATTTTGGAGAAGGAATCTCATAGACTTTTCTGCCCAGCTGTGTTTGACCTGAGATCCTGTAGCTCTGTCTCTTACATAGCTGGGATTACAGGAATGAGCCACCAACATGTGGTGCAGCTTTTCCTTTTCATTTCCAAGTTATAATTATACCTTTTGTTCATCCTGAATTTTGACTTCAGATTTATTAATGGATATGTAATTATTCATTATTTTATTTTTGCATTTTCATACACTTATGGTATGAGGAGGGTACATTATAATATTTCCATGCATACCACACAATGTTGTTTGAACCAACTCACCTCTTCTGCCATTCTGTTACTCTGTTACTTGCAAAAGGGGAGGCCCTTTTGCAAACAGCACTTATTGAGTTTCATTATGCTCTATTCATGAACATGTATTCATATATATGTATATATATATGTATATGTATATATCATTTGATCCTCTTTACCCCTCAGTATCTCATTTTTCCTTCCCCACTTCAACAGTCTCCTTTTTGTATTCAAGATATAGCACAATTCAAATTGCTCTACAATTTCATTACAATTTCATTGGGATGACAGTTGCTTAGTTTTAGTTCATGATTGATTTTTATATTTTATCTGCATTTTAGTTTGTGGTAAAAGAAGTGGTATATATTTAGCCAAGGTGCTTATGATAATATTTTTCAAACAGAATACATTGGTTTAGAAGAGCCCAAAGAATATGTCAAAATGCCGCATTTGCCAGGATTGCCAAGTTGTCAAAAGAGTGTAAGTTCAACTCCACTAGAGGTTCATAAACACCTGCTGCATGCCGACACGGAGATGACCACAATCAGGTAGATCATCGCTATCCTGATCACTGTTCAGATTCTTTGGTTCAGTTATGGCTCATACTAACACTGTGAAAGGTAGAGGTTTCTCTGTTGAGAATCTAATTCTTTCTTGCTTACTGATGTTATTTCTAAAAGGATTTAAATGTTAAAATCTACGTTAGCCATTTTATTTAGAATGACAAGTACTTGATTTTACAAGTGACATTACCAGGAAGTTTTAATATAACTTGTTTTTAGCTAGGTGCCGATGGCTCCTGCCTGTAATCCTAGCTACTCAGGAGGCTGAGATCTGAGGATCTTGGTTTGAAGCTAGCCCAGGCAGAAAAGTCCCCATGAAACTCTTATCTCCAATTAACCACTCAAAAACCAGAAGTGCAACTGTGGCTTAAGTGGTGGAGACTAGCCTTGAGCACAAAGAGGCTTAAGGATAGTGCCCAGGCAATGAGTTCAAGACTCACAACCAACAACAAACAAACAAACAAACATAAATAAAACAAGATAAAATAACTTGTTTTTCTTTATCTTCTTTATTATGTAGCCCAAGCTGGCCTTGAACATATGATCTTCCTACCTTGGTCTTTTGAGTGCTGGAATTATAGGCATGCCACTCCACACTGAAATTCCTTAAAATAAATTTTGTCTAAGCTAGATCAAGCCCATCAGTAGCTTTGTCAGGTTTATAGATAAAATTTTAAGTTTCTGAATCATTAACAGATTTCTGCTCTCTAAATACTGAACCTTGTGTTTTGATTCTCTAATGACTCCTGGTATGAGAAAAGATTGTGTCTGAGATGTCAGCCTAGTTTAAACCGCACTTGAATATAAAGAATAATGGGTGTGTGCCTGCACTTGTATGCTGGTCCTGGGGCTTGAAATCAGGGTCTGGGTGCTGTCCCTGAACTTCTTGTGCTCAAAACTAATGCTCTATGGCTTGAGCTGCAGTTCCACTGTCTTTTATTGTTTTGGTTTTTTTTTAGCAGATTATTGGAGATTAGAATTTCATGAACTTTGCTGCTTCAGATTCACGATCCTTAGATCTAAGCCTCCTGAGCTAGGATTTTAGGTGCGCTACCAGCACCCAGCTGAGAATGGTTTTAGACAATCAAGTCTCCTTGACTTTGAAAACTGCCGTTTAAACATGTTTCCTTTTCCTATTCTAAATCAGATGGGTTGAAGTACCAATAAAGAAAAACTTCTTCTTTCAAAGAGATCTATCTATAAGTTAGGAAGACAGTCTCATATTCTATTTACTTTCTGCTATGTTTAGTTTTATTCGCCATTTTTATTGAATGTCTCTTATTTGTTCCCTGTCCTCTTGCCCCCTGAAGTACTTACATCATTCTGAACTACAATTTTCTTTAGAGGAAGAAAGATACATACATACATATATATTCCTCTAAAGATTTATGTGTATACATATATATACTTAATGAACTTAAACATTTTCCATATATATTTCCGCATATATATCATACAAGATTGCAGTTTTTGAATGAAAAATTTTAAATCTTTCTAACTAATATTATTGTTAAGTAGTCTTGAAATAAATTATAGTAATATAAATAGATAGCTGGGACATAGTAAAAATGAAACATTATGGAAAATGTTTAAACTATGAACATAAGAACTTCTGAGAAAATATGAAGAAAAATTAAAAAAAAACTATTTGATCATCTACCCATCTCAATATCTTCATTTTTATTTTTGCTTTCTTCTATGCTTCATTTTCATGGACTTATTTTAATTGCGATTGTAGTGTACTTTCAGGTTTATATTCTATCTTTTTTTTTTTTAGAAGTTTAGTTTTGAACCAGGCACTGGTGGCTCACAACTGTAAGCCTAGCTACTCAGGAGGTTGAGATCTGAGAATCACAGATCAAAGCCAGCCCAGGCAGGAAGGTCTATGAGAGTCATATTGCCAATAAATTACTAAGAAAAAGCCAGAAGTGTTGTTGTGGCTCCAGTGGTAGAGTGCTAGCCATGAGCACAAAGAAGCTCAGTGACAGAGCCTATGCCCTGAACTCAAGCCAGGACTGGTAGCAAAAAAAATCTAGTTTTGAACTCAAGGCCTCTAGCTTGCTCAGCTTCCTTGCCCTGCTGATGCTCTACCACAAGGGCTATACCTCCAGCCTGGCATTTTGCTGGCTAATTGGAGATGGAATATTGCAGACTCCTGCTCAGAAAAGCTTCAAATCTCAATCCTTTAGTTCTCAGCCTCCTGAGGAGCTAAGGTTACAGACATAAACCACAGACACCTGGCCAAGTCCTCCTTTTAAAATTTAAGATTGCACATAATACATTTTCCATGTCATTATATAATCTTTGAACAGTCTTACTAGCTACATTATCTTTCATTGCTGGACCCACAATTTGTCTGATCATTTCTATTGGACTTTCAAGTCCAATATGTATGGTTTGTTCATTTGGGTTGTGTAAATAACACCACAATGAACAAACCATACATCATTTTTACTTATCATTTTTAATATTATCACTTTTTTTCTTTATTGTTTTTCTTTTGTGATTTGGCTGTTTGGGAAATTATTACATTACCTTAAGTGAGAATTTACTTGTCAATGAAAGGTAATCTGAATACATTTTAGTCATGTTAGGACAAGCATCCTATCTTCACGGAGAAAGTGGAATAGCAGTGACTGAGTAGCACGACCTGTAAGAAGTGCTGGAGGCAGTAAATGTGAGCTCTTTCCCTGCCTTTGCAGCCATTCCAGTGAGAACATATCCAGTTGCCTACAAGTATCTTATCCTTCCCTGTATATCACCCAACATTCTGTGAAAGAACAACATTGGCAAAGCAGGGAAGTACTCTTTTCTCTTTTGGGTACAACCTCTAATCTTTTTTCCTCCATATGTGAATATCTGATTTCAAAACTCAGAGAGGGCTGGGAAGGTTGCTCAGTGGTAGAGTGCTTGGATCGCATGCACGAGGCCCTGGGTTTGATTCCTCAGCAACACATAAGCAGAAAAAGCCAGAAGTGGTATTGTGGCTCAAGTTGTAGAGCGCTAGCCTTGAGCTGAAATGCTGAGGGACAATGCCTAGGCCCAGAGTTCAAGCCCTACAACTGACCAAAAAAAAAGAAAAACTGAGAAAAAGTATGATCTTCTGTCAATTTCTTTAATGGTGATCAGAAGTGTTATTGGTTCTCATAGCATATTCTGGGAATATAGTAGATAACAGTAATCTGACAAGTGAAAAATATTTAAAAGTTACTGCTGAATATCCCTAGCTTAATATAGAAATGTGAAATTCTTAGGATGCAGTCTGTCTGTCATTGGCAGCACATTCAAACCTGATATTTTTCCCCCATAGGAATATAAGTTAATTATAGCAAAATTCATTTTGCAGTGGTAGATGAAAAAGTGAGCATAGCAGTTTGAAGCCAGCTCAGTCAGGAATGCCCCTAAGACTTTTATTTCTAATTAACCACCATAAAGTCAGAAGTGGAGCTGTGAGTCAAGTTGGAGAGCGGCAGCTTTGACTGATAAAGCTCAGGGACAGCATACAGGCCTTGAGGTTAAGCCCCAGTACTAGCTTAAAAAAAAGAAGCAAAGCACAAGTAAGGGGTAGTTGACAAATGGCTCATCCAGATACCTGGATTTTTCTTCTCTTAGCATTGCTTGGCTTGTGGCTGATAATTCTTAATAAATATCTGTAGGTAAAGTGAGATACAGCACTCATACACTGGTTATGTTTGCTAGGATAATCTAAAATACTGGCTGGTCTGTATCCCCCTATCTATTTCTGACTAGGTTAGCTGTAGTAAAGTTCCTTTGTCATTTAGTTTTTTAAAGTGTTTATATTTTGGGCTGGGAATGTGGCTTAGTGGTAGAGTGCTTGCCTAACATGCATGAAATCCTGGGTTCAATTCCTCAGTACCACAAAACAGAAAGACCTGGAAGTGGCACTGTGGTTCACGTGGTAGAGTAGCTAGTCTTGAGCAAAAGAAGCTTACGACAGTACCCAGCCCAGTCCCTGAGTTCAAGCCCAAGGACTGGGGAGAAAAACAACAACAAAAAACTAATACAGGCTAGGAATGTGGCCTAGTGGTAGAGTGCTTGCCTAGCATGCATGAAACCCTGGGTTTGATTCTTCAGTACCACATAAACAAGAAAAAAGAAAAGCTAGAAATGGTGCTGTGGCACAAGTAGGTAGAACACTAGCCTTGAGCAAAAGAAGCTCAGGGACAGTGCACAGGCCCTGAGTGCAAGCCCGGGGCTGGCAAAAAAAAAAGTTTATATGTTTATTGTTATTATAAAGGTGATATACAGAGGGGTTATGGTTGTCATTTAATTTTGTTTGTGTATACATGTGTGTGTGCTAGTACTGGGGCACCTACCATTTGAGCCACAACTCTACGTCCTGCTTTTTGCTGGTTAATTGGTAATGAGACAGATTTTTCTGCCAGGGCTGGCTTTAAACTATGATCCTCAGATCTCAGCCTCCTAAATAGCTAAAATTAAAGGCATGAGCCATTGGTATATGGTCCATTTGTTTAATTTCTTTTTGTTGTTGTTGTTGTTGGTTGTGGGGCTTAAACTCTGGGCCTAGCCGCTGTCCCTCAGCAAATCAGCTCAAGGCAAGTGCTCTACCATTTGAATCACAGCACCACTTCTGTTTTCTGGTGGTTTATTGGAGATAAGAGTTTCATGGACTTTCTTGCTCGGGCTGGCTTTGAACCTTGATCCTCAGATCTCAGCCTCCTGAGTAGCTACGATTACAGGAGTGATTACAGGCGCCCAGCCATTTGTTTAATTTCTAAGTTATGTCATTTAACAAAATAATTTTCAGGGCCAACAGTGAGCTTCAGTACATCTTCAGCATGTGCAGAGCCCTGGGTTTGATCCCTGTATCTGAACAAACAAACATATCAAGTGACTTTTTCATGAAAGTATATTGTTTGTTTCTCATTGTATCTTTTAAAGCTAATACAGCTTGGACTTTTATACAAGTGATTTTATGATCATATATAATCTTTAGAATAAAGAAGACTAAGACATGTACCATGATACCACTTCAGGAGAAATCAAAAGGTAAGCTGACTCATCTTTTTTTTTTCTTCCACATGTCTTATTGGGGTGACATATACTTAATCTGTTTTTTCATTTTACTTTCTTTTCATTGGTTCAACCTTATTTTGTTAACACTTTTGTAAGCTTTAGTTATTTTGTAAACTTAATAGGTGTTAGGTTCATAATATGCATATCTTAATAACCTCTGGACCTAAGATAAACCTTCATCCTATCTCTCTTAGGCCAATTAGTAGCCTACATATTTGAGTCTATAAACTTTGAAATCCTTCAACACAACTACAAAGTGAAATCTGGACTTCCATTGCTCCTCTCTCTCTCTCTCTCTCTCTCTCTCTCTCTCTCTCTCTCTCTCTCTCTCTCTCTCTCTCTCTCTCTCTCTCTCTCTCTCTCTCTCTCTCTCTCTCTCTCTCTCTCTCTCTCTCTCTCTTTGTCTCTCTGTCTCTCTCTGTCTCTCTCCCTCTTTTTTCCTTCCTTCTCTCTCTTTCTTCCTTCCTTCCTTTCTTTCTTTCTTTC